>NC_133931.1:158086714-158722771 GCF_031877795.1 Strix aluco
TGCCTGCAGGGCCCCCTCATTCCGGCTGCCACCCACCCCCGAGGTCCCCTGCGTCCTGGTAGGACCCGGCACCGGCGTCGCGCCCTTCCGCAGCTTCTGGCAGCACCGGCTGCACCACCTGAGAGCCGGAGGTTGGGGACAGGGGGACGTGGGGCTGGGGATGGGGGAATGGGGGACACGGGGCTGGGGACAGGGGTCTGGGGACAGGGGGACGTGGGGATGGGGATAGGGATGGGGACATGCTGACATGGGGCTGGGGACAGGGGGACATGGGGACAGGGGGACACAGGGCTGGGAACAGGGGGGACATGGGGCTGAGGACATGGGGACATGGGGACAGGGGGCTGGGGATGGGAGACACAGGGCTGGGGACATGGGGACATGGGGACAGGGGGACATGGGGATAGGGGGACAGGGGGCTGGGGACATGGAAATACAAGGCTGAGGACAGGGGTGGAGGCTGGGGGCATAAGGACACAAGGACATGGTGGCACCGGGATGCGGGACAAAGGACACAGGGACACACAGGGATGGAGGGGCGTGGCAACCTGGGGACAGAAGGTTGGGGGGCAGGGGCACGGGGACACGGTGACACGGGGGGTGCAGGGTGTGGTGATGCGGGGGTGTGGGGCCATGGGGGCATGGGGAGAGGGATGGAGCCTGGGAACATGGGGACACAAGGCTGGGGTGGCATGGGGATGGGGGGACACAGGGATGGTGAACATGGGGACAGAGGGACGTGGGGATGGGGGGACAGGGCAGCATGGGGACAGAGGGACATGGGGAGGCTGCAGGACACAGGGGAGTGGGGAGGCAGGGGATGGGGACACAGGGACATGGGGCCACAGGTCCAGGTCGTGGGCGGTGCCCCCCCACAGGTGCCCCCCTGGGCAGCATGGTGCTGGTGTTCGGGTGCCGCTCCTCCGCGCTGGACCACATCTACCAGCGGGAGATGCAGGAGGCGCAGGAGCAGGGGGCCCTCAGCCAGTCCTCACCGCCTTCTCCCGCGAGCCGGGGACCCCCAAGGTGGGACGGGACGGGGGCGGGATGGGGGTGGGAACAAGAATGGAGACAGACTGGGATGGAGCGGAGGACAGGGGCATGATGGAGACAAGGATGGGGGAAGAAATGGAGGGGATGGGGATAGGGACACAAAGACAGGATGGAGGCAAGGGTGGGGACAGGGACAAGGACAGGGTACGATGGGGCGGGGTGGGGACACGGGGCCACGTGCTGGGTGTCAGCGGCCGCCCTGGTGCTGAGGGATATGGTGGAGTTGGGAATGGTCAGTGTGAGTTAACCTCACGCTGGTTGGACTGGATGATCTTCAAGGTCTTTTCCAACCGAGATGATTCTGTCATTCTGGTGTCCCCAGACCTACGTGCAGGATGTGCTGCGGACGCAGATGGCGGCAGAGGTGCACCGGGTGCTGTGCCAGAGCGCCGGGCACATGTATGTCTGCGGGGACGTGACGATGGCCACCGAGGTGCTGCAGACAGTGCAGCACATCCTGGTGCAGCAGGCCGGCATGACGCTGGGGCAGGCGGGGGACTTCATCAGCGAGCTGCGGGTAAGGGCCGGGGGAGGCGCGGCACGCCGGCACTGCACCCGCCACGCCGCCCTGACGCCTCGCTCCCCCCAGGACAAGAACCGCTACCACGAAGACATCTTCGGCCTCACCTTCCGCACGCAGGAGGTGGCCTTCCGCATCCGCAGCCAGTCCTTCTCCATGCAGGAGCGCCGGCAGCCAGGCCCGGCCCCCTGAGTGCGCTGGGGCAGGAGGGGCCCCCGCGGCTGCACCCCGGCCCCGCTGCAGGCAGCGCCGCCTCCCCAGTAAAGGTTTAGTTTTGATAACCCCGGCCCGGCGCTTCGCCTCCCCTGGGGTGGGCACCGCCAGCACCACACACGGAGGGAACGGTGGGGTGGCCACAGGTGGGCTGGGCTCTCCGGCCGTGGAGGGGGCAGACGTGGGGCAGTGGGAAACGGCGGGTGGGTGGGTTGCGGGGGCACATGGCCATGGGCCCCGTGGCTCTGACAGGGAAGTGATCTTACCCCTGGACTCGGCACTGGTGAGGCCACACCTCGATTACTGGGTTCAGTTTTGGGCCCCTCACTACAAAAAGGACATTGAATGACTCGAGCGTGTCCAGAGAAGGGCAACGAAGCTGGTGCAGGGTCTGGAGCACAGGTCTGATGGGGAGCGGCTGAGGGAACTGGGGGGTTTAGTCTGGAGAAGAGGAGGCTGAGGGGAGACCTCATCGCCCTCTACAGCTACCTGAAAGGAGGGTGCAGAGAGCTGGGGATGAGTCTCTTTAACCAAGTAATAAGCAATAGAACAAGAGGGAATGGCCTCAAGTTGCGCCAGAGCAGGGTTAGACTGGCTATTAAGAAGTATTTCTTTCCAGAAGGGGTTGTTGGGCGTTGGAATGGGCTGCCCAGGGCAGGGGTGGAGTCCCCATCCCTGGAGGGGTTGAAGAGTCGGGTTGACCCAGCGCTGAGGGATCTGGTGGAGTTGAGAACGGTCAGTGTGAGGTTAATGGTTGGACTGGATGATCTTCAAGGTCTTTTCCAACCGAGACCATTCTGGGATTCTGTGTGACCTGCGTGGCTGCAGGCGAGCGGCACCGCACCGGCACCACCATCTGCCCACCACACCCCCAAACCACCAAGGCGTTGCACCCCCACGGCATCCCCCTGCACAGCCCCACGCCCCCATGGCATAGCCCCCCAGCCCCCCGCTAGCTCTGGGGCACAGCCTGTCTGTAAACCTTTATTTCCCACGGCGGCTCGGTGCGGCCAGTGCCCGGGGCAGGGCACCGTGGGGGGCAGAGGCGTGGACAGGCAGCAGGAGCAGGGACAGCAACAGCCCCACGAAGGGGCACCCCATGCCCCCCCCTAAATATAGCACCTTGCAGGGCTGGCTGCCCCTGGCAGCACCCCTGGCCCCGCGCTGCAGCGGGGCCACCAGCAAGGCCCCGTGCCTGAGCAAGGGGCCCGTGTGGGCAAGGCCAGCCAGACCACCGCGAGCCCAGCCCCGCCGGCAGCAGGGCGGGCAGCGGCGAACCTCCCCGCTGCACCCGGTCCCAGCCAGCACCTCCTGGCAGCTCTCCCGGCACTGTGCCCGGCAGCACCGGGAGCTCTCGGCATGCCCAGGACCCTGCGGAGGAAACGGGTCCATCAGCAGCAGCCCCCGCAGGAGCGGGGACCCCAACAGGGGGGATGCCGGCACATGTGCCAGCTGGCCACCACCGGGCCCCAGCCCCACTGGTCACCGACCCTCTCCAGGTCAGGGCTGCCTGGTGGGGCTGTGCCCTCACCCACCGAAGCAGAGGCCAGTTAGCTTGACGTCTCCTCTTCCTCCTCCTCTTCCTCCTCTTCCTCGGCCCAGCCGCCCAGCGGCATCTCCCGGTGCTGAGCCTGCGAGGCCCTGGCAGCCGAGCCTGGGGTGCAGCAGGGGGGGTCAGAGCCACCCCAGCCCCACAGCCCTCACCTCTCAGAACCTCCCCCAGCTGCCCCATCTCTGGGCTCAGCCCTGTGGGGGACAGGGACCAGCACGTGTCCCCAGGACCCCCACCCAGCATGGTGCTCACCTGTGGTCACGGAGGGCGGATTGGGTGTCCCCGCAGCCACCCACACCCCCACGGCCTGGGGCCCAGGGCCCTGCTGCTGCTGCTGGTGGAGCTGGAAGGGTGGGAAGGGTGGTCAGAGCCCCCCCCCCGTCGTGGTGGTCAGAGCCCCCCAACATGACAAGCTGTCCCCACAGGGCAGTGGGGAGGGGGGTTCCCAGTGCAGCTCACCACCCCTGTCCCCAAAGAGGTGGCAGAAGTGGGGACACGTCTGCAGTGATTCACCCCCCAACACCCAGTCTGGCAGCAGCTGTGGGGTCCCCAGCCAAAACCAGGGGGAGGGGGGCGTCATACAGCAGAGCGGGGAGCGCAGGGTCAGCCTGGCAGGGCACTGGGGACCAGAGTCCTGGGGACAAGGGACTGGGGACCAGGGTCAGGGCCAGGCAAGACCCTGGGGTTGGGGAGTGGTGGGCAGGAGGTGAGGGCAGAGCACCCGGATGGGCGCAGCTGCCCCTCGTGATGATCCTGCAGGCAGGGATGCAGGCAGGGGCACCTGCATCCGGTGGGGGGGGGGGGGGCTGTGATCAGGTGGAGCCGGGAGACACGTGGCCAGGGGGACACAGTGGGACGCACCTCGTGCAGGTAGATGGCATGGAGGCTCATCTCGGCCGAGGCCACCTCGGAGAGCAGCGCCGAGCGGCTCAGGCTGCGAAGCCGCGACTCGCTCAGGAGCAGGCTGCGGGCAGAGCCGGTCAGCATCACACCAGCATGTGGGGACCCACCATGACACCCCCCTCCCCATGCCCGCTCCACCAGCCCAGTGGGGTGCAGAGCCCCCCCAGACCCCCCCCAGCTCCCTCCCCCCTCAAGCAGAACCTCTCCTCTGGGAGCCGGCGGTCAGTGGGGCAGCCGGGGCTGTCAGCGGGGGGGCCGCGTGCCCGCCCGGGCAGGGGGGATGCCAGGGATGCCAGGACGCTGGCGGCGGCACTGGCGGTGCTGCAGGGCTGGGCGAAGCGCCGGTCCCGGGACACCAACCCGCTGGCTGAGAGGATGGGCCGGGCCAGGACACTGGCCAGCAAGCCGTCGGGCTGTGGAAACACACATCAGGGCAACCGCACTCAGAGATTCCCCCCAGCCCCATCGCCCACCCTGCTCACCGCTGCCGCTGAGTCGTCGGAGAGGAGGGAGGTGCCCAGTGCCCCCTCGGCCAGGATGCGCTGGGCAGGCGGCGTGGCGGCCGCATCCTGCTGCACCTTTCTCCTTCAGCTGGCTGAGGAAGAGCTCGCTCGGTGGCGGCGGCTGCCAGCGCGGGTTGGTGATGGCGAAGTGCATCAGCGACAGCTCCGTCTTCCCGTTCTCTGCTTGCTGGTACACGGAGGCCTCTGTCTGCCCCGGCCGACAGCCACTGCGGGGCAGTGGGGTGAGCAGGGCTGCTGCGTCAGGGCCCCTCTACTCCTGGGACCCCCATCACCCCAAGACTCCCACCTCGGAACCCCTGCCCCCCAACCCCACCTGGGGATTGCCGTGGTTGCGCACGTCGAGCTGGGCGAAGGAGCAGATGTCGCCCACCCCCACCACCTCCACCGTGAAGTTGCGGAAGAAGTCGACGATGTCCAGGGCGCGGGCGGGCAGGGCGAAGATGAGGATGAGGGGGGTGAGGATGGGGCTTAGCAGCTCCTCCAGGATGAAGACCTGCGGGTGATGGGGGCATCAGGAGGTGGCTGGGGTGGGGGGGCGAGCTCCCTGTCCCTGCCTGCGCTCACCGCCTTGTACTGGAAGAGCTGCGCCATCTCGCTGCGTGTCTCCGACCGGCTGGCGTTGCCCTGCCAGTGGTCGGGCATGTAGTGGACGTGGGCCAGGACGCGCTGCAGCAGCTGCTCCGGGCACCACACCGTGTGCTCGTCGGGGATGAAGGACCTGCGGGCGGGGGGGCAGGCGTCCCACCTCCCGCTCGGCCACCCCGCCGCCTGCCATGCCCGCCAACGGCCCCGCACACCCACCTGGCCAGAGTGACCACCAGCCCCAGCAGCGTGATGGCGGTGAGGATGTGCTGCACCGTCAGCACGTCCTCGTCGTAGACCGTCAGCACGATGAGCACGGCCAGGATGGAGCCGGCGAAGAAACCGACATTCTTGGCCAGCACGGTGAGCAGCGGGCTGGTGAAGGAGTTCATGTACTTGGTGGCCGGCTTGTAGCCACGGCTCAGCCGCGCCTGCAGCTCGTGGTTGAGCTCGTTGAAGTGGCGCAGGTAGTGGCGGCCGTAGAGGGACCAGCGGCGGGCGCCCAGGCTGCTCGGCTCCCGCTTGATCACCTCGGCGTAGCTGAAGAAGGCGTAGAGGAGCTGCCAGACCAGCACGCAGGGGCAGAGCAGGAGGTTGGCCAGCCCCAGCAGCACCATGGCCCGTGCCAGGCGCTGGGCCAGCTCCTGCCGGGCGCCCGCCCGCTTGCACTGCGGTCGCAGGCTCCACTTGTTCTGGAAAAGGGAGCCGGGGCCCCAGAAAAGGAGCAGCTCCAGGTTGTACTTGAGGCCCTGGGTGAGGAAGACGACGGAGCCCAGCAGCGGCAAGTGGAAGCGGACGGGCAGCAGCGACTTATTGACCATGGCCACCATGTAGTTTTTGAAGCGCAGGATGCGGTGGTAGATATCGAGCTCTGTCAGCTCCCTCTTGTGCACGCACATCTGCTGCCGGCGCTGCAGCGAGATCAGCCGCGCCTGCACCTCCTGCCAGCTGTAGCTGCAGAGCCCCTCCTGCACCAACGACACGCCGACCGATGCCACACGGCTCAGCACGGCCCCGCACGGCGCAGCCGGCCCCGGCAGCCCCCTCCCCGCGGCCCTGCTCACCGAGGGGATGTTGAGGGCTTTGATGTAGAAGGCGCGGATCTCCCAGTAGCTCAGCAGGCCGCAGAGCACCTTCACCAGCCGGTAGAGCCAGAAGATGGCCGCCATCACCAGCAGGAAGATGATCCAGCCGCTGGCACGGATCCTGCAGGGGACGCGTGTGAAAGGGGGGGACCTGGCAGCGCGGGGACCCCTGGGCAGTCGTGCCGGTGGCTCCCGGCCCCTCTCCTCACCTCTGGGCGCACTGCGGGGCGGGCAGGACGGCATCGGGCAGCGTCACCTTGCTGCGGTCGGGGGCCGCCCCGCCGGCGTGGCTGTGGTTGAGCGGCCGGTTGGCGAAGAGGACGTCGTACTCCACGCAGCACAGCAGGAAGGTGGTGAAGGTGACGACGAACAGGAACTGCCTGGGGGCGGCGGGGGGATCAGCGCAGACCCTCACCCCATGGCCACCCGGCTGTGGTGGGGCGGGTGGGGGCGGGTGTCCCGCCAGCACTTACACCAGCTCAAAGATGTCGGAGAGCATCATGCAGGCAAAGCCGTTCTTCTGGTGGAAGTGGTAGATGTTGGGGGCGCGTTAAGGAGTGTGCACCTGCGGTGCTGGACCCCCCCCCCGGCCCCCCACTCGGCACCCGGGTGCTCCCGCCTCCCCCCCGCCGCTGCGGTGCCGGCCGCGGGCAGGGCTGGGCAGCAGCCAGGCAGGGGCCCTGCAAGGATATCTTGGTGAAGAAATTATCCAGGTTCTTGATGTGGTGCCAGGAGTCTGGCAAGGAGAGAAAAACAGCGCAGGCTTAGTCAAGGCCATGGCACAGACCACCCCGGCCCCACCACTCATGCCCCCCACCCTGGGACACACAATCCCCCCACCTGTGACCAGCTGGAGGGCTGCAGCGTGGCCAGTGTCCCCACCCCACATGTGGCAGTGCTGGGTCTGCCACCCCCCCTGGGCTGGCTGCCCTCCCTCCCCTCCAGCCGAGCCCCCCAGCCCATGCCCCATGGGGGAGGCCACGACCCCCCAGACTGTGACTCCCCACCCCCCCCGGCAGCATCTGGACCCCTGTTACCTTGCAGCCCCTCGGTGACGTGCACCAGCAGCTCCTCCTCGCCGGGGGGTGAGTCCTCCTCGAAGTCCTCCAAGCGCCGGTACTCCCCCTGCGCCGCCATCGCCCGCCGTGCCGCCTGCCAGGGACGCCCGTCGGCACCCGCCACCGCGGCACAGGGACGCCCCGTCCGGCGTGGACCCTGGCAATGGGGGTGCCTGGAGGGAACAGAGCTCCCCCCCAACCCCACCAGCCCCATGGGCTGTGTGGGGCAGCCGGAGCCCGGCCGCGGGGCACGGAGATGCCGCGGCGTGCCGGGGCGAGCCAGGTTGAGCTGTCTGCCCCGCGGCCGGGAGGCGGAAATGCCGGCGAGGTCACGCAGCGCCACCCGCGTGCCCCAAATTCGGGCGGCCTGAGCTGGCCTCCCGCATCGCGGCCATGGCCATGGTCACGGCCACAGCCCCGTGCATGTCACCCGTCCCATCCCATCGGCTGGATCACTGCCAGCACACGGCCGTGCCCCCACTGCAGGGCTACAGCTCCCCAGGGAGAGACCCCTGCCTCCGCTTCACTCCGCTTCCCCCCTCAGGCCATATTGCCTCCCCCCCCAATCCAAGCGGAGTGGATCCCCATCCCACGGACCCCCATCCCCAGATCCCCATCCCCACGGACCCTCATCCCCATGGAACCCCCTCCCCACGGAACCTGGGGGGCAGTCAGGGCAGCAGTTGGGGTTCAGGACCGAGCTCAGGGCCAGCTCCCGAACTCCAGTGGCCTCTTAATGCCCTGAGGATCCCTGGCCATGAGGGAGAACAGGACCCCAACCCCTTTGGGACAGGGCAGGACCCCTGGGCTCTGGGTCAGGAGGGATCGCAAACCCTCGGGACAGGAGCCCTGGCCCCTCGGGGCAACACAGGACCCCAGTTCCTTTGGGGCAGTTTGGAACCCCTGAACCCCTCAGGGCAGGATGGAACCCCCACCCCCCCATGGGGAAGGACAGCACCCCCAATCCCTCGGGGCAGGATGGGACTCCCACCCCCCTTGGGGAAGGACAGCACCCTCAGCCCCTGGGGAAGGAGGGGACTCCTGGACCCTTGGGACAGGATGGGACCCTCAAACCCCTGGGTCAGGAGAGGACGGTCACCCCCCCCCCCCCGGGAAGGACAGGACCCCTGAACCCTCGGGGCAGGATGGGACCCCTGGACTCTCAGGGCAGGACACCCCCTCCCCTCGTGGCAGGAGGGGACCCTCAGTCCCTGAGGAAGTACGGGACCCCTGGACTCTCAGGGCAGGATGGGACCCTCAGCCCTTTCGGGAAGGACAGGACCCCAGTTCCCTTGGGGTAGTTTGGGACACTCCCCCCAACCTCTTGGGGGCAGGATAGGACCCCCACCCCCCCGGAGAAGGACAGCACCCCTGGCCTCCAGGGAAGGAGGTGACCCCTGGGGCGGGATGAGCCCCTCAGTCCCTTGGGGAAGCACAGGACCCCCCCTGCCCTGGGGCAGGACAGGACCCCCCCATCCACCCCCCGCTGCCCTCCCCTTACCGCCGCCGGTCAGTGCTCCCACAGCCCCGCACGTCACCAGCGTCCCCTCCTGTGGCCAGTGCCAGTGCCCGGCCGGGCTAGTGGCCACAGGTGATGCCGGCCGGCCCCACCCTGCTGCGGCCTGACTCACGGCACCAGGGCCGGTGTGGCGAGGCCGCGGGCACGAGGGAGCCCCGGGGCGGTGATTCAGCAGGAGGGACGCGGCCGGCAGAGAGGCAGGCACCGCCGGACACACCGTCCCCGCGCTGACCCCCGGGCCTTGTGCAACACCCCGTTGGGGACAGAACCACCGTGTCCCCCGGGATCGGGTGTCCCGGCTGGTGACGCCGGCACAACCCTTCCCCCACGTGCCCCGCACCGGGCGGCCAAAAATACCCACAGGGCCCAGGCACCCGAAAATAGCCCGGGCGGTGTAAACAGCGGGGGGGGACGAGGGCCAGCAAGAGGACCCCCGTGTCAGGGCAGGGCAACCCCGGCCCCCCCTCGACATGCTGGTCCCCTGCGCGCCCCAGGGGACAGACTGGCCCCACAGGGACACGCGCCCCTGGCAAGGGCCTTGGTGACCCCTGCGAGGACACGCCCGCCCCAGTGTCCCCGGGGTGGCATGTGTGTCACACAGGGACCCCCACTACCCCTCGGGGACACACGCACCTCGGTGGGGGCACAGGTACCCACATGGGGACACAGGCAACGTGACAGCCCCACGGTGACACACCCCCCGTGGTGACACGTACCCTCAGTAACACCGTGGTGACACACACACCCTGCAGGGACACAGCCACCCCGTGGGGACACTCCCGTGGGGACAGCCCCACACACAGACAGTGGCACATCGATGGCCCCACAGAGTCACCCAGACCCCATGGGCCCACACGTGCCCCCGTGGGGACACAGACACCCCGATGACCCCGTGGGGACACATCTGCCACATACAGGCACCGGCAGCCGGTGTCCCCGTGTCGCCTGACCGGGCCAGGTGTGGGCATGGGGGGTCCCCGGGGCAGCGTCCCAGGCCGGGGGACCCCGGGAAGGAGTGGGGTGACCCCGCACCGAGGGCTCCGGGGCACCGCGATTGCCTGGGGCCGCGCTGGGGCAGCCGCTCCCGTGTCCCCGTCCCCCGGTGACCCCCGCGGCCGATGCTCAGCGCCCCGTCCCCCGCTGCCCCCCCCCGGTACCCCCCGCCCCGGCTCACCTGGCGCTCGGTGCTGGCGCGGTCCCCGCACGGCCGGTGTCCCCGGTGCCGGGCTCTCACCTGGCCCCGCACCCGCCCCGGGACCGGGACCTCGTCCCGCCGCCGGGCATGGCCGCGGCGGCACCGGCACCGGCACCGGGGGGGCGGGCGAGGGTCTCTGGCGGGTCCCCCGCCGTGGGGAGCGCGGGTAAGGCGGCACCGGTGCGGGGTCCGGGTGCGGTGGCCGGGGAGGGGGGGACACACACGGTGCAGGGCCCGGGTTCCCGGAGCGGGGCCCGGGGAGGAGCGACGGCCCCGACGGGCCCGGGGTGCCGGAGGAGGCTCTGGGGAGCGACGGGGGTGCGGGGCCCCGGGGAGGGGGTGCCGGAGTACGGGGCTAGGGGGGGCCGAGAGGCCGGTGCGGGGTCAGGGCCGGTGCAGGGCCCGGGCCGCGGTGCTGGGGCTCCGCCCGCCGCAGCCGGTACCGCCCCGGTACCGCCCCTGCCCGCCCCTGCCCGCCCCGGTACCGCCCCTGCCCGCCCCTGCCCGCCCCTGCCCGCCCCGGTACCGCCCCTGCCCGTCCCTGCCCGCCCCTGCCCGCCATGCTGCTGCTGCTGCTGCGGGGGCTCGGCGCTCGGTCTGGGCTCCGCTCGGTCCCCGCTGCCCTGCGGCCCCCCCCCGCCCCGGGGCGCAGGTACCGGGGAGCCCCGGGCCGTGGCGGGGGGTGACCGAGGTCCCTTGAGAGGGGGCGGGGGGAGCCCGGACCCCTGGGTCCCTTGGAGAGGGGCGGGGGGGGAATCCGAACTCTTGGGTCCCATGAAGGTGCGGTGGGGGGAGCCCGGACGCTGGGGGTCCCCCCGGGGGTCAGGGGGTCGAGGGGGTGGTGGGGGATGCGGGGGGGTTGGGGCTGCCGGGGGGTGCAGGGGTACGCGGGCACCTCGGGGCAGTGGGGCTGGGATCCCACATGCTGCAGTGGGGGGGCTGGGGGGAGAGCGGAGGGGGCTGGGGGCTGGCTCTCAGCTGGGGGGGGTGTCCGGGAGCCGGGAGGGGGGGGTGCGAGGGTGTCCCCAGCCCCGGGACAGCCCAGGTTGTCACAGGGAGGCTGGCTGTGCCTGGGGGGGGACAGCCCTCGCCAGCCCGCCCCCCCCCCCCCACCGTGTCCCCTGGGTCAGGCACCCCGCACTCACCCCTCTCCCCAGTTTCAGGTATGGGGGGGGACGCCTGGGCCTCGCCGGCCCCCCTCGCCCCCCACCAGCCTTGCGCTGCCTGCTCCTGGCCGGCCCGGCCGCGGGCTGCGTGGCACTGGGCTTGCTGGGCACGGCCGCGCGTTGCCAGGAGGTCACCGTCCCCGCCGTCCCCGTCCCCCCCGACCCCGCGCAGCCCCGGCCGGAGCCCGCCTTCGACTGGCCGCTGTTCTGGACCTTCCTGCGCCCCCAGCTCCTGGCCCTGTCGGCGGCCGTGGCGGTGAGTGGGGGCGGCTGCGGTCACCCTTGTCATCCCCGTGCCACCGCGGCGGCGTCACCCCTACTGTCCCCGTGCCGCCGCGGCATCACCCCCCACCATCCCTGCAGCTGGCACTGGGCGCAGCCCTGCTCAATGTCCGTATCCCGGTGCTGCTGGGGCAACTGGTCAACGTGGTGGCCCGCTGCGCCCGTGGCCACATCGCCGGCTACCTGCGGGAGGCCCGGAGCCCAGCCCTGCGCCTGCTTGCTGTCTACTGCGTTCAGGTGGGTGCCGGCACCCCCAGCTGGATGAGGGGGTCCCGGGGGGCTGCCCCCGACCCTCCCGAGCTCATCTCCTCCGCAGGGGCTGCTGACCTTCGGGTACATCGCGCTGCTGGCGCGGGTGGGGGAGCAGGTCGCGGGCAGCATGCGCAAGGCGCTCTTCGTCTCCCTGCTCCGGTAAAACACCCCGCGGGGCGGCGGGGGGACAGGGTGCGGGGAAGGGGGGGACCCTCAGCCCACGGCCCCGCTGCCCGGCAGGCAGGACGTGGCGTTCTTCGACGCCAACCGGACGGGGCAGCTGGTGAACCGGCTGACGGCCGACATCCAGGAGTTCAAGTCCTCCTTCAAGCTGGCCATCTCACAGGTGAGGCCCGACGCCAGCGGCACCGAACCCCCCCGTGGCCCCCAGCACTCACCCCTGCCTGCTTTCCACCCCCCCCAGGGCCTGCGCAGCGGCACCCAGACGCTGGGCTGCTTCGTCTCGCTCTACCTGCTCTCGCCCAAGCTGACCGGGCTCCTGCTCGTGGTGCTGCCGGTGCTGGTGGGCGCCGGGGCCCTCATCGGCACCGTCCTCCGCAGCTTCTCCCCGCCGGGCGCAGGAGCAGGTAACCCCGCATTTGCCACACACCCCCCCAGCCCTGCCAACCCCTGCAAGGGACCCCGGGGCCGGAGCAGGGGGTGTCCCGTGCTGGCCCCCTTCTCTCCGTCCTCTCCCCGCAGGTGGCCAAGGCCACTGGGGTGGCAGACGAGGTGCTGGGCAATGTCCGGACTGTGCGTGCCTTCGCCATGGAGGACCCACAAGCGGGGTAAGGGGGTGACGGGGGCTCTTGCCCGGTGGAGGGGGGTGCTGGGGGGGTGCATCAGCGCCGTCATCCCTGCTCGCAGGCTGTACTGCGCCGAGGTGGACCGCGCCGGCTGGCTCAACGAGCGGCTGGGGCTGGGCATCGCCGCCTTCCAGGGGCTCTCCAACCTGGCACTCAACGGTGAGGGGGTGCCGTGGGGCGGGACCCAGCGGTGCTGTGTGGGGCAGGACCCTCTCAGGGTCTCACTGCCACCCCACACCCCACAGGCATCGTCCTGGGAACCATCTTCGTGGGAGGCTCCTTGATGGCAGGGGATGAGCTCTCGCCCGGTGACCTCATGTCCTTCCTGGTGGCCTCGCAGACGGTGCAGAGGTGAGGGCGCGGTGCCCCCCCCCCCCCCCCCCCCCCCAGCGCCCCCCTTCCCTCTGGTGTGCCGCTGAGCTCGGCCTCTCCTTGTGTACCACAGGTCCATGGCCAACATCTCCATCCTGCTTGGGCAGGTAGGTGGGGCGGGAGGCTCCTGATGGCCCCCCTGCAGCTGGAGGACAGGGGCTGGGGGCCGGGGGGTTGCTCCCATCGCTGTCCCCCCCGCAGGTGGTGCGAGGTCTCAGCGCCGGTGCCCGTGTCTTCGAGTTGCTGACACTGGAGCCAAGCGTGGCACTGCGGGGGGGGGGCTCCATCCCCAGCCACTCCCTGCTTGGCCGCATCTGCTTCAACCATGTCTCCTTCAGGTGAGCCGCCACGGCACCCCCCGGCCCCCCCAAGCCACCCTACAGGCTGGGAGATGCTCCCACAGCCACCCCCCCCTCAACTCCTCTCCCTGCAGCTACCCTACCCGCCCCGGCTACCTGGTCCTGCGGGACTTCAGCCTCACCCTGCCTCCCTGCAAGACTGTGGCCATCGTGGGACCGTCTGGAGGAGGTACTGGCCCCCCCCGGCCCTCCCCGCACACCCAGGGCAGGGGACACCCAGAGCAGCATGGCCTCAGTCCTCTGCCCAATGAGCCCACTCAGCGCTGGGGACTGGGAACCAGCGTCCGCAGCTCTCCACAACACTGGGGCTCACGGCCGGAGCTGGGGGGGGGTCTGGGGGTGGCAGTGCCATGGGGCTGAAGGGTCCCCCCCCAGGGAAGTCGACAGTGGCGGCGCTGCTGGAGCGGTTCTACGAGCCCACACAGGGTACCATCACCCTGGATGGCCACGACATCTCCTCCTTGGACCCCTCCTGGCTGCGCGGGCAGGTCATCGGCTTCATCAGCCAGGTTCGGGGCTGCTGTGGGGCACGGGGTTGCTGTGGGGGGCTCCCCGACAGTGCTGGATGGGAACCCCCTGGCCCCCGGAGAGGGGAGAGAGAGGTGGCCCCGTCCAGGGCTCAGCGCTGAGGGGCCGGACGCTACCGCAGGAGCCGGTGCTCTTCGGAACGACCATCATGGAGAACATCCGCTTCGGGAAGCCGGGAGCCTCCGACGCGGAGGTGTACGCGGCGGCGCAGCTCGCCAATGCCGACGGCTTCATCCGCAGCTTCCCCGAGGGCTACGACACCGTTGTGGGTATGTGCCGGGCTCCGGAGTGGGGCACGGCGGGGGTGGGAGGTGGCCAGGCACCCCCAAACAGGTCCAGCCACCCCATGGGACAGACGGACGAGCACGAGACCCTGGCCAAGGCGGCCCAAGTCCCCTCGGGGACACCGGCTGCTGGTCACTGCCGGGTGGGTGCAGCGGCTATGCCTGGGTCCCTGCAGGAAGAACATTCTGGGGGGGGGGGCGGAATTCCCCGCCTCTGGGGTGGGAACACCATCCTTGGGGTGGGGGTCCCTCCCCGGGGTCAGGTCGGCAGCGGCATCCCTGCGGTTGTCGCCGGCAGGTGAGCGCGGCGTGACACTGTCGGGGGGTCAGAAGCAGCGCGTGGCCATCGCCCGGGCCCTGTTGAAGGACCCCCCCATCCTGATCCTGGACGAGGCCACGAGCGCTCTGGACGCCCAGTCGGAGAAGGTGGTGCAGGAGGCGCTGGACCGCGCCGTCACGGGCCGCACCGTCCTGCTCATCGCCCACCGCCTCAGCACCATCCGGGGCGCAGACCTCATCGTGGTGCTGGCGCAGGGCCGGGTGGCCGAGGTGAGCCCTGGGGGGCAAGGGGGGGGACACAAGGCGGGGGATAACCACATGGGTGACACCGTCTCCACTGTCCCCGCAGGCAGGGACCCACGAGGACCTGGTGCGACGGGGGGGGCTCTACGCCGAGCTCATCCGCCGGCAGACCAAGGACCGATCCTGAGTGGGGGGCAGACCCCCGGGAGGGGGCGGGGGGGGCCACCTGCTGACGGGGTGCCCCCCTGCTGCTCCCCAATAAAGCAGCGATGGAAGGCGGCTGTGGGGGGCTGTGCTGTGTGGTGCGGGGCTCGAGGAGGCGGGACACACCGGAGCAGGCAGCGGGAGCGGGGCGGGGGTCGTAACGGCCCCGCTGCCCCCTCCCCTGGCTGCGAGAGGGCGGAGCCTCGGGGGGTGACGTTGGATTTGGGGCGGGGCTGACCCCGCCTCTCCCTGCCTGCGCACCCCCGGGGACGGGCAGCTGCCTGCAGGCCGGGTGGCTTTGCAGCCCACGGGGATGGCAGTGTCCTGCGTGGGAAGGGGGGGGGGGGGAGGGCCCTGTGTCAGCCCCCGCCGGCGTGGGGGCCCCCTGTGTCACCTGCCGGGGGGATGGGGGGTCCCTGGGGCCGCCCCGGGGAAGGGGAGCGGGGGGCTCTGCCCTGGCCGTGCTGGGGTGTCACTCGCTGCGTGTCCCCCCTCCCAGGGGCCACCATGGCGGGGCTGGGACTCGCACGGCCCTAGGGGGCACCCCGCGGGGACCCCTCCCTCCCCTCCCTCCCCACCACCACCCCGGGGCTCTCTACCCGCCCCCGTACCCCAACTCCGAGGTGCTCCGGGTCTGCAGGGGCCCAGCGCGGCCCGGGGGGGCGGGGGGGGGCTCAGGCAGTGCCCCCAGTGTCGAGCGCAGCGGGGGCTCCGCGCCCAGCGCCGGGGGGAGGCAGGGAGAGGAGTGGGGCTCAGTGGGGCAGCCCCCCCAGTCCCGCCCGGCCCCGCGGCTCCCCGCCCCCCTCCCCGCCATCCCCCCCCTCCGCCGTGCTCGCCGGGGGGCGGCGGCGGGTGGAGCCGCCGCGGGAGGGGCGGGGGCGGGGGGCGGCCGCAGACCGGCAGCGGCTGCGCCGCGGCGGCGGGAGCGGAGCCGGGACCGGGGCCGCGCTGGCCGGCGGCTCCGCGGCACCGGCAGCGCGGGGTGGGTGGGGGGGTGGGGGGCGGAACGGAGCGCCCGGTCCTGCCCTGCCCTGCCCTGCCTGCGCCCTGCCTGCGCCCTGCCTGTCCGCAGCAACCCTGAGCGCGGCGATGGGCAGGGGTCGGCCGGGGGTCCCGGGGGGCTGAGGGCGGCGGGGAGCGCGGGGGGGGGCTCGGCGGCAGGATGAGGGCGGGCTCAGAGGGCAGCGGGGAGGGCGAGGGGCTCTCCAGCCTGCGGGCCTTCGCCCACAGCTCCTCGCTCCACGGCATCAGCCACGTCTTCGCCTACGGGGCCGTGTCGCTGCGCCGCGTGCTGTGGGGAGCCTTTTTCCTGGGCTCGCTGGGGCTGCTGCTGCTGGTCTGCGCCGAGCGCGTCGCCTACTTCCTCACCTACCCCCACGTCACCAAGCTGGACGAGGTGGCTGCCCACAACCTCACCTTCCCGGCCATCACCATCTGCAACCTCAACGAGTTCCGCTTCTCCAAGATCACCCGCAACGACATGTACCACGTGGGCGAGCTGCTGGCGCTGCTCAACGACCGCTACGAGATCAGCAACCCGCAGCTGGCCGAGCCCCACGTCCTGGCCGCCCTGCGCGACAAGGCCAACTTCAAAAACTTCAAGGCGAAGCCCTTCAGCATGGCCGAGTTCTACAACCGCACCGGCCATGACCTGGCCGACATGCTGCTGCAGTGCTCCTTCCGCGGCGCCAACTGCACCGCCCGCAACTTCACCGTGGTGAGTGCCGGGTCTGGGTGCGGCGACCGGCCGGACGGGGTGCCCACGTTGCCTCCCTGCCCCGGGGACCGCGGATGGATGCGGCTGTCCCGCCAGGGTAGCACCGGGGCTGCTGCGGCACCCATGGGTGAGCCCCTTTCTCCCGCCCCACGGCCGTTACACCCCTGCCCGCCTCCCCGGGCGCCGCAGCAGGCCGGCTGCCAGCCAGGGGTGCCCCCACCCCACGCTCACCGCAGGGGTGCCAGGCGGCTGGGAACAGCGCCCAGGCTGGAGCCGTCGCTGTGCCAGGGCCCCTGCGCTGGGCCGGGCAGCTGTGCCCGCGTCCAGCCCCTCGGGCACGGGATGCTCACGGGTACGGCCCGCGGCCCCGCTCCCCCCTTGCCAGCCCCAGATGCTGCCTGGGCACCGGCAGCAGCGGCCGCTTTCCCTGGGCTGTGTTCGCACACAGGTCCCGTGCCCGTGGCTCTTCCACGCAGCCTTCCCGGGCGAGAGTCCCCTGTGCTGGAGCCGTCCCCTCGTGGGTGCCTGGCCCCGGTGCTGCCCCCAGCACCCCTTGCCGCTCCTGGGGCTGCACCCACTCTGCTCCCGGCCCAGGGAATCGCTGGTGCCCGTGTGCTCCCACCGCACCCACCCTGCGCCGGTGGGACACCCGTGGGGCCGCACGGCACTGGACTGTGTCCCCCCTGGGCTGCGGGCTCACCCCCCGGTGATGGGCAGGGTGCGGGCAGCTGCTGGAGCGTGGCAGTGGGGAGCAGGGCTGCCAGGCATGGGCTGCTGTGGGCAGTGGGGTGGCTTGCGGGAGAAGGTGCCCACCCCTTGCCCCATGCAGCCCTGGGTGGGCATGGGGACCCCCGACCCAGCGGTCGGCTCCCTCAAGCAAACCTCGGCAGCGCGACCTGCCTGGGGCGGTTTCTGCCCAGGAGGGACGGGCAGGATGGGCAGGGGCACTGGCACAGGCAGGACGGGCACGTCCTTGGCGCTGCGGCAGCGCTGGGGAAGCAGCGTGCCGTGGGAGCTGGGCAGCCCGTGCCTGCTGCGCCGTCGCCGTGGGCTCGGCTGCGCTATCACAACAGCAATTACCGTCAGCTTAAGACTCTTAGTAGGCGAAATTAATTTTCCTTGGGAGCTCAGCTGAAAAGCATCCCTTTCGGCAGCTCTGCACCCTTCGCCGGAGCGGCTCTGCCAGTGTCCCTGCCGCAGGGCCAGGCGCCGGCAGCCTCGGACATCGAGGGCTGGGACATGCGGCGGGAGGGTTGAGGGTTCCGGGGGCAGGACTCAGGGGTGACTGCTGCAGCCGGAAAGCTGGTGCCTCTCCAGGGAGCGTGGCTGGGCCACTGGGGCCGCAGCGTGCCGCCAGCGTGCGGGGCCTGTGACTGCCCCAGGGGTAGGGCGGGCACCCGTCTCTGTTTCTGTGTCGGTGATCTCAGTGGAGTGGGAGTGGGTTACGTGCGGTGCCATGGCTCCCGCCGTCCCTGGGCTCGTGGATGCCGCCAGGAGCCCGTCGGGCTCTGCCCACGTGTGCCACACGGCCGCCTCGTCTCCGATGGGCGGCGAGAAACTTCGGCGTGAGCAGCCGCGGTGGCCCCCGGCACACGCAGGCCACCCCGCCCCGGCTCAGCCCTGCCTCCACCTGCACTCGTTGCAACTTTGCTGGCTAAAAATACGGAGCTAATGCCGGGGCTTAGGCACAGATTATGATCCTTCGCCCTGGGCCTCGGCGCTGAGCCGGCAGCTCCCGGCACCGTGTCCCAGCCGGCAGCTGCGGGGCTGCCAGGGCTCCCGGCCTGTGCTTGGGCTGGAGAGGCTGCCTGTGCGCGGTGCCTTGTCCCAGCCCTGTCCCTGGGGTCCCCGAGGTCCCCGGACACGTGGTGACCATCCAAAGCAAGGGCCGGCTGGGCTGGGTCTGCGCCCCAAAGCTGCCACCCCCCAGGGCTGGGGCAAGCTGGGGGTGCAGGGACGGGAGGCGCTCGGGGCCAGCACGGCCCAGGGGTGTGGGGACAGGAGGATCCTGGGTGCAGGGACAGGGGATCTGTAGGAAGCGCCCAGGGTGCAGGTTCCGGGGGGTGCAGGGCTGGGGGGGCCTGATGGTGGGTCACCCCAAGTGTGGGGACCCGCAGGACTGGCGGTTCTGAGGCTGTGGCCCAGTCCCTGTCCCTGTCCCTGTCCCCCCAGCCGCTGGGCCCCAGCACATCCCTGTGCCGGGCAGCCGTTGCCATGGCAGCCGCCCCCCCCTTCCTCCTTGGGCAGCGCATTACCATGGCAACGGCTCCCCTCTTTGGGAGCAGCCCGTTGCCACAGCAGCTCCCCCCCCGCCCCCCGCCCCCCGGGGCAGGACAGAGTGGGGACACACCACACCCGGGGGACACACACACCCTATAGCAGGGGGTCCTGACCCCATGGGGCAGTTATGGCCCCCCTGGGCCTCCCACCTCCGTGGCAGGGCTGGGGACCATGGCTGCAGCCTCCCCCCACCCCTTTCCCTGCACCCCAGGGCAGCCCCCCCCCGTGGGGTGGAGACCATGTGCCCCTATATGGGATGGGGCTCTGCGCTGGGGGCTTTGGAGGGGGTTGGCCAGAGGCAGTGGGGGTGGGGGGCTGGGGGGGCTGCTCTGGGGCTGGGGGGGCTTTGGCTGCAGGGTGGGAAGCGCCAGTGGGGAAGGGGACTGTGGGTCTGGGGGGGCTCTGGGGGGCGGCTTGGGGTTGTTCAGCTCAGGGTCATGCTGGGGCGCTCTGGGCAGGGTCTCTGCTCCTGGTCACTGGGCCCTGGGGGCCCTGGGGTCCCTGGCTGTGGGTACTGGGGTCTTACCTGTGGGTGCTGGTCCCTGGGGGCTCTGGGGCTGCTGGCACGGGGCTGGGTCCCAGGTTCCTGGTGGGGATGATGGCCTCCGCCAAGCCCCGCTCCCCGTCGCCATCCTGGCTCGCGCCCTCCCCGCTCACGTGTCCCCGCGCAGCCCCACGTGTCCCCACGCGGCCCCACGTCCCCCCCACACCACCCTGCGTCCCCCCGGAGCCGCGCTGAAACTCAATCCCTCCGCAGAGCCGCGGCAGAGCCGGGCAGGACGGGCCGCCATGGCCACCGAGCCGCCGGGGACGGGCGTGGGGGCACAGGGGGCGGCCAGCCTGGCGGCCTTCGCCCGCTCCTGCACACTGCACGGGCTGGGGCGCGTCTTCACGCCCGGGGCGCCAGCGCTGCATCGCCTGCTCTGGGCCGGAGCCTTCCTGGCCTCGCTGGGTGTCTTCCTGCTGCAGGCGGGGGAGCGGGTCCGGCGTTACGCCACATACCCCCACGTCACCGTGCTGGACGAGGCGGAGAGCCGCGTCCTCGCCTTCCCCGCCATCACCCTCTGCAACTACAACCGTGCCCGGCGCTCCCAGCTCACCCCCAACGACCTGTTCTGGCTGGGCGGGGAGCTGCTGGCCGTGGGGAGGGAGGATTTCCCCCACTATCTGCGGGCGCTGGGGCTGCCCCCCGACCTCGCCGGCTTCTTCCCCAGCAAGAGCTACGACCTGGGCGCCTTCTACCAGCGCGCCGGGCACCCCATCCACGAGATGCTGCTGCGCTGTCGCTTCCGTGGCCGGGACTGCGGCCCCGAGAACTTCACTGCCGTGAGTGCCACCGCCACGGCCACCGCCACGGCCACAGCCATGGCCACGGCTGGCTCTGCCCCGGGCAGGACCCACAGTGGCCCCAACCCCATCCCTGGCTGGCTCTGCCCCGGGCAGGGCTCGGGCAGGACCCCCAGGGCTGTGTGCAGGTTTTGGGGCGATGGTGGGGTGCACGCTGTGGGGTGATGGGCTGGGTGCGCTCTGCGGGGCTATGGGGTGCGCAGGCTGTGGGGTGAGAGGGCTGTGGGGCAAGGGTGGGGTGGGGGCACCTGCCCAGCCCACTGCCCCCCAGCCCCAGGCACGCCATGAACCTCCCACCATGCTGCCCCAGGGCGGCTCCTCTTGCCCACCCTGCACCCACGGGGCTGTGGGTAAGCGCGGTGGAGATGGGGAGTCACGGTGGGGATGTGGGGCAAGGTGGGGGAGCTGGGGGGGGCGATGGCCTGAGTGTGGGGCTCTCGGCCCCGCTCCCCACAGGAGAGCTGGCCCCAGGGCCGTGGGGAGCGGGTGTGGGGCGGTGGGGGCGAGGGTGCCATGGGGGTCAGGGTCAGGAGGTCTGTGCTCGCTGCAAAGCAACCGTGGTGGCCGGGGGGAGCTGTCTCCGTGCTGGGGGGCCGTGAGTAAAGGCGGGTCAGCCCTGGGGAGGGGGGTCTGTGGGCATCTTTGCAAGGGTTGGGGTCCCACACCCCGCCTGGCCGGGGCTGCAGAGGGACCGTCCCTCTGCTGCGGTAAGCGCCGGGGCCTGGTGGGGCAGGACCCAGGCGGGGGTCCCGCGGGGTTGTGGGGACCCAGCAGAGCCGAGGGCACCACGCTGAGGCAGGGACAGCAGCAGCTGCTCCACAGCCCCATCTGCAGCCCCGTGCAGGGGGGAAGGGATGGGTGCACCAGCCCCCTTCCCTGCGCAGGGACTGATGGGGTGCTGGGATCCTGCCCTGGGGCCGTGCCGGGACCCTGGGTGCTGCCCCCCCAGCCCTGCTTGGTGGATGCAGGGCAGGCAGGGACCCAGCTCCCGTCCCCCAGCACCCCAAATGCCACCATCCCACGAGTGACCCCCGCGGCGGGTGCTGAGGTTCCTGCCCTGTCACCCCCCTGCAGATCTTCACCCGCCTCGGCAAGTGCTACACCTTCAACTCGGGGGGGCCGGGCCGGGAGGTGCTGACCACGCTGCAGGGCGGCGCGGGGAACGGCCTGGAGCTGATGCTCAACGTCCAGCAAGAGGAATACCTTCCCGTCTGGGGGGACACTGGTGAGGGCACCCCCCAACTCCCCGCAGCCCTGCTACCCCGCCCAGCCGCCGCTTCACACCCCCAACACCCTCCCCTGCCTTGCAGACGAGACCTCCTACGAGGCGGGGGTGAAGGTGCAGATCCACAGCCAGGAGGAGCCCCCCTTCATCGACCAGCTGGGCTTCGGTGTGGCGCCCGGCTTCCAGACCTTCGTGTCCTGCCAGCAGCAGCGGGTATCCGGCCGCTCTGCCCGGGCGGCGCGCGAAGCGGGCTACGGGGGCTGGGGGGGGACAGCTGCACCTCCCTCCCGGGGCTTGGGCAGTCCCAGCACATCCATAGTCATCCCCCTCCCTGGGACGTCCTGTGCCACAAGTCGGGTACCACACCACCGGTGTGGCGGCTCTGCCACCGTGACAGCCGGGAGCACGGTGTGGGGCTGCCCCACGGCGGGACTGCTCGATCCCACCATAAGCACCGGCTCCTGGCAGCGACCCCCCCCGCCCCAGCCTCCTGCCGAACAGACCGTCGGCAGGGGCGGCATCCAGCTCCCGCAGCCAGACACCTAAATTTAGGTGTCTCGAGTGGGTGTCTCCATGTGTGCCGGCACTCGCGGCGGGGGTGGCAGGGAGCGCGGCGGTGGCGGCGGCACTGTGGCCCTCGGTGCCCGTGGGCAACCTGCCGAGCCTCGCCGCTCCCTCGCCAAGTGCTGGGAGTGTGCTGGCCTCGTGCTGCCCCTCTGGGTGCTGCCCACCGTTGTGGGGGTCTGTGCCGACCCCCTGTCACGTCCAGCTCCCAGCCAGCGCCACATGGCCGTCCTCGTGCCCAGCGAGAAAGGGATGGGAGCGGGGGGTCTCCAGGGTGACGTGCCCCCCCCCGCCCCAGCAGCATGGGACAAGCTCTGCCCGAGGGACAGGGCACCCCTGTGGGCTGGGGGACAAGCGGCGCGGGCCGTGGACGCCGTGGACGCCGTGTTTTCCTTAGCCCGCGGCTGGCAGCTGGTGTACCTGCCCCCGCCTTGGGGGGACTGCAAGGCCACCCCCATCGAGTCCGACTTCTTCACCAACTACAGCATCACCGCCTGCCGCCTGGACTGCGAGACCCGCTACCTGGCCGAGAACTGCAACTGCCGCATGGTGCACATGCCGGGTGAGCCAGGGACGGAGCTGGGGACTGGGGGCGGCCGCCGCGGGGCCGGGGCGTCGGGGAGACCCTCCTGCCCCTGCGACTGCCGCCTCCCCCCGCAGGCAACGCCAACGTCTGCACCCCGGAGCAGTACAAGGAGTGCGCCGACCCCGCGCTGGGTATGTACAGGCAGCACCCTGACCGCTGCCTCTACCATCCCCGGCCCCGCCCAGGGCCTCACTCCGCGGGCCACCATCCCCGGACACCCCCAGCCTCGCCCCTGGGACCCCTCGTGCCCTGCCTTGCTGGGCTCCATCACGGTGAACGCAGCAGCAGCGTTGCCGTGCCCTTGCTGCGGGGGGGGGACACTGCTGTCCCCGCCTGCTCCTTGTATGCTGCCGGCAGCGATCGCAGCATGTTCGTCCCGTGCCACCAGCACCCGCCACGACCCAGGCTTTGGTCGGGGCCTGGGCTCTGTCCTCGGAGCAGCCTGATCCCAACACGGGTCGGGGTCACGGCCCACGGTCCTGGTGGTCCCTGTCCCACCCGCGTCCCCCCCCAGACTTCCTGGTGAAGAAGGACAGCGAGTACTGCGCCTGCCGCACGCCCTGCGCCATGGTGCGCTATGGCAAAGAGCTTTCCATGGTGAAGATCCCCAGCAAGGCCTCCGCCAGGTACCTGGCCAAGAAGTTCAACAAGACGGAGCAGTACATCGCGTGAGTGCCACCGCCGCCGCGCTGACCCACAGCCCCACCAGCGCGTGGCACGGCGTGGCACGGGCTGACAGTGTGATACGGCACGGCACGGCCGCGTGGCATGCCCAGCGTACGTGAACAGGCACGGCACGGCCTGACAGCCTGGCAGCACTCTCCTGGTGAAACTGGCTGCTCGTGGCTTGGATGATCGCACGCTTTGCTGGGTAAAAAACTGGCTGGATGGCCGGGCCCAAAGAGTTGTGGTGAACGGAGTTAAATCTGGTTGGCAGCCGGTCACGAGTGGTGTCCCCCAGGGCTCGGTTTTGGGGCCACTCGTGTTTAACATCTTTATTGATGATCTGGATGAGGGGATCGAGTGCGCCCTCAGTCAGTTTGCAGATGACACCAAGTTGGGTGGGAGTGTTGATCTGCTCGAGGGTAGGGAGGCTCTGCAGAGAGACCTGGACAGGCTGGAGCGATGGGCTAAGGCCAACTGGAGGAGTTTCAATAAGGCCAAATGCCGGGTGCTGCACTTGGGCCACAACAACCCCCAGCAGCGCTACAGGCTTGGGGAGGAGTGGCTGGAGAGCTGCCAGTCAGAGAGGGACCTGGGGGTGTTGATTGACAGCCGGCTGAACAGGAGCCAGCAGTGTGCCCAGGTGGCCAAGAAGGCCAATGGCATCCTGGCTTGTATCAGCAATAGCGTGGCCAGCAGGGTCAGGGAAGGGATCTTACCCCTGGACTCGGCACTGGTGAGGCCGCACCTCGATTACTGGGTTCAGTTTTGGGCCCCTCACTACAAAAAGGACATTGAATGACTCAAGCGTGTCCAGAGAAGGGCAACGAAGCTGGTGCAGGGTCTGGAGCACAGGTCTGATGGGGAGCGGCTGAGGGAACTGGGGGGGTTTAGTCTGGAGAAGAGGAGGCTGAGGGGAGACCTCATCGCCCTCTGCAGCTACCTGAAAGGAGGGTGCAGAGAGCTGGGGATGAGTCTCTTGAATCAAGTCACAAGCAATAGGACAAGAGGGAATGGCCTCAAGCTGCGCCAGGGAAGGTTTAGACTGGCTATTAGGAAGTATTTCTTTCCAGAAGGGGTTGTTGGGCGTTGGAATGGGCTGCCCAGGGCAGGGGTGGAGTCCCCATCCCTGGAGGGGTTGAAGAGTCGGGTTGACCCAGCGCTGAGGGATCTGGTGGAGTTGAGAACGGTCAGTGTGAGGTTAATGGTTGGACTGGATGATCTTCAAGGTCTTTTCCAACCGAGATCAGTCTGTGATTCTATTCTATGATTCTATGAACTGGCATGGCACGGCCACATGACATCCCCCAGCATACGTGATCTGGCATGGCATGGTGTGGCACGGCACTGCCTCCCCTGTGCAAATCTGCCCCAGCACAGGGAAAACCACAGCACGGCACAGCATGGCATGGCACAGCATGGCACAGCACGGCACAGCACATCTTTGTGCCACCCCAGCACAGGGCAGACCCCTCTGCCCCGTCCCACCGGCACACCTCAGCATGGCACAGCCCCCCCTGGACACCCCCCCCCCCCCCCAGCCGGGGATGCCACCTGACGGCTCATCTGTCTGTCCTGGACCCATCTGTCCCCCCTCCAGGGACAACGTGCTGGTCCTGGACATCTTCTTTGAGGCCCTGAACTATGAGATGATTGAGCAGAAGAAGGCGTACGAGGTAGCAGGGCTGCTGGGTGAGTGCCTAGGGGGGACCGGGGGGGCGGTCGGGGGGCGGGGGGGGCAGCCCCCTTTAACGCCACCCTCTTGCCCAGGCGACATCGGGGGGCAGATGGGGCTCTTCATTGGCGCCAGCCTCCTCACCATCCTGGAGATATTCGACTATCTGTACGAGGTGAGCGCCCGCCCGGGCCCACCCCCCAGGCCCTGGCCCACAACCGAGGGTGCTCAGGGCTGCAGCAGGGGGCTTTGATCCGTCTCCCCCAGGTATTTCGGGACAAACTCCTCAGCTTCTACAAGGAAAAGAAGAGGACCCCCAGGAGCGACAGCAGCACCCTGGTAACACCCCCCCCCCTCCGCCTCCCCCAGCACCCCCCAACCCCTCCGGGCACGGCCGGCAAGGGGGGGCCCTCGCACCTCATCCCACCCATCTGCTGCTCGGCCTCGTCCCACCCCGGGACCGGCACCACCATCTCCCGCTGGGACCCCGCGCGCTCATTCGCTCCTCTCTGTCCGTCCGTCCGTCCGTCCGTCCTGCGCCCCCGTCGCCCACCAGGAGCATCCAGCGGTCCCGGGGAGCCCCGCTGTCCCTCTCCCGCCGGGGGCCAGGTAGACATCCCGGCTCTACACCCGGGGGGGGGGGGTGGGGGGGGGGCAGCACCCAGAGCCCCCAAACAACCCCCCACCCTGGCAATGCTGGCACAGGGAGAGGAGGTTGTGTGGGGGGGTGGATCATGGGGCTGCCTCCCCCCAGGGGGGCGACAGGGGTCCCTGGCCGGGCCACAGCAAGGGGCAAGGGGGATGCAACCGCCCCAGGCAGGGACACCCCCCCCCATCACCCCATTCCTCTGCAGGCGGGCCCCGGGGGTCCACTCCCTCCCCCTCCCTCCATCCCAGGCTTTTCTTGGCATCATCTCCGGGGCTGGTGTGTGGGGGCTGCCCCCCCCCACCGGCTCCGCTCCCATCCTCATGCATCGCTCCCTGGCACTGCATCCCACGGGTGCCCGTTGCCCAGAGCCCCCCCCCCCCAAACTCTCGCTGGCCACGGGCCACCCCAACCTCCCCCCACCCCTCCCCAGGACAAAGCCCTAGTCCTGGAGGACGCTCAGAGACGGCGGGGGGGAGAGACAGGGGGACAGCGTGCTCCACAGTGGCTGCACCCCCTTGAAGCTGGGGGGGCTCCTGGGGCAGAGCTGGGGCAACCCGAGGGGTGCGTGGGGCGGGGGCAAGGGGCAAAGCCCCCCCAATGTGACCAGGCGCTAGGGCGGGGGGGGGGGGGGACAGGACACGAGGCTGGTGGCTGCAGCACGGCCGGGGTGCAGAGCCCCCCCTTGACCACCGTCCCCTCTGTCCCCAGAGCGCCCGTCCCCCCCTGCGCTGCCACACGGACAGTCTCAGCTTCGCCCCGAACGTGCTACCTCGTCACCCGGCTCTAGGCGCCTTTGAGGAATTCGCCTGCTGAGGGCCCAGCCCCGCACCCCCCGGCTGGGCCGGGGAGGGGGACACACACACACACACTGAGGGGGGGGCCGCTGCTGACAGCAGACCCGGGCACCCCCACCGCTCTGTCCCGCCGGGACTGGGGGAACCCCACGGGCTGCGGGGCTGGCACCAGGCCCCGAGGTGCCCCCACTCTGGGCTACCCCCCTGCCCAGGAGGTGGCAAAGGGGGGGCCGGGGGGGTGGCAGGGCCCCCCCCCGGCCTTGCTCCCGTGTCCCTGCATGCGCTGCTTGCGCCCGCGCCCCTCCCCACTGCGCTGTACATGTGAACCCCGCTCGCTGCGGACCCCCCCCCAACCTCGTCCCATTAAAGACCTGCCCCAGGCCCCGACTCCTGTGCTGTTTGGGGGGGGGGGGGGGCATATTGCGGGGGCAATCCCCAGTGCCCCAGGAAGGAGAAGGCAGGCGCTGGGGAGAGGGAAGCTCTTTATGGATGTAACAAACACGCACATTCACCTACGTACAGCAGCACAGTAGAAAAGAAACAGGGTACCCGCCCCGCCCCCCCCACCCCACCCCTGGGGAGCTAGCACCCCCTCCCCTACTGGGGGGGGCAGGGGGGAGAGCAGGGAGAGGAGGAGCAGGGGGTCCCACCCCACCGGGGTCCCCACGCCTGGTCCCAGAGGGTCCTGGCCCCTCCACCAGCACCTTGGCCCCAGGGAGGGCTCTGGGTCAGCCCTGGCTCCCCTGCGGGGTTGGGAGGTCGGGGGCAGGGGAGGGCCACACCAGCACCCCACAGCCAGGGCAGAACCCGGGGTAGCACTGGGTTAAAAACCTAATAAATACCAGGGGGGGGCAGGGGGCTGCAGTTCCGAGGTGCTGGCACCTCAGACCTCACCTCACATGTCCCCCCCTCCCTGCTGCCGTGGGGGGGGGCTGTCCCATCCCCACTGCTGCTGGGAGTGTGCCAGGAGCTGGGGTGCTGCCCCCCCCGGCTCAGCGTGGGGCCGGGCCAGCGCTGGGGTTGGGGGGGCCCTAAGGAGGGCAGAAGTCTGTGAAGTAGGGGTGCTGGAGAGCCTCCTCCGCTGATATCCGCTGCACCGGGTTGCATTTCAGCAGGTTCTGGGGGCAGGAAGTGAGGCTGAGGCTGGGGGGGGCCATCACAGGGCACCCCCGGACAGGCGTGGGGCTGCGAGGGGAGAGGGCAGCCGCCCCAAGAAGCCAAAGCCTCCCACCTCTCCCTCCCACTCACCTGTAGCAGGTCTCGGCCGGTCGCATTCAGCTTGGGCACCACGTTGACCAGGGAGGTGGTGGCGGGGTACATGGGGTATGGCTGGGGACAGAGAGGTGAGCCCCGGCTGCTTGTCCCAAGCGGCGCCCCCCCAAGCCCCCCCCTTCCCAGCCAGCCCCCACCTCACCTTGTAGTCCGGCAGCTTGGCCATGGCCGGCCACTGCTCCTCCGTGGGGGTTCCCAGCAGCGTGGGGACGACAGCGGTCAAGGGCCAGCGCGGGGGGACACCCGCCCCCCGCCTCGCCTCACCTAGGCAGAGCCCCTCTCCCTCTCCCCTTGCCCAGGAGATAGCCCCCCCCCCCCGCCCCCAAAGGATATCGGAAAATCCTTTTCAGCTGGTCATCCACGTCGTTCCCCGGGAACAGCGGCCGCCCCGCGTTGGCCAGCTCTAGGACAGAGAAAAGTGGGGAGCCCTGCAGCCCCACAGCCTCGGCAGCCCCCCCCAGCAGCACATCACCCCCCTTCCCCCCCTCGCTGTGCTGTACCTGCGAAGATGCAGCCGGCTGACCACATGTCGATGGAGGTGGAGTAGAGCTTGGCGCCGAAAAGCACATCCGGGGGCCGATACCACAGCGTGACGACCTGCGCGGAGGGACGGGGGAGACACTCAGCCAGGCCGGGGTGGGGGTGGGGGCGATGACGGGACGGCCGAGAGCCCCCGTCCAGGTGAAAGTGCGGCCCTCGCAGCTCACCTCTGCTGAGTAACAGCGCACGGGGATGCCAAAGGCCCGGGCCAGGCCGAAGTCGGCCAGTTTGAGTTCCCCGTTCTGCCGGGAAAGCGCCATGTCAGCAGGGACAGCGTGGGGGGGCTGCCGACCCCCAGTCTCGGGGCAGCAGCAGCCGCTGCTCCAGGCCCTCTGTCTTTTCCCGTTAGGCCAGAAAAATCGAGGGAGAGATGGAGCCGCGAGCTGGGGACTGGTGGCCTCACCCGGTTGATGAGCAGGTTCTGGGGTTTGAGGTCTCGGTGCAGGACATTGCGGCTGTGGCAGAAAGCGAGGCCCTTCAGCAGCTGGTACATGAACGACTGCAGGGGGAAAAAAAACCAAAAAAAGTGCGGGCCCCAGCGGGATGCGTCAGCCCCTCGACGCCGCCGGCCGGTTCTTGTGACAAGACAAGCGACAGGTCCCCAGGGGCTTCCGGAGGCCCCCCCCCTCCCCCAAAACGCACCTTGATGATTTCCCCCCTAAAAACGCACCTTGACGATCTCCGGGTCCAAGTCCCCGTTGCAGCTATCGAAGTATTTCTTCAGGTCCTGGGAAGGAGCGAGCGGGGGGTCACGTCAGGGAGAGGTGGGGGCTGCGAGAAGTGACGCCCCGGTGCCGCCGAGCCCCCCCTGCCCCCCCCCAGCACTCACCTGGTCGCAAAACTCAAAGACCAGGGTCAGTTTCTTATCGCTGTGCAGGACGTCGTGGAGCCTGAGAGGGGAGGGGGAGCCTGAGGCCCCGCAACGCCCGGCCGAGCCCACGGGGTGAGATCAGCCCCGGGGGGGTCCCCCCGGCCCTGGGGGCACCCCAGACCCCCCCCCGCCCCTCCTTGCCTGACGATGTTCTTATGCTTCAGCTCCTTGAGCAAGCAGATCTCCCGCAGCGCCGAGCTGGGCACGCCCTGCCGAGAGAGGGGGTGCGCTCGGGGGGGCTCGGGGAAACTGGGACCGGGACCGGACCCCGGACCCCCCCCGCCCCCCTCCCACCTCACCTCATCATCATCGTCCAGCCGCACCCGCTTCAGCGCCACGATCTCGTGCGTCTCCCGGTTCTTGGCCTTGAACACGGTCCCGTAGGTGCCTGCGGGCAGCCGGGTCACTGCCGCACCGGCCCCCCGGTACCGGCCCCCCGGTACCGGCCTCCCGGCACCCGCCCGGGTCCCCCCGCACGGCCCGGCCCGGCCGCACCTTCCCCAATCTTCTCCAGTTTCTCGTATTTCTGCATCGCTCCGGTTCCGCCGCCGCCGCCGCCGCCGCCACACCTCCCGGCAGACCCCGCGCGTCCCCCGACCCCCGATGCCACACCTCCCGGCAGGCCCCGCGCGTCCCCGTCCCCGATGCCACACCTCCCGGCAGCCCCCGCGCCGGCCGCGCCCCCACCCCTCCCGACAGCTCCCGCGGCAGCCACGTGTCCCCCCCCCCGCGCCACACCTCCCGGCAGCCCCCGCGCCGGCCACGCCCCCCTACGCCACTCCTCCCGGCAACCCCCGCGGCGTCCACGCCCCCGCGCCCGCCACCACACCTCCCGCGTAGGCCACGCCCCCAGCCACACCCTTCCCGCTGCCCCGCCCTCCCGCCATGGTTCCGGGTTCGATCCCCGCGGCCGCCCGCCCCGCCCCGCCCCGCCCCGGGACACGGCGGCACCGGGCCCGGCAGCGGCGGGGTCCCCTGAGGGGCCCGCGGGGGGGACGGTGACGGGGTTCGTCGGGGACGGTGCCTCGCCCCGCCCCGGCGCGCTCCCGCTGCGGCTCCGCCCCGCGGGGCCGCGCAGACACGCCCGGCGCGGCGGGACTCTCCGGTAAGCGGCGGGAGCGGGAGTGGGACCCGGAGCTGGAGCCCGCTGGAGTCGGTGGGGTTGGCAGGGCCGGGCCGGTCCCGTCTCGTCCCGTCCCGTCCCGTCCCGGTGCTGTCCCCCGCTTCCTCCCCGCTGTCCCCGCCCGCCGTTTCGTTCCCCTCCCGTCCTGTCCCATCCCGTACGGGCACAGCCTGACTGGCCACGGGAGCCCCGGCCCGCCCCCCCATCCCGGGACGGGACCCCGGGGCGCTGCGCCAGCCCGGCGGCTCCTCCCGGGCCACTGAGTCCCCCCCCACTGCCACCTCGGGGCCCCCCGGGGATGGGGGAGCACGGGGGGGGGTCACACGCAGGGGGCTGCGGGGCTCTGTGCTGCCCAGCATACGCTCCTGGGTCCCCCAGTTCCTTGGAAGCAGCACCCCTAACCTGCTGGCATCCCGCCGGGACACCCCCAGACCCCTCCCTGCCTGGCTCCCACGGCTCTGCCGGCTGCGGCGTCGCACCTTGGCCCCTTCCCACCACCCCGCCACCTCCACCGGCGGCACCGCTGGGGCCGGATCCACGCGTGAGGGTGTCCCTGCGTGGCCCTGGCAGCGTTCCCATGCCGGACCCGGCTGTCAGGGTTGTCCCAGGACACGGTGGGAAGTGGGAGAACCAGGATCGCGCTGCCGCCACGCTTCAGCCCTCGGTGTCTTCTTATTTTTCAGCAGGTGCCCGAACGACGCGGAGGCAGTTCCATGCCCTTCCCTTCCAGCTCCTGAGCCGCCGGTGACCCTCGGCAGGTGAGAAACACAGGACTGGGGAGCGGACACACGTCCCGCGCCCACCGGCGCATGGGGCTGAGCGGAGGGAGCGTCCCGCGGTTCTACCCTATCTCGGCGTGTCCCAGAAGTGCCACCGAGGGGTTCGCGCCTTGCCCCGGCGCGGCGGTTGCCGGGGGAGCCGCCATGTGCTGTGCTGGGTGGTGAACGGTGCTGCCCGCTTGCGAAATGCTGCCAGGGGTTGAGCAACGGCCGGGCACGGGCCCAGCCCCGCTGCTGCTCTCCCACTCATGCGTTGGCGTGGGCTCCCACGGGTTCTAGAGCAGGGACCCTGCTGCCCTGAGTCGGGTCCCCAGGGAGTGCGGCTGGAAGTTCCAGTGGACACAGCACCTATGGGTGCCCCCCGAGCCACTTGGCGCAGGCAGGGACATGGGCAAATGGGGCTCCCCCACACCTCTCCTGCCAGAGATCCCCATGCTCTCTGATCCAGAGTCAGGAGACAGGATTGCTCCGGGTGGGAATCGCCTTGGCGGCTCGGCGGTGGTCCCCGGGGCTGCGGGGAGGGTCCGTCCCCCATCCCCCCATGCACCGGGCACGGGGTCCCGCCGGTGGCTCAGCCCCGAGGCCGGGAGGGGGGGGGCCGCCCGCCTGCCCCCGCTGTCGTGCCCTTCGGGGTCGCTGCACCGCTTCAAGCGGCTGCCAGGAGCGCGGGATTTGATCGCCCTAACAACCCTGCTGGCACCGGCGCCTTGGCCTCCCTGCGGGCAGCCCTTCCGCCCCCCCGGCCCCCGTGGGGCCTGGCCTCCTCCGGGGCTGGCCCCGAGCCCAAGCGGGGGGCTTTGCCAGGTGGGCTCTGCCCCGTGCCCCCCACCCTGCTCCCCAGCCCCCCCACCACCCCAGTACTGCCCTGTGGATTCCGGCTGCCCCCTCCCTCGCTGCCCTCCTGCCTGTCCCAGGTCCTGCCCGGCCACGTGCCCTCCTGAGGGATGCTGCTGTCGGTGTTTGGAGGTGAAGGCGTACGGGCGGGGATGGCTTGGGGGGGGAGGTCCCCGCACCGCTGAGGGGCACCCCACGGCTGCGCTGCCTCTCCCCGTGCTCCGCGCCGCTGCTCAGGGCTCCCCAGGTTGGGCAGGGACGTTGCAAGAGGGTCCCCTATCCCGTCCCCCTGCAACCTCTGGGATGGGGGGTGGCCCAACCCGGGGGTGCCGGCCCAGCTGGCGGAAGGGAGGGGACCGTGGGAGCCTCTGCCTGGCCTGGTCCCCGTGCCGAGCTGCGGGGTGGAGGGGGGGGAGTCTGGCTGCCGTCCCCGGTGCCCCGCAAGAGCAGCCCTGTCATTAGAGGGGACCGGGTGGCCGCAGGGACTGGGCTGGCTGCCTGAGGACGCCACGCTGGGGTTTGCCAGGGGCGCCGAGGCCAGCGGCGGGGGGGGCCACGGGCTGCCCCCAGCTCCTCCTCGCTCTGCCCCACATCTGTCTGCCCCAGCATGTCACACTGCGTCCCCTCGCGTGACCCCAGGCACTGCGTCTGTGCCGGTGAAGCTCCTGCCGTCACTCGTGGGGCTGTGGGGTTGTGTGTATCCCCCCTGCCGTGTCCCCCCGCCACGTCTCCTCTCGGGCTGGCTGCTCCATGGGGCAGGAGCGCGGCCTCTCCGTTGGCATTTGCCCGTCCCCAGCTGCCGGCGCTCGCCGCTGGCTGCCCCTGTGCCCAGCGGGAGCCGCGGCGCAGAGGTGGGGCTGCCCGAGGAGCCGTTCCGGGACTTGGCACCGCCGCTCTGTTTGGATAAAGTGGCCTGGTGCAGGCTTGCCGAAACAAAGACTCTCGCTGCTGCCGCCGCCGCTGCTGATTTTTTTTCCTTCTGCGCCGGTATAAAAGCTCCCGCCGGCACTCAGCAGCTCGCGGCACAGTGGGGCAGAGCGTGGCTGCCCACTGCCCCCGGCCCCGCGGCGGAGGGCAGGGGCTCGGCCTAGGGGACAGGGAGCCGGAGGGGCCACGGCGGGCCGAGGGCCCCGCCGTGCCGTGGGCCTCGCTTCGTCTCCCACTGGGGCAGGTCCCCGTCCCGGCGGACACACACCGGCCGGCCAAGCGCCCGGTGGCCTCCGCGGGAAACCAGTGGCAGCGGGAGCGAAGCCGGAGCTGCAGCCTTACCGGGTCAGCAGGCGATGGGGTGAGTGGGGCAGAGCCGGTGCTGGTGGGCGGGTGGGTGTACGGCCCCCCCAGCCCTGCCACGGGTGACGGTACAGTGGGCACGCCACAGCCAGGTCCCCGCGGCAGCTCCAAGGGTCAGTGCCGGCGCGTGTCCCACGTGGAGCCCGGCACTGCGGCACAGGGGCAGCGGGTCGGCGGGGGAGGCAGCTGTGCCAGCCCTGCCCGCCGTCCCCCCTGCCCAGGGCCGGTCCCCGGGGCGCGGCGGTGGCACCGGCGTGGGCGTGGGGCGCGGAGCCGCGCAGCGCCGTGATTCATCTCCCGGATCCGGCGGTTTCGAGGTCGTGGGGCGGGAGGTGCGGGGAGAGGGGGGGGAAGGATATTTTTGGTGGAGACTTCTAAAGTTGCAGCGTCTAGAAAAGCTCCGCTGGGGCGGGAGCCACGCCACGGGCAGCATTGTCCCGGCCCAGCTCCCTTCTGCGGTGTCAGCCGCAGCGCTGAAGGGGGTGCGGGACCCCAACCCCCTCTCCTGGGTGGGCATCCAGGAGGGGTTCGGGGCAACGGGATCTCCTGGGGGTCTCCCGGAGCAGCCGGGTGAGCCGGGCAGGAGGGAGCAGCAGCAGCTGGCCCGTGCCATGGGCGCCCTGCCAAGCCGGGTCAGGGGGCTCCCCGGCTGTGTGGGGGTGGCTGCAGCGCCTGTCTGGAGCCCCCCACCTTTGGCAATCCTTGGGCCCCAGCGAGGGGCTGCTGGGGGCTCTGGGGCATCTCCTGCCCTCAGGTCCTTTGGGGTGGGCAGGGGAGCTGGAGCAGGCCGCTGTGGACCCCCTGCTCTTCATTTTGGGGTGCAGGAAGCTGGGGTGCTATGCCCGTGCAGGTCTGCATGGCCACCGTGGGTGCCAGCGGTGTGTGCCGGAGCTGGGTAGCAGAGCCTGGGCACGGTCAGGGTGCGGATGCAGCTCTGCCTTGGGACGCTGCCCGTGGGGGAGCGGGTGCTGGTGCAGCCCCGGGGGCAGTGTCGGTGCCGGGGTGGCTCTGCCGGGGCTGGCGTGTGGTTCCCACACCTGGGACCCGGGAGCCCCGAGGAGGGTGGCCCGTGCCAGCGTTCCCAGCCCTGGTCGAGGATCTCCTGTGCCTGCCATGGAGCCAGGAGCTGCAGGTAGAGATGGCAGCGGGAGGATGGGGGGACAGGCCTGGGGGGCGCAGAGCATCACCGGGGCCCCTCACTCCCCCATTCCGTGGGGTCGGGGTGCAGCCTCGCCGTGCCGGGCAGGCTGGGGAGCGCGGGGCACGTCTGCCTGGCGTGATGGGCACAGCCTGACCTGCGCCAGGCTCACCTGGCTGCAATTTCTCCAGCAAATTGGGCACAAGCAGTTCTTGGAGGACGGCTAGGGACACGGTGCCTTCTCTGTCACCGTGGTGGCAGCCAGCTGGTGCGCAGCGGGGGGGCCGGCCGGGTGCCGGGGCTGCAGATGTGGCTCCGGCTCCTGAGCAGATGTCGCATGGTGGTCACCCGGGCACAAACGGGCACGGCACGTGTGCGTGCGTGTGCTGATCCCACAATGGGGACCTGCTCCCGGCGCTGCTGCTGCCAATCAGTCCCCAGCCTGGGTGTGACATGGTGTGAGGAGGCTCTGGCTGGCCCCCCCGGCCCGGGGGTCCCTGTTGCAGAGTTTTGGGTCTGTGCTGTGGACGGGGACGTCCCGGTGTGGACAGGGTGCCCGGGACGGGTACGCCCCGGCCGCGGAAGGGCTGGCGCTGGCGTTGCCTCACTTCCCACCTTGCTCAACTCGACCTGCGCGGTGTCGGTGGGTGCCAGTGGCGGGGCCGGGGGTGCGTGGACCCCCGTGGGGCAGCCCCCACGGTGCGGTGGGGCATGGGGCCGGGCCCTCTAATCGCCTCAGCGGATCAGGCGGGCAGGCCGGGGCCGGTCCCAGGAATGTGACTCCGGCACCGGTGGGAGCCGCCGAGCCGGCTGGCGCACAGGCGCTGATCGGAGCCAGCCGGTAATTAGCGGTGCGGCGTTGGCAGCCGGTGGCCGTATCTGCGGACCTGCCCCGCTTATCGGAGCGGCCTGTTCCCTCGCACAAGGGGCCATTGTGCTGCCGCACCGGCCCTCCTGCCCTGTGGCTGGGCCCAGAGCAGGACAAGGTGGTGGCACCGCAGCCGTGGCCGGTGCCCGGAGCCACGTGGCGTCAGCGGCACGGTGCTGAGTGCCGACGCCGGCAGAGCTGCGGCAGGGCAGCCCCGTGGCTGCTGGGCATCGCGGCTCATCGGGCCTGTCCCCTCCGTGTCCCAGGGTGCAGGAGCTCCCCAGGGAGCGGGGCTGGCCACGGGACAGGTGGGCACCAACCCAGCATGGTGCCCGGGGCTGCCGTGGGAGCTCCCGGCGCGGGCTGGCTCCAGGCTCTGCTCCGCAGGGCTGGCATGAGCCGCTGAGCCGTTCCCGGCCAGCTGCCCAGCCGTGCCTGCCGGGTGACTCAGCGGCCACCATGGAAAGCAGAAGTTCCCCCTCCACCCCCCCGGGTGCCCGTCACCCTTTCCAGCAGGGTCAGGCCGCAGGCTCCCGGGCGCCGTGTGTCCTCTGCATGGCCAGGCCTGGCCCCGCAGGCTTGCCCGCCCTGGCACCATCCTGCCGGGGGTCCCCGGGGGGTGAGGGGCTGCGGGGCTTCAAGGGTCAAAGGGCTGGGATTACCACCCCCTTTTTGGGTGATGGGCCAGCAGCTGGCTCCCCCGCGCTGAGAGCGCAGCTCGGGGCCGCTTCCCAGCTCGGCGTTCCCCGAGAACAATCCCAAGTGTGTTCCCGGGGCTCTAATTCCCGCAAGCTGCCAACGGGATTAAACCCAAAAAGCCGCTTAGGGCCGGGAGCGGCAAGTGCCTTCCCGCGCTGGAGCCCCGGCACCTGCTGGCCACGGTGGGCCAGCGCCGTGCCCTGCTGTGGGGTGGGACGGGGAGACCGTCCGGCGGGGAGCTTGGCCCAGGTGTGATGCCGGTGGGGCCTCCATGGTGTGGCCGGGACGGGGTGAAAGCACTGACCGTCCCCGTGGGCTCTGACCCCCACCCCGGTGCCCTGGAGCCCCCCGCTCCCAGCAGCTGCTCTCAGCGGCACCGAGGAGGCCCCGCACCCCGCTTGCTGGTCCTGGTCCTCGGGGCTGGTCGGGGGGGAATGCAGCCACATGGGACCCTGGGAGCGCTGGGTGCTCTGTGCAGGGAGGGGACCCCTCGGCACCCACCTGGAGTCACCCAGCAAGGGCAGTTTGGAGGTCCCGGCTCCATTTGGGGAGGGGGAGCGGAGGCACTAGCTTGTTCTCCCCCAAATCCAACCACAGCAGGTCAGGCAGGTGCACTGGTGAGACTTGGAGCCGTGCTGGATCGATTGGCTCCCTCCCACCCGTGCCACGGTGGGGGGGGCTGCAGGCAGCCCCCCTCGGGCACGGCGGGGTCCCCATCCCGAGCAGGGGGGAGTTTCGGCTGGGGCTTGGCGGCCGCCCCGGGAGAGCGGCGTGGCAGGTCGGCTAATCTGCGCTTGCTTGGCTGGAATGTGGATGTGCTGGCTCCGGCCCCAGATGGGGAGCGGGGATTAGGGAGCAGCCAGAGCTGGGCAGCACCGAATTTAGGAGAAGGTACGATCCAGTGCCGCCGTCAGGCCGGAGGAGCTGCAGGCTCAGTGGACCCCCAGGCCTCAACGACTCCTTGAGCCTAACCACGGCCACCGTGCTCGTGCCCCGGGGTGTGGGGGATGGCGAGGCGGGAGGGGTGCCGGTGATGGTGATGAGAACGGTGATGGTGAGGCACCCATGTGAGACGCAGTCATCCGTCACCACCCTCCTCGGTCCCCGCCGTCACGTGGGGCCACCTCCCGCGGCAATAAACCCCGGCACGCCGGTGCCGCGGGGGTCAGCCTGGTGCCTGGGGACCTGCCGAGGGGCAAGTGTGGGGGCGAAGATGGCCAGTGGGCAGGTGTGGGGGGCTGGGATGGGGGTGCTGGGGGGCTCACAGGTGGTGGTGGTGGGGTGTCAGTCTGGGGGGGGGCCACTCACTGCTCTTGCCCCCGGGGTCTGGCTCCCTGCCTGCACCCCGCGGGGCTGGGCGCGTGCCCGGGGGGGCTGGGCCCCGTCATCCCGCTGCTGCCCCAGCTCCGCTCCCCTCCCAACGTTTGTGTTGGCCCCCGCTCTCCCGCTCCCACCGACGGCCAAGACAAACCAGCCCCGGGGCCAGCCCTGCCCGCACCTCCCCCCCGGGGCAGCCGAGGAGGGGCAGCCCCCCACCCCCTTCCCCTTGGCTCTGCCCTGGGCGCAGCGGTGGCACCCGGGGGGGCATTGCCGCTCCCAGGGGAACACCGGACGTACCCCCGAGCACCCCTCTCTGCCCCCCCAGGTTATGCTGCCCCGACAGCGTCCCCTGAGCCCCCGCGAGAAGGAGAAGGGCTAAGCCGGCCGTGCCTGGGCGCCGTGCTTGCGCCATGACCCACTCCCAAGTGTCCTCTGAGATCCACCACATCGTCTCCTCCGCTTTCCAGAGCGTAAGTACGGCGGCGGCGGGCCGAGGGGTGCCACGGCGTGGCTCTCCCGCCATGTGGGGTGCCGGCGGGGCCGTGTGGCACAGGGCAGGCTGAGCCCACCGTGCCTGTGCCGGGGCGGTGGGTGCCCTTGAGGCGGGTGCTGCCGGGACGCTGCCGGCTCTGCCGGTGCCGTTCGCCTGCCCCGGCGGTGCCAGCGGTGCCAGCGCTGCTGCTCTCGGTGTGGGTTCGTGGTGTTAATGATTAACCCTTCGCATTGAGCCACGGCGGCTGCCCGGTGCCATTGGGCAAGTCCCCGTCGCCGTGCACGTGACCGGGGTTGGGACCTGCGGCCCCTTCCCCGCCATCCATGGATTTCCTCCTGGGCTACCGGGTGAGCCGCGGCCTTGCCCCGGCTGGCAGGTCCCTCATCCCGCCAAGGCCACCCCGGCACCACCCGTTCTGGGGCCGAAGCTGGGCCCGGCAAAGCCACGGGTGTCCCGCGGGCGAGGGACCGAGCCGGGGCACGTGGGGACACGGGCGCTCGGTCACACCGGGCCGGGGACGAGGCGGGTGCAGCAAGGGGGTCAGCGTGTGGGCACCGCGGACTGGAGGAGCCCCGTGACAGTGACGGTGTGGGTGGAGGATGGGGAGTGCGAGGTCATTTTGGGGCTGGTAGGAGCCTGGGGTCAGGACGGGGGGGGTTGGGGGTTGGTGGGGGGCTGCCTCACTGAGTGCCACGGGATGGAGGATGGAGAGCTGTGGGTTTGCAGGGCATGGCGCTGGGGGCACCGGGCCGTGGCCGGGGGGTCTCGGGGGGGCCGTGGGGTGTCAGAAGGGGTCTCTGGAAGGGACAGGGCGACACAGGCCTCGATGTTGTGGGGTTGTGGCTGCAGTGGGTCTGCCTGTCCCCTGTCACCCCTGTCCTGGGCTTTGGGGTCACAGCGCGGCAGGGACGGGGGACCACGGCTCTGCCTGAGGACACGATCAGGCGTGGGGGGGCTCGGGGGGGGGCTGTGGCAGAGCCCTGGCCGGGCACACGCTGTGGGACACTGACTCAGGGTGCTGGGCTGTCCCCAGGGAGGGTGGCAGCCCCCCTGGGGTCTGGGACCTGCCTCGTCCCGGGGGGTCATCGGGGGTGGCCGCGGCAGGGCAGGGACCGTCCCCCCCATGTGGGGGGGTGCGGGGGGGGGAGGGTGTCAGCAGTGCAGCCCCGGAGGGGGGGGGGCAAAGCTCCCGCCTTACCGGTTCGCGGTGGGGGGGGGAAGCCGTGCGTTACCTGGGGGTGGCGACCCCAGCCGACCCGTGCAGCACCGGGGGGGGGGGGCAGTGCGCACCGGGGGGGGTCATCGTGCGGCCGCGAGCAGAGTCGGTGCGTTCCCGGGGGCATCACGGGGGGGGGGGGCGGTTCGGGGGGGGCTGTGTGTGCCGCGGACTCTGCAACACAGGGGGGGTCGGTGCGTTCCGGGGGGGGTCCGTGCATTATTGGGCGCGGGGGGGGGTCCATGTATTACCGGAGATCAGTGTATTGCCGGGGGGGTCGGTGCGTTCCGGAGGGGGGTCGGTGCATTCCAGGGGTTCGGAGCTCGGCGAGGGGTGGTCGGTGCATTCCGGGGGGGCGTCGGAGCCCGGCGGGGGTTGGAGGGGGGGGGTGCCGGCAACCCGATGCTGCGGGCGCAGCCGGTGCCCTCTGCGGGCCGCTGTCACCTTGAGGCGGGCGCGGGGCGGCTCCGTCAATATTTGGCGAGGCCGGGGAAGGAGCCGCCGCCCCCCAACCCAACCCCCCCACCCCCCCCCGCCCCCGCCGCCCCCATCCCCGGCCGGGCCGCGCCGCCCCGATAAAGCGCTGCGGGAGCTGCGGCGGGAGCGCGGCTCCGCCATGACTCAGGTAGGACCGGCCGGGCGGGGACGCGCCCCCCCCCCCGCTACACCCCCTGACCCCCCCATCCCCGCCCCCCCGACCTCCCCCGGACCCTCCCAGCCCTGTACCCCTGTATTCCCCTGCACCCCTAGCAGCCCCGCGACACCCTCACCCGCCCCCCCGCCCCCCCCCCCCCCACCCCAGCAGCCTCCCTCTTGCACCCCAGTACCCACAGCTGGGGTGCACCGGCAGCCCCCAGCAGCGCTGGGACGGGGGCACAGCATCGGGGGCAGGGTCTGGGGAGCACGGCGGGGACATGACAGCAGGGCATGGGAACGGGGGTGCTGGGGGTCCACGGCGGGGACAGGGCACCAGGGCACGGGAACGGGGGTGCTGGGGGTCCATGGTTGGGACACAGCACCAGGGCACGGGAACAGGGGTGCTGGGGGTCCGTGGTGGGGACACGGCACCAGGGCGCAGGAACGGGGGTGCTGGGTGTCCATGGTGGGGACATGGCACCAGGGCACGGGAACAGGGGTGCTGGGGGTCCATGGTTGGGACACAGCACCAGGGCATGGGAACAGGGGTGCTGGGGGTCCGTGGTGGGGACACGGCACCAGGGCGCAGGAATGGGGGTGCCGGGGGTCCACGGGGGTGCATGGCACCAGGGGACAGGAGCAGGGGTGCTGGGGATACACGGGGAGAGCATGGCACCAGGGCACGGGAATGGGGGTGCCAGGTGTACAAAGGGGTGCACGGTGCGAGGACACAGCACTGGGGGTGCTGGGGGTACACGGTGGGTGTGTGGCACCAGGGCACGGCAATGGGGGGGACTGGGGATACCAGGGGTACACGGGGAGGCCGTGGCACCTGAGCACGGTAACCGGGTCGGGGCTGCACTGGGGCGGCGCGGCACACGTGGAGTGTGGGGTGCAGGGTCCAAACGGCGCAGTAGGTGCCCAGACCAGGGGTGCAACCAGGGTGCAGGGCTTTTGGGGTGCCCAGCGAGACACTGTTCGGGGCACCCATAGCGAGCGGGGTGCGCCGAGGGCTGGCAGCATGGTGCTGAGCCCCGCTGCTGTCCCACAGCCTGAGCAGGAGGCGCCGGGCGCCGGCTCGCCCGTGTTCGGAGAGGAGGAGGAGGAGGAGAAGGACCTGAACAAGGCGCTGGGCGTGGAGCGCTTCGAGGAGATCCTGTGTGACACGCACCCCCGTAACGCCGAGGAGGCCGGGCGCAGCTACGGCGAGGAGGACTTCGAGTGTGAGTGGGGCCCGGGGGCAGCAGGCAGGCAGCGGGCAGGCAGCAGGCAGGGCGCCAACCCCACCCTGTCCCCCCTCTGCAGACCACCGCCAGTCGTCCCACCACATCCACCACCCCCTCTCCACACACCTGCCCCCTGACGCCCGCCGCAAGAAAGGGGCACCGAAAAAGGGCAAAAAGAAGCACCGCCGCGCCTCTGTCCCCGGCGAGACCCCCACCATCGAGGAGGCTGAAGAGGATGAGGATGAGGTGTGTGACACGGAGACGGAGCGGTCGGCAGAGGAGGTCCTGCAGCCCAGCCCGCCCGAGGCGGTGCAGGTGAGGGCAGGGTTGGGTGCGAGGGGCAGCACTGTGCCTCCCTTCCCACCTCGAGAGGCTCACGGAGCTGGAGAGGAGCCGGTGACACCGGGAGCCATGGCCCCGCAGCAGCCAGTTCCTCCCACGCCCCGTCTCAGTTCTTCCTGCAGGAGGACGAGGTGACCGACCGCCGGGCAGAGGAGCCAGTGGCCCCCGCGGTGCTGCCTGGATCCCCTCCGGACCCCCGGCGCCCCATGTCCCCTGGGGAAACCCGGGCAGGCAGGTGAGCGCGGGCCAGGAAGCACCAGGGCTCATCTGGAGCTCTCAGGGTGGGGGGTGGGCAGAGCCCCTCCGGCCGCCCCACGGCTCAGGGGCTCAGCTCTGAGGTGGGCGCCTGCCTCACAGCCCCGATATGGAGGAGGGAGGTTCGGTGGAGGGAGCGGCCGCCGCCGTGGCCGGGTCCCCCGGTCGCCCCGTTCCCAAGTCACAGCCGGGGCACCGCAGCTACAACCTGCACGAGCGGCGGCGGATTGGCAGCATGACGGGCGCAGAGCAGGACCGGTACCAGAAGATGCCGACGGACGAGTCAGAGGCCCAGACGCTGGCCTCGGCCGACCTGGACTACATGAAGAGTGAGTTGGGGGGGCACCCTGCGCCCCAGGGGCCGCGCTGGCAGTGGCCGGTGACGCAGCAGGAGCCGAACCATGCGCCGGGGCAAGTGTTTGTTTATTCTGGAGAGGAGGAGGCTGAGGGGAGACCACATCACCCTCTACAGCTACCTGAAAGGAGGGTGCAGAGAGGGGGGATGAGTCTCTTGAACCAAGTAACAAGCGATAGGACAAGAGGGAATGGCCTCAAGCTGCGCCAGGGCAGGGTCAGACTGGCTATTAGGAAGTATTTCTTTCCAGAAGGGGTTGTTGGGCGTTGGAATGGGCTGCCCAGGGCAGGGGGGGAGTCCCCATCCCTGGAGGGGTTTCAGAGTCGGGTTGACCCAGCGCTGAGGGATCTGGTGGAGTTGAGAACGGTCAGTGTGAGGTTAATGGTTGGACTGGAGGATCTTCAAGGTCTTTTCCAACTGAGATGATTCTGTGATTCTCAGGAGCCACCTTGGCTCCTGCTCGTCTTCACTGGCACCGGAGAAGCAGCGACGAGACGACCCCCGAGTGCTGCAGCACTCAACAGCACACAGACTCCATCCCCGTGCTGTGCTCACAGGCCCCGGGGGCTGTGATGGCCCTTGCCTGGCCCTAGCTCGGGTCTCTCCCCTGGCAGGCTACCAGCCCACAGCTCCCTGCCCGCCCCCATGCCAGGGCTCGGTGGCCACCCCCAGGCCGGGGGGCTGGAGGCCGTGAGCTCAGCAGGTCACCCACCCTCCGCTGTCGCTGTCTGTCTCCGGCAGGTCACCGCTTCGAGGACGTGCCGGGGGTGCGCCGGCACCTCGTCCGGAAGAGCGCCAAGGCGCAGGTGGTCCACGTCAGCAAGGACCACAGGGAACCCAGCACGCGGCACCGCAAGCAGGACCGGCAGCCCCATGAGGTGGGGGGCTCCTGGCGCCTGGGGCAGGGGACGGACAGGGCTGGGGGTCCCGGCATGGCACCGGGTGGGCACATTTGACGTGCGGAGGGGTGCTGCCTGTGCGCGGCCCTGTTGCCCCGGAGCAGGGGGGGTCCCTGTGGTGCCGGCACTGACCCGGTCGTGCCGACAGGTCTTCGTGGAGCTGAATGAGCTGGTGGTGGACAAGAACCAGGAGCTGCAGTGGAAGGAGACGGCACGCTGGATCAAGTTTGAGGAAGATGTGGAGGAGGAGACGGACCGCTGGGGCAAACCGCACGTGGCCTCCCTGTCCTTCCGCAGCCTCCTGGAGCTGCGCAAGACCCTGTCCCATGGTAGGGAGGCTGGGCTGGCCCCCATGGGGGCCCAGACTTGGGGGGGTCCCCAGCCCTGCTTGCCTCAGCAGCCCCCTCCCTCGCCCAGGGGCTGTGCTCCTCGACCTGGACCAGAAGACACTGCCAGGGGTGGCTCACCAGGTGGTGGAGCAGATGGTCATCACCGACCAGATCCGCGCTGAGGACCGCGCCAATGTGCTGCGGGCACTGCTGCTCAAGCACAGGTAAGTGATCTTACCCCTGTACTCGGCACTGGTGAGGCCGCACCTCAATTACTGGGTTCAGTTTTGGGCCCCTCACTACAAAAAAGACATTGAATGACTCAAGCGTGTCCAGAGAAGGGCAACGAAGCTGGTGCAGGGTCTGGAGCACAGGTCTGATGGGGAGCGGCTGAGGGAACTGGGGGGGTTTAGTCTGGAGAAGAGGAGGCTGAGGGGAGACCTCATCGCCCTCTACAGCTACCTGAAAGGAGGGTGCAGAGATGGGGGATGAGTCTCCTGAACCAAGGAACAAGCGAGAGGACAAGAGGGAATGGCCTCAAGCTGCGCCAGGGCAGGGTTAGACTGGCTATTAGGAAGTATTTCTTTCCAGAAGGGGTTGTTGGGCGTTGGAATGGGCTGCCCAGGGCAGGGGTGGAGTCCCCATCCCTGGAGGGGTTGAAGAGTCGGGTTGACCCAGCGCTGAGGGATCTGGTGGAGTTGAGAACGGTCAGTGTGAGGTTAATGGTTGGACTGGATGATCTTCAAGGTCTTTTCCAACCAAGATCGTTCTGTGATTCTGTGATTCTGTGAAGTGTTGGGGGGCAGCGACCCGCAGCCCCCCTCTCCGCTGGGCTCTGTTCCTCTGTGTCCCTGGGGTCACCAGTGTGCAGCACGCAGGCAGCGATGGCTGCCAGCCACTCTCCCATTGGGCCACCCCCGACAGCCCTGGCTTGATTCTGCAGCCACCCGAGCGACGAAAAGGACTTTTTCCCCCGAAACATCTCGGCTGGCAGCCTTGGCTCCCTGCTCGTGCACCACCACAGCACCAACCACGTGGCTGAGGGTGGCGAGCCAGCCGTCACCGAGCCCCTGATCGCTGGCCACGCCGTGGAGCACGACACGCGGGTCGATGTGGAGCGGGAGGTGAGCCCGGCTCCCGTGGCTGTGCCGCGCCTTCCCCAGCCCTCTGCCCATGCCTTCCTCCCGGCCTGCCGCCGCTCCTCATCCTCAGGAGGGGCCCTGACCCCTCTGCCATCCCTGCAGAGGGAGGTCCTCACCCCCACACCCCCGGCCGGCATCACCCGCTCCAAGTCCAAGCATGAGCTGAAGCTGCTGGAGAAGATCCCGGACAACGCCGAGGCCACGGTGGTGCTTGTGGGTACGGAGTGGTGATGGGGGGGTGAGGACGGACAAGGTTGGGGGGGATCGGGGAGCGGCACGCCGGGCTCCCGCAGTGACTCCCTGTGCTCCCCAGGCTGTGTGGAGTTCCTGGACCAGCCCACCATGGCCTTCGTGCGGCTGCAGGAGGCGGTGGAGCTGGATTCAGTGCTGGAGGTGCCCGTCCCCGTGCGGTTCCTCTTCGTCCTGCTGGGGCCCAGCAGCACCCACATGGACTATCATGAGATCGGGCGATCCATCTCCACCCTCATGTCTGACAAGGTGAGTGCCCGCATCCCTGCCGGGGCCATACCCCCGTGGTACCCCCCAGGACGGGCGCTCTGACCCCGCCGTCGTCCCGCCAGCAATTCCACGAGGCCGCGTACCTGGCCGACGACCGCCATGACCTCCTCAACGCCATCAACGAGTTCCTGGATTGCAGCGTGGTGCTGCCGCCCTCCGAGGTGCAGGGCGAGGAGCTGCTGCGCAGTGTCGCCCACTTCCAGCGTGAGATGCTGAAGAAGAGGGAGGAGCAGGAGCGAAGGCTGCTGCTGGAGCCCAAGTCCCCTGAGGAGAAAGGTGCCGGCAGGGCAGGATTGGGCTGGGTGGGGACACCCGGTTGGCAGGGTCTCACTGTCCATCTGTCCGCGGGGTGCAGCGCTGCTAAAGCTGAAGGTGGTGGAGGGCGAGGGCGAGGAGGAGGAGGACGATCCCCTGCGGCGCACGGGCCGGCCCTTTGGGGGGCTGATCCGGGATGTGCGGCGGCGCTACCCCAAGTACCTGAGTGACTTCAGGGACGCGCTGAACCCCCAGTGTATCGCAGCCGTCATCTTCATCTACTTCGCTGCTCTGTCACCGGCCATCACCTTTGGGGGGCTGCTGGGTGAGTGCTGGGGGGGCCGTGACGCTGGGGGACGATGGGCCCCGTTCCGCCGGGTGTGCCTGAGCCTGTCCTGCCCGCAGGGGAGAAGACGCAGGACCTGATCGGGGTGTCTGAGCTGATCATCTCCACATCGCTGCAGGGCGTGCTCTTCTGCCTGCTGGGCGCCCAGCCCCTGCTCGTCATCGGCTTCTCAGGGCCGCTGCTCGTCTTCGAGGAGGCTTTCTTCACGGTGAGCACCCAGGCGGGTGCAGGAGGAGGGGGTTATGCAGGTATCCCCCACCCTGGCCTGCTGCCAGGGCTCTGTCCTGACGCCTGCCCGTCTCTCTCTGCCTGTCTGTCCATCCATCCGTCTGCCCGGTGCCGGCAGTTCTGCACGTCCAACGAGCTGGAGTACCTGGTGGGGCGCGTCTGGATCGGCTTCTGGCTCATCCTCATCGTGCTGGTCATGGTGGCATTCGAGGGCAGCTTCCTGGTGCGCTTCGTCTCCCGCTTCACCCAGGAGATCTTCGCCTTCCTCATCTCCCTCATCTTCATCTACGAGACCTTCTCCAAGCTGGCCAAGGTGAGCTGCCGGGGCCAGGGCCGGGGCCGGGGCATCTGTGGGGCGGGGGCAGGCGGGACCGGCCTGAGTGTGTCGCGCCGCCGCAGATCTTCCAGGAGCACCCCCTGCACGGCTGCCTGCGGGCCAACGGCACAGAGGCGGAGGCGTGGAGGAACACCAGCACGGCCCCGGCCAACGGCACGGCCGGCCGCGCTGCGGCCAAGGTGACGGGGCAGCCCAACACGGCGCTGCTCTCGCTGGTGCTCATGGCCGGCACCTTCTTCATCGCCTTCTTCCTGCGCAAGTTCAAGAACAGCCGCTTCTTCCCAGGACGGGTGCGTGGGGCAGGCGGGACGGCGGCACGGGCACTGCGTGGGGCCCTGGGGTGAGCCCAGCTTTGGGGGGACAGGGCTAAGCCGGGGGGTGGAGGCGGGGGGCCGGGTGGTGGGGCTGGGGTCGGGCTGACGTTGCTTTTCCCCCAGATCCGGCGGCTCATCGGGGATTTCGGGGTGCCCATCGCCATCCTGGTGATGGTGCTGGTGGACTACGGCATCCAGGACACCTACACGCAGGTCAGCGCTCAACTGCCCCCCCCCCCCAGCCACCCCCCACCCAACCCCCTCCTTGTGCCGCTCATCTACCACCGTCCTGGCTGCGGGTCAGCGGCTCCCAACGTGTCCCTCCGGCTCCCGGCACCTTGTCTTTCCACTCCCCCCCGCTTTTGCCTCCGAGTCCAGCTGCAGTGGATGCCGGTGCCTCTGTGGTTCACCCCACACCCCATGGCACCCCTCGCTCTGGGGGAGCAGAGCCGGTTGCCCCCACCCCAGCGTCTCTCGCTCCCCCCCTCCCCACAGAAGCTGAGCGTGCCCAGCGGGTTCTCAGTGACGGCCCCGGACAAGCGGGGCTGGGTGATCAACCCCTTGGGTGAGAATAACGACTTCCCCGTCTGGATGATGGTGGCCAGCGGCCTCCCCGCCGTCCTTGTCTTCATCCTCATCTTCATGGAGACACAGATCACCACGTGAGTGCAGCGGGGCAGGGCTGGCGGCACGAGTGGGGCAGGGGGTGCCATGCTGAGCCGTGCCAAGCTGCGCCGTACTGTGCTGCGCAATGCTGAGCTGTGCCAGGCCGTGCCCCTTGCTACAAAAAGGATGTTGAATGACTCGAGCGTGTCCAGAGAAGGACAATGAAGCTGGTGCGGGGTCTGGAGCACAGGTCTGATGGGGAGCGGCTGAGGGAACTGGGGGGGTTTAGTCTGGAGAAGAGGAGGCTGAGGGGAGACCTCATCACCCTCTACAACTCCCTGAAAGGAGGGTGCAGAGAGCTGGGGATGAGTCTCTTGAACCAAGTAACAAGCGATAGGACAAGAGGGAATGGCCTCAAGCTGCGCCAGGGCAGGGTTAGACTGGCTATTAGGAAGCATTTCTTTCCAGAAGGGGTTGTTGGGCGTTGGAATGGGCTGCCCAGGGCAGGGGTGGAGTCCCCATCCCTGGAGGGGTTGAAGAGTTGGGTTGACCCAGCGCTGAGGGATCTGGTGGAGTTGAGAACGGTCAGTGTGAGGTTAATGGTTGGACTGGATGATCTTCAAGGTCTTTTCCAACCGAGAGGATTCTGTGCTGAGCTGTGCCAAGCTGTGCAGCACCGTGCCGTGCCGTGCCAAGCTGTGCTACGCCACGCTGAGCCGTGCTGAGCCGTGCCAAGCTTTGCGGCGCTGTGCCGACGGTCTGCCCTTGTGCCCAGGCTGATCATCAGCAAGAAGGAGCGGATGCTGCAGAAGGGCTCCGGCTTCCACCTTGACCTCCTGCTCATCGTGGCCATGGGTGGCTTCTTCGCGCTCTTCGGGCTGCCGTGGCTCGCCGCGGCCACAGTGCGCTCCGTCACGCACGCCAATGCCCTCACCGTCATGAGCAAGGCTGTGGCGCCCGGGGACAAGCCCAAGATCCAGGAGGTGAAGGAGCAGCGGGTCACCGGGCTGCTGGTGGCCGTGCTCGTCGGTAGGTCCAGCGCCACCCACCGTGGGTCCCCCACCTGCCCTGTGTGGCCACAGGGATGCCCTGAGCCCTGGCCAAACGTGTGGCCATCCTGTCCCAGCGATGCAGGACCCTCCCCATGGATGGGGGGGTGACCAGGCTGGGAGGATTGGGGCTGGGGTGGGGGTTTGAGCTCTGGCCCCAGCCGGGACTGCAGGAGCCCCCTCCCCAGGCACCGCGGCTCACCCCGCTGTGTCCCCAGGTTTGTCCATTGTCATCGGGGACCTGCTGCGGCAGATCCCGCTGGCCGTGCTCTTCGGGATCTTCCTCTACATGGGTGTCACCTCCCTCAATGGCATCCAGTTCTATGAGCGACTGCAGCTGCTGCTGATGCCCCCCAAGCACCACCCCGATGTCACCTATGTCAAAAAGGTGGGGGGGGGACACTCTGGGAGGTCCATTTTTGGGGGGTGCCACACTCGTTTAGGGCAGCAGCCAGTGTTGGGTTGGGGGCACCGGGGTTCCTGGGGGACAAACTCTGTCCCAGCCTTATTTAGGGGGCTCGGGGCAGGGGGTACACGGGGGCCAGACCCCGGCAGGGCTGCGGGGAGCCGTGTGGCGGGGCGGGGGGTACCGCTGGGACCGGGCGCTGAGGGCTGTCCCCATGCAGGTCCGCACGCTGCGCATGCACCTCTTCACCGGGCTGCAGCTGGCGTGTCTGGCTGTGCTCTGGGCCGTCATGTCCACGGTGGCCTCGCTGGCCTTCCCCTTCATCCTCATCCTCACGGTGCCACTCCGCATGTGCCTGCTCAGCCGCATCTTCACCGACCGGGAGATGAAGTGTGTAAGTACTGGCGCCCTGGCCGCCCGCGTCCTTTGGCCCCGCGGTGGGGGGGCTGGATTTATCCCCCCCTCTCCCCCCGCAGCTGGATGCAGACGAGGCCGAGCCCATCTTCGACGAGCGGGAAGGTGTGGACGAGTACAACGAGATGCCGATGCCGGTGTGACCGCGGGCCAGCCGCCAGCTTGCCGGCCACCCGGGCACAGCCAGGGTCCCCCCGGCGCGGGGATGGGGGGGGGCAGCAGCCACGGATGGGCACCTCACGCTCCCCGTGCCTTCGGCGGAGGGACACACACACACACACACACACACACACCTGCCAAAGACATGCCGGCCCGCAGCCTGGCCCTGCTGGGGACACCCCCACACCCGGGAGGGGCCTTCAGTGTGTCCCACCCCCCAGGCATGTCCTGACCACGCCACAGGGCAGAGCCCCCCCAAACCCACCACCCCGGTCATCCCCCCCGCTGCCCCAGCAGAGCTGCAGGCTCTGGGCTCCCGCCAGACAATCAGGTGTTGCCTAAATCCCACCATGTTTTATTTAAGAGAGTAATTTAAATGGCAATAAACAGCTTTATAAGGAACATGGTGGGCTGGGGTGGGGGGGGGTGGGGTGGGGGGGAGCCCTGGGCCCCTGGGCCCCCTCTGCCTGCACTGCAGCTGTGCAAGGGCAGGGATGTGGGCAACAGCATCCCAGCAAGGGGGGGCCCACAGCTGCCCATCCCCAAAAGGGGGGGGACCCCCACAGGTGCCTGCCCCACCCCCCCAGGGCAGACAGCCAAGAGGGGGGGTGAGGGGGGTGGGGGCTGTGCCCTGGGCTGCCAGGGTTGGGGCGCGGGGGTCGCCTTGTACGAATAAACAGAACGGACTTTGCACACTTTTCACCAGTTTTATTGTAAAGTTAACCCCCGCTTCCCAAGCACCCCCTCCCCTCCTCCCGGTGTGGGGAGCAGCCCCCGCCCTGTGCAAACAGTTGACCCTGCCCCCCGTGGGGGGGCTGCTGCAGCCACCCCCCCCACCCCGCCCCTCCCTCCCAGCAGTGGTATTGGGGGCAGAGGGACACCCCCACACACACACTTAACGCCGCTGGGCGTCCAGGCCAGACCCCACTGCGGCAACTCTTGCAGACAGGGCTGGGGGGGCAGGGCCAGGGCAGAGGGGGGGCAAAAAGGGACCTTCTCCCTCCCCCTCCCAGCACCCAAACACTCCCCTACGCACCAGTCAAGTCACACCCCTTCCCCCCCCCACTAACGGCAATAAATAATCTCACACTACCCCAGCCCCATGGCACGGCCTGGCCCTGCATCCCCAAGCCCCCCCAGGATGGGGGGGGCAGCTCCATCTCCCCCCTAAATCCCCGCCCCCCGAAGGGGAAAGGGGCTCTGGGGGTGTCTGTCCCTCAGAAGCGCAGCTCCCTCAGCTTCTGGCGCAGGTAGTGCTTGGCCTCCTCGATGCCACTCACCTTCTCCAGCTCCGTATAGGGCAGCTGAAAGGGGAGGGGAGGGGAGGGGAGGGGAGGGGAGGGGGGGGGGGGAGAAACCATCAGAGCAGCCCCACCACCAGCATCAGGAGCCCTCCGGGGGGTGGGGGGGGCAGGCAGGGGGGAAGAACTGGGACTCGGACCCCCTCGGTGGGGAGGGACAGTGCTGTTCCTTCCCCAGGGAGGGAGGGCACAGGCCTCCCACCCACCTGGGGCAAGGTGCAGCGAGGGGGGTGCTTCCCTGGAGAAAGGTGGGAGGGGGGGCACAGCTCCCCCCAGGCAGCCTTGTCCTCCAATCCCTGCCGCAGGCCGAGCCCAGCACACTTGGGGAGCTCTCAAGCTTCATCCCAACCTTGAACCACAGCTGCCAACCCCCAGGGAGGGAGGAAAAGCAAAACCCAGCCCCTCTCCCGCTGTACAGGGTAGGGGAGCCCGGGGGGGGACAGCCAGCAGCTCCCCCCAGAAGGGCTGGGGGAGCCAGCTGAGCCCAGAGAACTGTTTTTCACCCGACACATGATTTTAACCCCAGTCTGCCAAGGAACGACGGCACCAGGACTAACAAAACCAGAACCCACCCCTCCCTTTGCCCAGGGAATCCGGTACAAGATGCTGAGGGGGAGCCGAGACCCCCCCACTCCCCCCAGGAAAGGTGAACCGTGGAGCTGCAGCTGAACATCCCCCCAAGGGCCACGAGCCCTGGGCCACCGCGAGACAGACGCACCCACGCGGGTCTGGACTTGTGCCCCGTCCCTCCCCTTGGTCTCCGTCACTGTCTGGGGACAACCCGGCAGGAACTTTTTTTTCTAAAAACACCCAGTCTCTAAAAACACGCGTCCAGGGCCCCCCCTGCCCCAGCCCAGACGCACACCGGGCCCTGTGCTAGGCTGGGAGCAGCAACAGCATCGTGAACTGCCACGGCAACAGTCCCCCCGCCGGGAAGGAATCCACGGGGAATAAGAAGAGGAGACTCCAGCTGCCACCAGCGATCCCTCCCCAGGGGTGTCAGTGACTGGGGGACAAAACTTGGGGGAGTTGGAAGCTCCCCTGGTCCAACCAGTGCCTCTGAAGGCTCCACCAGCGCTCATGGAGTGGGACCTGCAAAGGAAGGGTCTCCCCATCTTGTTGAGAAATGGGGCTAGAAGTAGGCAGGGGGGAGGGATAGGGTGGGAAAACTCAGCACTGGTGACGCGGGGACAACGTGGAAAGGCCAGATCCTGACATGGGCGCTCCGCGGGGTCCGAGAGCTGTTTGCAACCACCACGGATGAGCAAGTGGGTCGGGCAACGTGAACTGCAGGCAGGGAAGAGGCTGTGGGCAGGCGCTGTTCTCCGACAGTCCCATGCAGGCCAGGGACGAAGGCGGTGGCTAACTGCCTGGGGAGAAGGAACCGAGTCCTCTGGGTGCAGTGGGTCTGACTTGAAGGTTTCTGGCAGTCACCTCCTTCCGACGCTTCATGCTCCTTTCCTCAGTGCCCAGCTCTGCGGGCTCACCCTTCTGACACGACGGAAGGATCAACAGCACAGAAAGCGCCTTCGACCAAAGGGGCTGGAAGGGAGGAGCGCCAGAGAGCACCAGGATGGTGTTTGTGGGAAGGTAAATCTGCTCATGATTCAGGGGAGGATCCTGGGAAGGAAGGAGCATGTCCTTACCTAGAAACTGGGGGGGTTTAGTCTGGAGAAGAGGAGGCTGAGGGGAGACCTCATCACCCTCTACAGCTACTTGAAAGGAGGGTGCAGAGAGGGGGGATGAGTCTCTTGAACCAAGGAACAAGCGATAGGACAAGAGAGAACGGCCTCAAGTTGCACCAGGGCAGGGTTAGACTGGCTATTAGGAAGCATTTCTTTCCAGAAGGGGTTGTTGGGTGTTGGAATGGGCTGCCCAGGGCAGGGGTGGAGTCCCCATCCCTGAAGGGGTTGAAGAGTCGGGCTGACCCAGCACTGAGGGATCTGGTGGAGTTGAGAACGGTCAGTGTGAGGTTAATGGTTGGACTGGATGATCTTCAAGGTCTTTTCCAACCGAGATCATTCTGAACTTCTGAGGGAAAAGACCTGGCTGTCAATAAAAAGCCAGGACCATCAGGGAAAAGAGCATCTGTGGGCAGAGCGGAGGGTCTGGGAGGGCAGTAGGACTCTCACTGCTTCCAGAAGGGTGGAAGCAACACACGGGCCCAGCTGGAGGATGGAGGCAAGGAAGGGGCTGGGCGCAAGCAGCTTGTTGTGCCACGGAAGGAGCAGGCTCTCTTGGAAGGAAGCCCTGACAAATCTACACCTGCTACAGATCAACGGCATCTGAGGAGGAGCACGGCCCTGGCGCAGTCACCCAGACATACCCAGACAGCTCAGCAGCGTGCCAGACACGACAGGCAGCCCAGCGCCCGTCCAGCAGACATACGGCAACGCGGCGGCCAACAGGAGAAGGCTTTAAATTAAATATAAGGAGGGCTGAACAGCCTGAGCTGTGAACAGAGGCACCGCGTCCAGCTGGACTGAGCCCCACACCGCATACCCCAGGAGTCGGTACGGGGGCCAACATCGTTTAGCATCCTCGTTAGCGACCTGGACGACGGGACCGAGCGCGGCTGCGGACGGTACATAAACGGGGAGGAGCGGCTGCTGCACCAGCCGGTTGTGCTGCTCTTCAGAAGGACCCGAACAGGCTGGAGAAACGGCCCCCCGGTAGAGAAGGGCCAAAGTTTTGAGTCCCCGCAGCAGCATGGGCTGGGGCCAACCGGCTGGAAAGCGGTTTTAAGGAAAAGGGAGTGAGGATCCCGACAGAGATGTCGGACGGTGGCCAGCAGCGCTCCCTCGCAGCGACGGTGGCCAACAGCATCCCGGGCTGCATGAGGAAGAGCACCACCCCGAGTGCTGGGCCCCCCAAAACTCGGCGTGGCCAGACTGGAGAGGGTCCAGGGCCACAGGGATGATTACGGGGATGATAGGTGAGAAGAGGCTGACAGAGCTGGAGAAGAAAAGGATCGGGAGGTCTTATCTGTGTGTACAAGCACCCGGTGGGAGGTTGTAAAGAAGACAGGAGCCTCTTCGCCGTGCCCAGAGGCAGCAGGCACAAACCTAAAATACTGGAAATCCCATTTGAACTTAAGAAAAAGCTACACACACCCCCACAAAGATAGAAAAAACCTCTTTTACTGTGAGGGTAAAGCAGCACCAGCCCTGGGCCTGGAACAGGTTACCCAGAAAGCAACCTATCGCTGAGCCATTCAAAACTTGACATGGTACTGAGAAACCCGCTCTAGCTGAGCTGGGGTTCGACTGGATGATCTCCAGAGGTGCCTGACAACCTCAACTGCTCTGCGATGCTGTAAAGGTGTCAGAAGAAAAGGAAATAAACCTCAAACGAGAAGAGCAAGAAGAACCACCGAGCTGCGAAACAGCTTCAACTCAGGAAGAAGCTGAACTGCCTGGGGCTCTTTGTCTCAAAGGGGTGGCCAAAGGGAAGCGACCTCTGCAACCACAAGAAGAAGGTAACCGCAGAGCTGCTCTTCGTGGCACCAGACCTGGCAGCACCACGTCAGCCGACCAGGCAGCAGGTTTAAAACAAACAGAGCTTGTTGCAGGTAACCCTGCCTGGAGCTTGTTGGCCCCAGATGCTGCAGGTGTGAAGAACGAACAGGCTCAAAGAGGGAGACGCAGGGCACACTGCGCCGGAGAGCTGGTCCCGCTCCGCTGCTCTGCGAGTCGGGATCTCCAAGGAAATACCACAACTCGAGTCACAGGACTGGCAAAGCTATGCATAAACAAAGGGCTTCTGAACTATGTACGTTGCAAATTATGAAATTAGGAGGAGCTTCGTGCTGGCACGCTGCGCTGTCAGCAGCAGGGGAGGTAAGAAGCTTTAAAGAAATAGTTATGGAACTGCTTGGTAGATCTATGACTGTAATTCAGGTGACCTCTGAAGTGGAGAAGTAAACAGGAATAAGAAGCCTGCATTCCTGACTCATTTTCCTCAGAAAGATCTATCCTCCAGCTAAAACTCACCTCACAAACAGTCTTGTAGAAGCTGCACACCTTAAAACAACATCTGAAGTTTCCCAAGAAATCCAAAGACAATTGCGAAGGCGGCGGTGAAGCCTCCGGGGCTTCTCCGTTCATGGCTCTCACCACAGACCAGCCAGAGGCTGCGACCAAAGAGGCCAGGGCTCCGAAACAGGCACCGAAGGGAGGTTTGCCTGGCCTCACCTCCACCCACAGCAGTGAGAGGCACGCTGCAGAACCAACAACCAGGGTTACAGCAAAGGGAATCAGCCTGAGCTATGGTCCTGCGCAATTCCCACCCTGAGGCCCCACAGCCGACACCGACACCGCGACCGACGACGCCTCTGCAGGGCCCGGGCTGAGGCAGTTTCCCCTTCTCCCTGCCCTGCCCAGTGCCTGGGTCGGGTCGGAAGGGGCTGTCCACCCCCCTCCTTGTCCCTGCTTTCTGCCAAGGCACGTGGAAAAAGTCTTGGGGTGGGGGGAGGGCAAAAAAGGAGGCGTGAGGATGAGTCACTGCTTCCTCTCGCAAGTGACGAGCGTGGAAGGACGGTGCCGAGTGTTTACGGGGTTGGGGGGGGATGCCAGCTCTCCAGCCCATCTTGGTGCACGGCCATGGGTGTTTTCTGCCTGGGAGGGGAGGTGGGGAAGGGAAAGGGGCAGCCCCCCCCGGCTTACCTGAACCAGACAGTAGCCCAGCAGTCGCAAGTGCCTGTCCCTCATGGCTCGGGAGCCCACCAGTATGTCGGAGTTCTGGCAGTAATGCCATTTGTCATTGACCGACAGCACCACCCTGCAGAGGACAGAATTGGGGGGAGCAGCGCAGCGTCACCCCACCCCACAGAACCCACAGGCAGCAGCAGCATCCGCACCCCCGCAACAGCGGGGGGATGAAGGGCAGCACCCCCCACCCTCCCTGGGTCCTGGGGGGTGGCAGGGACACGGGTGCGACAGCAGGGGGCAGGAGGGGACTAGGGGGTGGGGGGGCAGTAGCTGAAGCCAGTGTCACAGAATCACAGAATGATCTCGGTTGGAAATGACCCCGAAGATCATCCAGTCCAACCATTAACCTCACACTGACCGTTCTCAACTCCACCAGATCCCTCAGCGCTGGGTCAACCCAACTCTTCAACCCCTCCAGGGATGGGGACTACACCCCTGCCCTGGGCATGCAGGGAGAGGGGATGCAGAAGGGAGGGGGGACGCGGGCCGGCTCTGCTCAGTACCTCTGGATCTCTTCAGCTCCCTGCGGCCCGTCGCCGGGGCCTCGCTTCGGGCTGGGCCGGCACGGGGAGGGTGGAGGGCAGGCGTCCTCGCTGGGGGGTGGGCTCCTTTCCTCGGGTTCCTCCTGGGCCTGCTCCCCTTGGAAGCAGTTGTGATCGTGCCCAGGGCAGCCAGCGGTAGCTGCCACTGCCGCCACCTCCTCCTCCTCCTCCAGAATCTTGCCAATGGGGAACTGGAAGAGGGTGGCTGTGGAGGTGCCCCTGGGGGAGCAGTCAGGGGTGCTGGCTGGCTGCGCGGAGAGGCACTCAGAAGGGCTGCTTAACGTGGAGCTGCCCTGGCTCTCCAGGGAAGACTCTTTGCTCAGGCTGCAGTAATAGTCCGAGGGGGGCTGGTAGCAGGGGCCCCCCGGGGCAGGGCAAAGCGTGGGCAGGAATCGCCCGGCCAGGTTGTTCTCTCGAGAGCCCGGGGGGCTGCTTGGCGTCTCTGGAGCAAAGGGGGCAAAGTCCTGCAAGTCCGAGGTGAGGGCCAGGACGCTCGAGCGCAAGGAAATGGCAGTGGGGGAGGTTGTAGTGTGGGCAGAGGGAGCCTTGGAGGCCGTGGGAACACGGGAGAGGGGCAGCACGGTGCCCGAGCGGTTAATCCACAGCAGGAAGTCTGCAGAGAGAGAACACAGATCAGTGCTGGGCCTCGAGACACCCCCCCCTTCCCGTAAACGGGCCAAATCTAGTTCTGCCCTGAATAACCTCCCACTCTCAGGCCTCCCCCAAGCAGCCAGGTAGCCGCAGGGTTTCTGCTGCACCCACAGCCCCCCCCAAATCCCAACTGGCAGCCCCCTCTCCCCAGAGCCACAGCCCTGGCCCAAAGCGGGGCGTCCAGCCAGGCTACCTGTGCAGTATCCTGGGGGCAGCACCTCGTCCTGCCGATAGCACTCTTCTCCCACCAGCTGCCGCAGGGCCTCGGCCACCAGCCCCTTGTAACTGAGGGGAAAAAAAAGAAGAGTCAGAGGATGCGCTTGGAAGGGCCCCTCAAGCACTGCCGACCCACGTTCTCCCTCTGAGCACATCTGCACAGAGACGCGAAGGCCCCCGGGAGCGAAAAGTAAGGAGAGTCTTTAGCTTTGGGCTCCGCTGTTTTGGTGCAAGGAGGGAACACACTTCAGCTCATTCAGCAGCAAAGCTCCTCCTGATATTGCTACACCACCAGCGTATTCTTCTTCACTGAAAGGTTGTCCAGCGCTAGAACAGGCTGCCCAGGGAACTGTTGAGTCACCATCCCTGGAGGTATTTAGAAAACTTGTAAATGTGGCACTTAGGGACATGGTTTAGTGGTGGACTTGGCAGTATTGGACTTGATGATCTTAAGGGCCTTTTCCAGTCTAAATGATTATCACAGAATCATCTTGGTTGGAAAAGACCTTGAAGATCATCTAGTCCAACCATTAACCTCACACTGACCGTTCTCAACTCCACCAGATCCCTCAGCGCTGGGTGAACCTGACTCTTAAATCCCTCCAGGGATGGGGACTCCACCCCTGCCCTGGGCAGCCCATTCCAACGCCCAACAACCCCTTTTGGAAAGAAATACTTCCTAATAGCCAGTCTAACCCTGCCCTGGCGCAGCTTGAGGCCATTCCCTCTTGTCCTGGTGCTTGTTCCTTGGTTCAAGAGACTCATCCCCAGCTCTCTGCACCCTCCTTTCAGGTAGTTGTAGAGGGCAATGAGGTCTCCCCTCAGCCTCCTCTTCTCCAGACTAAACCCCACCAGTTCCCTCAGCCGCTCCCCATCAGACCTGTGCTCCAGACCCTGCACCAGCTTCGTTGCCCTTCTCTGGACACGCTCGAGTCATTCAATGTCCTTTTTGTAGTGAGGGGCCCAAAACTGAACCCAGTCATCGAGGTGCGGCCTCACCAGTACAGGGGTAAGATCACTTCCCTGTCTGATTCTGTGATTCTATATCGCTCCTCTACAAGCTTCGGAGCTGGCATACAGGCCTTTACCCTGGCACTGTCCTCGGCTGGGATCCTGCCAGAACAAGGTGACAGACCCTGTGTCCCAGGTGACACCTGCAAGGGACAGGCAGTGGGGGTGCCCAGCAACCACGCTGCCAGCCACGCTCTGCCCCGCCCGGGCAGCCCTCCCCTTCCCTTCCCTCCCCGGCACGTCGCCTGCTCCCGCCACTGACCTGTACTTTCTGTTGGCCTCGTCGGCTGTCAGGGCGTGCTCGAACATGAGGACACGATAGCGTGGGTCAAGGCGTGGGCCGCTGTAATCGCGGAACTCCAGCTCCACCGCCGCGTCCAGCAGCGAGAGGTAGCGGCGCACAATCAGCGCGTAGGGGCTGCCTGCAGGGAGAGGACAGCTGGTTAGACCCGACCTGGCTAGACCCTCCTTGCCCAGCCACGCGTCCCGGGGGGCATCGACTGCCAGGGAGGTGGTCCTGTACTCCCAGGGGGAGTCTGTTCTGCCCAAGGCTTTCAAAATCCACCCCAGCCCCGAGCTCCAACGGCTGGGTTGGCCCTGGAAAAGGCCCGACATACTCATAACATTGGTGATGAAGGCTGGGGAGAAGACTTGGTGGAGGACGGTCTGGGGGAAATGGCTAAGCTGAAACATGGACATGAGGATGTTGACGGTCGCCAGGGGCGAGCTGCCGGCTTTCTGCTCCAGGATGGCCTCCAGCTTGGGGAAGAGCTCACTGTGATTGGATGGGCGGTAATTCATGCGGCTGAAGGGAAAAACCAGCTTCTGGATCACCTGCAGGCAAGAAGGACAGGGAGTCAGGCCAGGCCAGGCAGCAGGACGAAGGACAGGTCAGGCCCAGGCCTGCCCAGAGCCGGGCATAAATAGGCTCCCACAACCTGTAAGAATCAGGGCACGTCCTGGTGGGTCCCCAGGGAGATGCCCCAGCCCAATGGCAGAGAAGGGACGTGGCTTCTCCCAGCCCCAGGCATCCCCTGCAGACTGGGGAGGACACTCACCTTGCTGTCAAGCTGCTCCCCACGCTTCAGGAGAAAGTTTGCGATGGTATCAAGCAGCCGTGGCTCACGCAGCCGGTGCCGGGCCACGTATTTGGCAATGAGGGCCATGGTGTAGGGGGTAAGGTTCTCCGCCTTCCTGGGGAGCCACTCTGCACAGAGCAAACCACAGCGGGGTATCCGTCAGAGATATGTGTCCGAACTGCAGCTCTCTAGAAGCCACTACAGCGTGGGCAGTGCAGGCAGTGCAGGCAGGTGGGAGGTAAGAAGGCCCGGGCAGCAGAGCCATCTCTCCGCAAAACCCAGGCGGCTTCCAGAAACCATCAAGTTACAGGGTTTGTGAGAGGCCGGGGCAGAGTCCCATCCTGCGCACCCAGAAGGCTGGCACGTGCACAGAATGGGGCGGGGGGGCCCTGCTGTAGAAACCCCGCTGCAAGCAACCTGTGCCCAGTGTCCATGTAAGGTAGGCTCACAGCCCCCCAAAAAGGGTTAGAATCATAGAATCATCTTTGTCGGGAAAGACCTTGAAGATCATCTAGTCCAACCATTAACCTCACACTGACCGTTCCTGTTAGGCTGGGAAGGCAGTGACAAGGTGGCCATAACGCAGAGCACCTCCTGCTCCAGCCTCACCACTGCGGGCCCTGGTGCCCAGCAAGACCCCAGCTGGTGCCGTCACAAAAAAAGGGGCCAAAAAAGGAGGCTCCGAGGCTGCCAAACACCCGGACAGTGCCCAGCTCACCCCCGCACTGGGGAAGAGGCTGACACAGCAGGCAAGGCCAGGACCCTGCCTGGGCAGACCCTGCCCTCACCTGCCATACTGCGGATGAATCGCTCTTGGCGGTTCTCGTAGAAGAGCTGAGAGCTGAAGATGGCCTCCAGGGCCTTGTTGTTGGCCTCCTGGGCGCACAGAGCCAGCATCTCGTCCAAGAGGGCCAGCTCGTGCTCCCGCATGGCACTCACTTGCCCCAGCGTGTGCCTGACGAGGCGCAGGATCTTGCGGTTGTTGATCAGCTGCTGGTCGGAGGCCGGGTGTCCCTGCAGCGCCTGCGCCCGCAGCCGGTAGTAGGAGAGGAGCAGGAAGAGGGTCTGGGGGTGTCGCTCCTTCTCCAGGTGCCGTTCCAAGCTGCTGAGGCAAGACTCGACCAGGGGGTGGGGGCTGGACGGGTGCAGCCTCATCACGCTGCTGAAGACCATGGAAACATCCTTCTGGTTGAAGCGGCCCAGGCGGCTCCGGGATTCGTCCTCCAGCACTCGCACCAGCGGCGATTCCCCAGGCAGGCCTGCGACAGGGAAGGGGTTAGGGACACGTGGACCTCGCCTCTCACCTTCGCTAGGCACAACCATCCTTGTAAGGCCTGAGACTACAGCTGGAGAAGGACAGATTTGCCATGTTGGCAATCAAACCAAAGATGATAAAGGGAAAGAGGACCGGTTTGGCAAAGCCTGACCTGAACATCAATGCATCCACACCCCAGAAAAAAGCCATTTGGAGCTCTTGGATTATTCCCCATCCGCTTCACCAAACTGGGAGCCCTTTCGTTCAACTGCAAAAGCCAGGTTTATTTCTTAAGTCTCAAACTTCTTACAGATAAATAACACACCTCAAAAAGTGCTTTAAAAAGTTTTGGTTGGAAAACAAGTTAGACATCAACAATTACCAAAATAAAAACTGTCCGTGTACAACAGGAGTTAATCCTTTCACATTTTTAACTTTCTCCCATTTTCTAGTTTAGCTTTAGTCTTTCAAACTCGGCTCCTGGGGAAAATACTTTCCTCCAACTCTGGACGTATTATTCAGCCACGGAATGACAAGAGGCCAGGCGCACAGCGCGGTTGCGAGAAAAGGCAAAGGCCATCCTTCACGTGTCAGGAGAGATATTTTCAGGAGATGCATGAAGCATTATGCGCTGTATGAGGCCCTGGTAGCCCACTGGTCTCCTAAGCCAGCTGACAAGATTTCAATTTTCAAAAGGGCTTTAAAGCAACTAAGGCAGCATGGGGTAAGTTGCTGCATTTTATCATTAATCAAAAATCAGTCAGAAGGTGGAAAGTGAAGAATTGGTCTGAGCAGTTGCTTTGTTCCTTCAAAAAGCCCTCAAAAAGGCAGGTTAGCATTTTTATTAATGAGCGGGTAAGCGTGGTGAGCAGGGAAGGGCGACTGATGGAGAACAAAGTGTGGGTCAAAACCAGAGCAGGCCAGGGGCAGCCCAGCTGAGGGGAGAGGCGCCTGGCAGCCCAGAGTTCAGTGTCAACAAACACAAGGCGCCATGAGACAGAGGGGGGAAAGAGCAGAAACTTCTCCCCTCCCCCCTTCAGCAGGGTCTAGAGTTACTGCATCAACCCACGGCCAGGACCGGGCGTCTCCATACACGGCTCGGCTGAGGCCTCGGCCCAGCGTGCGGCTGGGGTGGAAAAAAAAAAGCAAACAGAATGGCAGGAGATGTGCGTGTGGGACAGAGGAGTGTAAGGCTGGCAGGAACCGCTGGGGTGGGGAGGGCAGGCACCTGCTGCCGCAGGACACTGCCAGACCTGATTCCTTCCTCACAGGTGGGAGAATCCACAGGGACCTCAGGGCCCAGTGAAGGGGGAGCCGCCCGGACACGGCCCGTCGGCCAGCCCAGAGGCTGCTGCGTAGGAACCCAAACTGGCTTGAATCTTTTCTCCTGAATATTAAATGTCTGATGGCAGAGGGATCGTGGCTTGCAAAGGGTTTAGCCAAGATCTCATTTCTCACACTTCGATGCTCAGATGTTTGCTGATTTTCAGGGACTGAAGCAAAACTCAAGGAGCAGTTTATCCCACCAGGCAGTGCTGGCTGCCCTTCAGGCCAACACGCCGGGTGCTCCAGCCAGCCAAGCCCCCCACTCTGAGCAGTCAGTCCACCCAGTTCCCTTCCTGCTGCCTCCTCCTTTGAAGAGCACAGCTCCACCTGCCACAAAGCCACCACCACACGTAAATCCACACACAAACCCAGACATCAGCTCCTGCTCTGGTACGTCCTTACTTCTCTTGTGGCAGCCAGACCGGCAAACTCTCCTTTCACCTCCCAAACCCAAGCACGAACCCATGTCCCGCCGCCCTGCCCGCCTCCCCCATCCTCTGCCAGCGACCCTGTGCAGGCAGCTGCCGGCAGCCCGTGACACTCACCCAGCGCAGCAGCGGCATACAGGCAGTTGACGATGCTGAAGTTATCGAACTTGGAGCAGCCGCTGATGATGGCCTGACAGAGCGTCTGAAACTCTGGCTGCTCCAGCATCTGGCCAGGCCCGCGGCTCTCCCCGTTCACTGCTGCCTGGCCCTGCTGCTGCAAGAGCTGGCCCAGCTTGTGCAGGGCGATGGGGTAGTGGCTGGCAGACACCTTGCTGGGGTTCTGCGTCACCCACCGCAGCACTTCCCCCACGCTGCGCGAGCGCTCTATCAGACGCTTCATTGTGAAGAAGGTGTCATAACTCATCTTCTCGTGGATGAAGTTCCAGCTCTTCCTCTTGCCATGGCCTCGAGTCCTGTAGGCATCCGGGGGAAAGGTGTGCAGCAGCCCATGGCCGTAGGGGTCCAAGGGGAGCAGCACAGCCCGCTGCTTAGCTTTGCCTGCACAGTAGCAGGTGGGATACATCCCGGCCCCACTCCTGTCACCAGCAGCCAGGCCCTGCAGGACTCCGGGCCGCACGCTCTCCCGGGTCAGAGCACGGAGCCATGGCAGCAGGCGCAGCATGGCGAGGGCAGGGCGGCTCGAGAGGCTTCGGAGAACCGGGAGACCCTGGGGACAAGAGGTGTGGGGGGGTGAGTTTGTGCTTCTGGGATGGCTGCAGCCAGCGAGGGACCCCCCCACCCGTAGAGATCCGCCCCAGTGCTGGGGTACTGCCCCACACTGGCCTCCTGTTCTGAGGTCCTCCCGTACCGGGACCCGGACTCTGCTCAAGCCGCACGGCCCGATGTCCCCTGGCCTGCACAAGCCCCGTTGTCCCCGGGACCGCTGGCCTGCACAGGTGTCCCCAGCCTGATGTCCCCTGGCCCACAGAGCCCCCTCCCCTCTCCTGGGGCCGCCAGCTCGCAGGTCCCCCCTGTTCCAGGAGCCCCGGCACGCACATATCCCCGTCCGGTACCAGAACCCCAGGGCTGCCCCGACTTTCCCCTCCCCCGGTACCAGGACCTCCGGCTCGGGCTGGGCCGCACCAGGACCGCGACACCCGGCCCACCCAGGCCCCCCATCCCCGGGGTCCCCTATTCCCACCTCTCCGGCCTAAACGGGCCCCTCGGTGCCTAACCCGCGCCCCGACCCTCAGTCCCACCAACCCCCGGTGCCCGGCCCGGCCCTACATGGCGCTCGCGGCCGCGCTGGGACCCGCCGCCGCCCCGGCCGCTCAGCACCGCCCGGACACCGAGTCCGCCATCTTCCCGACAGCCCCCCCGTCGGGCAGAGGGAAGCCGCGGCCCCGCCCCCTCGCGCGCGCGGCCCCCACTTCCGGGGGCGGCCCCCAGCACGCGAGCGCTTTGCGGCGTCCGTAGCGGCATATGCAAATAAGCCGCCACCCGTCCTCCAATGAGCGAGCGTCTCGCCGACGGGCGGGGCGGCCCGGCTGGCGCAGGCGCGTGGCTGCCATGCGGAACGCGTGGCCCGAGGCGCAGGCTCCGCCCGCTGTGCGCCGCGGTGGGAGCCCCGCCCCTTTCCCCATAGCCCCGCCCCTCCCGGCACCCCGGTGTCCCCCGCTGCCCCGCTGTCGTCCTCCCCCCCCACCCCGCGGCGCACCAGAGCCGGGAGGCCGCGACCGTTCACAGTCCTTTCTCTTTAATCATAACAGAGCAGCGGGGAGCTCATCCCCCCCGCCAGCCCCGGGGAGCAGCCCCCACCCCGGGGGGGGCGGACGCCATCCGGGCAGGAGCAGCGTGCCGGAGGGCTGCAGGAGCTCCCGCACATAGAGCCAGCCGAGCACGGGAGCGGCAGGTGGGATGGGGGGGCCAGGCAGATGCTCCGTGCAGGGCTGTGGGGGGCCCCGAGACCCCCCCTCCCCTCCCCAGAAGTAGCAGAGCGCTCGCTCCTGCAGCAACCCCCGCTGCAGCGCTGCCCGGCCCTGGAACCGCAGGACAGGCCGTGCGGGCAGGCTGCCTGCTCCCTGCCCTGACAGCAGCTCCCTGGGAGCCCCCACGGGGGACACAGTCCGTGGCTCAGTCCCCCATCCCTCCCAAGTTCAGGTGTGCAGGGAGACTCCACCCGGCATCACGTGTATTCCGGGCACAGTGGCTCCTTTCGGGGCACAGGACCGTGCTATCTGCGGTACATGGTGAAGGCCATGAAGCTGAAGAGGAGGGTGAGGCCAGCCAGGAACGTGGTGGCGGTGGCAGTGAAGACGTGGCGGTACTGCAGCTGGAAGTACCAGAGCACGGCCAGCATCAGCACGAAGAGCGGTAGCATGAGGCTGCCCACGTTGAGGGCAGCGTGCACGGGGTCGGCGGAGGCGTGGGGGCCGGCGGGCGCGGGGGCCGGGCTGTGCTGGGATATGTGGCAGTGCAGGACGCTGTTGTGGGCGAGGTGCAGGGCGGCCAGGCTCTGGGTGTCGTCGCGCAGCAGCTGGCCCTGGTAGATCAGTCGCACTTGCTGCTCCTGCCCGGGGAAATAGGCCCTGGGGTGGGGGACATGGAGGGAGATGTCACGCTCCTACCAGGGTAGTGTCCCCTCCGTCCACCCCCTCCCCAGGAGGAGGCTACAAAAATGCACCCCCCTGACCACCCGCTCTGCCTGCACCCCTGCGCCCACGCTCCGCCATCAGCCGCCCCAGGCGTTCCCAGAAGTGAAGGCACCTGCCAGGATGGGCTGCCCGGTGGCCCTGGCAGCCAGGAGCACAGGCCCAAGCACCTGCACAAGGGTAAAAGTGGCAGCTCCCGCTGCTCCAGGCAGGGAAGGAGCCACCGGCGGGTCTCGGGGATGCCCCAAGCGCCGCCCCCAGCCGGGAAAGCCCCGAGTGGTGTCGTGGGAGAAGCGGCCAGCCCTGCCCCTCACCTCTTCAGGGCCCCGACGGTGTCACCGGGACGCACCCGGGCCAGGCGCTCCGTGTCGTTGAGGAACTTCAGCCGCAGCACCATGGTGGGCTCGGCGGGGCCGCCGTCCCCCTCACCGACAGGACCCTGCGCTGGTGCGGGGCCGGCCCGGGGCCGCAGCCCCGCTGCCAGCGCGGCTGCCCCATCGGGAGCCGCTCCAGCCGCCGCCGCTGGGGCCTTGTGCTCGACGGGGGTCGGGGCAGCGCTCGGGCTCTCCTCGGGCAGCGTCGCGGCGTCGCGGGGCGTCGCGACGGGCTCGGGGGCGCGCGTGGAGGCCCAGGCCAGCCCCAGCACCACGACGACCAGCAACAACGCGAAAAGCACGGTCACCTCATCGCCAACGCCCTCGATCAGCGCCATGGCGGCGGCACCGGCTACCGATCTGCGGGCATAGAGCGAAGCCGTCAGCCCGCCGGACCGCAGGCGACCGGAGCCACGGCCGGCCCGGGCCCCTCACCTGCCGCCATCGCGCCGCTTCCGCCTCGCCGCAAGGCACGCCGGGAACTGTAGTCATGAACTGCGCATGCGCGGAGGCTGACCCCGCGGGCACGCCGGGAGCTGTAGTTCTGCTTTACGCGTGAAGGCTTCACCCGCGGGGCACGCCGGGAGGTGTAGTCCCGCCCCCGGCGCTGGGCGTGCCCGAGGCACGCCCAGCGCAGGGGGCGGGACTACATCTCCCGGCGTGCCCCGCGCCAGGCCGGGCCATAGGGCTTCCTCGGCCGAGCTGTTCCCTCCTCCGCCATTACCGGTTTGAGAAATGCTCGGCGCTGCCGGGCCCAACCTGAGGAGACGTGGGGTTCCGGGGTGGCGGGAGGAAGGGGCTACAAGGATGGCGGCAGCTGGGCATAGTGTCAAGAGGAGGAAGGGAGGCGAGGCCTAGGAGGAAAGGGTTGGTGTTGGGGGCAGAGAATAGAATAGAATAGAATAGAATAGAATAGAATAGAATAGAATAGAATCATTTCAGTCAGAAGTGACTTGCAACAATCATCTAGTCCAACTGCCTGCCCAATTCAGGGCTGAGCAAAAGTTAAGGGCATTGTCCAAACGCCTCTTAAACACTGTCAGGCTTGGGTCATCAACCACCCCTCAAGGAAGCCTGTTCCAGTGTTTGACCTCCCTCTCAGTAAAGAAATGTTCCTAATGTCCAATCTAAACCTCCCCTGGCACACTTGGAACTGTTGCCACGTGACCCTGGATCCCAGGGAGAAGAGCTCAGCACCTCCCTCTCCCCTTCCCCTCCCCAGGAAGCTGCAGAGAGCAGTGAGGTCACCCCTCAGCCTTTTTCTCTCCAAACCTGACAAACCCAGGGCCCTCAGCCGCTCCTCACAGGACATGCCTCCAGCCCCTTCACCAGCTTTGGTGCCCTCCTCTGGACACATTCAAGTATCTTCACATCCTTTTTAAATGGTGGCACCCAGAACTGCACACAATACTCAAGGTGAGGCCACACCAGTGCTAACTACAGCGGGATAATCCCCTCTTTTGACTGACTGGTTACACTGTGTTTGATGCACCCTGGGATGCGGTTTGCCCTCTTGGTTGCTGGGGCACACTGTTGGCTTCTGGTGAGCCGCTGTCAGCCAACAACCCCAGATCTCTCTGCAGGGCTGCTCTCCAGTTACTCCTCTCCCAATTTATGGGATGGCATTGGAAACCTGTCGGAGCAGGTCCAGAGAAGGCCACAGAAATGGTCAGGGGACTGGAACACCTCTCCTGTGAGGACAGGCTGAGAGAGTTGGGGTTGTTCAGCCTGGAGAAGAGAAGGCTCCAGGGGGGACCTTATAGCGGCCTTCCAGTACTTAAAGGGGACTTATAAGAAAGAGAGAGACAGGGCCTGTTGTGATAGGAAAAGGGGTAATGGCTTTAAACTAAAAGAGGGCAGATTCAGGCTAGATTTAAGGAAGAAAGTTTTTACAGGAAGGGTGGTAAAACACTGGCACATGTTTCCCAGAGAGGTGGTAGATGCCCCATCCCTGGAAACATTCAAGGTCGGGTTGGATGGGGCTCTGAGCAACCTGATCACGTTGAAGATGTCCCTGCTCACTGCAGGGGGGTTGGACTAGATGGCCTTTAAAGGTGCCTTCCAACCGAAACCATTCTGTGATGATTCTATGAAACCTTCCAGATAAAATTTCCTGTGCAACTGAAGGAGCATGAAGTTGTTGGTTCTGCTTAAGAGTGAAAATATTTTTATCATTTAATCAATATCCTGTTCTTTGCTGTATATATAGAAAAGTGGTGAAGAGTCTGGAGAACAATTCCTGTAAGGAGCGGCTGAGGGAACTGGGGGGGTTTAGTCTGGAGAAGAGGAGGCTGAGGGGAGACCTCATCACCCTCTACAACTACCTGAAAGGAGGGTGCAGAGAGGGGGGATGAGTCTCTTGAACCAAGTAACAAGCGACAGGACAAGAGGGAATGGCCTCAAGCTGCGCCAGGGCAGGGTCAGACTGGCTATTAGGAAGCATTTCTTTGCAGAAGGGGTTGTTGGGCGTTGGAATGGGCTGCCCAGGGCAGGGGTGGAGTCCCCATCCCTGGAGGGGTGTAAGAGTCGGGTTGACCCAGTGCTGAGGGATCTGGTGGAGTTGAGAACGGTCAGTGTGAGGTTAATGGTTGGAATGGATGATCTTCAAGGTCTTTTCCAACCGAGATCATTCTGTGATTCTGTGTGAATATCAAAACCAAGTTGGAGAGAAAAACGACTCCACAGTAATTTTTTCATCTATCTTTCAAACTTTCCTTCTTCATGAAGCCTGCAGGTAGGTTTAAACACATCTGGGGAATCCCAGTCTCCCAAAGGATCACTGCAGCTCAGTCAGTTTTAGTCGGCAGCTTCTCCCATTCCCCTGCATTATCTCTGCGCTGCACAACCCACTTACTCCCTGCCAGGGACCACGTCTTCACCAGAGCACGGCTCTTCCAGCAATGGGCTCTGCCTGTAGAACTTGCTGACCTTCGCCAACTGCCCACCTTGTTTTAGAATCACAGAATCACTGAGGTTGGAAAAGACCCTTAAGATTATCGAGTCCAACCATAAACCCAATACTGCCACCACTAAACGATCTCGCTCAGCGCCACAGCTACACATCTTTTAAATACCTCCTGGGACAGTGACTCAACCCCTTCCCTGGGCAGCCTGTTCCAGTGTTTGACAACCCTTTTGGTGAAGGAATTTTTCCTAATATCCAGTCTAGACCTCCCCTGACACAACTCGAGGCCGTTTCCTTTCATCCTATCACCCGTGGGAAAAGAGACCGATCCCCAGCTCTCTGCACCCTCCTTTCAGGTAGATGTAGAGGCCGATGAGGTCTCCCCTCAGCCTCCTCTTCTCCAGACTAAACCCCACCAGTTCCCTCAGCCGCTCCCCATCAGACCTGTGCTCCAGACCCTGCACCATCTTCGTTGTCCTTCTCTGGACACGCTCGAGTCATTCAATGTCCTTTTTGTAGTGAGGGGCCCAAAACTGAACCCAGTCATCAAGGTGCGGCCTCACCAGTGCTGAGTACAGGGGTAAGAAGGGGTATTCTTCTCACCTCTGCCCTCCACCCTACGCTTGTGGCTCAGGGCTGTGCCCCAGGCAGGTCTAGCAGCCTCCGCACCCGTGGGTGCTGCCCACCTCTGCCGCTGGGACCCCCGTCTCAGCCAGTGGCTGCCCATCTCCTCCAGCCCCTCAGCACATGGCACCAGGGACCCTCCTCGGCCCTTCCCTGTGAGGGATGGTGCTGTGCTGGGGGCTGCAGTGTGCAGGGGGGGCTTCCTGGACTGTCATCACAGACCCCTCGCTTGTGGGGGGGATGTGGTGTTTCATGGCCTGGTTCTCTGTTGTCCTTTGTAAATGCAGAGCTCGTCCTCGCTTAGAGATGCAGCTCAGCACCCCCAACTCCCCATGATCCCGCCCTCGAGCTCTTTTTTCTAGCCCAACTGCTCTCCCCACAACACGTCTCCCTGTCTTTGACTGGGGCTGACACCTCTCGCTGTTGGTGGGAGCTTCTGAAGAGCATTTTCTTCTGCAGAGGCGTTCATCTCTCCCGTGTCTCTACTCCCACACGTGCCGAGCTTCGCCGAAGGCGCTGACGATGCTAAGCTAAAGGGACTCCTCAGTCCCGCCGGGACAGCAAGGAGGTGTCTGCCCAGTGCCCCCACCGCCTTGCTGCTCCGCGGAGAGGAGAGAGGACTCAGCACCCAGCACAGACCTGGAGCTTGAAAAGATGCAGCCAATGGTCAGGGATGCTCCGGTGTAAAATGACTGAATTTGCAACTTTCCACTCTGCAGCGTAGATGCCGAGGCAAGTTACGTCAGGGGACTGCGTCTCTCCTCTGCTGGGGAGCCGTTTTCCCCGTGGGCTTCCAGGAACGATGGGTAAGCGAGAATGCCAGCAGCAGCCTATTTTTAAATTCTGCTGTGCAGAAATTCTGCTTTGGCAGCCCCACTTTTCAGCTCTCTCGGTGCTATTTGCAGGTCATTAAAGACTTCACTCCCTGTGATCGCAGGACGAGTTCTGCTCTTGAGTTCTGCAAGACAGCTGTACACAGAAAATAAATTTCATGTTTGCAATGCCTCCTGCTAATGCCAATATCACAATTACACTGCCTGGAGCCTTAAGCTCTCCTATCACACATCTCATCAATCTGCATTGCTGCAGTCTAATGATAAACTGAAGATGGGGATGAAGAATGCAGATCAGGATTGAAAGAGACAGCTGAGAGAATCACCACCTCAGGCTCCACGCCCCCATCCTGGGACTCCCAGTCGCTGGCCTGAACCGGGATTTCCACCCCCAGCCCCACGCTGGTCCTTCTGAACTGGAGGCAGTTTGGACACAGGAGCCCGGAAGGGAATTGATGAATTCTTTAGAGCCACCCAGCTCCCTGAAATCACTGCCGCTCGCAGATCTGCCTCAGCAGAGAGGAAGCTGCAGCTTGTGCACTGCTTCCGTGAGCAGGTTCCTCCTCATTTTATTGCAGGAAATGTCTTGTGCCATCGAAGTGATGGACCCTTGGAGGTGATGCCCTGGGGAAAGGGGATATTGTCACCCAAAGATCTCACTTTCGGCTTCGTTCCTTTATAGGCACCGTAGGTTTTTTTCCTTCCACAAGTCTTCCCTGAACTATCTCATTTTGATGGTAGCCTTTTCACCTAAAAATATGGAAAATTTGATCAAACCATTTTGGACCACATTCACAATTAACCTGAATGCTTTTCAGGAACACAGAAGAGCTGAGTCTCCACCATTAAGGTTTAACACCAGCTACTAATCAGAAAACAGAGATTTTAGGATAAATTATTTGAAATGTCTTTTGCCCCTCACTACAAAAAGGACATTGAATGACTCAAGTGTGTCCAGAGAAGGGCAACGAAGCTGGTGCAGGGTCTGGAGCACAGGTCTGATGGGGAGCGGCTGAGGGAACTGGTGGGGTTTAGTCTGGAGAAGAGGAGGCTGAGGGGAGACCTCATCGCCCTCTACAGCTACCTGAAAGGAGGGTGCAGAGAGGGGGGATGAGTCTCTTGAACCAAGGAACAAGCGATAGGACAAGAGGGAATGGCCTCAAGCTGCGCCAGGGCAGGGTCAGACTGGCTATTAGGAAGCATTTCTTTCCAGAAGGGGTTGTTGGGCGTTGGAATGGGCTGCCCAGGGCAGGGGTGGATTCCCCATCCCTGGAGGGGTTTCAGAGTCGGGTTGACCCAGCGCTGAGGGATCTGGTGGAGTTGAGAACGGTCAGTGTGAGGTTAATGGTTGGACTGGATGATCTTCAAGGTCTTTTCCAACTGAGATCATTCTGTGATTCTTCCCTGGGTCACTAAGGTGGATGCAGAAAGTGCCGGGCAAAGCTCAGATCTGTGCTTGGGGGGCATCCCACGGAGAAATGAGGGGTGAGGCTGGGGCCGGGTGGCTGCAGAGGGCCAGCACATGGCATTTGGAAGAGTTTCTGGGACCTGGAAGGTGGGAAGAAATCATTTAAACTCGATGCACGCATCAGGGAGAGTAAGAGGAAGGATTTCAGCAACGATGATTTGGCTAAAGGCACAGGTGAAGGATGCAGCTTTGGAGACCTGCTGGAGACAAGGTAAAGCAAGTCAAGACTGGAGTAGAGGCTGCTGCAAAAATGGAAGAGGATGTAAGAGCAGTGGATGCAAGGATGCAAAAGAAACAGCAGATTTCGAAAATACGTATGCTGTGTAGGAAGCAGAAAGAGGATTTACAACTTCCAGGATGTAGAAAATACGCCATGTCTGAACAAAATCATCTGAGTGGTTATGACTGTTCAAATTTAATGCATTTTATCCAGTGGTTAATCACCCTCAGCGATAAAATTTTGTGTCTAATTTTCAGCGTGGATTTGTCTGGCTTCAGCTTCCAGAGATTGAGTCTTTTTATATCTTTCCTGGCTCGATTAAAGAGCCATTTAATATTTCCCTATGAAAGTACTTCTACAGTGTAATCAAGTCACCCCTCAATCTTCTTTTGGATAAGCTGAACAGATTGTGCTCTTTAAATCTTCTGCTGTAAGGCACTCGCTCTAGCCCTCAAATCATTCTGCGTGGGTCTTTTCAGAATCTCTTTTGATTTTTCAATATTCTTCTTAAATATTATTAATATAAAGTGATGCCCAGTTCTAGAGTGCTGCTGCTCCAGCGCAATACCGAGGTGAGATCAGCCCCTACCCTGCCTGGGGCTCCCCGTGCCTTGCTCTGGGCCAGGAGCTCACCTCCGCCAGCTGGCCCCTGCAGCACCTTTGTGCCATTTGTCTGAATACACGTGATGGAAATGGAAGATGGGCCAAAACTGCTGGCTGTTTCGTTGCTTGTATCTCTGGCCAGGCTTGGGGTAGGGCAGGATGACAGAGCCTGGCAGCATCTCCACCACAGCGCTGGGGCGAGACATCGCAGCCCCACGTGCCAGGCGCCTGCAGGTGCTGGCCCCCCGCCTCGGGGTGCAGCCCCTTTTCCCCTGCCCATGGGAGCGAGGTGGTCTCTGGGGTCAGCAGAAGAGGACGGCACCGCAGAGGGTGCAGTGACCCAGCACACCCCTGGCAGCTGGAACCGAAAGGGTGTCGTGAACCCTTCCTTCAGCTCTGCCCTCCCCCAGGGCTGGGGAACATGCTGAAGAGCCCAGACCTAGAATCACGGAATCGTCTACGTTGGAAAAGACCCTGAAGATCATCTCGTCCAACCATTAACCTCACACTGACCGTTCTCAACTCCACCAGATCCCTCAGCGCTGGGTCAGCCCGACTCTGAAACCCCTTCAGGGATGGGGACTCCACCCCTGCCCTGGGCAGCCCATTCCAACGCCCAACAACCCCTTCTGGAAAGAAATGCTTCCTAATAGCCAGTCTAACCCTACCCTGGCGCAGCTTGAGGCCATTCCCTCTTGTCCTATCGCTTGTTCCTTGGTTCAAGAGACTCATCCCCCATCTCTGCACCCTCCTTTCAGGTAGCTGTAGAGGGCAATGAGGTCTCCCCTCAGCCTCCTCCTCTCCAGACTAAACCCCCCCAGTTCCCTCAGCCGCTCCCCATCAGACCTGTGCTCCAGACCCTGCACCAGCTTCGTTGCCCTTCTTTGGGGCTGTGCTGGTGACTTTCTCCACGGCAAGAGCTGACGTCTGCACTCGCCTTACACATCCAGTCTTCTAGGAAACCATCTGACCTGCGTGTAATCTCTCTGTTTGCTCTTCGAGGCTCTCTCAGGACTTCTCTGTACAACAGCCGTCCCCATCATCCCCACGTGGATCATCTCTGTGCAGCCTGCAGTAGCTTTACTCGCCGCAGCTCCCGCTCGTTTGCTCCTTGCTGCTTCTGGACTCACAGGATTCCCCAAGAGCTGGATTTCCCAAGAGTTTCCTTTATAGATGGCATCACTCTTGGGACCCTCCACCACCTGGGTACCCACCAGGTATTGAGGCAGCTGTGAGTAAAAGATCCCAATAACTCAGGTCGTGCATCCTGGGGTCCCTGCGGCACGGGCCAGCGCTGTCCCATCACCTCCGCTCCTCTGGTGTCCTCTGCAGCTGCTGCCTTTCCAAACAGATCCTCTGCTGCGCCCCTGCAAAGAGGGGTCCCTGCAGGGTAACCCCTCTGATTTCTTCCCAGAATACTGATGCAAAAAAGTGGATTTAGCTCCTCTGCAGCAGTCCTGTCCTCTCGGTTTACTTTTTGTGCCTGGGCTTCATTGGCCCTGCAAGCTTCTGGAAGGCGTCCTGCTCCCGATGTGTCTGAAGAAAGATTTATTGTTGGCTCTAATCTCTTTGTTAGTTGTTTCTTAGAGCAGTCTCACTGCCTTGTTTTGTTTATGCATTTAATCTGTCAGGGTTTATGGTCCCCTTCATTTCCTCCTTCACTCAGAATTTCACCTTTCCAAAGGATGCCTCAGTGTTTCTACCTGCATCTGTCCCCCCACCGCTGCTGGGTGGGCGGTGCCAGCTCCCTCCCTCCTCATCTGCCGTTCTTGTCTCTTGTGAGCCCCTGGGGTGGTGCTGGAAAGGGTTTCATTCTCCTCACTGCCCTTTTTAGCTTATTTTAACAACAGCACGCGTGCCTGCACAGTTCACCTCCCACAGACTGGCGGTCTCTAACAAAGAGGGTCCAGCTGTGGGGCACTGGTGGGACTGGGGCTCTCTCTCCCTGCTCCCTGCAGAGGGAGGACCTGTCCAACCACCCGGCCCTCAGCCACAGAGATGACACCAGGGTGTTGCACGCCTCGATTTGTGCGACCAGACACCTGCAGGAGCAGGACTTGTGCCAGCTGGTCACCGGATACCCACGGGATGTCTCGAAATGGCCGAGTGCTTGGAGGTAGGGGTCACAGTAAGAGATGCAGGCAACAAAGGAAAAGCAGACCATGGTTCACCACTTCTTTAAAACAAGAGCCAAGCCTGCTCACCTGCCACCGCGCTGCCCGAGCGCCGGGGGCCGCCCCAGCACAGCCCCGTGTGGGGAGCTCAGAGGGCTCCTTCGCCCCGCACCCCTCCAGCCTTGGCTTCTCACCAGGCTTGTCCTCAACGCTCTGCAGATACTACTGTGGCCTTGTCAGGCCAGCGGCCATCTCCTGCGCTTAAATAAACCATTATTTAAATCATTACCACAGCAAAGGCAAATGCTATTTCTCACCTGTAAGCTCTGTGCAGGTCTCGGTGCTTCGTACACTGAGATATGTACTCTGGATTTGCAATTTGCCTGCTGCCTGACAGCCATACTTTGCACAGATATGGATGGGATTAATATGTGCAGTTACCTCCAAGCTCCAGAGTAAGATTCAAGAGCTTCAGCTATTCCGGGGAAAAGCTCTTGCCCGGATCCCCAGCCCAAAGAGGACAGTTATTGTGACTTGAAGGTGACATCTCTTTAGTAAACACCTCCCTCCCCACCAAGCTACTGCCACTAACTGCCTGCTTTGTAGCAGGAGCCACAGTGTTTGGGCCAATTTTTTGGACCAAAGTCCTGATGGGTTTGGGAAACGGAGCCACTAACCTCACAGGCTGTGTGAGGAGGACAGGGCAGCCTGAGCCTGCCCAGGGCTGTGGGGAGGGGACGGGATCTCTATATCACCCTCTACAACTACCTGAAAGGAGGGTGCAGAGAGGGGGGATGAGTCTCTTGAACGAAGGAACAAGCGATAGGACAAGAGGGAATGGCCTCAAGCTGCACCAGGGCAGGGTTAGACTGGCTATTAGGAAGTATTTCTTTCCAGAAGGGGTTGTTGGGCGTTGGAATGGGCTGCCCAGGGCAGGGGTGGAGTCCCCATCCCTGGAGGGGTTGAAGAGTCGGGTTGACCCAGCGCTGAGGGATCTGGTGGAGTTGAGAACGGTCAGTGTGAGGTTAATGGTTGGACTGGATGATCTTCAAGGTATTTTCCAACCAAGATCATTCTGTGATCTCCTGCTCCCCCTTTGGTTTCTGGAAAGAGGAGAGGTGTCTCCCAGCTGTGCCCTGCACAGCTCTCCCAGACATCCCTGCAGAAATGAAGCACCATTTTTTAACAGCAAGTGTGATTAAGCACCTCAGGGTCCCAAGTGCACCAAGAGCCCAACCGGGGACCCACACCCTCTGCCCATGGGGCCAGGACACCTATTTAAATTCAGCCCTGGGCCTTAGCCCTCAGCTCTGTCGTGGGGGTGCTGCTTCCCAGCCCTGCACCCTGGGGAGAACGTGGGGGTCTGTCACTGGGGGCTTCTCTCCAGCCCTGTCTCCTTTTGCTCTGGCCTGGACCCTTGGAAGGGCCCTGCACGGTGAGGGGCCCATCCCCTCCTGCCTGTTGATGGGGGCTGTTACCCGCAGCAGACTCAGGGCTGGAAAAGGGCTCTGCTGAGCCTGCTGGGCAGGGAGCAGATGTCTTGTCTTCTGCTTCACCCCTCCTGGCTGCCAGGCCTGTCTCCCAGCACGCCAGATCTGGCAGCTTCCCCGCTGCCAGCCAGCTTTGGAAGAGAGCAGCGAGTCCCCTGCTCCCGTCCCTTTGGGATCGGTGCTCTGCGGGGGCTCTGGGGTGGTGGGGACCCTCCCGCTGCCCCGTGCAGGCCGTGGCACTGGCTGGTGTCCACGTAGGGCCCACGGCCACGGCCCCATGGCGCAGGAGGTAGGCAGCTGGCTCCCTCCCTGCTCGGGGAACAGCCGTGCAGTGAGCTGGGTCCAGCGCTGGCCAAGCTGACACCAACCCTTCCCTTCTGCTGGGGTGGTTTCTAGCCAGTTCAGTCCGCAGCCATGGAGGCGCTGGAAAGGCTGGTCTGGGGGTGGCAGTGGCAGGAGGAGAAGGAGGAGGAGGAGAGGAGAAGGAGGCGGCATTGCTCCTCTTGGCAGCAACGCTGGTTCGAGGCACTTGCGAACGGCAGCGTCAGATGGAAGTGCTGCAGATGGAGAGCGCCTCTGAGCTGAGAAAGTTGGGGTTCTGAGCATGAAATTCACTCTAAAAAACAGTTTCCATTTCCCTGGGGCCACTGTCCACAGAAAGCACCCGTCCAACCATCCTTGAGTGCATTTTTATTCCAGAAAGCCCTGGGCTCCTCTCCCCCCGCGAGCTCTCGCCTTCCTCCCCCACTTCCCCTGTTCTGAAGTCATGCGATGCGGCCTCTCGGTACATTTAAGTTCTCTCATGATTTTTTTTTTCTTCCTTATCTGTGATAAGTACCAGCTCCATCTGTTTGCCTGCAATTAATGTGGGCTCCTCTCTCCCTGATCTCGCTCTGCCTTTGCAGTAACTTTGGGCTCTGATTTTCCAGCGCCAGCAGCGCTGTGGGTGCTGGTACTGTAGCTGCCCCAACTGCGCCGTGGCCTGGGGCAACGGTGGGCGGCAGGGGGGTCCCATTCCGCAGGGGCTGCCAGGTCACCTCGGCCCCTACGCAGGCTTGGGTTGGGGGATGCTCGCTCCCTGCAGCCACCCGTGCCTCGTCCCATCCCCACGTGCCCCGGTGCCGCTGTGCCTTCCCTGGGCAGTGCAGGTCCAGGTGAGGACACCCGTACTGGGACCAGCTGGGAGGGGACACTATGGAGGGGGCCCACGAGCGCTTGGGATTTACAAAGAAGGCTTTAGCAGGAGAGTGGGACTCTGCGTGACAAGGAGGATCTGCAGAAATGGGAGAGCACCCATATGAGATCAGCAAAACAGGCCACAAGCTCCTGATTCATGAGAAAAGCTTGAAAGCTTGTTTCAGCTGGGAAAGGGGACGATTGCAATGACTTTGCATGTATTGAAATATGGAGGAAACTGATGAAAAGAGGGAAGGAATAATTTAGAAAGGAAAAGGAATCATCAGCTGAAGCTCCAGAATGGGAACTTAAAGTTGGATAATTTTCTAAGAATAACCGAGCACAGGAATAGAGCAAAAGTTGTCAGATCTCCATCACTGGCGGTTTGTCAGGGCAAGGCTAAATATTCTCAGGAACCCGGTCAGAAAACAGAGCCTGGCCTGGGACAAGGGGACGAATGACAACAGCCTTTTGCAGCACTTTCCAGCATCGTTTAGTTCCTTCTTCTTTTTCATTTGTTTACAAAGAATAAAGTTTTTTAATAGATTATTCTTAAAATTAATGTATGTATGCAAATCTGTTTATCTTAGCCAAGGCAGGATAGAGAAGGCGGCAGATGAGCAGGGGTGAGTTCAGTGGCAGCCCCGGGCTGAGCTGCTAATGTTGTACAATTCCTCTGCATTTTTATCTGTGCTTTTTAGATCAGCCCCGGGCAAAGCTGCTCAGGTGGCTGTTACGGGGAAAAGTTCGGTTTCACAAAAATGGTGTATTGCAGCCGTAACGCTGGATCTTGATGCTTTTCTTCTGTTAGAGGTCCTGGATAGAGGCCAGTTCTCCTGGGCAATGGGGACCCTGCCCTTGACCTTGTCCTGGGATGCCACAGATGGTGGCAAAGCAGGAGGGAGAGGAGGGATCTGGCGAGCCGAGGACAGGCAGAGTCCTGGGCAGAGAGGGGCTGCTTGGCCACAGGGAGGTGGTGAAGTGTTGGAGGAGCACAGAGTCAGGGCCTGGGTAGCACAGCCAGTGTCCTTTCTTGCACTGAAATGAGATGTCTAATTGTTGTTCAGACAAATCTTGCCTTCCAGAAAAGCTCTGTTTGGATTTATACGCTTTGAGGATGTTCTGACAGCAAACCTTCCTAAACCACTACTAAAAATACATCTTGCTGCTTATTTGTGTTTGCATCGTTTCCACAGCAGCCAGCAGTTCTTGTTATTCTTCTAAAAGGAAGAACCCTTAGATCTCAGGATTTTCTCCCCTGAATGCAGTTGTCTGCCGTAATTGCCACTTCTTGAACCTTTCTGACAAGCTGTGCAGGCACAGATTTTTTCAGTCACGAGCTGAAAATCCTTTTTCCAGCTCTGTGGCGCATCTTTTCCCTTCTGTGCAGCCTCTCCATCTTTCAGAGCATTGCTGCCGGAGCTGGAGGTGTGGTGTCGGTGCAGATCTTCCTGGTGCCATGGCTCAAAGAAAGATCCACCTTCCATGCCCGTACCTGTTCAGCACATCCTCCTCTAAACCCTCAGCGGTTGCACTGGCCCCTCTCAGGGCAGTTTTGCACCATCTTTAGTGACTGTGCGATCCCTGAATCCTTCTTGGATGTTTTCCTTTCTAGAGTAAAGATGTTATTTCTTTGGCTTGGGGCTACAGTTTTTATTACCAGGGAGATGATTATTTTTGACTATTTAAATATATGTTATTTGAGCAGGACCAGCTTGCCAAGTTAGCTGTATCTCTCTCTGCTTGTCTGCTCTCTAGTTGCTGTTTATCCACTCCTTTTTTGTGAAGTCCACTTAGTTTATCAGCAGTGATTTTATGATCACTCCCACATGATGTCTTACCAGGCAAGATTTAAAAGATAATAGGAATCAGTTCTCATCTCATGTGGTAAGGGTAAAAACACACCCTGCAATGATGGAAACAGAGGAGTGGCAGGCAAGAGCGCCTTCGGCCTTCACGTGTGTTTGCGCCGAGTGATACTGAAACGTGCCGCTGAACCCGGGGGGTGCGTCGCCCACGCGTCCCCATCAACAGGCCGACACCCTCAGCTTCGCCACGCGCTTTGCAGGGGATCCCCACGGTACGCTGCAGCTGGGGTCATGATTAAACGCCGGTCCCTCGGTCCCTCCCCACCGTCTCTGGAGAGATTCTGCTCCTGTGTCCCCTCCATGTCACAGCACCGAGGTTTCGCAGGGAGTTTGCCAGCCCAAACTGCCGCTGCGCCCTTGGCACCGTGTTGGCTGTGCCAGACACTGCCCTGGGCTCGGGGGCTCCCAACTGCCCATCTCCCCCCACCGTGGGGGCCCCAGGCTGAGGTCACACATCAGGTGCCCCCTCAGACGTTGCTGCCCTGACTTGGTTTTGCATCACGAGCGTTGGCTGACTTCAGCTCCTCGCTTGGGGCTGTCACGCTCAGCAGGAGGTTCGCCCCATCTCCGTCTCTCTGGCTGCCCTGGCTGCACGATGCCCATCATGGTGGAGGCAGCGCCGGGGCAGCCATCTCCTCCGCAGGTACCCAAAGCTGGGTGAGATGAGTCCACCGCATCCTCCGCTCTGAACTCCTGCCTTCACGTCCTCCCACCTCGCTTTCCGGTGCCTCGTTCTTTGGCTCTGGCTTCAGCAGTTGAGGACTCTTGGTTCAGCGTTAGCTGTAGCTGCAGATCCTTGCCCTGGGAACGCCAGTCAGACCAGCTCTCCCGGGGTCACGTCGCAGGCACGGCTGCCCTCCCGGCAGAGGTCCTCCCTGCGAGTCCAGCAAATCCATCTCTGCAAACAGCTCCTATTGGGGCCAGGGCTTGTGTTCAGCTGCTGTGTCCTCAGGTGCTTTATTCAAAATAAAGCAGAAAGCAGCAAAAGAAAGTTTGAAGTTTAACTACTTTCCTAAGCTGCAGTCACAGCCTCAAAATAGCAATGGCACCTCTGCCTGGTGAAGAAGGACGGGTGACTCAGACTGCCTAACGCACCAGCCACTGCTCTGTGGCACAGGGACGAGTGTCAATGTTCTTGGGAGGGAACAGCATCTTCCCAGTCCGCTGCTTCTGCTGTCAGGGCATAGGCAAACACCCGCTGGGCAGCTTTCCCTGCACGCAGCCCCACCTCATTGCCTGGCCTGGGATCAGGGGGGAAAGCGCATCCCTGATGCCACAAAGGTCTTGTCAGTCCCGGCTCCAGCTGCCACCCCGTGCCCCTGACAAGATGGACGGGCACAAGCACGGCACCAAGGGTAGCCTGGACTCTCGCAAGGAAACTGTTGTCTTATGAATATGTGGTCCTTCTGCATGCTGGGACAAAGATTTTGGTGCCTGGGGTCTGTGGCACTGCTGGGGGAAATGCTCCAGCTACAGCAGTGTTTGAAAGAAGTTTGATTCTCCTGTTCAGTGATAAATCCCCCCTGCACGCCCACTGAGAGGCCACGGAGGGACAACCTAAATAACACCCCCTGTCTGGCAGCCACAGCCTGGCACGGCCCATCTCCACCTGCCCAGGGCAGCACAGGGGTCCAATGGCAAGCGGGGACCCAGATCAGGGACCCCCCATCTGGGCCCCCCCGCACTGTCCCAGGGAGCTGCAGACCTGGCTGGGGATGACACCCACTGGGAGGGGACACTGGGAGCAGCTCTGAGACAGGGCGGGGGGTCACTGCCCAGGGCGCAGGGTTGGCTGTATATTTATAACATGGGGGGGTTTATCAGTCATAATCATAATTTAGACTGGCTATTAGGAAGCATTTCTTTTCAGAAGGGGTTGTTGGGCGTTGGAATGGGCTGCCCAGGGCAGTGGTGGAGTCCCCATCCCTGGAGGGGTTTCAGAGTCGGGTTGACCCAGCGCTGAGGGATCTGGTGGAGTTGAGAACGGTCAGTGTGAGGTTAATGGTTGGACTGGATGATCTTCAAGGTCTTTTCCAACCTAGATCATTCTAAATCACAAGTTGCAGCTGCTCACGACAGGTCGCGACAGGCCAGTCCCTGACAGGGATCTTCCCCCACCTCTGGCCTGGGCTGAATCCAGCCCCTTTTTGCTGAGCGATGCCGCTTTCTACTCAGCCCTTTCCTTCAAGCATAAATGCTCTTTTTTGCCAGCCCCACTGCTTTCCAGGTTGTGGCAAGATGTTATAAATAAAAGGGCTTAAACACTAACGACACAAATATTTCTTGATGTCATGTGAATCCACTCTGAGCGTAAGGATGTGGAAAACGGTGCGTGAGTACGAATGAAAATGGATGTACGGGGGTGATTCTAGTCCCTGCCGTGTTAGCTGTTTCGGCACGCCTGGCACTCCTCGTGCCGCCCCGGCTGTGCCGGTCTCGGCATGGCTCACGGTCCTGGTGCTGCACGTCCCTGGGATCTGGGGGTGAGTGGGGGGGTTTAAAGATTCAATCACAAATCTGTAAGATGATGCAAGTGGTGGCAGTGAAACCGGGTGATTTCCATGGCCAGAAAGGTAACGTTGGGCTATTCATGGCCTGCTGGAGAGGGGTCCCTCAGATAAAAGCGTAGACACCTGTGCTGAAGAGATTCCTGTTTCTCCTCAGGGCACTGATAACATAAATCACAAGGTCGGGAAAGCTCATGCTAATGAGCAGTTGCAGGAGACTGGGACGTTGCTGTGGGCTGGATCAGGACGTTGCTGTATTGCTGTGTCAGCAATAGCGTGGCCAGCAGGGACAGGGAAGGGATCTTACCCCTGTACTCGGCACTGGTGAGGCCACACCTCGATTACTGGGTTCAGTTTTGGGCCCCTCACTACAAAAAGGACATTGAATGACTCGAGCGTGTCCAGAGAAGGGCAACGAAGCTGGTGCAGGGTCTGGAGCACAGGTCTGATGGGGAGTGGCTGAGGGAACTGGGGGGGTTTAGTCTGGAGAAGAGGAGGCTGAGGGGAGACCTCATCGCCCTCTACAGCTACCTGAAAGGAGGGTGCAGAGAGCTGGGGATGAGTCTCTTGAACCAAGTAACAAGCGATAGGACAAGAGGGAATGGCCTCAAGCTGCGCCAGGGCAGGGTTAGACTGGCTATTAGGAAGCATTTCTTTCCAGAAGGGGTTGTTGGGCGTTGGAATGGGCTGCCCAGGGCAGGGGTGGAGTCCCCATCCCTGGAGGGGTTGAAGAGTCGGGTTGACCCAGCGCTGAGGGATCTGGTGGAGTTGAGAACGGTCAGTGTGAGGTTAATGGTTGGACTGGATGATCTTCAAGGTCTTTTCCAACTGAGATCATTCTGTGGTTCTGTGATTCTCTAACATGGTCCCGTGCTCGAAGGCTGGTGGTGCGGGGGCTCGCTGGGTGCCAGGGGGTGCCCCCGCAGCTGGCAGCCCTCTGTGGGGACATGTTCTTTCATGTCCTGAACCCAGGTAAAGTCTTGGCATCCCCAGGCACCTGAGGCAGCGCCCGGCATCCCAACACTTGGTTTGTGTCTCTGCGGCACTTTGCAGGCGGTCAGGATGAGTGCCGGGCCAGAGCCCTCCTCTGGAGATTTCCAGGTTTTGCAAAAAACACTTCCAACCATTGCCTGTCGTGGGGATTCCTGTCGGATGCTTGGCCGAAGGAGCTTGTGCCACCCCTGCAGCCACCATAACTGACCGAGCTTGTTCCTGCCTCAGGGTGTCTGACCTGCGTCCTGGTGCCAGGGCGTCCACTGAGTCCCCTGGGAACCCAACCTCCAGAGCCGCTGCCCAGCAAAGCGGGGTGACCCTACCACAGTGATTGCAGCCCCCCCGAGTGCTGCATCCCCACTGGGAGAACGATGTCCTCCCCTTCACACTCTGAACCCGGGGATCCCTGAACTCCGTTTTCCTCAAGAAGCCCGCTAATCTGCCAGAGTTTCTCCTTCTAAACTCATGTTTTCCTTGCACTGATTTTAATTCCATGCTCGGGAAAGCTCATTCACACATTTTCTCTGACTTGTCTTTTATCCAAAGCACTTTTCAGCCAGGATGAGGCACTGAGGTGCTACAGGCAGGGCTTCCAGGGCCCTGAGGCACAAACTCCTGTTGCCTCTGCAGGTTCCCTTTCAGTGACTTTGGATAAAATCTGTCATCCCGGGACCAACGGCCAGTGTCGCATACGCCAGAGATGGGGTCTGTCCTGAAAGCGTAAGGCAGCAGCTTTGCTTTGCGGGATGCCTGGTGAAATGCAGAAGCTGATCTGCTGAAGGGCTGTGAGGTGTTGAGCAGAGTCCCCCAAGGCCCCGTCAGCCCCCAGACACTGGCTGGGGTCTGGGGTATCCAGCCTGGTGACGGCTCCTCCACTTACTTCTGTAGTGAAAGTGCAAGATTTCTTCCTGTAATTAAAGAAAACAATGACAAAAAGCCAGGTCTCTCTTTGGGCTGGTTAAAGTGCACTTGTTGGGTATTTTGGATTTACACCTTCTTAAAAAAGACTTTGGCTTTTCCACCAGGTTATAGAAAGGTTTCTGAAGCAATCTGCTATTTTCAGGCACTGTAGGACCTTGTTCTTCAGTGAAGCCTAAATTTGGCATGAGCAGGTCCAGTGGAGCTATCTTTGAGGCGCTGCCTTCCCCACTGCCACTGCCGCAGGAATTAGCCCTCGGGGCGCAGCCAGTGCTGTGGGGAGAGCAGGAGGATTCGGGCCCCACAGGTGAATTCGCTGTGTGAACTCCCCTGATCACGTTGGAGGCGCATTAGAGCTTCATTAGAGGCAGATGCTTGGATAATCCCCACTGCGGTATCTGCAACTTGTTTCCTTAGGAACTCAGGACAGAAAGCAATGCATAATGAATGGAGCTAATAGGAAACAGAAATGAGAATTTATGGTGAGTGGAAAAAGACAAGGGAAGTGAGAGGCTTCGGGAAGAAACCAGGGTCAGGCCCTGCCAAGGACAGCGGGGAGAAGACGTAGGAATGTGTTAGGAACAGGAGAGCTGTCAGCAGCAGCGTGCCTGCCCGGCCCTGCACTGATGCTGAAGTGACGCTGTGAAACGGGAGCGGAGTCTGAGGTTTCTCCCCTGCGCGGGAAGGCGGCCGGGCGATGGGCTCCTCATTTTCCGCACAGCGGCTGACGCGCCTGCTGACGCCGCGGTTCCTTCGGGGAAGCGGCGATGGCCGCGCAGGAGGGGCTGCCCGGGGCTGGGGGGTAACAGTGCCGATCCACGCCGTTCCTTCTAGAGCAGCTGCCTTGCCGGGTGCTGTGGGGCACATTCGTGCTGGCGAGGCTGGCTGGCTGCCCCCCCTCCCCAGCCCAGGGCAGCCCCCAACCCGCTTGTGGGGCCGATGATGACGATGAGGTGCCACGAAGGGCTGAAGCTGTTGAGTGGTGGAGAAGGGGGGCGACCAGATGAAGGCACTGTAAATGCCCGGGCCGTTTTCTGTGTTATTCGTGATGTGCAATTTCCGAGCAGAGCTGGGGCCGGTTCGAGTGACAGAGCTGTGCCGTCAGCATCACCGCTGATTCACAGAGTGTTGCAGCAGGCTGGAGAACAGGGTGGGCAGTGGGAAAGTGGCCTGAGCCAGAGGGAGCGTGTGGGTGCGGGAGCCACAAGCAGCTTGTGTCAGGAGTGGTGCGGCTGGCAGGGGCAGGAGAAAGGGCAGGGGCAGTGGAAGGGCAGGGGAAGGGGAAAGGGAAGGGCAGGGGAAGGGGAGGGGGCAGGAGAAAGGGCAGGGACAAGGGCAAGAGAAGGGGCAAGGGCAGGAGAAGGGGAAGGGAAGGGGGGGAAGGGCAGGGTTGTGGGGGGAAAGGGGCAGGAGAAGGGGAAGGGCAGGGGAAGGGGAAAGGGAAGGGCAGGGGAAGGGGCAGGAGAAAGGGCAGGGACAAGGGCAAGAGAAGGGACAAGGGCAGGAGAAGGGGAAGGGAAGGGGGGGAAGGGCAGGGGCAGGGGAAGGGCAGGGTTGTGGGGGGGAAGGGCAGGGGAAGGGGGTGAAGGGGAAAGGGAAGGGGCAGGGGAAGGGGCAGGAGAAGGGGAGGGGCAGAAGGGGAAGGGCAGGGGCAGGGGAAGGGGGGGAAGCAGCAGGAGAAGGGGAAGGGCAGGGGCAGGGAGGGGGGAAGGGCCAGGGGCAGGGCCAGGGCAGGGCCAGGGGCAGGGTCCCACTCACTCGTCTGCATTGAGCACCTGTGTGAACTCCAGCACAAAGGCAGAGCTGGGGGAATATGTCCTGTTGCAGTGGGACGAGGGTCCCAGCGAGTCCCAAGCAGCCCGTGGGGCAGGGACCCCCAGCTGGCACCGTGGGGCAGGGACCCCCAGCCCGGCTTTCCCTTTCCCCTGCACTTACCACGGGGCACCCAGCAGCAGCCCCCGCCACGGCCAGGTCAGCAGTGTCCCACAGCACAAGGGTGCCCCCGGTACCGAGCACTGGGATGGGGACAGGCCTTCGGGGCCTGGGACCCTCTGCCACTGCACTGCGGTGATTCGTTGCCTCTTTCGGTAATTCTATCTCCAATTTGTAATCAAGAACACACCATTTTGCTTTGCAGGAACAATTCCGTCTTGTTTTCTTCTGAGAGCTCACCTGCTGGGAACAGTCCTCTCAAACAACCCTCTCTTCAGTTTTTGAAGACTATGCTGAAAAGTTAAGTGCAGATGTAGCACGCTTTGCTTTGGTAAGAAAATTGACTTAGTGCTGTGGGACATTTTGATTTAAAAGCTTAGCAGTGTACAGTGCTAATAAACAACTATTAAATGACTCTAAAAGCCTAACTGCTGAATTTAAAATGTGTTCGTCAACAGGAATTTCTTTTTTGGCTGAGTGTGATCCTAGAAAGGTCCCTAAAAGACCTCTATTGGTGCTGGTAGCATTCAGCATCTTACTCAGTGGTCTAAAAGCAGCAAGAAAACACGAGTTTTGAAAATATGTGGATGACCTACAGTTAAAATCACAGGCTGGGGATCACAGATAGGCAGGAACCGCCCCCCCCCCAGATGCATGTGGAAGGCAGAGGTAAGAGGACACAGGGACAGCACTGAGACTGTGTTGCAGCATTCGGCAGAGGCGAGACCAGCGCTGGAAAATGGCATCCCCAGTTTTGCATTTTGAGAAGTTACTAAGATACCTGAGAGGATTCAGAAAAGAAACATGAAAATTAACTGAGATTCGGAGAAAACGCCTTACTTTGATCTTTCTAGGCCTTACAATCGCATCAGAGCAGAGGCTGAGTGGTGATTTGATCACGGTGCCCAAACACCTTTCCAGGGAGAATAGGCAGCTCGGTGTCAGTGCTGGGAAGGAGGTGCAAAGCTGCTGGTAAACTGGTCTCAGAGATAAGTTATCAATATCTTACCAGCAAAGGGCAGTGAGGTTCCCCCTCCTGTGACATCTCAGAAGAGCTGGGAAATCCGTTCTACCTGGTATTTTAACTGGTGACAAGTACAACATCCACGGGTAAGAAATTCCTAAATAGAAGAGAAAGAAGAGCAATGTGTTATTATGGACAGCATCGCTGCAGCGAAAGAGCTGGATGGGCAGCAGTGGGGCATGGACATCTGCTAATTAAGTCACTAGCAAGAACAAACCTCAATTTTGGTATATGGAAGGCTGACAAAACCTCAGCCTCCCCCTTTCCCAGGCTTTACTAAAGACACGGCCAAGAGCATCACAGGTACCAGTGCAGTGCGTTTCCGTGGTCAGTTCTGCCTCCTGATGCCTGCAGGTCTCAGCCAGGCACCTCCAGGGAATTCCTGCTTTAGCCAAACATTGTCTGTGCTTCGGTCAAAAAAAGTTGCTGGTCTCACCACAGAGGTCACTGTGTGAGATTTTACACCTGGTGAAGCCCTGAACAGGATCCCGCAGTGCCCTCGAGTCGGTGCGTCTGTAACTCCATGGAGAAGGGGATGTTGGTGCCAGGTACGGGGCAGCTGTTGTTTGGGGAAAAGTGATACTCGACTTCGGAAAAAGAGCCTGTGGGTGTTATCTTTGGCATTTAAATTTAATTGGGGAAATGATGGAGCAAAGCTGGAAGAAAATAAATTTGATGTGACACTGTGTCTGGGGTGGGAGATGTTCTGCCGACCTCAGCGATCCGGCTATCACAGAACAGGCCCCATCTCCACTGTGATGAGCAGAGGGAAACGTTGCCTGAAACCAGCCCATCACACGAGACATCCCAAAATTAGACTTCTGACGCCAGGCCTTTCAAGATGGATTTTCAAATCTGTCCCTTTTTCTTGGTCATCCAAGAAATTCTGCTTGGGGTTTGCATTTAAATTCATATTTTTTAGTCTAATCTTTCCTTTTCAGTGATTTTACTTGACTTTACTCTGTCCAAGGGAATTAAGCTTTCTGAAGCACTGCATAAACATGCTATTGGCTGGGATTATCACCCATTTGTCCGGATTGATTGCAATCCCATTATGATCACTAATTGTCGGACAACTGCTCACAGATGATACCAGTGCCCGTCCAGTTCAGACCATCAATCACAGGGTTCGCTCAGGATCCTGACCTCAAAAGCCAAATGAAAACTGTCGGGCAGCGTAAGACCTACAGCCCTGATATCGATTGGTGCTCTGACCCAGATCCGAAGGCAGCAGTTTTTCAGGCTGAGCAGCTCCCTGCAGGCTTGAGGAGGCGCCTGCTGCTTACATAGACCCACTGGTGTCTGTGGGTTGCAGGATGGATGTGGCTGCTTAGGTTCATCTTTCCAGGTTTCATTTTTCATCCGGCTTTGGATAGTGTTCACTTTCAGTGCTCTGCTGGTGCATAAAGATAAGGAGAAAAGCAGAAAGCAATGGATTTTTTCCTTTTTTTTTCCTCTTGCTCCTTTTCCAAGAAAGAAAGGGAAAATATTGAAACATATACACGTGTATGTATGTATGTATGTATATTTATTAAAAAAAAGACAAATTCTGCTGCTGGGGCTCCACAGACCTTATAGAAATACAGGAATCTCCCTGTAGACCTCTGGAAATTCCCCAGGCTGCACTAGCTCATGCTTTCCAGGTGCTAACTTAATGAAAACGTGGCTGTTTGCCCAGGAGCCTTCACGGAGTGATGGTGCAGGACCACACTCATGTTTCAGAAACATCCAGGGCCTGCAATCTTCTACTGTCCCTCTGCTCTGAGGAGACAGGAGACCGAGAAAAAGGCTCCGAGACAGTTGTTTTGGACAGACAAACCATCAAAGTGGTTTCCTCATTCAGGAAGGATGAAATAAATGTCCTTAACACTAGAGGAACTGGGGGAGACAAGCAAGGCGACCTTGCCAGATTGCTCTGTCTCTTCATCTGTAGGTAGACTGGAAAACCCTCAGCACATGATACCAGAGGAGCTTTCTGAAGAAACCAATTCAACCACTGTGGCGGCACTGGGCACAAAACCGTTTTATACGATCAATACACTCAAGGAAACATCTCAGACTGAAGTGTCCGTGGGAGAGGGCACAGAAAACAGGCACATTGCTCCAGGGCAGAGGCCCACATCCAGCACCTCTGCAGGGATTTGCACAGGGGACCCTCGGACTGCTCCGTGTCATCCGCAGCCAGCCGTTTCAGTTAGCTGCCGTGAACAAGAACAGAAGGACGCAAATAAAAAAACAATCTTTAAAAAAAGGCTGCAGCCATGGCCCGGGCACTGCAGACCAGGGTGCCCAACTCGTGTGCCCACTACATGAGCAGAAGCTGCAGTACTGAACAGATGCAGCCATGGTTGCATTTGACATATCAGGGAAGCGCCAGCCCAGGTTTTGCAGAGCGAATATATGACTCACAAATCCATTAAAAGGTCTTTGAAAGCGTCAGCGAGCCTGCAGGTGAGGCTGATCCAGGCACTATAATAGATGTGGATTTTCTAAAAGCTTTCAACAAAACCCTCATAAAAGTTTTTTTCTAATAAACCCCTTCTGATGGTGTAGGCTGAAGGGACAGCACTTTTTGGCAGGCCAAAAGAGGGAGACAGAGCAGGGATGTGCTTCTCCTACCCAGCCGCCCCCAGCACCCAGCTGCCTGCAGCCTGGAGGATCCCTGAGCCCGAGGAGGCGTTTCTAGTTAGAAACCCTCCAGAGATCTCTCCTCCACCTCCTCCAACCCTTCCCACCATCACCTCTGAGAAGGGACTGAGGGAGAAATTCATTGGGATCTTCATTCTCTCAACTGGCTGTTTTCCAGTTCACAGAATCACAGAATCATCTCGGTTGGAAAAGACCTTGAAGATCCTCCAGTCCAACCATTAACCTCACACTGACCGTTCTCAACTCCACCAGATCCCTCAGCGCTGGGTCAACCCGACTCTTCAACCCCTCCAGGGATGGGGACTCCACCCCTGCCCTGGGCAGCCCATTCCAACGCCCAACAACCCCTTCTGGAAAGAAATGCTTCCTAATAGCCAGTCTAAACCTTCCCTGGTGCAGCTTGAGGCCATTCCCTCTTGTTCTATTGCTTATTACTTGGTTCAAGAGACTCATCCCCAGCTCTCTGCACCCTCCTTTCAGGTAGCTGTAGAGGGCGATGAGGTCTCCCCTCAGCCTCCTCTTCTCCAGACTAAACCCCCCCAGTTCCCTCAGCCGCTCCCCATCAGACCTGTGCTCCAGACCCTGCACCAGCTTCGTTGCCCTTCTCTGGACACGCTCGAGTCATTCAATGTCCTTTTTGTAGCGAGGGGCCCAAAACTGAACGCAGGAATTGAGGTGCAGCCTCACCAGTGCCGAGTACAGGGGTAAGATCCCTTCCCTGTCCCTGCTGGCCACACTATTGCTGATACAAGCCAGGATGCCATTGGCCTTCTTGGCCACCTGGGCACAGTTCTTTCTTCATCTCCCTAATTAGACTTTTTCATTTACTCTACCAGGGTTTATGATCTTGTTTTCTTTGTTTCTCAGCTTTTTGGGAGGTGCTGTCTTGTTTCCACCAATCTCTGCGGCTCGGCCAGGCAGCGAGCGCTGCTGGCTCTCAGGCTGCCCGCAGGCCGGGGCGTGGACGCCCGCAGTGCTGCCAGCGCGGTGCCCTGGCTGGAGCCTCCTCCTTCTCGTGGTCACCCCTCGCGGGCTGTTTAGAGCGGCGAGCGCAGCCCGGGTGGCCCAATAAAGCCCAACCGGAGCGACGGGGCTGGCAGCCTGACGGTCGCCACCGAGAGAGCCTGATCCGCGCGACCGCTTGCGGCTTCGTTCGATGAGACCCACGCACCACTCTCGAGTCTTGACCCACTGTCGCTGAGCATCCCCCGGGGCACCGGCCTTTGCCGAAGCGGCCTGTGGGAGCGGGGTGACGGCGGCGGGGCCCTGTGGGCAGGGGGTGACCGCAGAGGGGACCCCACCGCGGTGGTGGGGCAGCGGTTGGTGACCGTTCAGGGACCTCCTTGTTTCATTAATGACCTCGGTGCGACGAGCATAACGATGACGGTACCTCCAAAATACTCTCGGGAGGCAACGGGGCGGTGGGGGCGGCGGGGGCCCGGCGGGGTGCCGATGGACAGGGACCCCCGCCGTGTCCCCCGGCCTGACCCGACCCGTCCCCGTCCCCGGGGCAGCGGGGGGAGCGGGCCGGGGGCCGGGCCACGCGTGGGGCAGCGCCCGTCCGGGGCTCCCCCCGCCCCGCCCCGCCCCGGGGCCGGTCCCGGTGCCGGCGGCGTGACGCGGGCGGGGCGGGGGCGGTGCGTGACGCGCTGCCGGCGGCGCGGAGCGGGGCGGGCGCGGGGGCGGCGGCAGAGCCCGCAGAGCGGCGGAGCCCGCAGAGCGCGGCCATGCAGCGGCCACCGGCGGCTCCGCGCCGCTGACCGCCGGCCCCGCCGCTGCCCCGCCGCCGCCGCTGCCGCCGCCATGAACTTCCAGGGCGGGCCCGGGCAGAGCCCGCAGCAGCAGAGCCTGGCGGCGCCGGGAGGGCCGGTGCCGGTGCCGGTACCCGGCCCCTCGGGCCCGCAGCCCGGCGGGCCGCCGCCGCCGCAGTTCGGGCTGTCCAACTCGGCGGCGATCCGGGCCGAGATCGGGCGCTTCGAGTCGGTGCACCCCAACATCTACGCCATCTACGACCTCATCGAGCGCGTGGAGGACCTGGCGCTGCAGAGCCAGATCCGCGAGCACGTCATCTCCATCGAGGGTGAGGCGGGCGGCCCGGGCCGGGGGGCGACCCAAGCCGACCGGGGGCAGCCGGGCCGGACCCCACCGCGCCGCGCCGAACCCAACCGGGCCGTCGCCGCTGCCCTTTGTCCCCGCCGGCCGCTGCACCTGCTCCCGGTGCCCGCCGGGGGCGGCGGCCTCGCCCGCTGCCTGCCCGCGGGGCCCGGCTGGGGCCTGACCGGTACCGGCCGCGCCGCCCGCCGGGCCCCGCAGCAGCGGGAAGCGGCCGCGCCGGCCCGCGGGGGTGGCCGGAGGCGCGGCGGGGCCGGGCCGCGGCCTGCGCTGAGGCGGGCCGGGGCCTGCGGGACGCGGCGCCCCCCCATCCCCGCTCCGCCGCCGGGAGCCGCGCTGGGGGCGCCCGTGGCCGCGCTGGGCCCCGGCCCGGGGGCTGCAGGCGCCGGGCGGGAGGGGAAGGAGGGAGGGAGGGAGCGGGGGACACTCCGCCGCCGCCCCCGGGGTCCCGGCCCGCCGCCGCGGCCTGCAGCGCCGGTGGTCGCGGCCCGGCGGGCTGAGGAGGGCGGGAGGACGCTCGTTTTCGTCCTTCCCACCGGGGAGCTGCAGCCTGGGGCACCGAGAGCCCGGGGAGGGGGAGATCTGCCCTCCGAACCGGCGGGCAGCGGAATGCGGTGGGGTGTGCGATGGGCTGAAGCCTGTTAAAATGAAAAATGCGGAAAACTGCAGCCTCGGCCCAAGGAACTGGCGGCTGATGAGAGCAAGCGAAGGGATGGATGAGGGAGAGGGGAAGGATTCTCAGCTCTGGGCTGAGGCTGGTGTCAGGCTGGGAGGCGGCTCCCGGCTGGCTTCAGTGATCCGAAACCTTCAGATTTTTGCAGCAAGGCTTCACCCTTTAGCAAAGAAAGCCTTGGGGCCGTGGGTGCCGTTTGGTCCATGTAAGGCGTCCTGGTCGGTTTGGTGGCTTCTCGAGCGTTGCTGTTTCCCTGCCGGGGTTTTTTGTTGTCTCTGCTCGATTTTTGGCAGCGTGTTCGGGTCTGCTCCCGCTAACTCACGCTAGAAATGTCGCCGCAGGTGGCATGCGGGGCTGGTTCGGGCGCGGGAGCGGCGGGGTGCCGGCCTCCGCGGCTGGTGACGCTGCACGGGGGTGGCAGTCCGGGCCAGACGGCTTCCCTGGAGCTCCTCTCGAGGTGCCTGCGTCCCGCTTCAGTCTTTGGGATGGTTTCTTTGGAGAGAAGAAAAGTGAGAGGGGCAGTAACAGAGGTCTAAAAGATTGCGTGGTTGAGGGAATGTAAATTCGAGAATTTGTTTCATCTGTCTTGCGGTGCAAGGACAAAGGACGCTCAGTGGGATGAGAACGGGACAAATGTAAAACCAAGAAAAGGAGGGGGCTTTTCTCCACTTGCGTGACTGCTCTGTGAGGTCTCCTGCCACAGAAAGCCATGGAATTAAGGGAATTTAATGAGGTGTGGAGGGAGGGTGTTTGCACCGGAGATCAGCGGGAGCGCACGGGGCTGGCACGGGCCGTGGCAGTGCCTTAGCTCTGTGCCTCGGGCTCCAGCCGGTCTCCTGCTCGGGAGATTGGGAGGGTTCTGGTGGGGCAAGACCGTCTTGCATCTGTTCCCATGGGGTTCCTGCAGCTCTTCCTTGGTGCCTCTGATGCTGGCTGCAGTGGAAGACCCGAGGGACCGGTAACTGTGATGACGTGGTCTGATCCTGCTCGTGATTCCCGTGTTGTGGGACAGAGGAGCTACCAACTGCAATACCGCTCTACGAAACCTGGGTGTTGCTCCCAGGGCCACCCTGGCAGGCAGAGTGTGGGTGGCCAACCCTCCCGGGCTTGCCGCGTCCCTGCCCCTCGTGCCTACGTCCCCCCTGCAGGGATGTAGAGCCGCTCCCGTGCTCCCCTGGGCATTGGGTGTGTGTGTGTCCCTCCCCGGCCGCTCTCTGTCCTCACCCGCCCGTGCCCTGTGAACATCTGTAAGCTGATGGCGAGCAGGTTGGCGTTTAGGTGCGTCTCTTAGCAACTTCACTCCTGGTGCCTGTTTTCTCGTGCTGCTGAAAGGAACGTGTGAAAACAAAATTCTTTTACACGGTCAGGGCTTCCCAAAACTGGACGGCAGCTGTCCCATTTAACCCAAGGATGGGGTGTGAAGAGCGACCAGCGCACTGGCAGGCGCCCATGGCGCGCTTGCTAGGCTTCACATGGGGCTGGAGGCCAGGTGTCTTTGGGGGCTTTGCCTGCTCCAGCTACAGACCTGTCCTGTCTCTTCTGGTCCTTCCCCATCTCCTCCTTCTTTTCTTTCCACCTATGGATTTGCCAGAGCAGGAATCCCACAGATTTCCTTATCTTGGCTGCGTTCCCCACTTACCTGCTAGGCACTGGGTTAAATCATGATGCTGGTGGAAAGCGCGCTGCGATTGTGCACTTACGTTACCAGGTACACGCGAGAGACTGAATTAACGGTGGGGGCAACTAACTGCTGGAAGAGTTTTGCTGGAGATGTTATCACATCGTGGAGTGCCTGAGTCTGGAAGGGAATATCCTTCTAAACTGCATGTTTTGGGCTTCATACTGGAAGAGGGTTTTTTGTTTGTTGGTTTATGTTCTTGATCCACAGATCGGATTCTGCAACTGTAACGACTGCTTCTGGTCCTAAAATCTGTTACGGAAGTTGCCGGTGAAATCCCAAATTCAACTTCCTAACACTGCTGGATCGTTCAAGAGTTGCTCACATCCTCTTACCAGATTCTTTTTCTGCAGGCAATTCCTTCATTTTTCAAAGGGAAGAGGGCAGGGGCCAGTTCCTTTCTGCAGCGGTAGTGGTGTGCCGGAGCCGTCCGCCCTCCGGCCATCGCTTCAGTGCAGGTTTTCGCCTTCAGAGCAGCATTGGTGGGTATGAGGGGGAGGCGTTAGCTGAAGGTGTGTTGTACAGAAACCTTGTGGTTTTGTGGCTCGTGCTGCAGACAGCATTGCCAGGGAGGGAGATAAAGCGGTGTTGGGTAGGCTGCTGCAGCCGGGAGCCCTGCTGGGTCGAGGGGGGAAGGAGCCTTTTCCTGAGGAGGAACGAGAAGAGTTTGGAGTCGGCGACGGGGTGAAAGCCACACGCGGATGGAGCCTGCGGCTGCTCGCTGGTCAGCCTCTCCTGGGCCCAAAGGGGGGTGGTTGTTCAGAGTGTCTCTGCGGGAGGAAAGGGTAATCTGCTTTATTTTGGTCTCCTTGTAGCCGGAGCTTCGTTTAGAGGCTGTGGCAGGAGAAAGGGCTGTTGGGCACCCAGGGCTGGGGAAGGCGGTGGGTTTGGCTGGTTGCCAGCGTCAGCTGAATCACAGGCAGGACCTGGTGGTTTTCAGTAGTTTCTAAGCGCCAAATTTGGACAGATTTTCAGGGGGCTAGCAAAAAGCATTTCCTTCATCCCAGGCTTGTTTCTTTGCCAAATTTCAGAGACTGTTGCAAGCTGCTGAGCTCTAGAAAAGATTTTACATATGCATAAAGCAAAATGATACACAACTTTAGTTCTGAGATTGGTACAACCCCTGCTTGTAATAAATGTGACCCTGAACTATGTTATTCTGGAACAGACTATAGGCAGATTTATATTATTAGAATTTGTAATTAGAACAAATTAATTACACAGCACTTAATTTCTTTCATAGAAGTCAGTTTTCAGAAGTGACCAAAACGGAGGTTCTAGGCAGGGAGAGCGATGCTGACGGCGCAGAGAATTATGTGAGGGATGTGCAGGATGGGGACTGCCAGTTGCGTGGGGCAGCAGGAGCCAGCGTGGATCCACTGACACCCAGGAGAGGGTGAGCCAGGAGGAAGGAGGGTCATGGTGCGGGGCTGAGAAGATGGTTACACAGAGGTCTTCTGTGTGCGTAAAGTAGCAAAGGCCAGGAGGGAGGAGGTGGAAGGCAGACGAGGAGAAATAGGTGAGATCCCTCAACAGAACGTTTGTCAAATGACAGGAATTTTTTCCTGATGTTAGCTGTCATGCACGCGTTGTGCAGCCCACCTAAGGGAAAAGCTTGGAGATTGTCAGCCGTGGTGAGAGGACTTGGTGGCCAGGTAGTAGGAGCAAGAATCTCTCTGTGGTCAGAGTTTTACTCGGAGCGTGTGTTTTTCTCTTTATTTTCCTTTCACACCCCTCCAACACACTTCTAAACTCGTTTTGATTCCTTTCTGCATTTGAAGAAGCGGGATTAGTTTGGAAAAGCTTTCCTCTACGTTTTTCAGCTGTTGCTTCTCTGGCAGAGGCACAGGATGAAAAAAAGCCCTGGAAAATGATCTGCCGATAGCAGAGCCGGTGGTTAACTGTGGCTCTGCATCTGGCTTTTGTTGGGCAGGAATTACCTTTGGATGTTGGCTTTGATTGCTCCAGGTCCCAGCTGTTTTGCTGGGTTTAAGACCAGAATGGACTGTTGGGTCACTTGGTATGAACACTTTCGTCCCAGGATTTTAGCCTTTTCCCAATTGGCTAAATATAAGGCATCTGGTTAAGGCATATCTTTGAGATACAGTTGCAGGCTAGGGCCTTGCTACCTTAGGAATTTTTCTCCATTATTAGCTGTCTCGCTGTTAATAATTAGCATAATTTTTTCAATAGGCATCTCCAACATCCCGGATATTTTTTTTTTTTTGCATTTCTCTCTAAGTAGTCCTTTGATACTGCATATTTTTGTGTTTAAAACCGCTTGTACTGATTAATGAGGTCACTTTTCTGTCTCCTTCTGTGATGAGTTAAACTGGCTGAACCTTGTCATTTTATTCAGTTCCAGCATAAGTTTTACTGCTCTATTCTGCATCCTCTTCCAATGCCTTTTGAAACGGGTTCCTGATGCTCTGATTCACAAAGCAAAATCTGAGGCAGGAGTTGCCATTGATACAGGATCTTCTTGAGGAAGATAAGAAGGAAGCTCACTGGAGTCCTCCCAGCGTCCTGCCTCGGTTCTGGGGAGCCCCTTGCTGCCAGGCCACGGGCAGGGTTCTCTGGCATGTCCTTGCTCAGCTGAATCAGCCTCAAGTAAATTACACCCTTTGGGAAGGAGACTGTTCTGCTTAGCTAGCTTTTTCCTGCTAATTCCATGACCTCTGCAAAATTGCCCTGTTTATGTGTGCCTGTAAGTTCCCGAAGGCTTGGAAACCACAGGGAATGGCAGCAGGGTGCGGTGGGAGGAGCTGTGCTCCATCTCTTCCAAACTTCAGAGCTGTCAGTGCATCTCTGCCCCCGGGACTGGAGCTGGGCATCCTGGGCAGCTGCCTGTCCTCTGCTGGGATTGGGGCAGGACTTCTCTGTCACCATAGTCTTGAGCTTTGCTGGGAATGAAGTGCAAAGGTGGTTGAAAGAACACAAAAATGAGCGATCCAGCAAACATTCTGATCACACACTCCGTTTTGTTGGGATGGGGGGTGCTGGGGTCTCAGCGCAGACTCCCAGGAGAGACTCCTGAGGGCGCTCGGAAGTGCTTCTCGAGCTGCCTTATGTGCTAGCAAGGAAAAGCCCTGGGTCCTCTAACACGGCGTGTGTCCTTGCCTGGCAGAGGTGATGGCAGGTCTGACTCTGCTCAGCATCTCCCAGAGCCAGTGCCTGGCGTGAGTGGCACAAGGGAAAGATCTGTGTGGGGAGAGTCCTGGAGTGTGAGGGGAGACCTTGGCCCTGTGGGAGGGATGGACAGAGCAGAAACGTGGCTGGAGGGGGCCTGTAACACCCTTGGGCAAATACATCCACTATTTTTAAGTTTTATATTGTGGCCCCAGTCATCTGGAGCCAACTTTGCCAGATGCAGTTCTTACTTCATAGAGCTCACAACTCAAGAGCAAGGTCTTGTGGAAGAGTCAGAGAATCAGAAAAAGAAATTGCTTGATGCTGTGATCGACAGGAGTTGGGAGAGATGATGAAGCTGGAGCAGGAAGACTGGAGGATGATCTTGGTAGCTGAAGACTGAGTAGGATGAAGTTGCAGGTGCTGCGGTGAGGGAAGAGAAATTTTTTGGCACTGCGGGGGCAAGAACTCTGATGTTGTGGCTAAAGAGGAAAAGATGGTGGAGGCACGCCACAGGGAAAGAACGGGAAATGGACGTGGCCTCAGCGAGAGCACTGGAGACTTCTGTGGCTGCGGTTTCACAATTACCTCAATCCAACACGTGTGTGGTTGCTGCTAGAAGGGACAATGCAACTCTTCCTTGCCCGCCCTCCCTTTTGCCAGTGCTGGCTGCTGCATGGTGAGCTGGATCAGGGAACTGTTCTGGTACAAACCGAGCTTTGCACCGGGGTCTGGTTGGGTCAGTGTTTGGTTGCTCACCGGGCTCACGGTGCGACCACATGAATGCGCAGTCAGGGCTGGGGGGAAGGCAAAGCTCAGAATTTTGCTGGTTCTGAGCTTGTGTGAGACAGCTTACAGCAAAAGTCTGTTTACTAAATATCCTGACTGTGACAACAGCACAGGTCGAATGCCCTGTGGGGGAGGCGTGTGGGAACCAGTGCCTGTTGAAGGAGTGCTCTCTCTGAGTGTTTTGCCAGACGTCGGCAGGTCTTCTGAGCTCGGTATGGTTCCTGTGTGTTGTTTAGTCCTTAGTGACTCCCTTGGATTGCTCAGTCTTGACCCAACATTAGCTCGTAGCCCTCACGATTTCTCCCAGCAGGGAGTTTCACAGTTTGGTTGCACAGAATCTTTTGCTTGTTTAGGGAGAGTTTTGCACTTTACCTGTGCTTCAAGCAGCGACGTCCCACTGACTGGCAGCTGCCCGGGTCTCTGTTGGAATGGGGATAGCTGTGGTGACCCTGACCCCGGGAGCTGCCCCCGTGTTCGGAGCAGGGCAAGACCTCGGTTTGTGGCAGGGACTGTTGCTTGTGCTTTCCTCTATGCTTGGGCTGCAGTGGCCAGGGCTGTGGCCAGGGCTTTGCCTGGTGAGGACCCAGGAGGAGAGATTCGAGTGTGGTTGGTTTTTGGCAATTGATCTGTGAGTAGTTGATCTTGCCATCTGCTTTCGGGAGATTTCCTAGAGCTCCCGATGTGTCTGCTTTCTGTGCAGAGACCTTCAAGTCTTGGGCAGCGCTGGGCTCTCTCCTCTGGAATTTCACCAAGATGAGGGTTAAAGGCGTTTGTGCGTCCAGGCTGGCTGTTCAAAGCTGGTGATAGGACTTTTGGTGAATTTAGGTGGCCAAACTAGGTTTAAGTTACATCTGATCTGGACCTTAAATTGTGTTTCTAGATGGGCTGGCTGACATGAAATGGGTGCCACCTTCTCTCCTCATCAGGAGTAGACCCTGGGGAAGACTGGGTGTTCCTGATACCCCTGGGTTATGGGGTGGCAGCCCTTGATCCCAGTCACACCCTTAGCTGGCGCTGAATGTGAGAAGGATGTGGGCAATGGCCGTGAGTTCTGAAGAAGCAGCAAAGGGCTGATACAAAACCCTGACTGCTAGAAATTGAGGGGTACATGAGCTGCCCCAGCAACATGCCTGTAATGAGAGCTTAAAACCTTGACAAGCACCTCAGTAATACCATCATGCTTCTACTGCATCCCTTGCTGTGCAGAAGGATTCCTTTTCTCTTTGTGATCCCACCTTCCTGCTTTGGTGTCTGATTTTTTTTTTTTCTTAAAATCCTCCTCCAGGACTGTCTGCGAGTCAGAGCCTCCTGTATAGCAGCTGCATGGAGTGAACAAACCACGTCCGTTTTATTTCTGCCTACAGTGCCCTGCATGAAACAGGCAGCTGTGGTCTTATTTCCTTCTGCTTCCTCCTGCAATGCTCTGGGCATCACTACCGGCGCTGAAGCTGGTCTGTGCGTATTCATGTGGATTTTCTGAAGTGTTGTGGTGAGAGCAAGGAGTCTTCTGAGGCAGGAAGGCTAAAAATCAAGAGCTTCTTGTGATTGATTAAGACCTGTTCTTCTGTGTCTGCTTGCCTCTAATGCCCCAGTAACTTTCAGACCTGCTGTCCACTTTTAATGAAACCTGGCAAACCCCTGCTGTTTCTGAATTCCTACAAATCCCAAGAAATTTGATATCTAGACAGAGCAGAGCGACCCAGCTCACGCCGCACCGAGGGAAAGGGGCGTTTGCGTGCGTCCTCAGTGCCTTGCTGCCGTGGGGCTCCATCTCAGCGCTGGAACCTCTGGCTTGCATGAGTCACTCTGGAAGTTCTTCCCTGGGGTTATGTGTGAGATCTTGTTCTTTCCATGTGATCTGTGTGGTGATGAAATTCACTCAGTCATCGAGGGCACTGCGCCTCAGTTACAGCTAACTGGTTGCTGGCTGCTGCGTCCGAAATCCTGGTCTCGTCGTGCCGATGCTGTAGTCCTGGAGGGTTGGGAGCCACCGGCTTTGGGTTCATCATTTCATGTCTCAACTTGCTACCATGGATAATGTGGGCTGTCAGCCCCTGACACTTGCTCCCTGTAGCATGTTTGTTGCTGGCTTGAATCCTGCTGTTGTTTTTTGGACAGCTTTTGATATTTAGCCCAGCAGTGACTCCTGTGCTTAACAAAAAGGGTTTTGACCTTCAGATCAGCCTCTAGCGAGTGTGTGTCCCTTCCCCAGTCTCCAGATGAATGCGTGGAGGTGAATGGAGCGCAAGTGCATTAACGAAGCAGCTCTGCTGGCTGGCAGGCGGGTGGCCGAGGCTGGTGCTGTCCCCAGTGGGTGATGGGTGCTGCAGGGTTGAAAGCGCTATGGCACGTCTGTTTGGGAACAGTTAGATGTGAGTCTGCTTCTTCTGTTACTGGTTTCTTCATTACAGTCACACCTTGGAGCCTTCTCTGATCAGGTTCCTCCTGCAGAAGATGCTGTGAAAGCACGGGGCGAAGAGACCCCTGCCACAGAGGTCTGGTAGTTTATTTAAAAATGAGTGGCAGATGCCGATGAGGAAGCGGGGAGTGCACAGAGACAGTGGGACAGCATGGCCTTCATCATGGACACGGGCTTAACATGGCTGTCGTCTAACCTGTGTTGTTTTTGATGTTTCTGGTGAGTACAGAGGCACAGGAGAGCTTTAAGGAGTAATCTGAAGGAGGATACAAAGCGGATTTCAGGTTGTTTACAGAGAGCTCTTTTCAAACATGAAGTACAAATGGGAGAAAATAGAGAGGTGTTTGCTTGAAAGTTAGCAGCTGGGAAGTGGAGATTTGCTGTCATAGTTTGGGAGGGAGAAGAGTCAGCTCTTCAGCAGCGAAGGAAGGATAGTTGTTAACGTATGAGTAGTTCGAGAGGGTGAAGACAAGCAGCTTGCAGTTGACGTGACAGAAGAGGAGGACCCGGAGGGGGGATTCAGAGGGAGGGTTGGCCTGTTTAAGAAAGAGAGGTTAGGAAGATAATTTTAGCAGCAGCGTTCTGACTGAATATGGATGAGGCATGATTTTGTGCGTTATAGACAATTTTGGGGGGAAGGGTGCAATAGTGATTGATTTAGAATGGAATCCTGGGGTCTTTGTGTGGCCAGGTGATAAAGGCTGTATTTCAGTGACTGTAACTTGTGTAGCTCTGTAGGGGTTTAGGGACAAGCAGGATATGGAGAGGAGAGTTACGTCCATGAACTCTGTTCCCTGTCTAAATTGTGTCCTTCATTCACAGACAGGATCTAAGTGATGTCCCCAGGCATCGAGCAGCAAGGGCTTGGGGAAACAGGGGACAAAGCTGGGATTAGTTACAGCTCTCTTTAATCATGTAGAGCTTGGGCTTGTGGGTACACACTTGAAATGCTGGAGGGGAAAATAAGCTGAGACTTCATTTTGGACAGGAGACAGTCCAGGAATAGAAAGGCAGAACTATGAATCATCAACATAGAGCTGAGAGATGGTATTAAATTAAAACATAAGGCTAGCTAGAAGAAGCGTGAAGAGAGAAAAGAAGGTGCTATGGGCAGAGCCATGTGAGACGCCAGAAAAACGTAGCGAAACTGAAGGTGGAGGGATGAGAACGATCTTTTTGAGGCTGGTGAAGGAGGCAGTAGAGAACTAGCAGGAGAGCTAAGAGAATAAAAGAATTGCTGAGGCCAATGAGGACAAGGCGTCGTGGCCAGCTGGACTCCTGAAGGAGTAGCTGGCAGGGTGCAGAAGAGTCCAAAATCTGCACGTGAGGCAGGAGCAACCTTGTCCAATCTCCTGGTGAGATGGGAAAGGGCAATGGGAGATCATTTACCCACCTTCCTGCCTGGGGTCAAGGTGTCTGTCCTTCCTGAGCAGTGTTTGTCTAACCAGCTTCTAAAAGACTGTCAGTGACAGTACACCTGAAGCCTTCCCAGGAGACTGGAGAGAGATGGATTTGATGGATGGAGTGTTAGGTAGGTAAGGAATTGGGATGGCCGCATCCAAAGAGTTACAGTCAATGGCTCAATGTCCAAATGGAAACCAGTAACGAGTGGTGTCCCTCAGGGGTCCATACTGGGACTGCTCAATATCTTTATTAATGACAGAGATGGTGGGATTGAGCGCACCCTCAGCATGTTTGCAGGTGACACCAGGCTGGAGGGAAGGGATGTGCTGTCCAGAGGGACCCTGACAGGCTGGAGGAGTGGGCCCATGTGAACCACATGAAGTTCAACAAGGCCAAGTGCAAGGTCTTGCACGTGGGTGAGGGCAATCCCCAGTGCCAGCAGAGGCTGGGGGATGGACTGACTGAGAGCAGCTCTGCCGAGAAGGACTCGGGGATATTGGCAGATGAAAAATAAGACATGAGCGGGCAATGTGTTCTTGCAGCCCAGAAAGCCAACCGTATCCTGGGCTGCATCAAGAGAAGTGTGGCCAACAGGTTGAGGGAGGGTATTCTTCCTCTCTACTCTGCTCTCATGAGACCCCACCTGGATCCAGCTCTGCTGTCCACAGTACAAGACAGACATGGACCTGTTGGAGCAGGTTCAGAGGAGGCCACGAAAGTGATCCAAGGGCTGGAACACCTCCCCTGTGAGGACAGGCTGAGAGAGTTGGGGTTGTTCAGCCTGGAGAAGAGACAGCTCCAGGGAGACCTTGGAGCATCCTCCCAGTACTTAAAGGGGCTACAGGAAAGGTGGGGAGAGACTTTACCAAGGCCCATAGTGATAGGTCAAGGGGCAACAGTTTTAAACTGAGAGACGGTAGGTTTAGATGGGACATAAGGAAGAAATGTTGTATGGTGAGGGTGGTGAGACACTGGCACAGGTTTCCCAGAGCAGCTGTGGCTGCCCCCTCCCTGGCAGTGTTCAAGGCCAGGCTGGACGGGGCTTTGAGCAACTTGGGCTAGTGGAAGGTGTCCCTGCCCGTGGCAGGGGGGTTGGAAATGGATGGTCGTTGAAGGTCCTTTCCAATCCAAACCATTCTAGGGTTCTGTGAAATCTCTTTCAGTGTTTAACTGTCCTTTTCCTTATAAAGTTTAAGCTGAATCTTTTTTTCTCCCAATTTCAGCCACTTAACAAGGACAAAGGGAACAGATCGTTCCTTTCCTTTTTGCAGCAGCCTCTGTCCATACTTGAAAACTGTAGCAGAATCTGCTACTTTAGGCTTAATAACTTCAGGTCACTGTCCCTGACATTTTCTGGCCCTCTGTTCATCTTCGTGCTCCTCTGGACTCTCCCCTTGATCGTGTCCCCTTGGGAAGGTGGTACCCAAGGCTGGGTGTGGCACTCAGCCAGTGCTGGAAAAAGCACAACGCAGAACTTCTTCTGCCGGCTTGTCTCTGTTCATATGATTCAACACGGTGATTGCCTTTTCTCAGAAATACGGTATTGCAGGCTCTTGTTGGTTTGTGATCCATTTTGACTCCCAGATCCTTTTCTGAAGGGTTGCTAACTATTCCACAGCTCTCTGTCCTGGTCTTAGGCAAATGATTAATGCTGCATAAGTGCAGACCCTCACAACTGCCCCTTTGGAATTTAATCCTTTTTAGACAATTTCTCTAATTTGACAAAGCCATTTAGGATTCTAATCCATGCAGTCACTCTTAGTTTCGTGCCACCTGCAATTTTAATAAGCATGCTCTCTTCCATCATCTGGAATGAATATTGAAGAGCTGAACTTAGGAGAAACCTTGCCCAATCCACGTTGATACTCATTTCAATTTGTATGGTAGTTATCAAATCAGTATTGTTCTGAGCCCATAGTAGGTTTATCCTTCATTAAATTAGTTTTGAAAATACCATGTAAAACAGTCAAAAACATTACTTAATGTATGATGCTTAACATCTGTTTCTCCGCAGTGCTGAAGGTCTGTTACCCCATTGCAGAAAGAGCTGACGTTGGTTAGACGCTGTTCCTAATAAATCCATATGTACTAATGCTTGCCTTGTCTTCCAGGGACTTACAGGTTGTTGCTTTTTTTCCGTGTTTTGAATCAGAGTGATCTGTGAGTTCTTAGCTTCTCTGATTGTTTGTTTTTAAAGGTGAGCACTACTCTTGCCTTTTTCAGTGCAGTTGCCTTCCATCAGCCGAGAGCTTTCAGGGCTTGAGCTCTTCCAAGGTTGCTCCAGATGACAGTTAAGCGTTCCAGGGTCAGGTTAATCAAAATCTGACATTGCATTTTTTTACTGAAATCTTAGGTATATTCTTTGGCCACTACTTTTCGTGCTAGACACCTCTTTGCTGTTTATAATGAAGACTATTGCAAAAAGGCATAAAACACTTTGTCCTCGGTGTAATTTCTCAATTGCTTTTTCTGTCCACTGAGTAATAGGCCAATCTTTTTCATGTTGTTATGTTGATTACTAATGTACAGGAGAATTGCTTCTTGTCTTTGCTGTTTGTTGCTAGTCACCTCTTACTCTTTGCATAGCTGTTTTGAGTTCAGTCTGTGGTGCTGATGCCACTCTTTTGTATTTATCTTTATTAATCTGACCTAATTTCCACTTTCCACATGCATGCCTTCCTGTGCCTGAGACCAGTGAGCTTGTGTGAGTTAGCCAAGTTGGTCTCCTACCACACTTGTTATTCCTTTGCACCAGGATAATTTCTGTTTGTGCCATTAGCACCACTGCTTTGAAGATCTGCCAGCTTTCTGTAATGTCTTTTTTTTTTTGGGGGGGGGGTGGGGTTGGTTTTTTTTCTTCCCCCCCTCCTTGTGATTTGCTTCTATTAAGATCTTGCCTGTGGAGTTTAGTAACATCTGCTTTGGTGGAGTCTCTTGTTTCTAGTTTGCTGTCCTTCCTCTGATACATCATAAGAATTTGTGGACAGTCTTTTTTCTGCTCTGCTTCCTCCCAACAGCTTTCTTCAGAGAATTTGCTGAAGGATGCTTTGGTAGACTGTAAGATGTGGAAATTAAGTTAGAGAGTGTCTAAGATAAAATTGGAGGACAAAATGGCACGTGGCCTGATACAAGTAAGAAATGGGTGTGGGAGAATCATCCCTTCTGCTCGGGAGGCCAGGCTTGAGAGTGGGTTGTTGGAGAGAGGATTGCACAACGTGTCTGTGATGAGACATTCAGTGAGCTTGTGACGGAAGGGCACGAGGAAATTGTGATGGTTAGAGGTAAGGGGTGAGACTAAAGTCTTGTGAGGAGAAAATGCGTATAAGTATGTTGTGCTCAATCAACTGGGTGTTGTGGGTTTTGTCTCTTAAACACAGAATTTGATAGTGGAGTGTCTGTTCAATTATTTTGCTGTGCATTGTGAACTAATAAAACTCGTGTTATTACCCCACTATTTAGCTTAATAAATTGTTTGGCTGAAGCATTTCCCAGACAAAAGTGTAGGTTGGACTGAAAAATGTCACGAGGAGGAGAATGGCAGAACCGTCCCTGTTGGAAGGGACCTTGGGAGGGCTGTAGTGCAACGTCCTGCTTAACGCAAGGTCAGCTTTGCCATCTAAGCAGGTTACGAAGGGCTTTATCCAGCTGAAAAGGTCTTGAAAACCTCCAGGGATGGGGGTTCCACACCCTCCCTAGGCAACACGTTTGCAACGGTGCCCAATCCACCGTTTCCTTTGGTCGGTTGTTCCAGTTGTTAATTCCTCTAGCTACTGATAGCTAGCATTTAATTTCTAATTTGCATTCATCTCATTTAAAGTTCCATTTTTTTTTTACTTGTTTCTTTAGATTGGACTAAATAAAACTTTGTTACCTGAACATTAGTCCCTGAAAAGTTTACTTTTACTTTATAATCAATTATCTCTTGATGTTCTTCTTGGAAAGTTAATCGCATAATGCTCATTAAATGTCTCTTTGTGAGTTCATCTATTGTGGCCTTCAAAGAATTTTTATGGCTCTTCATTACCTAGAGTTCTTAAGATAAAAAAATCAGACTATAGGCAGCAAGCTGTTATTTGGCTCAACCACAGTTACATTTACTGTAAATCCATCTCCTTTCTCTATTGACTGTTCTTTTTAAGTATCTAAGGATCATTTGGCTCTTTTACTTCAGCATTGCATTGAGGACTAATGATGAACTGCTCATCTGCTTGGATCTTTGAACCTTTCCCAGGATTTAAGACCCCATCCGACGGGGATGACTGGTAACCCTTGGTCAAAACACCTTCCTGTGGGGTTGACTGGTAATCCTTTGCCAAAACACTTTGCATTGGGCAGTACAAAAAGCTGCTTTAGCTGAATGGGCTCAGCTTGCAAAGTGATTCAGGTCACTCAGTCATGTCCTAGTCCTAGATTCTCCAAGCTACAGCATCAACCAGATGTTTTTCAACCATGATCTTACTTTTACTTGCATTATTGGATCACACAGAGAAAGCATTGAATAGCATCAGGTCTGGTACTGATTTGTTCATACCATCAGAGAAGTGTTGTTTGGATCTCTGGAAGTCTCCAGTCCGGCCTACTCAAAGTCTCACTCTCACCAACGCTAGATTGTGTTGGCTGTAGCTTTCTCTGGCTGAGTCTAGAAAACTCTTCAGAATGGAAATGATACCACATCTCTGCAGGTGCTATTCCCTTAGTGGAGAAGTTTTTTCTAGCACTCAGTCTCTGTGGTCCAAAGCCATGACACGTGAAGGGTTCAACTACATCTTTCATGTAGCTGAAGGCCACTATTAATTTGCCCCTTTGCCTCCTCTTTGCCAGACTGAGGAAGCCCATCTCCTCAGTGTCACCATGTAGATCAAGCCCCTCACCCCTTGGTAGCCATCTGTTGGACACTTACCAGTTTTTCAACATCCCTCTTGAACTGGGGAGCCCCAAACTGGTGCAGCCTCACCAGTGTTGAGTAGAGAGACATGACAGACTCCTTCAGTCCGCTGACCATGCTTCTGCTGACACAACCCAGGATGCAGTCTGCCTTCCTTGCTGTGAGCATGTGCTGTTGGCTTTACTTGGCCTGGTGTGTGCCTTGACCCAAGGCCCTTCTCTGGCAGGCTGTGGTCAGCCAGCAGCTTCCCAGCTGGCACCGCTGCATGGGAATCCTTGTGCCCAAACACAGACATCCGCGTGTCTCCATATTTCCTCAGCCCAGCCGTTTCGTGAGGTGATCGGGTTGATTGTAGATGATCCGCCGTGATAAATCCAAACCGACAGTTCCTGGTTACCCCCTCGTTGCTCATGTGCTCTATGGTCCTTGGGGGAGCTGGCTATCCCGGTGTTTCTGGCGTTTGCCACCTCGCGTGTCTTGGAGATGGGCGTAGCAAAAGCATTTTCCCAGTTGTCTGGAGCTTCCCCTCATCACTAGGACAGCTCCAAAGTGTCACTAGGTATCCTCTTCCTCGTTATCATGAACTCTCTCTGGCTGTTTTCTGAGACTAGTCATTTAGCCACCAGTTCTTACTGCATTTACCATGAATGACTTTTAATAAGAGTATTGTGTAGTAATAAGTGACATCTTCATGAAAATATAGACAGAATTGTCTTTATCAGCAACACTTTAAACACCTGGAAGAATGAAATCACATCTATAACTTGAATTTCTGTTTTAAAAAAAAATCAGTTCCATTAATGTGGAGTTGAGAACGGTCAGTGTGAGGTTAATGGTGGGACTGGATGATCTTCAAGGTCTTTTCCAACCGAGATCATTCTGTGATTCTGTAATCCTTCCCCTGACTTTGCAGGGGGTTGATATCAAGCCAGATAGCTGCTGATTACTTGGAGGAGTCTGTGTGTTCTTTTCTGAATACTGAGGTAACTTCACTCTGTTTCAGTCATTCCAGAATATCTCCATTATTTCAATACTGACTAAAAATCAGCATAAGCAGGAAAGTGGTGCTTTCTGTGAGCTCACTCTTTCTAAGACCATTACTTTCCAGTTGTTTGTGCCTTTTCATTTAAAATTACATTGCTTTAATGACTTCTTAAATTTTTATTTTTGCTGGTGATTTTGAAATGATGCATTTGTGTTTATGAGCATTTCAGTCTGCTCCGTTAATGACATCAGTGTGAGGACTGACAGACCACTTCTGCTCTCCGGTATCTGCTGCAGTGATTTTTCGCTGCGTCTGTCCCGCGGGAGCTGTGTGGAGGTACTGTATTTTGCAAAGCTGCTTCCTGTTGTACTTAGCATTGTTGAAAAACTTTTTTTTCCTGAAGTCTTAAGCTTCCTATACCAATTTTTGATACTTCCTGTGTTCAAGATCTTATTGACATCTGTTTCCTCCTCTTTTTTCTCATTTTGGGTATTTTGGATGTTACTAGCCTGTAAGCTAGTTCAGGTCTTTTAGCCAAATTGTTGTCTTTATTTTTTTTTTATAGAGTATTGGCTTTATGGCTGTCTGATAAATGATCATGAAAATGTAAAAAACCTAAACAACAACAAAAAACCCAAACAAATGAAAAACCAAATAAAGCCACGCACCCCTTCAGACCCAGAACGCCAAACCCCATTGTCTCAGCATAAAATTTTCCCATGAGTACTGTCATTAGTCCCACCGCTGGTGATGGGGTGTAGGAAGGGGTCGTCACCATCCCTGTTCCTTCACATGGTTTGGCTGGGGCCATGTCAGGGAGCGAAGCCCCCACCTCTGCACCCTGGTGCCTGCTTTCCTTTTCGAGTGGTGGGTTGTGCTGCTGCTCTCCCCTCTGTCTCGGGCTGTCTGTGTGCCGGGGGCTGTCCCGCTGCCAGCAGTGCCAGGTCCGCTGCGCTCCTTGGCAGCGCTGACCCCAGCCCCACGTCCCCTCTCCTTGAGCTAATTCTGCTTGGTCCCAAAGCGCACCGGCGGGTGCCGGATTTAGGTGTCACACTAAAATAAATGCACGGTTAATGAGATTTTGGGTTATTTTATTGCTGAAGTAGGTGGTGTTTGTGGTTTCCTCCAGCAGCGGTCAGAGGGACTGGGCAGGTGAGGTCCCCTCGGTCACCCCACCCTGCCAGCTGCCCGGGCTGGGGAAGGTGCCGCAGACAGGCCGCGCTCCCAGCACAGAGGGTGTACGGGGCAGGGGGTGCTGGGGGCCGAGGAGGTGTGTGGGGTGCAGGGTGGGTGGCTGCAGCAGCGTGCCCTGGACCACGGCGCTGGGAGCCAACGGGGTGGGGGGGGTGGCTGCTGCGGTCAGGCCGAGGGCTCGTCCGACCGGCGGCTTCGCTCCTGGCGGTGGGGACAGATGATGGGGACTGCGGCAGGGACCCTGGTGTGTGTGGGGACAGGCACGGTGCCCTGGTCAGCGGTCCCTGGAACACTGCTGGCAGCCCGGGAGACCTCCCGCCCTCCGCGCTGCCAGGTCAGGGCGGCGGGGCCCTCGGGGAACGGCTGGCAGCAGAGGCGCAGCGTGGCGGGGAGGAAACCCGCGCCTGGAGCTGCCGTCGGCCGGCCGACGTGCGTCCGTCCCGCAGCGCTGTGTCCGGGGGTGAGTCAGTCTCCGGCTGGGTGAGTCAGCCGGCAGACTCCCACGGGCCGCGCTGCCTGCGCCTGACTCACCGCTGCTGCCAGGCAGAGGCACCCACCGCCCGCTCCCCTCTGCCAACCGAGGGGGCGTCAGTCCCAGCTGGCCAGACGACGGGGAGAGAGGGGGTGGGAGAGCAAAGCAGCAGGAGAGGAAGAGATGGAGCGAGGAGCTGTACATGAGGCAGCCCGACGGCTTGGCTGCTGAACCCTGGGAGTGGGGAGGAGACAGCGTACGTGCAGGGGGAACCCCCACGAGTAGATCTGATCTTGCCGAGTGTCCTGACGGCATGTCCCCTCCGCATCAGCACCCCAGTCCCACGTGTGGTGGCTTTGCGGAGAAGCAGGCTCGACCTCACGAGGAGCTCAGGGGATGGCAGAGTTCTGGATGCTCATGGGCTCCCTGTGGGGAGCAGCAGGTGTGGACCAGAGGTCAGAAAGGCTCTTCTCTGCCTATACTTGTCCTTACAGGTAGTCTTGGGCTGGCAGGCATGCGTAACTCTACCCCAGGGAGTTCTCTCCAGAGGCTGAAGGAGAGTCAGGCCTACAGGACATCCAACTTTCACGGGAGATCAGCTGTAGATGTAGCTTTCAGCCACGCTTGCTGTCTTGATAGGGAGCTTTGCCGGTACAAGTGTGGAGAGGGCTCCATGTGGGCTCTCACTGGAGCAGGGTGGGCTTGCCGTGTCCCACAGATTCTGCGTAGAAGATGACTTCCCTCCATCTTCTCCAGTTCTGAGCTCTCTGTCTCGGAGCAGGGTTGGGATTTCTGTGGGTGAGAAGTTGCTCTCCTGGAGATTGGGATGTTACTGTCCTGACCTGGCAGGAAGGGCTTAAGGAGTGTGGTTATAATCATGGCAGGAATTTGGCTCATGGCCAGGTTTCCAGTGCCTTCCAGGCATTGGCAAGGCAGCAGATAGCATGTGTTATGGAAAATTACTCTCCATTAGCATCTGTTACCCACTGTCTGCCTGTTTGTCTGTGTGACGGCATGTGATCAGAGTAGGACTGAGCAATTTCGGTGTAATGGCCAAGAGGAGAGAGGCTCGTTGTGCAAGACTCCCTGGATCTGTCAGCTAATGGTCGTGCTGACCACAGTGATGCCAAGGCATCAGAGCATCAAGAGGGGATTTTGGGGCAGTAACCTCTCGAAATGGACCCCTGGCTGGGCAGAAGACAGAGGAACAGAGCTTGTATCAGCAATAGCGTGGCCAGCAGGGACAGGGAAGGGATCTTACCCCTGTACTTGGCACTGGTGAGGCCGCACCTCGATGACTGGGTTCAGTTTTGGGCCCCTCACTACAAAAAGGACATTGAATGACTCGAGCATGTCCAGAGAAGGGCAACGAAGCTGGTGCAGGGTCTGGAGCACAGGTCTGATGGGGAGCGGCTGAGGGAACTGGGGGGGTTTAGTCTGGAGAAGAGGAGGCTGAGGGGAGACCTCATCGCCCTCTACAGCTACCTGAAAGGAGGGTGCAGAGAGGGGGGATGAGTCTCTTGAACCCAGGAACAAGGGATAGGACAAGAGGGAATGGCCTCAAGCTGTGCCAGGGAAGGTTTAGACTGGCTATTAGGAAGTATTTCTTTCCAGAAGGGGTTGTTGGGCGTTGGAATGGGCTGCCCAGGGCAGGGGTGGAGTCCCCATCCCTGGAGGGGTTTCAGAGTCGGGTTGACCCAGCGCTGAGGGATCTGGTGGAGTTGAGAACGGTCAGTGTGAGGTTAATGGTTGGAATGGATGATCTTCAAGGTCTTTTCCAACGTAGATGATTCTGTGATTCTGTGAACAGCTATTCTGCTCTCTCATCAGAGATGCCTCTGTGTTACCCGAGTGCTTCCTTGGCGCAGGTAGCTCCCCTGGTCTAGCTCAACAGCCTTGATGATGCTATCAGTGTCACAGTGTACATTGTTGTGTTTTGCAAACCCAAGATACTTGTTTCAGAAGGCCTGTGATGCTGCCTGGGTCCTTTTCAGCTTTGTTTTCAAGAAAGGCTTGTGGCTGCAAGGTGGAGTGGCAACTAGGGTTGGACAGGCTAACCCTCTGCTGATGATAGTAATTGGCACCTTGGCTCTGCACCTCCAGCTCTTCGGGTTGTTCATACCAATTGCTGTGCTTTGCTGCGTCAGGTGAAAGAGGAGGCATCAGGCTCTTCTTGTGCCAGCTGACACTCATGTTAGTGCCTGAAGCCATCCAACAACTTGCTGAATGACTCATGAGTAGAGAAAGCCTTTTCCTACTGCTGAAGCATGAGGGAAGCCTTGGTCAGCAGGATGGCTGTACGTCGTCCAAGATCAGTTGCCGATGCACAAGCACTGGATTTAATCACCGTCAGTCAGGAACTTCCATCTCCTATTGTACTGATGCAGGGTAAACTCTCTGGAAGCCTAACTGACTAGTAAGTGAAGCAAGAGTAAATACCGATGCCCTTGGTGGAGCTGCCTGAGCGCGGCTGGACGCGGTGGTGGGGCTGGAGAACGGCTTGGCCGTGTTGCCACCACGCAGCCTTTGGCGGGGCTGCAGCGGGGCCGTGGTGAGGGGAGGCACTGTCTCCTCTCCTGGTGTCGAAGATGGGAGTGCTGGCAGGTTTAACGGTTGAATACTCGATGTTGGTAATTGTCTTTAAACTGAAGTCTCTAATTCTGCTGTTTCCATGGAAATAGAACAATCTTGTGATTAAGATGTAAGGCTGGGGTGGTGAGCACTCTGGTCCTTTGGAGACGCAGGCCCGTGCTTCGTTCCCATAATTGCGGCTCTGAGGTACGGTACATCTGTCTGCCTGGACTGCGAGGGGAGACGCAAACCCGCCCTTACGCAGAAATACGGATACCTGCTTTCAGAAAGGTCATCCAGCAAACCCTGCCTAGTCCCCGAGGATCCTGACAGAAGCATCTTCAGGGGCCTCGAGGGATGGCGTTTGCTCATGCCGTGTCAGCTGAGCAGGCCGTCATCGAAGGGACGTGTGGGATCCAGGAGCTGGGGGAGTTGTCTAACTCCGTGTTAGGTGGCTGTGATGGAGGTGACACTGCCTGAGTCAGTTCCCCCAGGCTCCTCTGTAGTCAGTCTTGGGCTGAAGTAGGAGTGTGAAGTAGGTTGGATGACTTGTGCACTGAAAGTGCTTATTTTTCTCCACTGACTGTAGGAGAGCTGAGGGTGACTGGATCAGATGTAGATACCTAAAACACAGATGGGTTTGAGTTCATCTTCAAAAGAGGAGGAAGAAAAGATTGATGGGACCCACTTTTTTTATGATAGCCTCCTGAGCAGGGTGTTAGTGCAGAAGGGGCACTGGGGCTGGTGAGGTTCAGCAGAGCATCTCCCTGCAGAGCTGCCCCACGCGTCTCCAGAGCAGATCCGTTCTCAGGTGGCTTGGAGAGCTGGTACCTTCAGCCCACCTCTCCCTGGTCCTCCAGCTTTCCTGCCTTGCTAAGCGCCCTGGCCTTGGCATTTCTCCTGTTTCTGTGTCACAGGTAATGCTTTGGGCTGACGTGGAGTGAAATCTCACAGCCACCACGGTCTCCTGTGGGGGGAGGCAGGTTCAGTCCCATGACACACAGATCACAGAGAATCTACTGGTCTGTTTGCTTTCTTGAGAGAGCTTTACTGCTGGGGTTGCAGATTAAGCCATAGCCTCTTACTGTCTTTGGAAGACCATGTCATGGTGGAAGGTCAGAAGGGAAGAGGAGTCTGTTCCTTCCTGGGACTTGTTCCTTTGTCTTTTGGGCTCTGAGACATTACACAAATATAAGAAGTGTAACTTCTGTGTAAACAATCAGTTCCTTAGTTAGTTTGTATTTCTACCTTTACTGGCTTTTTTGTAAGTGGCAGCAGCTTTAAAGCTGACACAATATTTTATGCATCATACAACGTAAGAAAGTTACTAAGTTGTTAAACAAATACCTCTCTAACTTCCAACTCATCCCAGGCATTACACAAAATGATAGATCATTTATAGTCCAGTAGAAGATGCGTTTGAGTTTGGCCATGTTTAGATTGTGCAACATCCCAATTGTTGTGCTAGTTTGGGAGAAGCCCTTGGCAGGACCCCGCTATGCAGGCTTTTAATGTGAGTTGGAACTTATCTCACATATGTGGAAGGGAGGGCTGACGTTTTTATCACTTTGACAAGATCATCACCAGGTACTATATGTAATCTTGATGTCTTTGGGCAGAGCCCAAAGCTACACAGATTCAGCTTTAAAGTACTTTTTTTTGTCAGAGAGCATCTAACCGTTGGAATAACTTTGCCAGAGATGCAGTAAATACTTGCAAGGCCTCAAATCAAAGCCTGATGTTTCTTTGCAGATAAAAGTCCGTGCTAGCTCAGGTGTAAGAGGTGATTTTGAAGCTGAATTTATTGAGTGGGATTTTCTAACCTGTGCTGTGCAGCAAGTACAACTAAATGGTACAGGGATGATACCTGCTGTCTTTGTAATCTGTTATCAGTGACAAAATATACAGGATTCAATAGGAGGAGTCTTTGAACTCAGCTGAAAAGCCTGACTGCATATGTAATACAACTGATTGCATTCAAATAAACTTAAGCAATAGCAATAAAATTATAAGTCAGGCACTCAAAAATTGAGAAGCGCTAAAATCAAAAGTGCCTTTGTATTTCTTTGCGTTTTAAATTTTTTTTTTTTTTGGGGGGGCTGTCAGCAAGGAAGCCATATAGCAGATCAAGATAGAAACTGCTCTGCTGCAGGCTGTATCTTGGTGTAACCCAACCTAAAGTCTAGGCTGTTGTGCATCTTCAGTTTGAGTTGTTGACGTGTGGAAGCCAAAGGCTGAGTTGCCTCCCTAGTGTGTTGGTTCCTTCTGTATTAGTTTGAATTAAGAGCAAGGGGTCTCTTTTCCATCCAGCGGCATAAACTGAGAAGTGTGAACAGCAGCTCTCAAAGGGGTTGCTTACCCCCTCCAGGTTTGGATGCACACTTACAGACAGCAAAAGTCATCTCCTTGAACGAAGGATGACCCCGAGCCAGCCACTCGGTTCCAGCTCTGAACTATGGAGGTCGATTAGCTCTTCAAATGCAGTCAAAGCTGGAAAAATGTACAACTTTGGCAAAGCTACCTTATTTTTCCCTAACCTCATTTTTGGAAATGTCTGAATTGCTTTTGCTGAAACTTCTAAAAATACCAGCCTAATGCAGAGAGCAAGCATGGAAAATTTCAGCCTGAATAGTTAGTTTGGCAAAGTTTGAAGGCCCTGATTCTCGGCTGCTGCAGTGACTATTTGACAGCCTAAACCACTGACACTGCCAGCAGCTCTGCTTGCTCACGCAGAGGCCCGTGGGGGAGAGGAGAGGCAAGGCTGCTCTTCGTGCCGTTGCGAAAGGGGCTCCGTGGGCTCTTCAGCCCGTCGCCGTGGCCTCTGCTGCCCGTGCCCGGGGGCCGGGACACGAGCCAGGCTGCCGGCCGTTCGTTCTCCCAGCATGGAGCCATTTGTCGGTCATGGATTTCCTGAGCCCAAAGCAGCGACTCCATGTTTCCGCAGCCCTGCATGGAGTTTTCATCCTTGAATTTGCCCAATCATCTCTGAGTGCATGTTTAGCTTGGTGTCTGCCGCATCCCTTGACAAGGCATCGTACAGCTTAGCCGTGTTTTATATGAAGAGATCTCTTTCTGTTTTGAACCTGCCTACCCCTTAATTGGATTTGATGTCCCCTAGTTTGTGTTTTGGAAGAAACAGTGAACAAATTGTTCCCTGGTGGCCTTCTCCGTTATTCTCCTAACATGGAAGACTTCATTCCCCCTCTGCCATCTTCCTTTTCAGGCTCCTTGTACAGAAGCTGTTCTGTCCTTTTGATCATCTCCTGCCCTTCTCAGTACCTTTTCTAGTTCCCTTCTATCTGTTTTTGAGATCTGGGTCAGAAGCGGCAGGGAGGGTGATGAGTGGCACTTGAGTGGTGCACAGCCTTCAAACCGTGGATTGGTGAGAGCGTGTCATGATGTTCCCTGTTTTGTGCTTTGTCCTTTTCCTAGTAATTGCTAGTACTCTGTTTGCTCTTTGATTGCTGCTGAGCCACAAACTGATGTTTTCATAGAGTTGTTCCAAATAACCTTAAGATTTCATTTGAGTGGTAAGAAGAAGTTGGAGCTCATTGTTGTATAAGTAAAATAAGAATTATTTTTTTTCTGAGCACACCACTTTACACTGATCATCTACTATTCTGTCACCCAGTTACTCATGAGTTTAAGGTCCTTTCACAACACTTTTTGTTTCTGCTATCTTGACTAATGCTTTGGAGCTGATCTGATTTTTTTGTTGTTGGTTTTTTTGTTCTTTTTGTGCTTGCCTGCAAACACTGCACTTGTTCTAGCACCTTCGTCCTCCCAAAGCTCTGGGGCTGCCTCAGCCTGAGCTGCAGCAGAATGAGGACGTGCTGCCTGCCGAGAGACTCGCTCTGTCCATCCGGCTGAGCAAAGGTTTCTCTGTGAACCAGAGTCTTTTGTCTGAGCCTGATTGAATTTGTTTTTTCTCTGAAGTTCCTCTGTGCTTCCGAGGCCCCGGGCAGGTTTCCTGCTTGCTGCCCTTCCGGCGGTCTGTCACAGTGCTGCGTGCCATGCCGTGGGACCTGTAGCCGGCTCCCGCTGCGGGCTGGACCCCGATCCCAGGAGGTGCTGCCGCTGCTGCGGTTCCTTTCCAGGGCTTTTGTGTTCCCTCTCCAAGTGCAGCCGCCTCCTTTCAGCACAGATTTCTCCCAAGGAGAGAAGCAGTGGGCCTGGGGAGCATGCCGTGGTCTCTGGCACTGTCCTTCCCTGACGCGGGAGGTTTCGGTGGCAGAGGTGTGGCGAGGTTTTGGTGGCAGAGGCACAGGGAGAGCTGAACAGTGCTGGCATGTGGCTCTGTGCAGAAAATCTCTTCTGCTTTAAGGACTTCCCAGCCTGCACCAGAGCCTGCAGTGCGGCTCACTGGCTCAGGGAGGATTTGCGGTTTGGCCAGGGAGACCTTGGATGTCAAAGATGTTTAAAGAAGGAACAAATGTTGGGAGTTGTGTGTGTTTGCTCTGATGACTTCAGTACAAGGGAAAGGGGGTTACGAGCACAGGGATCCAGACCTGCCTTCCTAAGTGCTCCGGTACCTGGAGCTCCCGAATTTTGCAGTAAGCTCTACAGGCAGCAGAGAGCCAGTGTGCTCACTCAGTTGTTGCTTGTAGCACTGGAAAGCTGGAAGGTCACTGTGGGCAGATGCAGACAGTGGAGGGGACTCAGCTCCTGAAGCACACAGCTCACTGCAGCACTGGAGCAGCCCAGCAGTATTTAATGTGAAGCCAGCTCTGCGTAGACCCTACGTTAGTCTGCCTGCTCAAAGAAGGCTCAGGGCTCAGTCCACCTCGAGGACCACAGTAGGTGATGGGGAGCTGGAAGCAGGTCTTCTCCGGGCTGAGGAAGCCCCATTCCCTCAGCTTCTACTTCAGGGCAATCGCCCCAGCCCTGGGCATCCTCATTCCCCCCCCAAAACTTCCCCACGTGCTGTCCAGAGGCGTTTTGTTTGTGGGGCGGTGGTAGCACTCACTCCCTGGTAGCGCTCTCCCTCCAGCCTCCATGGCTCAGTGCTCTTCGCTCCCACCTTGTCCCCAGCACAGCACAGCACCACCCACATCAAAAGAGATCTAAAGAGATCAGGCAAAGGTGTGAACCACCAGTGAAGCTGTGAACCACCATTCATCTGCGTAGTGCTCTTGGACAAAATTCTGGTGCTGTGATCATACCACAATTTTAGACTTCAGCAGCATCGCACAGTGAATGCCAAAGTTACCAGGTCTGGTGTCGTGGTGTTACCAGTGGCACCAGTCTGGTGCCAGCCTTGGGTATCCCTGGGGGAGGTTCCCAGCAGTGTTTCCTGCTACACCTCCACCAGAGTGATCTCTCAGGACCCTTCCCAGCCTCTTCCTCGGTACCGAATTGTCTGCAGATTGGGAAAGGAGGGCAGGATGTTCCCCTTCCCCTTACAGCCCTCCGTAACTCCCCAACTCTTTCTCCCAGAAAGGTTGAGTATTGATGCAGTCCTTTTTCTGGTGATGGTATTTGTGTGACAATCACCCATTACTATTTGTTTTAGAAGGGTTGATGTCACAAAGCCAAAAAAAAAAAAAAAAAAAAGAGCCAAAGTACTTAGAAGAAAGAACATAAATAGAAAATGCAAGCAATAATTATGCATTTCTAAAGAATGTCTTGTTTGTGCCCAAAACACCCAAACCCCACAATTAATGAAGAAGGCTGCACTATGTCAGAATTCAGCCTGGCATACAGAAGAGGTGGCACATCTGAACAATAAGGCTGTCATATAATTAATTGTTAACAGAGAAAAAGTTGAGCTTATGGAACATAAACCAGGACTGAAAGTGAGCGAACTGAAGGAATAAGACACAAGTAGCAGTCTGTGTCCAGCTTGGTTAGTGACAATCAGGAATTCTGAGGTTTATTAGGAGCAGGGACATTTTTTTAACTACGGTGTTGGTCCATGGCTGGCTAAAACACACAGGTTGTTGGTAGCCATGCAGTGTAAGCATTTCCATCCCGTGCTTGGGGAGATGAAATACTTTCCCTCGAATGGTTGTTCAGTGTTGACAGTAGCTGCCAAAATCAGTTATTTTAATATTCCCAGCCTTGGATAGCTGGTACCCAGGAGCCCTGGGGGAGCTGGCTGTGGAACGCTCTGATCATTGGCCTCTTGGTGGCTCCCGAAGGAGAGGATGACTGAGACTGGAGCAGGCTAACGCTGTGCCAGCCTTTAACAGGATAAATGGGATGAGTCAGATATTTATGATACAGTTAGCCTGATATCGATCCCTGGGAAAGCAGCGGAGCGGCTGACGTAATCTGAATTAATGAAGAATTAAAGGAGGGGAAATGAGTGCCAAGTAACTTGGTTTGACGGGATCTGTTTTCCATAATGCTGATAACAACTCCTGAGTGATTAGGTACAGGTGTTAATGGTTAAATAATATGTTTAGACTTCTTTATGATATTTGGTTTAGGACAGAGTGGTGAAGGAACTAGAAGAGTCTGTGGTCAACATGAAACATGTAAAATGGAGTAAGCATTAGAACCTCCATATGTAGTTGTAAATAAAAATTGTATTTGGGCAGCTGGGTTTGTGGTGGGTTTTGGGCAATCTGTTCTTTCCCTTGTAGCATTTAGCATTTGTATTGATGGCTGGGGAAAAAAAAATCAAGAATGGTGATTGAATTAATAAAGATTATGTAAAGTGACAAAAAAGGGAGGAATCCAAGCAGTGAGGTGGGCGAGTGTCTGATGGGGCAGAGTGAGGGACTGTGTCTGGAGAGCCAGTGATGGGGAAGACTTGAGGAACTGTGCTCTTTTATCAGTGGAAAATGAATTTCCAGTGCAGTGCTGAGGACAGAAGGGGTAGTGTGGATTCTCTACGTGTGTGGTTATCTATAGCAAACGTGATGGGAGAGAAAGAGGTTTGGCACTGGCATGATCCCTGCTGGGAGAGTGTCTGGTTCTGCTGTGTCTGTACCAGAAGAGAAGCATTGGGAAATTAGGAGGATTCAGAAAGACTTGTGACTTAATGGACGGACTGTGAGATGTACCCATAGAAGAAGACTTGAGTAGCCCTGCTGTATCATAGAGACTGTTGAGAGGTTATTTGATCAGACTTACAAATATTTTTAAGGGAGCAGGATTTTGATAGTGGTCCCTTCGTTTTGCAGACAGAATCACAGAATCATCTAGGTTGGAAAAGACCTTGAAGATCATCTAGTCCAACCATTAAAAGGGTGATTAGAGGATGAAGCTGAAAGATGCCATCTGTAAATAAGGCACGTGTTTTGAAGAGGTGAGGGCAGTAATTCAGGGGTGAGGGGGGCGTATGAAGGTCACCTCTTCTCTCCAGTCCCTGGAACGGGGTGGTGGGAGGTGAGCAGGCAGAAGATGCCCCGCGTACCGCTTGTGGCAGGGGTGCCAGGGGTGTTTTGGGTGGCCGGTGTGGGACTGACCGGGCACCAGCAGCACAGGGTGCGTGGGATCTTAAGAAGGATCTCAGATGGGATTTTCTAAAGATCTGGCTGGGAGGCCCTGTGGTCTTGGGGCAGGTACCTGCCTGGAGAAGGGGATTTGGGCACAGGTGTCTCTCAGAAGACATGTTTTAGTGGGAGCTTGAGAGACTGGCTCTGTGGAGAGCATAAGTGAATGCTCCTTTCAGCGTGGTTCGCAGCCGCTGTTCCTGCTCCTTCACCGAGCCTTGGGGCGATGCTGCCCCACGCTCAGCTCGGCCGAAGCTGAGGGAGCTGTTTGCAGCTGGAGCCACTCTCCTGGCTGCAGCTGGAAGGAGATGCCAGGGAGCATCTGGTGCCATAGGGTGCTTGGAGGGAGATAACATCGATCCCTCTCTGCCGCTGACCCTCGGCTGGGCTGCAGGCAGGATCTTCACTGCACCGAGGCAGCAATTACACTGCAATTACAGCACTGGGTTTGCACAGCCCGGTGCTGCTGGGAAGGGAGGAGGGGAGATGTCCTCCTCCCTTGCTGGTGGAGCACCATGGTTCTGAGCTGAGGAGAAGCAACCCTTGCAGTTTGGTGTGAAGGAGGGACGGACAGACGGACGGACGCCCTTCTCTCCTGTGCCAGCACACAGCCTGTCGGTCACCAGCTGCTCTGCAGCAAATGGGGGAAACCTCCTCACACATGCCTGTGTGCTGGGGGCAGGCTGGTGACAGCTTTTCTTATAAAGGTCTTCTTTTTGGCCCAAAGGATGGTTCAACACAGCTGCTTATCGTGGCTCCCCGCAGCAGCTCAGCTCTGGAGACGTCTGCCTTGTCCTCCCAGCTAAAGAGCAGCCAGTTTCGGGGTGGTGAGAGGTGCCTGAAAGCATCACCTCCTGCCCTGACCACAGAGGAAGTTCGTATCGGTGCTGGTGTGGTTGAAGTCTTCCTTCACACGTCTCTGCGGTCAGGCGGTGGGGACTCGTCAGACTCCGCTGGGACCTCGCATCCGTGGGGAGACGCTGAGAGCGGCGCGGGACGGGGCAGAGCGACGCGGAGGCTGCTCCCTCCCTGGGGATTGTCGGGTGGGATGCAGCACATGCACCTTCTCGGGAGGATGAGGTGTCTGTGGCTGCAGCAGGAGCCTCGGGGGGACTGTGAGAACGCAGGTGGGAGGCCAGCACCTTCTGCTGTGTGTAGCTTGGGGTTTTTGTTTTGTTTCGTTTTCTTTTTTTCCCTGCGTCGGGCAGGAGCTGTGCTGCCGCAGAGCGGGGATGCGGGCAGTGGAGTAAAGGCGTTTGGGTGGAACTCGTCCAGGACAGCCTCGCACGCTGGGGCTGGTGTGTGTACGGGGGAATAAAGCAAGAGCACACTAGCCCAGGGGCTCTGGCAGTACGGCCTTTTTTCCTGGGTCACAGTCCCCATCGGTTGACCAGTATCTAAATCTGCAGTTCCACTGGCAGCGGCTGTACCATGGTACCACGGTTTTGTAGCTGAAGCTCTCTGGACTATGTGAAATGGATTGGTGCAGTTAGATAAAACTTAATTTTTTTACATAAAACAAAAAGCCATATAAAGTGACTCAAAAGGAAACTGCACTAAAACCAAACAAACATTATTTTGGTTCTGAAAGCCAACCTTGTGAAAATTTACATTTGCCTTTACATCCTAATTTGGGCTCTTTTGCATATGAGTTTTGATGCAGCCTTTAATTACATGCTTGTATATTTTCCACAAAGCATTGCCTTATTCAGGATGAAAACGTGTGCACAGGCCTGAGGTAATGTTGTGTGGGCAACAGCAGGGCTGGCACTGCTGGCTCTGGAGTGCTTCCCCTGGAATCTAAATTATCTTGCGATGCACTTGCCTAAGCTGTACCAGAAAGAAGCTGGTGTGAAGAGAGCTCACCTCAGAGAACTGGAGGGCCCTTAGTACCCCCTTCTGGTCTTTGAGGAAGGAGTTTCTTCAGGGCGTTCCTCTTCACCACTTTGGGCTCCTGGGATCTGGGACTTGAGCACCCAAATAAGCCCCTTCTCCCCTCTCTGGAGGGCTGCCTGCAGTAGCCCCCCGTTTGTCCGCTGGTGATGGCGTCCGGCTCCTGAGCTCTCTGTCGGTGTAAGGATACAGAGCTCCTCTCTCGCTGCTGCATTACAGCCCATGGGTGATTTTTCGGCCACAACAACCCCCAGCAGCGCTACAGGGTTGGGGAGGAGTGGCTGGAGAGCTGCCAGTCAGAGAGGGACCTGGGGGTGTTGATTGACAGCTGGCTGAACATGAGCCAGCAGTGTGCCCAGGTGGCCAAGAAGGCCAATGGCATCCTGGCTTGTATCAGCAATAGTGTGGCCAGCAGGGACAGGGAAGGGATCTTACCCCTGGACTCGGCACTGGTGAGGCCGCACCTCGATGACTGGGTTCAGTTTTGGGCCCCTCACTACAAAAAGGACATTGAATGACTCGAGCGTGTCCAGAGAAGGGCAACAAAGCTGGTGCAGGGTCTGGAGCACAGGTCTGATGGGGAGCGGCTGAGGGAACTGGGGGGGTTTAGTCTGGAGAAGAGGAGGCTGAGGGGAGACCTCATCACCCTCTACAGCTACCTGAAAGGAGGGTGCAGAGAGGGGGGATGAGTCTCTTGAACCAAGGAACAAGGGATAGGACAAGAGGGAATGGCCTCAAGCTGCGCCAGGGCAGGGTCAGTCTGGCTATTAGGAAGTATTTCTTTGCAGAAGGGGTTGTTGGGCATTGGAATGGGAGGGGTTTCAGAGGGGTTTCAGAGTCAGGCTGACCCAGCACTGAGGGATCTGGTGGAGTTGAGAATGGTCAGTGTGAGGTTAATGGTTGGACTGGATGATCTTCAAGGTCTTTTCCAACTGAGATGATTCTGTGATTAAGGATTATCCTGAGCTCAGAAGAAAAGCATGGATGGACCCCACAGCCCATATGGGACAGTGTCTACAGGGACCCCTCCCGCCAGCCCTGGTGGGAGGTCGGCAGCCGGGGCAGGGTCAAGGGAAAGCTGCCTCTTACAGGAGGCTCACCCCATCTTGCCTCAGCACCGATTGCTGACGGTGAGCTGGGTCTCTCACCCTTTGGTCTGCAGGGTGTCATGGGGTGAGCACGTCTGCTCAGAGCTTGTCTCCAAGGTGCTCGTGTTCGCAGCTCCCCCAGACATTGCGGGAGCTTCTTGGCTGCCAGGTTGGGGCAGAGAAGAGAGCAAAGCGCTGGGCTGGAAGCCTGCTTGTCCTCCTGATCTACTTACTGTCTGTTACAGAGCTGTGCCGTGCCGCTCCTCAGCAGCTTCTGCCCCACCTGCACATCCCCTCCGGCCCTGCTGATGCCCCAGGGAAATGCAGGAAGGTCCCAGCAGTGTCCCGGCCCTCGGTGGGTCTCCGTGGCTTGTAGCTTTGGGCTGAGACATGCCGGCTGCTTACTTGCTTTGGGCTCACTGGTGGTGTTTTTGCTGTATTTGTTTAACTGGATGGGAAGAGACCTGCTTTAGGGCTGGAAACCGTTGAGCAGTGAGGGAAGTGTGTGAAAGGCTGGGCTAGTTGCCCCTGCAGAAGAAGGCTTAATTAACAAGCTAGAGTTTGGCCAGGAAGTAGGGTTATTCTTCTCGTTCTTGGAGCAGTGGCACAAGATCTGGAACAGTTCTAAGTCATTGCTGGTCATTCCTGAGACCCCAGCAGCTGGTCTGCAAAACAATTGTTAGCTCTTGACGCTGTCAGTGTCTGCTCGCAAACTGACATTATGTATTTTATTTTTAATGAAAAACACTGATCATGATTACAGTAAAAGTGGGAGCAAAAAATAAAGCATAGCTAAGTAAGTGTTCAGTCCTGTGCTTATCGCCTCCTCTCGCTGCCAGCCACAGACAGCAGCGGGGTGCCAGGTGCCCTCTGACATCCTTTGAGAAGCCGCCGTGGTCTCGCTGTCACAAGGCTGGCAGGTCCCTTGGTTTCTCCATCCTCGGTGACAGACAAGCTGGGAGCTGCTTGTGGGTGGAGCAGTCTCGGGGTGACTGGGGCCCCTGCTGGAGCGACGGTGGGGTGGCAGTGTGGGAGCTCCTTGGCCAGCGGGGCCGTGGGGACGGCTCTGTGCTGGTGCGGCGCTGGAGCACGTCTTCCTTTGTCCGACGGGCACCATTCTGCTGCAGCCTGTGGCCCTGCTCGGGCGAGGATCCATCGGCTTTCCCAGCCTTCTCCTCCCCTCTGCTCTGGGCAGTCTGTGGCCCTGGTCCAGTGGTCTCCATCTTCCTGGGCACGTTCCTGCTGCATCCCTCTCTGGTCTCTCTCTCCTGGAAAGCCCAGATCCGTCTTCTGCTGCCGTGAGGGCAGGATGGTGCCCAGGGCCAGAGGGGTCTGAGAAACTCGTTACCTGGAAGCTGCCGGGTCTGAGGCTGCCAGGCTTACGGAGAAAGTGCGCTTAGGCCTCCAGAACTGCAATGGAAATTTTGGCTTATTTGGTATTATTTTCCCTTGAAGTTGTGCTGCACTGTTCGCTCTGAAGTTATAGCCTGGGTTGGTTTAGACTCTGTTATTTCTTGGAGCAAGAGACTTACAGTGGCATGTCTCCATCAAAATGGCAAGCACGGCCTTACGCTTCGTAGGGAGAATACGTGACGTGAAAACAGCGGTGCCCTCGTGTAAGGCATGGCTGAGATTTCCTCCAGGAGGCTTTGTGTGGCGCCTGCTGCAGGGAAGAGGATTTTGATGGAAATGGGAGCAGAAATAGGTTACAAGGGTGATCAGAGGAACCAAGGGCCTGTTTGAGGAAGGTTGTGCTGGTTCAGACCAAAGTTCGGTTTAGCCCAGTATCCTCTTAGAAGATGTTTGAAAGCAAATGCCTTGGGAATCGGATGAAACCAGGAGGAGCATATAGTAGTATTTCCCTGGTTGACCCAGCATCCATTAAGAAGTGCTTCCTTTTCTTTTGAAACTCGCCAGTTTAATCTGACTTTCCCCAGCTCTTCTGTTGGAAGATGCTTTTTCCTACTTACCTGTGCAGTGCTCTGGAGATCAGATCATAGACTGGGAGTCTCAAATCCCAGTGGGGCTCCTCGGCTTGGCTGCTCAGCACAGGAGGCTGGGCAGCTCTGTCCTGCGGGCACCCGGGACCGATGCCCTGGGCAGCGTAGTGCTCCCTGCCGAAGCCGTCGCCCCACTGCTCGCCCCCGGCCCAGACCAGGCCTGGGTGTCTAGAGGTGCGCAGTCCCAGCACTGGCCTCTCAGCACTGCCTTGGTGACCTCCTTCTCTGAGATGGCGGCCTTCCAGCGGTCCTCTTCCCCTTTTCACCAGCTCTTTATCCACCCAGGGACTCCCCTTCTCCTTCCAGAGAAACTTGAGAGTGTTTGGTAGAGGGATGTGGTCAGGAGGGCTTTTGTGGTCCTGTTAGCTGCGCTGACTGTGTCCTGGGATGTAGCATTTTGGATTTCAGGCTCCTGTACAGTATGCCATGAAACAGTTATAGAAGTGACTATGTAGAGAGGTGTAGCGGCGTATGAGAACTGCAGATACGTAAAATTACCTGTAAATTCTTCACTGAAAAGCACTCTCAAAATGTAAATTGTTATTATTGTTGCCTTTTTGTTATTATTTGTTGCCTATTGTTTGATTACAATCCATTTATGGCTGGATGTCCACAGTGCAGCTGGACCAGCTGCATCGCCTGAGTTCAGTTTCATTCATCTTTCAAAAGGAGGTGATGTCTTTCTACGAGATGCAACTGCCGCTGGCAAAATCCGTACTGATTCTTTTCCAGGACGTTGCATCTATCTATGTTTCTGCTTGCTCTGTTCTTCATCGTTGTTTTCACTGATTTTCCTGTTACAGATGTTAGCTGGCTGGTCTGGGTTCCGAGGATTCCCCCCAACATGCTGGTGTTGCGTTTGCTGCTTCCCTTGTCCTGGACATAGAGGCAGTTCTGGGTCGCAGCCTGCACCCTGCAGTGGAGAGTTCAGCTGTTCCCTTGACTATAAGCAACCAGAGGAAGTTCAGTGTTGGCAGGCCCATGCTGTGAAAGTGCTTGGTCTATTTAATCTGTAGATGAAAACTTCACAGTTGTTGCACTAATACCCACCTTTCTCATGTTAACTGTATTTTTCCCTTTTCACTGAAATGTTTTGTTGAAGTTCACGTTCTGCCTTACAGTTTTCTGTCAGCTGGGGCTGATGACCACGTGGCTTGGTGGGTGTTCGGGTGGTCACCTAAAGTTAGGGTGGGCAACCAGGTAGTGAAATTAAAACTGATCTCAACTGTTAGTGTGGATGGATTGTCAAAGGGAGCTGCCCCGTGCCCCTGCGAGCGATCCACGTGTCTGTGAGGAGGGCAGTGGGAGGCGATGCCATCCCGCCTGTGGAGACCTGTGCAGGAATTCCCTCTCTGGGCTCCCTGGGACCCTTGGAGCTAGGCGGGAGCAGGAGGAGACATCTAACCCTCAGCCAGCCTGGAGCAGGGCTCTGGCTCGGTGCTGCCTGCAGTGTGCCTGGCTTTGGCTTGCTCCGAGGCCCTTCTTGCACCACCTGAAGGTGTGAGTGGGTTTAATGAAATGCATATTCTCACCAGTACCATTTTGTTGTAAATGCTTCATATGCTAGATGACATCTACGTTTTTTTAACATCCTAAGAGTTATATTTCCTTTTCTAAAACAATTGCTAATAAGAGTTTAAGCTAAAAAGGCTATGGCCTGTTTCGCGGGGAAAGGAAGCTGGTTTGGCTTTTCTAGAGAGCTTTGTTGCTGGCTAGAGTGCTGTAGTTACCCTGCACCAGGTGTGATACAGAATAGTTTACTAATGCTGCTCTCACCACTGACTCTCTTGTTTGTGGCAAAACAATCGCTGCCTTTGTGTGCTTACGTTATTAGTCACCGAGCTGATCCTCGGGAGGATGACGAGGTAGAAGCACTAGGTGAAATGGTATTTGAAGGCATTTGTTGGGGTGCTTAGTTCTATGTGACCATCCCGTGTTGTTATCAGTCTCTGTGGCTTTTTAGCTTGTTTTTTGGAAATACTTCCTTTACCTCCTCTTTTGTTCTTGAGCAGTTGCCTTGAGGGAACGCTGAAGAAAGACGGGACCTTTTCATGGCTTCTTACAGGGTAATTGTTTTGCATGTTTTCCAGGGAGGACTGGTCTCAGATGGCCTTGGGAAGCTCTGTTGGGAACATCCCATTTGGGGTTCTGGGCTTCTCTCCCTTTTGTAGAGCTGAGTGCCTTTCCAGTCTCACCTTCTGCCAGTGTCTGCTGTTCCATCGTTCCTGTGCATGTCGGTGGTGGTGTCTGAGTGATGCCATGTGCAACAGAACGAGAAGGACCTGAGGACAGGTCAGTGTCCAGTCAGTGTAGACCTGGCCTGGGGGATCCAGGCTCCATCCTTTGCCAGGGTGGGGCTTTTCCTGATGCCCCAGCCAGCTGGTGAGGCCAGGGAGAGCTGCCCTGAGTTGGCTGCTTGATGGAGAAGCAGCAAGAGGGGCCGCTCCCCCGTGCCGCTCCTTCCTTGGGAGACTTCTTGGATTCAATCCTCTGAGCAAACGCCCCAGCCTTTCAGTGAGGGCTGGCCTCGAGCTGGAAAGGTCTGGAGGTCTCCTCTGCCCTCCTGATCCGCCAAGGAGCTGACTCTGCAGCCGCCCTTTGTCAACTGCTGTAGGATCTCTGCCTTTCTGTTGAGGTTGGGGGGGGATTTTTCAGCCTCTTACATCTCCTGGCCAAGAGGCTGTGTTCTCCTCTTGACCTCCAGATTTATTTACCTGTTGTCTGAGTCTTATTTCTGCACTGTCTGTCTCTCAGCTTCACCCCTGTGGTATTATTCTTTTCATTCCTCCTTACCTCTGCTGCTTAGGATTTTCACGGTTGTAAATGATGATTATGGGAGGGATTTTAAAGCTAGGGCAAGGGCTGGGCTTGAGAACCTGAAGAGGTCTCCTTTAGTCCTCTAATCAAATTTTCACATGGGCTTTTGTCTTTGGGTTTCAAAATACCGAGAAGATTTCACAATGTCTAGCCTAATCATGTTGAGTCTGCTCGTACCTGCAGCCATTGCTCGAGTGTCTCCTGGGAGGTTGGTGAGGAGCATGGAAGGACTGTGTGAATACAGCCTGGGAACAGCCTGGTGCCTACGCTGGCATTACGGCGAGTCTGCCCCGTGGCTTGGAGCAGAGGTACCAGACTAACTGCAGCTAAGCAGAGGCTAAGGTTTAGTCAGGACACTGGTATGAACATCCCTGCTTGCAGAAGTGCCCGGGGGGGTGGTTTAATGAGCAGAAGTGATCTCTGCCTTGATCTTCTATTACGCCTGGGTGATAACATCTCAAAGTGATGTCTTCCTGGGCTTCCCTGTGGCACTGGGGTCTGGACCAGCTTAGGAAGTGCCATCCCTGCATGTGTCTTGCAGCGTGTCGGCGCAGGGTCCGCAGGGCTTGGTGGTGATTTGGTGCTCGGCTTCTCTTCCTGGCGGGCGAGAGGGTGGCCGTGGTGCTACAGGGGTGGGGTGTTGTGGGGTGCTTTGGGTGACATGGGCATGACCTCATGGCGTGTAGGAAGGAGGTGGTTTGCTTCAGCGCTGTGAATCCCAGAGGGGAGAAAGTGGTAATTTCCTCGTCAGCAGTGTCGAGGTTTGCAGGCAGGACCCGAGCTGGGGGTGTGCAGAGCGTGTGGGAGGAGGGAGAGAGCTGATGCTGAAGTCAGGCTCTTGTGTGCCTTTTCTGTTTACTTCCTGGCTTTTGTTAACTGTTTGCTGGCTGGGCCATGGAAACTGTAGGTAACAGCCTGCTCTGAGTGATCTCTTACTTCAAGAGGCCATCGAAAGTCAGGCCTGAGGTGTCAAACCCACAGCTCCGGGGCTGGGAAAGGGGCACGGGCAGGGGCACAAACAGGGTGCGGGGGCTCCAGCTGGCACACAGGGCAGTGAGGGGCTCTCCCAGAGCTCAGACCTGGAGCAATGCCTCATTTCTCCAGCCTGAGACCCAGGGGATTTGCAGGGGACTGCTGGGCTGGTGGATGTTTTGTCGACGAAGAGGGTGGGGTATTATTTCTCGTGAATGGGTTGGTTGGGGTGACCAGAAAGGGTTATCATAGCGGAGCTCGTGTGATTTGGGGTCTCCAGCTGTACTGGATGCTTGAGCCCCACAGCTGTGCACAGAGCCTGGCTGTGGCTGGACACGGCTATGAGCAGTGTCCCTCCATCTCCTTCGCCCTCCTCCTTTTCGGGCAGAGAAGGGCTCTGTCCCTGTCCCTTGTCCCCGCCACCACCTCCCCGAGTGACGGCTGTGACGTGCTGCCTGCTGCTGACGCGCTGGCAGCCGGGCTGGGCGCTGGCGTGACGTGGGGCTGGGGGGGCTGCGGCGCTGCACACCCCACAGCCGGGCAGCGGAGCCTGCGCCCCGCACGCTGCCTGTTTGGGCAGAGCCTCATCAGTATTCCTGGTGCAAGGCCGAGCTGGCTGGAGCTAGTCTGCAGAGCCGGGCAGCTCCAGCGTGGTCCTGGCACGGCGCTCGGGGTCTTCCTGCAGCCGTGGAGGGGCTTGGCCGCCGTCCCCTGTGGCACTGCACGCAGCCCCCCGCTCTGCTGCTCCAGCCGTGCTCTGCGTGGGGCCACCGGCCTTGGGCACTCTGCAGCCCTGCTAGCGTGTAGGTCCCAGGGCTGGCTGATGTCTGTGCTGTCCTCCTGGTCTGCTGCTGGCATCTGCCCGCTGCCAGGGCGCTGAAAACTTACAGCTCCATCTGTGCCGGGAGCCTCCTCCGTCCCTCCCCAGCTGCTGAGGCGTTCTTAGACGCTGCCGTGCCGGTCCCTTGTCTGCGCCGGACGTGCGGCTTTGCTGCAGTGGGTCTCCCAAACTTGGGCCCCTCTGCGGAGCGACAGCACCTTCCAACCCAGGTGGGATGGTGAATGCAGCTGCCCCATCCTCCGGGTTGAATGTCCTCTTGCGACAAAACTTTGCATCTGCAGACAGCTGGAGCAGAAACACCAAAGCCAGTTCGATCTGGAGGAGCACGGTGGAGCATTTGAGTGGGCATGGTTCAGACTTCTTTTCCGTTTTGGGGCTCCACCCAGCAGTGGAAAGTTCCCTGCCTTTTGGACTGTCTTCCAGTGCAGATGTTGTTTAGGCTCTCATGGCTTTTTGTTAATTTAAACCAGATGTTCATTGCCATAATATTTGTAACATGAGCGTGACTCATAAAAGTACTGGTAAGAGACTAACTTGCTTCTGTCCCCAGGCACCTGCCCCGGGTCAGGATTGCAAAAGCACCATGTCCCTGTTACATCCCAGCTCTCAGAGCTCGTCTGCTTCCGGAGACCCGCGTGGCGCAGGGGACTCAGCAGCTGCCGCCTTCCCACCGGGCGGGTGAATTGTAATCTTTCATTTGCGTTAGATACGCGCATGGCTCCAGTCAAACCCAGTATAATCGCGGAGTAAACTGCTTAAGAGACGCTTAAAGGTGCGTGGGTCATATTTCAGTGGTGGCTGTCTCTAAACACCGGTGGCTTCTGGTTTCCTGATCTCATTCTCAGAACGGTTTCTCTATTGGTCGCCATTTCAGCTGTGGTCCATGTGCTGTCCAGATCTGTCAGGGTTTGAGCCCTTCCTTGGGTGCACTCTCTCTGCCTGCAGCCCTCTGCCACCAGAAGTTGTATCCGAGGCTTTGTGTTATTCTACTTTATTTTAGATGTCTTTTGTTCTTTCTGTAGGAGTAACACCAAGGGGATCATATCAATGTATATAGCACATGGAAACCTTTGCCTCTTAACAGGCTCATTAGGTAAAAATACTGTTATGTTGTTATGGTAGTGCAGACCAATGTCTTGAGATGTAGCAATACAGATGGTGCATATAGATTTCCTCTCAGTGCTGCTGGAGGCCCCAGCTGAATATTGTGCCCAGGTTCTGGCACTGCATTTAAAAAAAGGTAGTAGGCAAACTGTAGAGAATTTCAGGTTGACATAGCACTGAGGGATATGGTGGAGTTGAGAACGGTCAGTGTGAGGTTAATGGGAGGTTAATGGTTGGACTGGATGATCTTCAAGGTCTTTTTCAACCTAGATGATTCTGGGATTCTGTGAAGGGAATGCATTAAAACCCTAGCAGCTTTAAAAATACAGTCCTCGGTGGGACAGTGAAGGAGATGTCAGCTGAGGGTAGCTCTGTGTTTCTCAGTACGTGTAAGGTTGTAGGGAAGAAGGCAGCCTGTTATTCTTCACGGCCGATAAGGGTATGGCAGAAGTAATTGGCTTTATATGCAGGCAGGGGATTTTTGGATCAGATGGTGGGAGAAAGAAGAACAGGAGCAGTGAGGACGGTGCAGTACTGCAGTGGGCTTAGGGAGGTGGTTAAGGGTGGGTCAGACAGACGCCTGTCGGGGTGATCCAGGCACATCTGGTCCCGCCTCGGCAGGGCAGTGTGTGCTACATCATCTCTTGCAGCAGATACTTCTGTGATTCAGTGATACCTTAGAGCTCAGAACTTGCCAGAATATTTTAAAAAGATGAGATTCATATAGAAGGTGTACCATCTGGCATTGTTACAGTAAAAGTTAAACCCAGGATTTTGGGAAGGCATCAATACAGACGGTCCCGCTTCATTACAGGAACGACTTCCAATCCCTGGGAGCAAGGAGCTGTGCGAAGCGTGGTTGGGAGGGAGCTTGCGAGGTTACTGCTCTGGTTCTGTGCCCAAAGGCTGCTTACCTGTGTCTGAATTACTCCTGACAGACGCCTGTGCCATCGGTTCTGACATCTCCGGTGATGGAGGCGCCACGGTCTCGGCAGCCAGCCTCGTCTGGTGTTCCGCGCTCTTGGGAAGACATTCCCTCGTAATTGCTTTCTGCAGCATTCCTCACTCCTCGCTGCAGTGCGGCTGCTCCTGGGAGACAGGACACCAGATGATGGGGATGAGGGTCGGATCCAGTCTGGCAGCTCGCGTGTTCCCGTGACCTTGGCACAGATGGCAGAGCTGTAGCTTTGGCGGGTTGTCAGGCGCCTTCTGCTCGGTTTCAGACATCGGTGCCCGTTGGCTTGGAGGGAGGGGAGCTGGGTGCGTCCTGTCTGCTGCCCAAAAGCACTGTCGTGGTGTGGGGAGGGCGTCTCTGAGCTGATCCTCGGGCTGGGTTGCTGCTCCGTGCGTTCAGCACTGTGTAGCTGGGAGGGTGTGTGGCGGAATTAGTTTCCACTGTCTGAAAGGTGCAAAAAAGTCGAGGGAAGGACCTCCAGCGAAGGGAGGAGGCTGCTGGGCGATGGCTCTGCCTACGCAGCGTGGTGATGGTGGTCTGTGGTATTAATAGAGGGGGTGGTGGAAGGGCTTAGGAGAGGATGGAGAAGAGAGCGAGGGGCTTGACTGAGGTGTTGGCTGTGCCGTGGGGAGGGGAAAGGCTGAACCTGGTGGTCCCTCATGGCGAGGTGGGATTTAGCTGTGTCCTAGAGCAGTGACCAGGGCTGGGTGCATCCGCCGAGGACTGGAGAGGAGATGGGGTGTTGCTCAAGAAAATTGTGAGGGCATGCTGTGAAGGAGGATTAGGGATTGAAGAGAGGGCAAAGTCCAAAAAGGGGGTGGGATTTTGGAAGAGTCGAGGCAGCGGAGTCAGACTCCTGGGTAAGGAGGGGGGAAAAGGAGATGCTGATATTAAGATGTTCTCTGGAGAGGCCTTGAGAGGCAGGAGAATACCTGGGCTGGTTTAGCAGACAGAGCTTTCAGAAAGGTAAAAATAATTTAAGGGGGAGTCCAGCATTTTTATTTTTATTTTTTCTCCTCAGAGGGAGCGCAGATCATGCTTGCACTGAGAAGGAGGAAAGCCAGGGAGAGGGGAAAATGCATGAGGAAAAACGAGAGGAGGAGGAGAGTCCTGGAGCCAGGGATTGCAGGCAGCAAAGGTGGGGGGGTGCGAGGGAAGAGGAGGAGGTACCGCAGTGGGGGACTCTGGAAGAAATGGTCGCGGAGGCCGGCCAGAGCGGCACCATGGTGTGTCTGGTGAAGGGAGGACACTTTGCTCGCGAAGAAGAGGGGAGCGAAGCTCTGGCTGAGGCGGTTAGGCTCGCCCTGGGCCCCTCGGCGGCTGCGGGGTCAGGCCGGCTGCGGGCTGTCGGTGCTTTTCCAGGGCTTTCCGGAAGCCATGGCGGACATCGCGGGGCGGGGGGGGCAGCCGCTGCCGGCGGGGCGCAGCTTCGGCCCGGGGAAGCAGGCGGGGAGGAGAGGGGCCCGGGGCCGTGCTGGAAGGGGCGAGGGGCCGGGGCGGGACCCAGAGCCCCGCGGCCTCCTGAGGCGAGACCTGGGAGCGGGAGAGCTGAGGGGGCGCGGGGGGGTGTCTGGGGGGTGTGTGTGTGTGGGGGGGTCCCCCGGTACCGGCGGCGAGCGGGAGCGCTGCGCCCCCTGGCGGACACCGCCGGCCCCGCGCCGCGCCGAGGGGGCCCCGGCCCCGGCTCGGCCCCGGCCCCGGCCCCGGCCCCGGCGGGCGGTGACAGGGCCCGGCCCGGCCCGGCCCCCGGCTGCAGCCGAGCGCCGCCCCGGGCCGGCTCCGGCTGCGGGGGCCGGGCGGAGGGGCAGCGCCTTGCCCGCCCCGGGGCTCGGTGCCCGCGGCGTCGGGGGAGGGCGGGGCGGCCCCGGCCGCATCCATTCCCATCCCGGGCCCCGGCCCCGTTCCGGGGCGGGCCCGGGCCCAGCCCCAGCCCCGCGCTGGCGGCGCGCCGGAGCGCGGCCCGGGCATGCCGGCGCGGCGTGGGAGCCGGCAGGCAGCGGGCGGCGTGCGGGGTCCCGCCGCGCCGCCTCCCCGGGACCGGCCGCCCGCGCCGGCAGCGGCCCAGAGCGGCGGGCGGCCCGGGGCCATGGGGCAGCCCCGCAGGTGACGATGGCGGAGGGCTGGCGCTGGAGCGAGGCGGGCCGGGGCCCCCCGCGGCCGAGCCCCCGCCGCGCCGTCAGCGTCTGCGAGTCGCTGGACCTGCAGGGCGTCCCCGCCGTCCAGGCCGCCCTCAAGGCCGCCCAGCAGCAGAGGCGGCGGCCCAAGAGCTTCTGCGCGGCGGGGAACGGGCTGGCGGCCGCGGCCCTGCTGCCCCCGCCGCCCCCCGCCAGGGCCCGCGGCAGCTTGCTGGACTTCTTCAGGCTGCGCTCGCCCCGCAAACCGGGGCCGGAGGGCGAGGCTGAGGGGGCCCTGCTCGACGGGGCCGACGGGGCGCAGCGCCCGCGCCCCAGCAGCGTGACTTTCTTGCCCTCGGCCCGGCAGCCGCAGCCTGCCGAGAGCCCCGGCTTCCTCCGGGGGGGCTCCCTCTGGGGCAGCCGCCGCTGGAACCTCTTCGGGGGCAGCGGCCGGAGCAGCCCCGGCCCCAGGAAGAACTTCAGCTCCCTGCGCAAAAGCTTCAGCTTTCGCCTGCGCCGGGGCCACGAGCTGCGGCGCTCAGAGTCGGGGGGACTCCTGCGCCCCGCGCGTCTCCGCACCAAGAGCGAGGGGGATGCCAGCTCCCTGCACACCTGCCCCAGCAAGCGGGACCTGCTCTACCCGGAGCTGGCCAGGGTCGGGGGCAGGCTGCACACCGACCCCGGGCAGGCGGGGGGACTCTGGAGACTCCTCACGAGCCGCTTCCGAAGGCGAGAGCGCGGCAGTACCGGCAGCGCATGCCCCAAGGACACCCACGGCGGGGCCGAGCCCGTCCTCCTGGGCAGCGGGCCGCTGCGAGCGCTGGGTAAGTGAGCACAGGAGTGGTGCTGGCCCAGCGAGAGCCCCCCTGCGCCTGCGGGGGTCTGCGGAGACGGGTGACCGTGGTCTGTCCCAGCGGAGGTCCTGGGGCTGGGCGCAGGAACCCGGTTGCATCCCTGTGCTCAGCGGGGTTTGCGCTCGGGAAAGCTCGGCTGCAGCAGGGAAGCGCGAGTGTTTGTGGGGCTGTTTCACGCTCCAGCACCTGGCAGCCGTGGGCGCTACCATCAGCGCCGGTGCTGGAGAAGCTGCAGTGTGGCTAGCTGGGAGGAGGAGATGCTGTGGACATCCGGGGGCCCTTGCGGCCAGATATCTGGGAGCCGAGTGTGTGTCCCCCCCATCCTTCTTGCCCCAGTGGTGTCCCACCAAAGGCAGGGAGAGCTGAACCTCGTGCGTCAGGGGAGCAGAGGGAGCTGAAACTCTGTGGGAGGGGGAGAGGGGCCCTGTTAGCGGGCTCCCATCTGGGAGATGGCCAGAGCAGAGGTGCAGAGCAGCACGAGGGGCTTGGGGAGCTCAGAAACGTCCCTGCGCCTCTACCCTCTTCATGAGCAGCTCCATGGTGCCAGGCTCTGTCTCAGCAATGCTCTGCTGGGGCCGTGTGTTCGGGAGCACTGGCGGTGCCCGCCAGGCCCGGGGCAGCTTGCGGGGAGCGGTGGTGGCATCCCGAGTGACCTGGCAGAGGGACAGAGGGCAGGACAGGCTGGGGAGGGGTGGCGGGACCCCCATGGGGATTGAGCACGTGATTGGGGACTGGCCCCTGAAGCAGCGATCGGCTGCTCGACGGTCTGGTGTTCGGCCCCACTGCTGTGGGCTGTTCTCCCGTGCTGGGGCCGCTCGGGTGCGCGGGGGCCATGTGCCTGTGCCTCTGTGTCCCATCCCGTTCCCTGGCCCCACAGAAGCAAACGTGCGGGTGAGCCCGGCCGCCTGGCCAGGGCTGGGAGACCAGATCAGCATCCAGAGGCTTTTTAAGGCATTGAACGCTGGCCTGCATGCACAGAGCTGGGGGCTGGGCTGGGCCGGGACCTGCCGCTCGTTCTCGAGGAGGCAGGGCAGCCGTTTTCTGGCTCTCCGGGTTTCCATCGCTCTGCTCTAGAGCCTGGGCATTGTGGAAGCAGTTCCCTGGCTTGGCTCACATGCCAGAGGGACAGATTGGGGCTGGTGGGCTCCCAGAGGAATCCGCCTGCTCTCAAGGCAGCAGCTGCCCAGAGGAACTTTGTGCCCAGGATGCTTTCTGGGAGGGCTGGGCTCCAGGGACCACCGCAGGAGCAGGATTGCTGGCGGGCTGAGATCCTCTGCTGTGCAGGTTCTGCACAGGGAGCTCAAGGGGTTCATTCCTGCCGGTCCACCTTGTCCCTGGGGCTTGCTGGGCCTCCTTGGGAATGGTCCTGGAAGCTTTGGAGGCTCTGGGTGGGTGGCTGAGGCTGCGCTATGGGGTGAAGGGACCGGATACTGCTGCTGCGCTCCCCTGCGGCGCGCTCTTCCCGGGGGGCCAGGCCGCTGGCAGGGGTGCCCGGGGCTGGGTGCCGGGTGCCGGCTGGGTGGCGGGAGGTTCCCAGGCGAGGGGAGGCTGCGCTCATGGCTGGGGAATGTGGGTGTATCCGGGCAGGGAGGGCCGGGCCCTGCCCGTGCAGTGGGGGGCCTGTTGCTGCTTGCCGGCGGCTTCCAGCAGGAGCTGCGCCAGCAGCAGCCGGCCCGGCGGCCGCATTCCCAGGGGAGCAGCTGAGGTTGAGTGCTTGTGTTGGTGTCCTCACCCCTCACGTGGCTGCTCCACTGGGACAGGTTGGGGATCCCCCGCGGATCCGTCTGCTGGAGAGCCTTCTGAGGCTTCTCTGGGGAGCGCTGTGGAGGGCTCCAAGCCCTCTCTAGCAGTCACCAGCCCGCTAAGGGAAGACCACTGCTTGTCAGGGTGGCTAGCATTTGCCACCGTGGCTCGTACTGGAGGCACAAGCTTGGGGATGACCTTTCTGGACTGCTTCTGGAAGCTCATGGCAGCAAAGCAAGCCCTGCTTGCTGGAGCTGCAAAGTTCACGCTTGGGTTTGGTCTTTGCGTAGAACACCATTTTTGCCATTATCTGCCTGGAATGCAGTACAGGTCTCCGTACCCAGTCGAGGTGTGTCCTCCCGGGGTCAACAAGATGCGAAGAAAGAGCGGTGAAGTCTGCAGACCAAAGCTGCTGTTGCTTGTCCTGTTTGACGTCCTGTCTCCCCACTGTCTCTCCACTCAGCGTGTCGGTCTGTGGGCTCTGGCTCGTTCCGGTGGGAGCCCTGAACCTCCAAGCTAGGACACCGTAGGCTGGAGGTGCACAACCTTAGTACTGCTCCAACGTGGACTTGCTGGATGCAGCAGCTCAGGAGATCCCTGCCCCATTCCCATTTCAGACTCGTAGGCCAATAGCATTTCTAACACTCTCTCGACATTGCAAAAAACTTTGATGCTTTATGCTAGTGCTGCCCACCTTAGCCCTAGGAAAGCTGCTGAACAGTCCCAACACGCCCTTCCGAGGGGGTGCAGCTGCAGTTGCGGTTATCAGCTCTTTGGAAAAGCTGGATATATGAGTCCAGGCAGAGATCCAAGCCAACACTGCTCCCCTCTTTCCAGTACCTGGAGTATTTTGTTTACAGCAAGCTGAGATACCCATCCAGTGCTGCGCTCTGCTGTGGAGATGTGCCCAAGGGCCAAAAAGCCTGGAGGATCAGGAGGATGGTCTCAGTGCTGCTCCCCCAGCCCTGCTGAGACCTCCTTTGGGCTGCGTGGGTAACCTCTGCTCCCTGCTGATGGAGGGGTTCAGCTGGGACCAGGCACAGGGAGGGGTGATCAGGGGAATGCAGAGATTGTTACCCAAAGAAGATTTAAAGAGCTGGGCTTTGCGTAGCAGGATGAAGGCTGAAGGGGGATGTGATTTTCTGCTAATAAACCAAGGGAGGGCAAGAGCCCTTGGAGCTAGAGAACAAAGTTAACACAGAGTCCAGCCAGCTTGGACTGATCACAAATAATCACAGAATCAATCGTGGTCAGTGGTTCAGAGGAACGTTTCTAGGTATTGAGGTATCATGTGGTGCAGTTCTGAAGAAGCCCTCTGATAGGCACAGGCTTGGAAAAACAGGACTGGCTTGGGATTGGAGTTCTCCCTGTGCACGGAGCGATCATGCGATGATGAGTGCAGCATCTCTGACAGCGCAGGAAGTGTTTCTTGCAACCATATTCCGCTCTCTGAGAAAGATGCCCCGCTTTTTAAAGTGCTTTAAGGCTTAAGGTAACTCCCTTTACTCTCCTGTTTGGTGTTTGGCCATGCAGAGGACTGATGTGTAGGGCATGTGTGAGAGAAGACTACTGGGAGAAGAGGAGGGTATTTTTACATTAATAAGGTGAAGTTTGCATAGTGAATTGAGTAGATAACGATATGTATCATCTCTTGTTGGTACCTGTCTCGGCTTAGCCGGGAGTGTTGCTGAGAAGCACAGGTGTCATGATGGGTTTAGAGACCATGCCTCAGACGCTGAATCCGGTCTGGTGTTCACACTTCAGAAAAACTTAAGAAGGCTGGAAGGTATCAAGAAAGAGTTGTTGGGCCACCAATTTGAAAGGCCAAATTCTCAGGAGGAGATGTGTGCAGTAGATGCAGAGGTGTTCTGATTACAGTCTACAGGCATCCCTAGGAAGAGAGAACTTCAAAAACCAGTGCCTTTTTAATCTTAACCTGCCTTTGCTTGTGGGGTTGAACAGCAAGAGCTGAGGTCGGACAAATTTGGAACAGGTTTTTACCAGCAAGGTAGGTCCCCACAGAACACTGGTGTTGCGGAGGCGGTGGGTTATCCGTCTCTCCACATCACTGGCTCTGCTGGGTTGGCCCTTTCAGCAGACCCCGTCCAGCTGTCAGAGCAGAGAGAATTTGGTATGGTGCTTTGGTTTGTGTATCTGGATGCGGACTGGAAAGTAGTACGTGTCGAGAGGCTTAAAATGTGTGGCTTTTCTGAAGTCTGTGCACTGCACGGCATATGTAGTGTGATGGCACCAGCTGCTGCCGCCTGCCGTATAGCTGAGGAGCAAGGGTAGCAGTTCGTAATCGCACCCTTTTTTCCCAGAGATACGCAAGATCCGCTGCTTTCACTGCTGCAAAGTACTTAAAGGTCTGGTGAAATAATCCTTGCCAAGATCGTGTCCTACACAGGGTATTGGCTAAGCTCTCTGACGGGAATGCTGGCCTTGCCCATGTTGGTCCTTGACCTGGAGAAATCTCTCTCACTGCCAACATTGCCAGGGTTGAGCCTTTATCAAGCCTGGCCTGGAAAGGTGGCTCTGCCCAGGCACGTCGCTCTCTGCTGCTCTTTCATCTGTGTGTGCGGGCAGATGGGTACTTTGGAATGTGGTTTGTGTGGGCACTGCTGTGTTTGCTCAGCCTCTGACCTGGTTTCAAGGCTGATTTTAGTGTCCAGGCTTTCAGTGTCCAAGTTAGTTCCACAGTGGCTTGGATAATGAGTTGGTTAATTATTAGTTGCCATGTGAGGAGACCGAATGTGTCTGGCACTAGCTCTTCTGCAGCACAAGGTAGATGAACCTGCTGCACTTCATCCTATGAAGGGAGCAGCCTGGGTGAGGAGTCAGTTTTGCTCTGCCAGCCCCTTGCTCCTCCCAGCTTTGCAAGAGGATGCAGGGAGCAGCGGGTCCGTACTGCCGTGGCTGAATTTCTGGAGCACATGTCTTATGAGGAGCGGCTGAGGGAACTGGGCGGGTTTAGTCTGGAGAAGAGGAGGCTGAGGGGAGACCTCATCGCCCTCTACAGCTACCTGAAAGGAGGGTGCAGAGAGCTGGGGATGAGTCTCTCAAACCAAGGAACAAGTGATAGGACAAGAGAGAACGGCCTCAAGTTGCACCAGGGCAGGGTTAGACTGGCTATTAGGAAGCATTTCTTTCCAGAAGGGGTTGTTGGGCGTTGGAATGGGCTGCCCAGGGCAGGGGTGGAGTCCCCATCCCTGGAGGGGTTTCAGAGTCAGGCTGACCCAGCGCTGAGGGATCTGGTGGAGTTGAGAACGGTCAGTGTGAGGTTCATGGTTGGACTGGAGGATCTTCAAGGTCTTTTCCAACCGAGATCATTCTGTGAAAGCTTCTGGGCAGTAACAAAATTGGCCTGAATTTCCTTTTTCCAGGACAGGTCAGACGAATTGCCTCTCTTGTGTGGTTGTGTCTTGTGTCTTGGAGCCAAGGCTGCCGTTTGGCTGTGCTGAGGCTCTTGGTGCGCAGGTGGTGCCATTGAGTCCACTGCTTCTGCTTTTGAGGTCAAGAGTGCCTGGGGAAGGTATTCAACCACAGCACTGATAGTCTGGTCTCTTCTGTATTATTAAATAACCAAGAGAGGGAGGAAGGGCGCCTGGGTGTCTTTTAATGTGAAATACTAAATGATACAGCCAGTCCAGCAGCGAAGCTAATCAAGTAAATCGCTACTCCCCGATGCCTGCATGAACCCCGGTGATGAGGGAGACAACAGTTCATTAAGGTGCTACCCCAGCTGGAGGCAATCTCTGCTGAACAAGCTCGCGCCAAGGCTCTGGCACGGCGGGGAAGCTGCTAATGCTGACCTGCCTGCCTGGATTTCGGTTCGTGTGTTAGATCAGGTCAGGTCACTGGTGGCTTGCTCTGCGCTTCCACGTGGTCGCTGTTTCTCCCTGGGAGAAAACGGGGATCTCCTGCCTCTTCCAGTGGGGAATGGTGCTGGAGCGGCTGGCGTCACCCCCTGCACCGCCCGCAGAAGCACTGTGGGTGGGGAGGGTCGGGCAGCCCTGGAGGGGAACAGTGTCCTCGGAGGGGGGACTCCCACACCCACATCAGCCTCCTGCAGTATGGACTTGGACCTTCCTTACGCTGATTTGGGTGTGTAACAGCCACACGGATACACAGAGCATATAATATTCTTCTTGCAGAATTTATAGTGCAGGAAGTTGCCATATGCTACGTATTAGTAGCAAACGTTCAACACTTGGGATGGACAAAGCTGACATCAGCAAGTTGTGTCAGCGTTTTTTTCGGCAGTCAGGTACTTGGCCTATGGCTGTTTTGGGTGGTTGAGAAACTGCTCTTGAGGTGCCTTTCTGACAGCTCCGTGGGTGTCATCTGCACCCACCCGCACATGGCTGCTGTGCTCGCTTCAGTGAGAAGCTGCTGGTACAGGAGGAAAGCAAGTGCAAGAAAATGGCGGGGGGGGGGAACGGAGGGATGCTCTGTGCTGGGGGAATTATCTGAAAGCCAAGCAGTGGAGCCGTCCCTGCGAGTGCGGGTGCAGACGGCTGCGGGTTGCAGGGATTCCAGTGGCATGAGAGCCGAGCGACGGGGCATCTGTGGGCCTGTGAACGGGCACATCAGGACTAGGCGTGGGTTGCCCGGCTGTTGGTGTGGCGTGCACAGGTTGCGCGTGTCTCCTGGCGTGGTGAGAGAAGGGTGATCGGTGTGCCCTGGGAGCAGAGCCACGGCAGCGTGTAAAGGACCGGGGCCAGTTCCAGTGACAGATTTGAAAGACGCGGTTGTGACATGGACCCCAGCCTGACACGTGGCAGTGGGTTGTGCTCCAGATCCTCAGGCTTTCCTGGACTAGCTGATGGTCTTGATGGTCTTGAGTACCTCGTCTAGGTGGTAGGTGGGAATGGTACAAGTCAAGGCTTCGTCTTTAGTAACGGCGATTCTTAAGGCACTGCTGCGTCTCCTGGAGCCTGCTCTTCGGGGTGCTGAAGGCAGGAGGAGAGGCACGCTACAGGCTGGTGGTTGATGCAGCTGAAGGCCTTTATTTTTCTTCCTTTTGACAACCAGAGCCAAGCTTCTCCCCGTGGTCTGCCGGGAGCGCTAGAAGCGTATGTGTGGAAATGCTGCTTTATTAACTGAGTAACCTGAGGAAGCTGACAGTAATGCCGCCTGGTTTTGAGGAGTTTCAGCTTTCAGGCACTGTTAAAGCCCCTAAACTCTGCAGGAAGCTCATCCGAAGTCAGGACTGAAGCCTGGCCGGTTGGTGCCAGCAGTCAGACATGCAGGGGAGCCTGGTCCGAGTGCTCTTCCTCAGTAGCCGCCGTTCTTCTGCGCAAGACTGGCTCACTGCGGAGTGAGCTGGGTGTTCTGGGAAGTGGTGTTGGAGGCTGTGCTGCAGGACACCGTGACGCTCTTTCTGCGCTCTGGCAGAAGCGGGGAAGCTTCCCAGGCATGCCACAAGGTGCAGGCAGAGGACACGTGCTACCCCGGTGCGCGGACACGCGCAGCCTCCTCACCTCACTTCTCTGCTTTGGGCAGCTGCACCGCGCAGCTGATGGGGCAGAATGGAGGGCGAGTGGGCAGTTTAAAGTCGGGATGGGATGTCTTCCTGAACAAGAGGTGCTTTTGTTCACATAGGAGTTCAGTAGCAGAAGGGTTTGCATGTACGGGTATGGTCTGGGATGGCGGGTGGACACGAGGGTCTTCTGATCCTGATGCCGAGGTCCCTGGGTCTGGAGGGGGCCACAGAGGGAACTGGCCCCTCCAAATCTGTGTCTCAGTAACTTTTCCAGGCGATTGTGAAGGAATCCTGTGGCTGTCTTCAGTTCAAGGCCACTTGCACCTTAGTCTCTGTTCCTTTTGTCACGTAGTCTGTAAGCTCTTGCCTTTACCCTCCTGGGTACTGGAATAAGAGTGGGTTCATCTGTACCTCTGTGAGTGCTTACACCGGGGGTATCTTGACCTCGAAATGCTGCGGGTAGAGCACCTTATCATTACAGCTGGCTCTCCTGCAGTGAAGCAGCTGGGCAGTCTGGGCAGGGTCAGTCATTGGGACCTTCTGCTACAGCCGTCTGTCTTCCGCCTGTTGCAGGTGAGATGCTTCATGCAGCGACATGTGCAGTGGATGTGTCCTCTTCCTCTAAACAGGAGGTACTGGAGGAGGACAGCAGAGGGAACAGAAATTGCACAACAGCTGCTGGACAAGGAGTGATCCAACAGCTGGGACTCTGCAGGGTGGAATCACAGAATCATCTAGGTCGGAGAAGACCTTGAAGATCATCCAGTCCAACCATTAACCTCTCACTGACTGTTCTCAACTCCACCAGATCCCTCAGTGCTGTGTCAACCCGACTCTTAAGCCCCTCCAAGGGATGGGGACTCCACCCCTGCCCTGGGCAGCCCATTCCAACGCCCAACGACCCCTTCTGGAAAGAAATGCTTCCTAATAGCCAGTCTAAACCTTCCCTGGTGCAACTTGAGGCCATTCCCTCTTGTCCTATCGCTTGTTCCTTGGTTCAAGAGACTCATCCCCATCTCTCTGCACCCTCCTTTCAGGTAGTTGTAGAGGGTGATGAGGTCTCCCCTCAGCCTCCTCTTCTCCAGACTAAGAAGGGGAGGAAAGGCAGGGTTGCAGTGAAAGATGCACTTTCAGTGTGTTGGTGCTGGCGGTGCTGGTCAGACTGGCCAGGGATGTTAGCTCACTGCCACTGGTACAGGGGCATCCAGTGAAGCCAAGCCTAAAACAGAAGAAAGTGGGTTTATACTGCTTATACTGCTGAAACTACAGAATGATGCAGAAGTGAAATTTTATGTGGTTTTAAAAGGAGACAGAGAAAGGAAAGCATTTTGAGGTTTACTAAATAGACAAAGCACAGAAGATCCCCGAGCTGAAGCAGCCAGTGGCTGCAAACACAGGTGGGGTCAGTATTCTCTACTCTCACCATGTTCCTACTCTTCCCGGGTTCCCAGGAACTAACTGGTGCTGGAGATGGCGTGCCGGGCTGGGCAGACCCTCGGTCCGACTCCAGGTGGCCATTTTCAGGTAACAATGTTGGGCAGCCTCGTGCCTCTCCCTCTTGCCCTCAACAGATGCTGCTGGTGAGAAGCAGCCCCCAGCACCCCCAGAGAGGGGACGCGGCCCACCTCGGCAGGGGCAGGAGGGCACCACATCAGGTGCTGAGCAGCCAAGCTGTAGCAGTGAGTGGATTTCCCGGTGGTGTGAGCTACAGGTGCCTGGCAGTGCCCGCTGCGAGCCGTGTCCTGTGCTGGGGTGAGCCCTGCTCCCTGCCCCGCAGCGGGCACAGCCCCGTCCCCCTGCCTGCAGCCAAAAAGCAGCCACGGTCTGGGGACGGTGAGCTGGGTCGGGCAGGCCGGGCCTAACCCCGTTTAGCCCAGCGTTGATGCCAGACTGCAGCGTACGAGCTCAGGGGTGACGATGGCTGCTGCAAGTTGGGGCACGGCACAGCCGAGAGCGGCGCGGGTGAGTCAGCGGGCACTGCCGGGCACGTCCTCCCCGCTGCCGCGTGGTGCCAGCGGTTCTGTCCCGCTCCTTCGTGGCAGTGGGGTTGTCCCTCGGGCACAGGGGTTTGCCCCCGGGACCCCGTGCTGATGGTGCCAGGCCCATTGCCAGGGCTGGCTGGTGGCCTGGGCTAAAATTCAGACTCGGCACACGTTGGGAGCTGGTTGACAAGCGGAGGTGCGCGGGTTGTACGTTAAGCACGCTAATGATAGTTAATAATTTAATGTGTTGGATGGCTGGATGTAGTTAAACTGGCATTGTGTCACAGTTATTTGTGTTAAGATTTACTCGGAGGCCTTCGCAGCAAGTAAAAAGTCAAACTGTTGCTAATGAACTCCTGAACCTTGGTTAAAAAACAAAGATCTGTTAGAATGATTAGCAAAGGAGGCAACTAGCAAAAATTTGGGCAGTTTCTCTATCCTTAGCATTTGAGAACAGAAAGAGAAGAGTACAGCCTGCCCTCTCCAGGCCTCTCTCTGCCTCTCCTTTCTTTCTTAAGGCCAAGTCAGCAAGCGCATTTACCTTGTGCTCCACTCAGAACCTCTCGAAAAACCTGCTCTGTTTTTGCCACGTTTTTGTAGTTCAAGAACAAGGTATATATAGTGAAACAGTGCAGGTATGCTGCCTCACGTAATCTGGAGGGAGGGAATGCCAGTAAAGGAGAAAGTACTGATGGTGCTTTAACCATCACAGTTAATTGACAAGGGGACTAAGCAGAGCAGAAGTTATAGGTGGAGGTGACAGCTTTTTTTAGACCAGGTAATGCAGTTGGAAATACAGGTGTGCGGTTACCTCGAGAAATTATCATTTTCCTCTTGACTTATTAGTTGTTTTAATAAAGATTTTACCTCTGCCTAAAAAAAACAAGGGATAGGTGAAAGATAGAGACCATGATGAAATGGTTCCTCTTAAGAACCTGCTTGATGCTTATAAATAGCCTTGTGTTACTGCATCAGACTTGGGTTTTATTTGTCTGTAACTTCTGGAAAACAAGTGTTATTAAATTAGTATATGAATGGTAAGCCCTGGGTGTGAGCACTGTATTCTTACCTTTTTTTTGACACAGTGAAAAAATGCGCTGTGGCCTGTGGGTGCCGATGGCTGCACCGGGTGCCATGATAACGGCATGGTGGGGAATCATCTGTTCTTCCCCTCATGCATGCTGAGCAGTGTGTGGACATGCAGGCACAAAGGGCAGGGCCCCTGCAAGCCCTCTGGCCACGAGCAGCAGGAGCAGGCTCTTTGCCACGCAGCTTGGGCTGCGCATCTCCCACCGCTTGCCCGGGTGAGGTAGGGAGAGATGAGACAAGGAGATGGAGGAAGGGTTGCGACCGTTGTGTGTCCAGCCTTCCGTCGGGCGTTAGGAGGGCAGGAACATAAAATGGAGCGAGGATAGTCATTGACTGGCTTCTGGCAGGGCTGACGTTGCCCTGTCATCCTGCCCGGGTCTGGCGGCATCTCCTGCACTGCCCTGGTTTCAGCCTGCGGTGCTTGGCGCGGCCCCAGAGGAAGCACCTACTCAGCAGAGACCCGCGGCCGCCAGCTTGTCCGGCTGGTTTGGGCAGCGCCAGCACAGACTGAGAGCTGGGACTTGCACCGCCGCCAGTGCCAGTGCGGTGGTGGGGTCGGTCGGGGCTGCCGGGCGCAGCTGCTGGGGCAGGAAGGGCAGCTCGCAGCTCCTGTGCCGGCGGCCGCCGCAGGGTCGGGGCTAGAGCCACCCTCCCCTTCGGCCTGGGCTGACGGCTGAGCAGCGGCGGGGCCCAGGCTGGCGTGTTCAGTCTCTGCCCGCCCTTGGGTCTCGAGGAGCCACCTCTTCCCTTTTTGAACCCGTCTGAGATTTCCATTTCTGCAACGGTCTGTGGCAGCGAATTTGGCAAGTTTATTACAGGTTCTTAAAGAAGCAGTGCTCCCACAGGTTTCTGGTCTCCAAAAATCCTTTATTATTTTTATGCTATTAACATACAGCAAGTGCTGCTCTTTTGTTTCGGCCCCCTACCCTGTAGCCATCTGGTTTTGGGTGGAGGATGTGCTTCCTCATCCAAGGCAAATGAAGGACTCCGGTTTTGTTAGGAGTGGCTACTTCTGATATTCAAGGTGTTCTCTTGCTCTTGCTCCTCCTCCAGTGAGCCTGGTTTTATTTGGGAAGTCTGTTGTTTGATCCACTCCTGGAGATTGTTTGGATGTAAATGAAGCTTTTGTCGTTTCTGTGGCAGGAGAGAGGGTGTTTCCTGTGCCGCTCAAAGCCGTGCCTGATTGTTACATCCTTCTTAAGCCTAGTACAATGTTCTGCAAATTGCATAACGTGCACATAATTAATTGTGTTCACTTTCAATCATGAACATAGATTATAGTGTGCCTTCAGCTCTTTATCTGCACTGTGTACGACACACTGCTGTTGTAGCCTGACTGCAGTGCTTAGGCCAATGCTTTTGCCACTATGTGCCCTCGGTTCTGGGGTCCTTCACAGCATGTGCCCCCCCCAAAGGTGTCTAGTTTGTGGTGCTTACATGTGGGGGATGCTGTAGGGCTTTTTGGCAGGGCAGGAGGGAGGGTCTCCAGCCTGCAGTGTGTGGGCTCTGTGCTGCCCTCAGCTCAACCGGTTCTTTCCATCCGGAGCTCTGACTGCAGACCTGGGCATGGGCATGGGCAGCGTCGAGCCCTCCTGCAACTTCGTGTCTCTAGACGAGGTGGAAGGGAGTGAAGAGCCATAAATCTGGCTGGAGGGAGCAGGAAGAGCATGGCAGGATCCTTGTTAGGATCTCAAGGGACGCCGCGGTGACCTGATGATTTCTTCTCTTTCTTCTGCAGATTCGTTTGTGAACAGCCAGGAATGGACCCTGAGTCGCTCGGTGCCTGAGCTGAAGGTGGTGAGTACTCACGGCTCGTGCCTCCCATACCCCTGGTTCTCTGGTGCTTCTGCAAATCCCTAAGAAAACCCCTTGTTTTAATGTGACTGGCTGGAAATGTGTAGGGGCTTCAGCCTCATGGAGGGGAGAGAGGAGCTGGGGCTGACATCATGCTGGGGGAAGGCCAGGGCTACGCTGTGATAGCACTTGGATGTGAAGGTCGAAAGGACCTGTCCCCTCTGGCTTTGTTCAGCCAAACAAAGGGGATGAAGCTTCTCCAGTTGTCTGCGCGGGGCGGGTTTCCCAGGGCACACTGTTACCAGACTTCATCACCTCTGAGATGGGAGACGTTCCCCGTGGCCTGCCGTCACTGATGGCTGCTCACCAGCTTGCCAGGGCTGTCGTGAGCCGGCATGGGTCAGTGGTGCAGGAGGACACAGGGTGTTCGGCTCAAGCTGAGCTGGCTGGTGAGCATGAGGGGCAGAAGCTATGCCTGGGGCAAGCGACGAAGCGGGACCTCCTTGGTGGTGGCGATGAGCTCGTGGGCTGGTTGGGGCGTTCATGGAAAGGCACCCTCGGCAGCCGTGCTGCGAGCACTGGGGTGGCACTGGAAGGGACGTCGGGGCGGGCAGGATGCCGCAGACACTTCCAAGTGTCTGTCTGGCTGTTCTCAGGGACCTCGGCCATCTGTTTCACTGTTCCGCTCTTCTTGCGCTCTCCGTGGCAGCCCGTAACTCCCTTTGAAGACTGTTGGCATGTCTCCCTTCAGCCCTTTCAAGATTAATTTTTTTCAATCTTAATCTGAGAAACAAGAAGCCTTTTTGCAAAACATACCAGTACCATGCTGTCACATTTTTCTTACCTGCAGTTAAGTAAAAATTAAAACAAACTTTGAATATTAATTTCTTTGTTTGGCTTGTAAAATGTGTGTTCGAAAATATTCTTGCAGCTATTCTGTGTATTGCCTTTTGACATTTTAACAGTCTGCAGGCTGCAGAACAGTGCTGCAAGCTAAACAAACCTAAAGCTTTTAGTTCTTCCTCAGTTAACACAATCCTTTTCCCATGTTTTCCATGACCTCCAGGGATCTCTGTTGCTCCGGGGTTTCATCTGGCTGATGCAGCTCTTCCTAAAAGCCTGGAGGCCTTTCAGAGTCCTGGTTCAGTCCTGGCCTTGCTGGGCTGAAGCCCCTTCTGTCACGTCTCTGGGGTTACGCTGCAGCAGCCGACTGTGGGGGGGACCCTGTGCTTGGGCAGGCAGACCTCTGGGAGTTGGGGTGGTTGTCCGGGATTTCTTTCTGCAGCTGCAAAGGGAAGGACATCGCATAGCGACAGAGCTGCTCCTCACAGAATCACAGAATGATCTCGGTTGGAAAAGACCTTGAAGATCATCCAGTCCAACCATTAACCTCACACTGATCATTCTCAACTCCACCAGATCCCTCAGCGCTGGGTCAACCCGACTCTTCAACCCCTCCAGGGATGGGGACTCCACCCCTGCCCTGGGCAGCCCATTCCAACGCCCAACAACCCCTTCTGGAAAGAAATACTTCCTAATAGCCAGTCTAAACCTTCCCTGGCGCAGCTTGAGACCATTCCCTCTTGTCCTATCGCTTGTTCCTTGGTTCAAGAGACTCATCCCCCCTCTCTGCACCCTCCTTTCAGGTAGTTGTAGAGGGTGATGAGGTCTCCCCTCAGCCTCCTCTTCTCCAGACTAAACACCCCCAGTTCCCTCAGCCGCTCCCCATCAGACCTGTGCTCCAGACCCTGCACCAGCTTCGTTGCCCTTCTCTGGACACGCTCGAGTCATTCAATGTCCTTTTTGTAGTGAGGGGCCCAAAACTGAACCCAGTAATCGAGGTGCAGCCTCACCAGTGCCGAGTCCAGGGGTAAGATCCCTTCCCTGTCCCTGCTGGCCACGCTATTGCTGATCCAAGCCAGGATGCCATTGGCCTTCTTGGCCACCTGGGTACACTGCTGGGTCTGGGCTGGCAGTCAGCAAGGATGAGGAAAGCTGGGCAGGTCCTGAGCTTTCAGGTGCGTGTCTGAGGTGTCCGTCCTGCTCGGCACTGCTGTGGCCCTGGCTGCCCCGGGGGTGTGCCAGAGCTGCAGTGCTGCTCTGCCCTCAGCTCCCGTCTCGCCGTCCCTGGCCGTTGCTAGGCCCAGCTCTTCTCCCCAGGTCTCTGTAGAGGTTGGTCTTTGGTCCTCGGTCCTGCTGCTCCGATGCTTCACCGAGCTTCACCCTGGTGAAAAATGTGTCTGAAACCAAAAGACATCCTTGTCTTTTGACAGGGCAAAAGCAGCGTCCTGAAAAATGGCAGAGCACACTGTTTGTGATGGGAGAGCTTGCACGAAGCACCCGCTCTGTCTCTGATCTGCCAGTCCTTGTCCCCAGGAGAGACCTACACTGATCTTGTGAATCAAGGTTCATAATTCTGCGTGTAAGGAAAGCTGCGGACTCGTGGGGGGCTTCTGTTTCATGACACATAAAGCTTTGACTGCAGGCCATGTCCCTCCTTCTGTGGCAACGAACTGTTTCCCTTACCCCTCGTGCAGGAGGTAAGGATCTTAGTGCTTTCTTCCCTGCTCATGTTCCCATTTGCACCACAAGCGGTCAGTGTACTTTCTGTAAGGTTTTTTAATAGCTTGATGTATTTAAGTTCTGCTCAGTAGTTTTTCCTACCTCAATTTTATCCTGGAGCTTCCTCCATCTGCTACAGGCTGAGAGGAGTCTGTGCCTGAGAAAAGGCAGCAGTTCCTGCAAACCTTGCCTTCCCTGTGGGAAAGGCAAAAATGATGCCTGTGGCGGGGACTCGTCCCCCAGACCCAATACTGGGCAATACCAGCCCTTCCCTGGCCAGCACAGAGGCAGGCTTCACCCCCTTGTGCTCCCAATATGTCTTGAGACAGAGTTTTCCACGGTGCCTACACACCACCTTCGACTTTGGTTTGCTGCCTCTAAGGGGTTATGTTCCCCAAGACTGCCAGTTCTGTGTGAGCTTGTTTATAACCCCAGATGAGGATGAGACAAAGCAGAAGCATATTTCAGCAAGATGTAGGTCAGGATTTTGGTAGTAAGCAAACAAAATGTAAATGCAGCCTCCATCCAAGTTTTAGAGAGCTAAATATTGTTGGAGTGTTGAATCTCTAGCTGCCAGGTGGCCTTGGGGAGCCGCTCTGTTTTGCCTTTTCTCCAGAGACCAGAGCTGCGGCTAGCCTGGGCGCAGAGCTGAGCTGCCCGCTCTGCACGCTGGCCTCCACAGGTTTTTTTTCTGTCTCCACCTCTTTATATCCCAGACTGCTCACGCCGCCGTCGAAGCGTGGCAGCAGCGGGGAGGGCTTGGCCAGAGCGTGACAGGGTGTCACCTTTGTTCAGAACACAGGCTGCAGTGTTCGTGTAGCCCTTACATCTCGGTAGATCGCTTGGCTCCAGAAGCATGTGTGCGTTACCTGTGAGGTTTGCAGTCTGGTACATGTTCTCATCTGTCTAAACGCGCTGCGTATGATCTGTAATTACCGTTGTGGGTGACAGGCCTGGCAGTGATGCGTTCAGCCCGGGCATGCCCGTGGGAGCACGTTGATCTGCACTTCCTAGTCCTGGGCTCCTGGTTGCCCTGGTCCCGCTGCTCGCTGGCTCCGTGTGGCGTGGGTGTGAGAGGTGCGGGCAGACTGGACGGGTTTCCTGCTGAATGCTCACCACTGCGGGGCTGCTGCGTCTTCGCCTCTCACCAGGAGCGTGTGGACAGCCCAGGGCAGGACCGGGTGTAGTGGGAGCTTTCGAGCACCTGGCTGAAAGCTGGAGAACCTGCCTGGTGGTGACTCACTCACCGAGCTCATCCCTTTGCCTGGAAAAGATCCACCATAAACTTCTCTTCGACAGCAGAGGCAGATTTAATGTTCCCAGCCGCTCCTGCCTCCTCATCCCCCACGTCTTTCGGTGCTGGTGGGGCTGTGCGTGCGGCTGTACTGCAGACCTGCAGCTTGGAAAAACAGCGCTGCAAACAAGCGTTGGGCTGGACTGCTGCTTCTCGATTCCTTTTGCTCCACCGTCGCACAGACGGTGTCAGAGGAGCAGTGCAGGGTGGCTGCGGCGGGGATGGGCTCTGTGGGTACATGCTGTTTTCATGAACACTTTTCAGTGCTGTGTGCCTGCTTGAAATTTTCGTCACAAAGGTACTGTACTTCTGCCTGGCACTCCCTGTGCAGAAATAACACCCACTGGGTCCGTGTGAGCACCTCCGCAGAGACTCTGGTATTTCCAGCCAGTGCGGGTACTCCGCACGCGCCCAGTGAATCTCGTGGTCTGGTCCAGTGGTGGGTTTAGGAAGGGTGCGAGGTCAGAACCGCGCTGCCAAAGGCTTTGGTATCCCTGTGCATTTGCTGTGAAGCAGCTGTGGACGTGCAGGGGATGTTGGATTTTCCAGAAGTTCAGCGGCTCTGTTGGGAGGCCTGCACGGGGATGTCTTTTGTCTGGTAGATGTGGTGGACATCTTAAATCCTGGTGAAACAGCAAGTCCCCACAATCCATCCTGATTAATCTTGGGGACAGAGAAGGAGAATGCCTTCAAAAGCGTGGTAAGAGCTTGCCCACCTTCACCAGCCAGGGTTTGGAAGTGCAACGCCTGGGTAAGAAGTGGGTTAGGAACGGTGTTTCTGGCTCCTGGGGCATGGGGAAGAGGTAGAAGAGCACGCTGCGGGTGAGAGGCACTTCTGCATCGTGCTGGCGTTTCTACTCCAGCTCCGCCAGAGCAATGCACAGCTGAGGCTGGAGGAGCACGGAGCGGGATGCTCAGTAGTGCCAGAGCCTGCTCCACAAGCTGCGTCGTCCCCGTGGATGTGGGGGATAGCTGGGGGATATAAGCTGACCAGTCAGAACTAGGGTTTTTGCCAGGATGGCAGAAGATGCCCCTTCACCCCAGGACTGCCCTCCCATCAGCAGACAGGGCCACCTGCAAGCCCTGGAGGTTTTTTAAACCCTCAGGAAAATGCTGACATTAGGGAGAACTGTGTTGTTTGGCTGACCCATCCCGGGACAGCTACGTTCATTTTGTCGCAAATTTTTAGCATGATCCAAACTGACAGACCCCCCAGCCTAGCGTGTTTTAACCCAGTTAAAAATCAGTGCTAGGTATCTTTATTTTTCAGCTCGGTTAAAAACTGGTTCTGGGTGTCTTTCTGTGTAGGCAGCACAGCCAGCTCCACCGGGAAACGTGCACTCCGCTACAGTGGCATCGCTGCCACAGCAAGGAGCAGGCACCGTGCCTCGCTGCTGGTATCAGAAGCAGCAGCTGTACCGAACGCATGGCCAGTCTCTGCTCTCGTCCTCATGTGGCAGGTGCTGTTGAGAGCCGTAATGCCCCAAAATTTGGGGCGCATGGGCTGGGAGAAGAGTTTTTTTTCCGAGTTGACTGTGGCTCGGGAGGGCTGTGGGAAGAGCTAACAACGGGGCTGCGCCTGTTTTGGGGAGAGCGAGGGTCCTCACCGCCCTCCGTCTGGGCGGCTGTGCCCCAGTGCCTGCTGCTCTTTGCCCAACGGAGACCAGCGAACGCCTTCAGGCTTCTCACCGAGTACCAGCTGGGTTGTGCCATCCCCTGTACCCTCCTGTGACCGCCTCTGCTGCCGGTAACCAGTGCTGTGGCCTCGCAGGGGTGGCCTCGTGTCGAGGGAGACGCGCGTGCAGCGGGTGACGTGCGCCTCTGTTTCAGGGCATTGTGGGGAACCTGTCCAGCGGCAAGTCGGCCCTTGTGCACCGCTACCTGACCGGCACCTACGTGCAGGAGGAGTCTCCGGAGGGTAAGGTCTGGTTCCCAGGGTGCCGGGGGGTGGTCTCCCTGGCTCTAAAGGTGACCTCCGTCTCTGCACCTCATCTGCCGCTGCCGCAGGGCTCTGCAGCCTCCCCTGACCTTTGTTAGGGGTTTCCTCTGCTTCCTCCCCTCCCCATGCACCTGACCTGCTGCTTTGCTCTCTTCCCAAGGTGGCCGATTTAAGAAGGAGATTGTAGTGGATGGTCAGAGTTACTTGCTGCTGATCCGAGATGAAGGGGGCCCCCCTGAGCTCCAGGTAGGAGGCCCATACCTCCTGCGGTCCCTTCACACCCCATCCTGCCAGAGGGATTGGAGGGCTCCGACCTGGCTGCCTCTTGGGAGCCTGGTCGTGGGAGAACGTGAGACTGCGAGGCCTGAGGAGGGGCCCCCCCTATGGTGACTGTTGACCCCAGGACCCCCCCGCGGTGCCGGGGAGCTTGTTCTGCAGGGGCTGGGGCATGTGCTGGGCTGAGACCAGCCTCAGCACCCCCCACACGCCATGGGGCTGCACTTGCTGGGCACGGGGCTCTGGGATGCTTGTCTGGGCTGTAACGGCTGGTGTATCTCCCTCAGTTTGCTGCCTGGGTCGATGCTGTGGTGTTTGTGTTCAGCCTGGAGGACGAGATCAGCTTCCAGACAGTCTACAACTACTACCTGCGGCTCTGCAGCTACCGGAACACAGCGGAGGTGCCGATGGTGCTGGTGGGCACGCAGGGTGAGAGCGGGGCGGCCGGGCTTCCTCCCTGCCTCGGTCAGGAGCACTGGTGACGTGTCCACACTGGCAAGAGAGCGCGGGGTGCTAGCCCTGCCAGTGTGTCGGGGATCCCGGCCTGTAAGCCATCTATGACACGGAGTGATGCTGAGGATCTGGGGCCCTGGAAGAGTGGAGTAATTCCTTCTCGGACCATCTCAGCTTTCCTGCAGAGCTGCCTTCTTTTTAGAAGCCACTTTCCTCTTCAAAATGCCCAAACCCGCTGGCGTTGCCTGCCTTCTTCCGTTCTGCCTGCAGCAGCCAGGTGCAGGCAGGAGTCAGGGCCTGGGCAGGAGGGTTTTCTGCTGGTGCCTTGGCCTTCGTCCTCTGGGGGCGAGCTGCAGCAGGCAAGGTTTTGGGGGGATGGCAACTTGCTTCCAGCACCCCGCGAAGAGGCCTGAGCTGTGGAGCACTGTCTCCCCCTGAGGTGCTGCCAGTGCACCTGGATGTGGGGAAGAGCAGCAGCAACCCAGAACTGCCCTCCCCCTCCTCTCCCCTGCAGGGCTGGGGACTGGGATGGAGGCTGTAAGGGTCACGAAACCACAGCTGAGGTTGCCGGTGGGTGTGGGCAGCAGAGGAGACAGGAGATGTGGCGCCTGGAGCTCTGGCTGGGCACCCCAGGAGTGCCTGGGCAAGGAGCTGCCGATGGAGAGGGGCTGCCGGGAGAGAGGGCAGCCCTTGAGCCAGATTCCTGCCTGGCACATGTGTCAGAGGCGGCCTGACCTCCGAAAGCCTTGCTGCGGGTGCCTGGGGAGGGGCAGCAACAAGGACATTGCTTCTTCAGAAACAACTGTCCTTCCTGCCTGTAGATGGTGAAGCACAGGCAGGAGGGAGCCTGGGGCTGCAGAAGTTGTCTGGCTGTAAGGGTGACAGCAGGGAGCAGGAGCAGGAGGGTGGAGGATGCAAGGGAAAAATGTCTTGCCAGGACCCAGTTCCTGAGCAGTGCAGCCCGTTCCTGGCCAAGAATAAACTCTGAGGCTGGGAAGACAGGCGGTGACAGCGGGAGGAGAGTCACAGGGGTGTGTGCTCTGCACCCCAGATTGAGTAGAACAAAGTTGTTAAACTCTGGATATTTAAAGACTGTGGAATTAATTTTAGGACTGAGTGATCTTGGTTCAGGCCTGGGGTGGGGTTGCAGGCCCATGCTGTGGATGCTTAGGAGCAGGGAAGAGTGGCAGAGGGGCCAGTGATGGTTGTTGGCCCAGACTTAGAGCCAGGTGAGGTCGAGGAGTTCGAGGAGGACTTAACTGTGTGAGTCCCAGTGCTCCTTTGTCTCCTGAGAGGCTTCATCTACAGCCCTTGCTTGTCGCTGGCATGTCTTCAAGGAGTCTGATTCCTCTTGGAAAGGCAGCCATCTGGAATACAAATTAAGCCTATTTTTTAGTGTTGTCCACCAAGGCCTCAACTGTGAGTACATCCTAGCAGAGCCATCTTTCCCAGTTAACTGAGGATGATTTCTCCCTTTTGATTCTTTAACATGTAGGGTATGGCTGTGAGACCTAAAATGATTGAGACTGGCTAATCCATTTTACGTTGCAGCTGGGGCTGCCTTGCCTTGCCAGCCACACCTTCCACTGGTTTCTGCCCTCTGTCTTCAGAAACATCAGTGGCTGGATGGTTAGGAGAGTTGTGTAAGGTTCATTTAAAAACTGCTTCATTTAAAAAGGTTCATTTAACAAATCCATTTTTCTGCAAACACGGGACTTGGTTCTCTAAGGCATTTATAGGAGGGGGGGTGTAGTATGAAGGTGGCTATCTCAGTGTGTGAAGGGAGGAAGGGAGGCCAGGAGCATGCCCTGGGACGTGTGGAGAGACGGGACACGGGTGCTTGCTTTGTAACCTTCTCTCCCTTTTGGTTTCCAGATGCCATCAGCGCCACGAACCCCCGGGTCATTGACGATTCTCGGGCGCGAAAGCTTTCCAACGATTTGAAGCGCTGCACATACTACGAGACCTGTGCCACCTACGGACTGAACGTGGAGAGAGTCTTCCAGGATGGTAACAGCAGCCGGTGGAGGGTGTCCGGGCAAGACAGGGCAGCAGAAGGGGTTTACACTACCTAGGCCGCTGGCTCAGTTAGAACAGCGTGCTGCCATGAGGCCAAGGCAGTTAGGCACACATTTGCGTGCTGTGCTGTTGCTTTACAGACACAGACCTGGCCTGGTGTGGAACGATTCCTGTGTGTGGCGCGTGGATGTGCACGAGGGACTGCAGAGCAGGGCCGGGCAGCGCCTTTCTCCTGCCTTCCTTGCAGGGGAGTGTTCCAGGGAGCAGAGAGGCTGCAGGGGATGGTTTTGTCCCTGTGGTGGGCCTGTGCAGCACAGCAGTTATGTGAGCCTGCAGAGGACTCGGGAGGCTGCAGAGAGGGCTTTGATTGCCTGTCGTGGAGGAAGCACAGCAGAACGTTTGGGTGCTGGAGGTAGGGGAGCAGGAACGGAGTGGCCAGATGGGGCAGCTGTTCCTCATGGGAACAGCATGTGGGAGAGTGTTTCAGCTCGGACTGGGAGAGGGGCCTGTGTGACAGGGATGCTGTAGGTGGGAGAGGGAACCTACACCATGTACTAGGAGTTTGCAGTCTGCTGAAATAAACTGGGACCCTGCCCTTTAATGGGACTGCATATTCCCCTGTCCCCTTTCTCTACCTGGAGTGCAGCAGGGGATCTGTGTTCAATGCGTCTGCGCAGAGCGGAGAGGCCGGGCAGGACAGAGTTGCTTTTGGAGGGGAGGAGAGCTGTGCTGTTAGTGTTTGCAAGTGGAACAGGTGCCTGGAGGAAAGTTTGGAAATCACAGTGCAGCAGGACTGCCTGAAGGCAAAAATCCAGTTTAGTTCCTTGTGGCACAGTGAGATGGGCTGAGGGCAAGACACAGGACTGAGCCTGTCATCGGCTTCAAGTGCCTCCTTCATCCTCTGAGCTGGAGCTGGTGATCCTCCTTCCCCTGCATTAATTAGTCTGTGACCTTCCAGCAATCTCCTGTTGCGGGGCTGAGGGTCGCTTTTCTGATGCTGAAGCATGTAGAGATGTTCCTCCCTCCTGCTGCTGGTCCCCCTCTGAGACAGTCTGAGAAGGCATCCCGGAGCGTGACCTTCCAAACTGACCCGGACAGGGAACCCCTCAGCATCCAGCAGCCTCTGCGTGGGTTCGGTGTTCCTGGGGAAACTGGGGCAACTCTGTTGGGCGGGTTGCTTGTAAGTCTCTCCTTCTTCCTTCTCCTCCTGAGTAATGGAGGAATGGTGGGGAGCAACAGCTGGGAATAGTTGAGGGTAGTGACTACTGCAGCAGACCTGGAAGGGGAGGATCTGCTAAACCGACTGGGCAGTTTGCAGAGCACGTCTGGAGAGAGCAGCAGCAGGTGGGCTGTGTGCACAGCTGATCCCAGCTTCTGGAAAGCGTTTGGCACTGTGTGTCACCAGGTTCGTTCAGCTTCTTCCTTCAAATCAGTTCTGCTGTGTCCCTTCTCCGAAGGACGGTATGCTGAGGATTAGCAGCTGGTGGGTTTGGGAAGGGGCTGGGGAAGGCACGGCAGGATTAGGTGCTGCTGTTTGCTAGGCTGCTTCTCATGCTTTTTTGTCTCAAGGTGAAGTGAATTGTGCTCTGGGGTTATTTTTTTTCTCTTTGTTGACCTTGGGAGCACAGACAACACAACTTTAAGCAGTGCAATGTGTGAGATGAAAGCTCTCGTGTGAGACCGGGACTCAGCTTCTAGCACTAGCGCTGCTTAGCAAAGCTTGGTGGGAGACCTTGAGCTGCTGCTGGAAGGCTCAAGGGTGAGCGCCTGCAAAGTGCCATGCTTCATCTTTGGTCTGGACTTACTCACGGCCTGTATGTGTGGCTGGGAAGGATGCAAGGGAGCAAGTTTGTCCGTGTGAGGAGCAGTGAGGCTGAGGAAATCCAGAAGACCCCAAGGAGTGTGCGAATCAGAGACTATTCAACCAAAAATGATGTCAGTCTGGGCAAATGCTGATGCTGTCTGGAGCAAGGAGCGTGGGCCACCCTGCCAGGAGGGCTGACACTGTCTCTGGACGAGTAAGCAGGGGAGCACTGAGTGGAAGTCGGAGTGGATTCTTGCCTTCATACAGGACAGCAGGAGGACTGTTGCTGGGTGTTGTCAAACTCGGGTGTCAAAAGGACCCAGAGAAACCGAGAAGATTAAAAAAACCCCTCAACTGCAAAACCCAATCTGGGAAAAAATACCTGATAGTGAGAGACTAAAAGAGCTTATCCATTTAATAAATCAAAAATATGATTGAGGGGTGACTTGACTAAAATATAAGCATCTCACATACCTAAAATATAAGCGTCTCTACATGGGGACAAAATCACAGATACTAAGACTCTGCAGGCTAGCAGAGTTAATGCTCGAAGCCAAAGCCAGTTGAAATAAAATTTTAAAGAATCCTTGCTTCTAAGTGTTAAGTAAAAAGTTAAGTAAAATTAAAATTTTGAGGAAACCTTACTACTTTTTATTAGTAGCCCTCTTTTCATTAGCTGTTGGAAGGAATGTGCAGCTAAGTGCTGTATTCTGCATCTCTTGTACTTTCTCCAAATCCAGACCTTTGTGGAAGACACTCGCCACGAACCTGGATGGCTGGTGCAGCGTAGGCTGGGTGAAGTTTATTGGCTGGTGGTATACACAGGTCAGCCTGGAAAATGGAGAGATCCCTCTGGCCTCTGAGTCTGCGTACGCAGGAGCTGCCTGCGTTGCTGTGGTTCCCTGGGCATTTCCTGCAGCAGGCTGCCTCTGCATGCCAGGCTGCGTGCCGGCCAGCGCAGTCTTGCCGGTATCTGCGCCCTGGCTGAGCATGCTGCTGGGAGCTCTGGAGGAAGCAGTGCCATAATTGGGGGTTGCAGATGGAGCAGAGGGACCCACCATCTTGTAGGAGAGCTGGAGTAAATCCCAGGTACTCCGTGCTCTCACCTGCCCGGTCAACCGCAGCGCTACGCGGGTGCTGCTGAGGTGCTGGCAAGGAGCTGAGGAGAGCGGAGCCCAGCACGCTGGCTCCAGACGTTGCTGGCATCGGAGAGCTGTTCAGGGACTTCCAGGATCCAGTTCCAGATGAACTGCCCTGACGGGATGAGGTGTTTTCAGAGTGGGTAAGAGGTTTTTCCCAGTGAGCGCTGCTGCGTCTCAGTGCATCTGTCTCGGGATCTGGTGGAGTGCTGGCAGTCAGGGATTGTGTGAGGAGCTTACCCCGCGTGGTGATTCACTTTCCAACCAGACCTCATCTTTACGTGGTTTCTCCAAGACGAATTGCTCAGCCCAGATCGTGGCAAACCTGCCCCATGCAGGCAGGGGAAGATGTTGTTTTTCCACAGCAGCAATGGGAAGACTTCACTAAGCTGCGGTCCTTGCTTTCATTGCCAAGGTTTGCTTGCTTGTCCGTGCTGTGCAGAACATATGCTGTACCTCTGTTCCCAGAGAGCCCTTTTAGGCCACTCTCTTGTCTAAAAACAAGCAGTCACTGACCTTTTTGGACAGCAGTTTAATGTCATGCTGGTCTAGCATGACAGGTTGTGGGAGCGACCATCCTTCCTCTTGGTATTCAGTCGGAGGCTGAGGCTAGCACTCTTCCTTCCCAAGCTGCTGTCTCTGCAAATGCCCCACGGTCTGCGCGTGATGCTGCTGTGCAGGGCGGAAGCTCTGAGAAGGAGAACTTCAGATCTTCACGTTCACTGACTGTTCAGAGGTTCTCCAAGAATTGGCTGGCTCCAGCTGTTGTGGTGCCCTCCTTGCTGCTCAGGCGGGTGCAGCAGAGACCCTTCCTCCATTCCTCGAGCAGTGCCTGGGTATTTGGGCTGAAGCTGTTTGTGGTTGTGTTGTGCAGGGATCTAGGCCACATACTACTGTAGTTGTGTTGAATCTTTTGGAGTGGTGAAGGCTTTCTCTGGGTAGTCAGGCTTCTGAAGGTCACTGTGAAAAGGATGCATGGCATTCAGAAAAGGGGTAACTTTGCTGGTTTTTCATGTACAGCCTGACAAACCCCCCCTCTGGAAATGCTGTTTGCTGTGTGGGAACTGCACTTCTCTCATCCTTTCCAAGTTGCATCCAGCACCAGATGTTGTCACAGTAACTGCTTCCGTGAAAAGATGAGACAGGCTGCCTGTGGCTTCAGGTACCGCGAGGAGAGGAGCCTGGCACAAGCAGGAAGAGTGACACAGGCTGGGCTGCATGCTGCAGTGTCCAGTGCCTGGCAGACACCAACTGCAGTTGCAGAACTTCACCAAGAGTGAACCCACTCTGAGGGGAGGGTCGGTGTGGTCCCCTCACTCACAGCAGAGCCCCCAGCGAGGTGGGAGGCTGGCACTGAATGTGCCTTCTGACTTTTGGCTCTAGAGAGGTACGGCTAAAGGGCTTTCTTCTCAAAATTGCCTTCACAGAGCTCCTGTATGCAGAAGTCTCGTAGGGTTTAGAGGATGCCAGGGCAATAGCAAGAAGCCATTGGTGTGGGGATGCCTCATTTTAAGGATATTTCTATACCAGGCAGAGGTTAGAGAGCAAATTGTCAAGAGCCCCTTGGCAGTGATTACCTCAGTGTTGTTCCTGAAGAGGAAGAATGACCCAGGCCTGATCCTGGAAGGGCACAGGAGGGACATGCTGCCCGATGCTGCGGGTGACTTCTCCAGCATCATTTCTGCAGCATCACTCCAGGGTGAGCGCTCTTCTCCTGCCACCGGCCCTGCCCACCGGAGAGGACAGCCCACGGTGCGAGGCACCCTCCTCTCACAGCCACCAGAACCTGCTGCTGATGTGCTGGCCGTATTGTTGCTCTCCTGTCATTCCCCCTCGGCCCTTGGGCTGCAGACTTGGACTTCAGCTTGAAAGCCCAAGGGTGGTTCTGGCTCTCCTGCCTAGGCAGTTGTTTGTATTTCTGCACCCTGAGTGGAACGGCTGAGCAGCAAGTGTCCCTCCTGCTCGGGGGTGAGTTTGTTGCTGGCTGTCAGGGTGATCGACAGCGTTGCCACGTCTTCCAGGACAGTGAGTGATGCTTCTGAGGAAGGGTTTGGTAGGAGCATTTCAGCAGAGAGACCGAGAGTTTGTGGGCAGGGGGGTGTGCAAGGCCCTGTGACTCCATAAGGTACCACCCCACCCCAAGGTGTTTTCTGTAGCGTCCTTGGCGCATCGCTGGGGACCTTCATGTGCTCTTCCTCTCTGTCCAGATACTCCTCCCAGAGCTGACCATTCCTGGCGGTGTCCGTGGAGGGATTTCTCCAGAACATCTAGGACAGGGTGCTGTGGTATGCTTTAAAATACTGTGTGATGCTCAAGTGCTAATACTCGCAGCAGCACCTCCTATGACATGTGGCAAATGGGTGCCAAGCAATGTATGTGGACAGAGCTTCTGTGAACAGGGCAGGGCTCATTGGTTGTACATCACAGAGCTGCACGTGGCGACCGAAGAAATCGTGATAAGCGAATGATCCCAGAGACTGGCTTAAGGGATGACAGAAATTATCCTTGAAAAAGTCTGGCTGATGTTCAGGAAGTGGAATAACCTCTGCCTGGCGAGCAGAAGCGTAAAGGCCACCTCAAGATACCTCAGTAAAGGGTTGGTGAGATTTTATCACCACCGGTGTGGTCTACCTGGCCTCATGATTAATTCCGTTGTTACCACTGGTGTTACAGGGTGAGTGACAAGGTAGAACCTCTGCCAGGCTCTTTTGCCCAGGACAGCAGTTGATAAGGAGTTTTTCTGAATCCTTTCTGGCCCCTGAGGTGCCGGAGCTCGCAATGTGCCTGGCCAGTGTTTGAAGGAGAGGTGGTTCACGCAACGATGAAGCTGGCCAGAGGAGAGGGTGGAGGGGAGGAGAGCTGGAAAAACCAGCAGGTTCATATGGTCCGTTTGGTGAGTGTAGGAGGGCTTCCTGCTATTTATGGGACTAATATTTAGCTTGGGAGTCTGGACAGGCTCCCAGCTTTATCAGACAAGCAGGTAGCAGCTGTTGCCCAATAGGCCTTCGTCTCTCTCTGTATGGGATGTGGCACTGTGGCTGTGAGGTGGCAGGATTTTGCAGTTAATGTCGACATCTGACTTTTCCAAATGGATTCAGTCACACCACATGTGTGGTGCAACATCTTCTATCTTTCTGGAATGGGAATGTGGCAGCTCTTTTATGGCAATATGAGACGTGCCAGGTTGGATGTGTGATGTTCCCAGTGCCTTCAGTCGTGTTCACCTGAAAGGTTTCTCCTTCTGTGATGATGGGGGGACCTGGCCAGTGTGCAAGAGAAAATGAGGAATGGTGATGTGTTTTATTCCCCAACAGCCAAGCTTGTTTGCTGTCATGCTCAAGACGTTTATTCCCAGAAAAGGTAGGAGACTGGGAAGGTTGAAATGCAATTTTGGGCTGTTGGCATCAGGCAGTGAGGTCACAGGAACTGGGAGAGTTGTTCCTCACATTAGTTTTTCTAACACCTGGAGACCGTGAGGGTCGTGAGGGCCCAGACCGATGGAGGTGGCATTGCCCAGGCTATTCAGTTCGGTAACTGGCTCCTGTAGCTGCTGTGAGGGGTGACCAAGACGTGACTGGCTGCCCGGGGATTCTTCTGCAGCAGCCCAGGGCTCTGGGTGGCTTCTTGGTGTCCACATGAAGCCACTGCTCTGTGTGAGACCCAAGGGGGTGGCCTTTGGGGACTTGGCATGGGAAGCCTGCCCTGCTGCTTGCTGGAACAGCCACAGGCAAACGCTGTCCCTTGCAGCGGAGTTGCAGTGGGGACTGTGAGTTCGGGTGTTCTGCAGAAATCCTCCCTGTTAACACAGGGTGGCGCAGTTTGAGCCCCAGATGTTGGCATTAGTCGGAGAAAGGGTCTTGCTGAACCCCTGCAGAAATCCATGGGTGGAGAAAGTTGCTTTCTGGACTCTGACCGTGTCCCTTTCTCCCTTCTTCCAGTGGCTCAGAAGGTGGTGGCTCTACGGAAGAAACAGCAGCTTTCCATCGGCCCCTGCAAGTCCCTGCCCAATTCACCCAGCCATTCGTCTGTCTCTGCAGCCTCCATTCCTTCTGTTCACATCAACCAGGTGGGAAACGGCAACAGGGAAAGCCAGGGACCCCACATGCTTCTCCACACCCCCTCAGTTCACTCGATACACAGGGCATTTAGCCTAGCCTGAGACTCGCGCTACGGCCCTGGAGTAGCACTTGGAAGGAGCAGAGTGGTTGTCACCCATAGCCCAGAACAGCTTGGTGCTTGCCCTGAGGGCAGGCTTCCTGTCTAAACCGTGTGGTCTGGCTCGTGGTCTCCAGAGATGGTGGCAGAGCCGCAAGCAGTCCACAGGGAAGCTCCTGGGCAGAGCAGAAGGAGATCTGGGCCTGGCCAGGCAGGTGAGCCTGGGGGGACACGGCTGCCCACAGTCCTGCTCCCCTGGAAGGTCTTCCATGCGTGTACAGGTGGACTTCTTAGGGGCTGTATTTGGGGAGGGGTGAATTCAGTGGTAAATTGAAGGAGCAACACAGAGGAGAAGGAGGTTTCTCCTCCCCTCTGCCAGAGGAAGGGCTCTGTGCTGTTCTTCTGGCACAGCCTTAGCTGTTGGGAAGATGGTGAAGCCGGAGGTGTTTGTTCTGTGACTCTGGAGAAGCAGAACTGATGCAGGAGGGGCAGGTCAGGAAGCCAAGCAGGCCGCTATGGTGAGTGGCTGGTGAAGGAGATTAGGCAGCTACCTAATTTCATTAGGGCTTTGCTGCAGTTTCCAGCACCCACATAAACACTGAGCTGGCTCTGTGTTGAGGAAGGTGAGATACTGGGCTCTGCTGCTCCTCAGGGGCAGTCAAGCCAACAGATTCCAGCTCTGAAGCATCTGGCATATGAAATCACAGGATCTGTAGCAAGGGCTTCAGGAAATCTGTCTGTCTGGCAAGGTGCTGCCAGACTGAGGAACAGCAAGTGTAGCAGCTGGGTTTATGGAAGATGGGATACGGCATAGCCGGAGCAGCTGAGAGGCCCTCGGCTGCCTCAGCACTGAGCAGCGCTTGAAACAGTTTTTGAGGAAGAGAGTAGCTAAGGACTCTGAGGAGCATGTAAAACTGAAGAAAATGTGAAGCAAAGAAAATTCCGCCAGACTGACACTTTTTTTTTTATAAGGGGATTGGCTTTGAACCTCAGGGTGTATCTGAGCCTCTCAGGCCCCGGGAGGACTTCTGGTCCACCACCACAGGGGAGATCTTTCCTGTAACAAACCTGAGTGGTGCCTGCAGCCACTGGTTGGACCCTTACCTAAAGAATTTTTAAGTACTCCCATGAAATTTATACCCGACTGTATAGGCTTCTTAAGCTGGACTGCAAGTAGTTGTGCAGAGATTTTTGCAGAGACCTGCGCCAGCTTCCTGGTGCTTCAGGTCACCTGGACACCAGCAAGTTCAGGTGAAGTCTCTGTGTGCAAGCAAATAGCCTGCCGGATGAAGCTGCATTGCTTTCTGAGCAGAGCTTGCTTGGGATACGAGCAGAGTGAGCACAGCTGCTTGCAAAACTTACACAGCTGTACCGTGCCCTGCAGTATCTCTGGGTATGGGTGCTTTTTGAGAAGTTTAATAAGAAGCAGCCAAGGTGGAGAGCAAAGTCCAGGAAAAACGCAGATTTGAGTGTCTCTGGTAATTTGAGGATTTTATGAGCAGACAAATTGCAAACAGAGACTGTTTGGGAAGGAGAGGCAGTCTGTACTGAAAGGGGGAGTGGGGTGGAAGATGGCCAAGGGCAGCGTTCCTTAGGGAGGAGCTGAACGCTTGCTTAATATTTTTTTTTCAACGTCCAAAGCATGAGAAAAGGGTCCTAACAAATACGTACTAACGGCACTTGCTGTACTGGGCAATGTGTTTGTAGTGAAGCTAAAAACGTGGTCCCTGTGTGAGGGGTATGGGGGTACCATACTCCTCAGTCTGATTCCAGTCGCTCGTGTAAATAAGTATGCACTGAAACGGGTGTAGGAACAGCAAAAAGCAGGTGGGAGGGAAAAAAGACCCTAACACAAGAGGAAGTTAAGCACTTGGCTTGTTTAGCTGAGGAAAATGAAGGCTGAAATGGTCCAGACCTGACCTCCAAAACACACAGCTGTGAAAGGAAAGAACTTTTTAAGAAAAGAAGGTGCTAGAACAAAAGGGGTGGGTTTAAGACTGGCCATGGGGAAGCAAAGTTGGGCATCAAAAGAGGTTTCTATCTGCATGTCATGAGGTTTGTTAGAGATTTTTGCTTGGAAACCTCCCTACTTTCCTTTCCTTCCTGCAGAGTAGCTTTCAGCCTGGTTTGCAGCCGACGTCTGTGTAGAGGTGGATGCTGGCTCCTTGGCTCTGAGGCAGGACCTTTACTCTCGGTACCTTGCTGTGCTCCTGGAGCTTTGCTGGAGGGACCTAGGTAGTTCTGGTGGGAAACCAGAGCTGTTAAAGGGAAATAATGCAGCTAACAGGAAATTGCAGCTAACTGTGAGGCCTTTCTAAGCATGAAATACTTATTGATTGCTTGGGTTGTAGCAGTGTCAGCAGTAATGATAGGCCGTGTCCTTCTGGAGCTTCCTCCCGCTGTCCTCCCTCCCCTGTACGTGCTCTGTGCCTGCCTGACGCTGTGTCCCTCCTCTGCTCAGCAAACCTGGATGCCACAACAAGGATCAAAGTTAATTTCTGTTCCATGGGTCTTCTGTGGCTCAACCACAAACCCTTGTGGTTCCCAGTGACCTGCTGCAGTAATCTTTGCCGTGACGTTTACACATCTCTCTTCCATTACAGAAAACACTTCTCCTAAAAATAGTGTGAAGTAATGGAACTGAGGAGTGATCATAAAATGCTGTGAAATACCTCCCCGTTCTCGCTTGGGCTCAGGAATGAGGTTCTGGAACTGCTTCCTGCTGTCCTCTAAGAAAATCCAACTGGCTTTGAGGGACACAATTCACTGATTGCTGGTGTTTCTAACGTGGACCTGGGCAGAGCAGCCCATGCACTCTGGTGCGTATGGGCTTGCTGTCCGTATGGGAGGACACACGTCCAGTAGTGAGCACAGTGACCCAGCAGGTATCGCGGCAGGGATGCACAAGAGCCTGGGATCACTGCTCAGGGGTGCACTGGAGTGGTGGTGACGCACCAAAGGTTGTGGTTTCCCCCATGATCTGGAGCAGCTGTCTCTAACACAGGAGAGAGCTGGGGCAGGCAGTTCCAGAGTCCTGCTGGGTGCTGCTCTCCAGGTCTGAGCCGCAGAAGTGCTGGAGCCTCTTGTGGGGCTGGGGACGGTGGCCTCGCTCCTGGGAGGTGTCCTCTGCTCCTGGCACTGAGATACCCAGTGGGGCAGCTCTGGGAGGAGATGGACAGGCTGTAGGCTGTCAGGAAGGATGAACGAGAGAGTGACAAGGTCTTTTCAGGGTAGTGCCGTGTTCTGTCTTTTTCTACCTGAGGGTATGGGGCTCTCGCCAAGGTTTCTTACTTGCCTTCACAAGTAAGAGAGCAGGAACTGGCACAGGGAGAAGGATCTCAAGGAAGGGTTGGGGAACACAGAATTTAACATGGTGATGAGATGGAAAGAATCCAGACAAATAATATAATTAGGAGCTTTTGTTTGCTTTGTACTGCAGCTAGGTGTTCGCGCACACAGGTGAGACACACACACCGGGACAGTAGGATCTCTTCTTCTTCTCAGTACCGCTTGTGGGAGCAGCGAGACTGGTATTTCCATCTTGAGTGCGTGGCCAGGAGGAGCCCCTGGGAGCCTGTACACTGCTCTGTCCTCGCAGCACCTGGGTTTGGGTGTCAAGAGGTGCTGCCTGCCGCTGCTGGCCGTGTGTGCTGTCAGCGTTGCTCTGTCCCTTCCAGGCAGTTATGGCATCTTGGGCGGCATTTTGTTCCCCTTAGCAGGCTGCCTTTCCGAGGGCTGTTAGCAACAGCATTCCCTTGCCCCTGGATCCTCCCTCTTCCCTTCTGCTGGGAGGTTCAGGTTTGCTTTGTTTTGTTTTTCTGTGTTGAGTTTTGGGCCCCTCACTACAAAAAGGACATTGAATGACTCGAGCGTGTCCAGAGAAGGGCAACGAAGCTGGTGCAGGGTCTGGAGCACAGGTCTGATGGGGAGCGGCTGAGGGAACTGGGGGGGTTTAGTCTGGAGAAGAGGAGGCTGAGGGGAGACCTCATCGCCCTCTATAACTACCTGAAAGGAGGGTGCAGAGAGCTGAGGATGAGTCTCCTGAACCAAGTAACAGGCGATTGGACAAAAGGGAATGGCCTCAAGCTGCGCCAGGGCAGGGTCAGTCTGGCTATTAGGAAGCATTTCTTTCCAGAAGGGGTTGTTGGGCGTTGGAATGGGAGGGGTTTCAGAGGGGTTTCAGAGTCGGGCTGACCCAGCACTGAGGGATCTGGTGGAGTTGAGAACGGTCAGTGTGAGGTTAATGGTTGGACTGGATGATCTTCAAGGTCTTTTCCAACCTAGATCATTCTGTGATTCTGTGATTCTCAGCTATGGCTGAGGTCTGCTTCCCTTCATAGCTTTGTGCCCAGAGAGATGGTGGTGCCGTCTGAGATGAGAAGGATGTTCTGCTCAGTGCCTGGTCTCCTGGCCCATGTGGGCAGGGACAGCTCTGTCTTCTGGAGCTGTCAGTGAAGAAGGCACTTGTCTTCTGGAAACAGGAACAAGTGATCCCACAAAGGCTTGTTATGGCAGGCAGGAGCTGGGAGCCAGCCCTGCCTTTCATCCTAGTCCTGGGGACATCTTTTCTGGAAGTAGTTTGATGCTACTAGTTGAGCCAAACGAACTTTTTTGGAAATGGCCACTGCTTGTCTGGTCTCCTGGCAATCTAGCCAGTCCATTGCAATTACTAGGAGAGACCCCAGAGCACCCTGGTAATTTTGTCACCAATCTGTCCAGAGGACTTTCTTCTGGTGTGAGGTGGCAGCCGGTTTCCAAACCTTCGTGATTGTGCCAGGTTCCCAAATTGTCAGGGCTCCGGGACAGTGGTGCTGTGTGAGGTGTTCTGGTGTCCTTGCATAGTGGATGATCCTCTTTATGAAACAGTTCTTGAACCAGCCGAAGGCCCTGGTTTCATTTCTGTCTTTGGGAGTTTGGGGTTTTTTTTCACTTTTATTCTGCAGCGGTGCCTGGTGCCTCAGAGGACACTGAGACATCAAGGTGGAGAGGAAGGGAGCTGTAGTGGCAGCTCAGCTGTGGTCAGGGTTTTCCACCAGCACTCACGAGTGCACCAGATGTGCTTGCCAGGTCTGTGACCCTGAGTACTGTGTTCAGCATCTCCCTGGTCCTCTGGTGTGGCAGGAGCCAGGGCCAGCCCCGGGAGTCCTGCACGCTCCCTTGGGGACGCCAGCTCTGTCCCTTGGGCTGTCCCAGCGGCTTGTGGGTTGTGGATCTGCCCCGGTTGAACAGACACCTCAGATCCCCCAGGACCCTGCAGCCCCTAAGGAAAGCTCTTGGGGCTCTCCTCTCCTGTGTCCTGCCCTGCTCTTGCTGGGCGAGCGGGTTAGATGGGTTTGGGAGCCCCGTTTATCTGCTTGGCCTTGACTTCTGGCAGCTGCCTGTCCCTTGCCTGCATGGTGTGGGATTTTCTTGGGCCAGTGGATGCTTGCAGTACTTGCAGAGTTATTCCACCTGATTTCCTTACTGTTGCTCCCCCTTTCTCCATCTTTCTTCAGGGACTCTGAGATGCCTCTGGGAGTACCCCAGGCTGCGGGGTGAGTCACCGTTGCCTGTTTGCTGTGGGATGGAAGTTTGTCTTTCTGCCAGGGAACTCGTTCCCAGCGGCTGGCAGGAGGTAACGCAGGCACCCCATGCCGAGCCGGGCAGGCTGGCGGAGTGAAGCGTGTAGTCCCCTGGGCCGTGGGAGCCGCTGCCGGGTCCCGCCGCGCTGCCTGGATGCCCGGGCAGGCCTGGCCCTGCTCCGTGGGTCTCACGGCTTCACGCCGATGGCCTGGGCCTGCAGTCCTGCCTGGGCCCTTCGCTCACACCGAGGAGTGCATTTACCGAGACTTTAGTAAGAGAGCAGATGAAAGAGGTGGAAAATTAAAGTTTGCAAGTGAAATGAAACGCAAACTGCAGCTCACCTGTGCTGGGTAATGAGCGCTTCCCTGCCTGTCGCAGCACGTTTCAGCAGAGTTCAGTCAGCGTGTGTGTCTCAGCAGCTGAAGCATCGGGCGTTTGCGTTTCCTCGTGGAAATGCCTCCATTTCATGGGCCATACGCTCCTCTGGCTTCTTCCCTGTTCCTGCGCAGACACTGAGTTGGTGGCTGCTATTTGTTTGCACTCTTTGGTTTAGAGCTTTTTCCAAATTTCACTCCTTGTTCCACCTCATGCCTTTTTATGCCAGGAGTTCCTACATCTTAACTTTAGCTGAGTTTCTCCCTGCTCAGGCACCCTATGGCGCTATCGATAGTTCTTTGAAGTTCACGATATTCACCCATGAAATGCTAACGGGAAGGATTTGTCCCGCATGTGTTTTACTAAGTTTTCAGCTTCCACTGTGTTCTTAGATTTCGATAGTGACCACAGGTGGTGTGGATCAGCAAGTAGTTATCAGGAGCAAAAATAAGGTATTTGCCCAGACCTATTAGGGTTCTCCCCCATCCCTACGATTTGTCCTGGGTCCCTGGGTCCCTACTGAAGACTTGGAGCAGTCTGCCTCAGTTGAGCGGTGTGGTGGCTCAGGATTGCCTGTGTAGCCAGAGGCTGCATTGCTGTCTGCCTTTGGGGGAATTTCTCCACTGCCCCCAAACTCACGGGATGGCACTAGCCCTCACAGTTGCCTTCGTAGCTTGGTGTGAGACGTCCTTCAGCCCCAGGACCTTTCCTGAGGTTTGGATGTCTGGGACACCAGCAAGCTCAAATGCTTGTGTCCTTTGTCACTTAGGAAGGACACTAACCTTGACTTGTGTCCAACACTAGGCAAACTTATGGGCTAAGGAAAATTATTCTGGCCAAACAAAAGTTACGAAGAAGGTTACTGTAGGAATATAAAATGTAAACTACAGTTTAGCAAGATTTCTTCCCAGGAGCTTCAGTGTCCATCACCTAACATCCATAGAGTTTGTCCCAGCTGCTATGGCAGGAGCTCAAACTCTACAGCCTCTTCTGAAGTGAATCTTTCCCACAGTCATAACTTCATAAATGTGCTGACAAGGTTACTGAAATAAGCAGAGCTTAGGCAGGAGACTACCTGAGAATGGTTTCTGGACTCCTGGCAGCCTTGCCTGGCTCAACTTTCTGGGTAACAGGTTCTCTGTGTTGCAGCATCATCTATCTCTTCCCTCACATGTTGAATCTTTTTCTTTTTTTGACATGGTTCACGCATTATGCATCAGTTAAATACGGATTGTACACGCATTGTTATGCCTGATCCTAAACTTGAGCTGTCTCAGCAAATTCTCTTCGACTTGGTAGCCCTAGCTTTCTGCATCTGTTCCTTCATCACAGCATTTGCAGTCTTGAATCCGTGGTTTGCAACAGCTCTCTCTGTTAAAGGTTCCGAAGTCACTGGCAGGGTGGCACGTTGCTTTGCTTCTCTGTGTCCCCAGTGGTGTCCCCTTCCCTGGGACATGGCAGCAGAATGCGGTTCAGCGCAGGGTTCATCAGCTGGGCAGCCTGAGGAGAAGCTCCCTGGCAACGTTCGCTTCTCCGGACAGAGTGCCCAGCCTGTTTTACAGAATCACAGAATGATCTCGGTTGGAAAAGACCTTGAAGATCATCTCCTCCAACCATTAACCTCACACTGACCGTTCTCAACTCCACATTCCAACGCCTCACAGCCCCTTCTGGAAAGAAGTACTTCCTAGTACTAATACTTCCTAATACTGCCTTTTACACGCAGACCAGGTTCCCACTGATTTCGTGTTTCAGGGCACCAGAAGCTTTCCTGTCTCCAGAAAGTCTTGGGACAGCCCGAGTCCCGGGCTGCGGAGGATCTCTTGCTTGGTGCTGTCCTGTCTCCAGTGTGGTGTTAGGCTCTTTCCAGACCCATGTGGCGATCGTGACCTTCAAGGACATTTTATCAGGGCATTGTGCCTCCCCACGGGCTTCACCTCCCTGCTGTGAGGGATGTCCATCTCAGAGTCCTTCCAGAGCAGGATTTCCCTGTGGCACACCTACCTGCCCTCGGTCAAAAGTCCCTTGCTCTGCCTAGAGAGGAAGAAGTTGGGCTGAATCTTGGATGGCTCTTTCCTCTCTTAGGGAGAGGCTCTCTTTTGTGTGCCTTCTCCCATTTCTGTTATCAAAGACAATCCAATCCACAGCTTGGGTGAAAATTGCACCCTTTCTAGGAGACTGGGCTGCGGGGTCGTGGTTGCTGCTCTGCCTATACAGCCTCTTCCATGCTTCTAACGTTTCTTAACTGCTTGTCTCAGAATAAGGCTCGGATCCCGGTGACCGCAGTATGTGTTTTCTCACCGAGCGCCTCTGGCAGATCCTCGTCCCGCATGTGCTTGCACTTTCTGCTCTAAGCAGTAGGTGGGAGTGGAGGAAGTCCCAGGGCCGTCGGCTGGCACTGCGCTGTGAGCGTGTGAGCTGAGAGAAGGCGAGCTGCTCCCTGCAAGGGGTGCCGGAGCTCTTCTAGCCTTCTAGGGACAGCTTCTTCAATCTATTTTTGAAATACTGGTCAAGGATCAGCAGAACTGCCCAAGAGAGCTCAGGCTGCTCCGTGCCTTGTCGTATGTAGTAAGATGTCCTGGGCTGCAGATCTGAGATGCTTTTGTGCAGGTGTTGCTCCTTGGGACCTCTTGTAAGCTCATAGCCAGGTCGTGGCCTGTAGAGCCTGCGTGAGCAGAATGGGAGTGAGCAGCTACTTGTCTGACAGAAATGCATTGCAGAGGTGGTCGCACAAACTGCATCGTTAGATCTTCCCACAGAATCACAGAATGATCTCAGTTGGAAAAGACCTTGAAGATCATCCAGTCCAACCATTAACCTCACACTGACCGTTCTCAACTCCACCAGATCCCTCAGCGCTGGGTCAACCTGACTCTGAAACCCCTCTAGGGATGGGGACTCCACCCCTGCCCTGGGCAGCCCATTCCAACGCCCAACAACCCCTTCTGGAAAGAAATACTGCCTAATAGCCAGTCTAAACCTTCCCTGGCGCAGCTTGAGGCCATTCCCTCTTGTCCTATTGCTTGTGACTTGATTCAAGAGACTCATCCCCAGCTCTCTTCACCCTCCTTTCAGGTAGTTGTAGAGGGTGATGAGGTCTCCCCTCAGCCTCCTCTTCTCCAGACTAAACCCCCCCCGTGCCCTCAGCTGCTCCTCATAAGACCTGTGCTCCAGGACATGTCTTCCCCTCTCCCTGAAGCCAAGTGAGTTGTTAGTGGAGACGCAGCATGTTGTTCCACACGTTTCCAGACATGGGCCACTGCAGCCAAGGCCATGGTGGTCCACAGGCACAGGAGGTGTGTGCCACCCTTGGGGTCTGCATGAGGTCACCTCAAAACCAGCAACAGAGATGCGTTTTATATAGAGTGTGAGCTTGGCTTGTGGCACCCCGTGCTCCAGGACACTGTAAAGGCGAAGGCTTGAGTCACCGGGACACACATCCCCATTGGTAACATAGCTGTTGTCATGAGACAAGGAAGGGACTGAGTGGGACTTGGAGCCAGACAGGTTCTGGGCTGCCTCACAGCTTCACGGCCGGTGGCCTCTGCAGAGAGGAGGGTTCTCCCCAGCAGTGTGTCCGAGGGATAGCTGCACCATCTCTGTGTTTTGGAGAGGGAGCGTGCTGAAGTATCCCCAGCCCTGCCCCTCTGAGGAGAGAGCCAGCTGCTGCTATTCAGGGCTGCGTGGTTCATTGCTGCCTCCATACCTTCACTCCAGAGCTTTGTCTGGAAGGGCTTCCCTGGCAGCCAGTGTCAGGTCTCTGTCCATTCGCTGCTTTTCACTGTTGATGTTGAAATTTTAACATTGTACCACTGGAAAAATTAGAGCAGAAAGAAGGGGAACGGCCCGTTGGTCCAGAGCAGCACGTGGTGTGGGATGTCTCCCGTGCTGCACTTCCTCGCCCCTGGTGTTGGAGGCTCCGTAGGTGGAAGGCTGGAAGGTGTTTCCACAGTGGAAGGTGTTTCTACAGTGGTGCCTCAGGGCGGCTGCCTGTCTCTGCCTGACCATCCTGTCTTGTTCTGCCTTAGGCCACCAACGGTGGAGGAGCCTTCAGTGACTACTCCTCCTCCGTGCCCTCCACACCTAGCATCAGCCAGCGGGAGCTGCGGATCGAGACCATCGCTGCCTCCAACACACCCACCCCCATCCGCAAGCAGTCGAAGCGACGCTCCAACATATTCACGGTAAGCAACCCCGGGGTCGGAGGAGCTTTGGGATGGGTTTTCCGAGGGGCGGGGATGGGAGCAGGTCTGCAGCAGCGTTTTATGTGCACTAGTCTCTAGGTGAAGCTCGCTGTGCTGGCCAGGGAGGGACGGGTGACAGGGTGGGGTGCGTGGTGAGATGGGGGGGGTCTCCCCGCAGGGTGTGCGACAGGGAGGGAGCCTTCTGCGCACGTAGGGACCACGGAGCGGAGCGAGAGCTGCTGCTGGTGGGTGTGTGCGTGCGTGGGGGAGCGCCTGAGAGCAAGCCCTTCCTCGCACACATAGGAGCGTGCACGGGGTACGCTCGTGTGTGTGTGTGTGGAGCGTGTGCGTGTGAGCAGAGCTCCCTGAGCTTACTGGGGAGAGCTGCGCTTTGTGCGTGCACAGCGCCAGTGACCTCTGCTCCTCCTCTCCTTGGGGCCATGTCCCCCGAGCGTGGCGTGAAGCCGCTGGGACTGGGCCTCCAGTTTGGTGCCGGCCGAGCTGTGCCAGGCAGTGCTGTGCAGAGCCCAGTGTGTGGCACTGGGCCCTGCTCGCTCCAGTACCCAAACCCTGCGTCTGTGGGACTCGAGCAGCGCGCCTGGGAACTGCTATGGGGCGTGGAGGGAGGGGAAGCGTTAGGGAGCCAGCGAAGCCGGGGGCCCCAGGTTGGTGCAGGGTACGTTGGCAGCTATTCTCTCTGCTGGTTGAATTGCAGCCTGCCTCTCAGCACGCTCTCACACCATGCACACACCCGTCCACATGCACACAGTCCTGCCCACACACTTACCCTCGCTGTTAGCGCAGCCCACGAGTTTCCCCTTGTCGTCAGCGCACACGTACTCCTAGTCCCCGTGTCTAGCGTAGATAGCCTCTGTTCCCCATGTAAATGTGCTCCTCTCCCCCCTGGTGCCCCTGTAAATGTGCCGGGCTCAGGCCTCTCTCCTCCTCCCCATCTAAATGTGCTTTCCAGCCACCATTGCTCAGTATACCCGTGTCTGCTGTCTGTGGAACTGGCCACCACAAAGTCCTTGTACATGTCCCACCATGTTACCCTGTGTGAACAGCCACCATTGCTCTGGACCAGACCTCATAAATTCACAACGCCCCGTGCCCCCCTCCCTCTCACTGCTCTATTGGCATCCCGCGTTCCCCCCACTCCTCATGCTGGAAGCGTACCCATCTTCCCCAGCTTCTGACATCCTGGAAGCAGCGACTCGGATGTCCTGCGCGCTCCATGCGCTCCCCACCATTTGCAGCTTGCACACGCACGTGTCCCCAGCCCCAGCCCAGCTCCCCAGGCTGCCTGGTAGGTTGGCTGTCCCCCACCATCCTCCTCCTCCCAGCACGCACCGCCCTTGGTAGCGGATCCACTGCTCCTCACGCATGGTTGTTTCCTTACTCGCCCTCCCCTCCTCTGTGTGCCTCCCCGAAGATGCCCTGTAGGTCTCCTGTTGTCAATGGTCATGCTTATTGTTGCAATTCAGTGCTGATGGATGCTTCTCCTCCCTCCCCGCCGTTTCTCTCGCTCATGCTTGCTGCTGTGCACCAGTGCGCGCGGGCGCTCATGCACTGCCACCCATCCTGCTCACCCGTGTCCCGACGGGTTCCGGACTCGCCGTCAGCTCATGTTCACGCTCTCTCACTCCTCCTGGAGCCCCGTGCTCAGCTCACTTGGTGTGGGCACACGCTCGTTGGTGGGAGGGGGTGGCGGCTTGCTGTGGGGCTTACGCTTATTTGCTGTGGACGTCATCATCCGTCTAGAGCTCTCGCTCGCTCGCTCATTCTGGGCTCAAGCTTGCTCACCCTGGCTGTGGGGCTCACCTGCGCTCATCTGGGCTCGCGCTCACTCGCCGCGGTGCCGGGGCTCGCGCTCACCTGCTTGCTCTTGTGCTGGTGCACATACATGGCTCACGTTCAAGTCTTCACCCCATTTTTGGTCGTGGCAGCAGCAGCAGCTCCTGACACCTCCTCCTGCAGTGGGACAGGGCCAGGAAGAGCAGGGAAGGACGGGAAGGAAGGGAAGGCTGTTTTTCTGCCGCTAGCTGTTCCCGGACAGGCAGCGTAGGTGTAGCCAGCAGCACCCCCCTCCTCCTCCTCACGGGGTCCCCCGGGTGGGCACGGGCCTCTCCGAGCTCCAGCGCTGGGCAGGGCCATGCTCCGCTCGGCTCTGGGAGCAGCTGCAGCCCCAGTCCCGCACTGTGCCTGGCTCCTTCGCGTCCAGTCCTCCTCCTCTCCTCTCCTCCTCCTTCTCCTCCTCCTCCTCCTCCTCCTCTCCTGCTCTCACTCCCCTCCCGCTCCCCACACCGATGGCACCCCAGCGCCGCAGCGGCGGGGGGCTGCGTGCCTGACAGCACGAGGTGGAGACAGACTCTGCCCGAGGCACCCACCCCGTCCCCGCTAGCTGGAGCCCAAACCCCGACTGCTGCTGCCGCCGGCGCCTCGCTCCGTGGCCTGTCTGTCTGCCTGTCCGCTGGCGCCCATCGCTGACAGACTCGTGTCCGTGTTCTGAGTATAACTTGCCAAACTCTTTATTCTTTCGATATTTGCAGATATGTGCCACTGTTTCCAACTTTTCATCAACAAAAAGGCCTTTCCAACTCCTTCCAAATTAGAAGATCCAGGTGGTTACACACGGCACCTCTGTACAAATTCTCTCACTTTTCATTGCCTCTCCAGGGCCGGATAAGGGATGGGCACTGGGATTGATCTAAGATTAGAGGCTCGCCCGCCCTCCAGCCAGCATGGGTCCCCCCCTCGGAGACACGCAGGAGCCTTTTAAATCCCCCCAATGTAAAGTCTAGGAAGCGCTGAGACGGCCTGCGCCTGCACTTTAAGCTGGGACATTTCTGGGCCTGCTGGATGCTGTCTAGGCACTTTCCATGCTCGGGGATGCCAGGCGGACGACCCTCATGGGATGGGAAGACCTGCAGACCCGCCGGGACCGGGCGACAGCAGCGAGTGGAGCTGGATGGGCCAAAAGACGCTTTGCTGCTGCCTGCGGGAGCTGCTGTTAGCGCCTGCCGCTAGCACTCCGCTCCTTCCTCCCTACTGCACCTCCTGCAGCCTGCATGGACTCCTGCTCCTCCTCCTCTTCCTCCTCGCAGCAGAGCAGCCATCTATGTCTCTTTAGTTTTCTTCTCTTTCAATCTCTTTGTTTTGTTCTGGGCCCAAAAGCAAGTGAATCGGTGTCCCAGGCGCGTGGGGCTCGTGTCCCTTTCTGATCCAAAGCACATGGGGCGCTCCCAGACTGAGGGGGTGTGTAGGACGCTCCAGAGAGACGCTGCCGCTGCCCTTCTGCCATTGTTGTGATTCTGAATGTATTGATTGTGCTCCATGCCGTGTATGACTTGATATTTTCCTCTGTCCTAAGCACTTTGAATGAGTTCTGCTCAACAGACTGTATATTTCATATTGTATTTATTGGAGTTTGCTCTCACCGCAGCCGCCCTCGGGGGCTGGCGGGTTTTGCTCTCAACTCTCTAGACGTGTGATAGATATTTATTGTCCATGCTCTTTTGTAAGGGGCTGGTATCTCTGCCCGGTGACCTGTGCTACTTTGTATGGTGCAAGTGTGTTAACAGAATAAATCTGTTGGATTAGTAGAGGTGTGAGTTCCTTCACTGCCTTAGCCTCTCCTGCTTCCATCCATGCTCCACCTGCATCCCATGCCATTTCTGTCTGTCGCCATGTCCCGTGTGCCCCCGCGGGAGGGGGGTCAGAGGCAGCCCCGTTCTGCTAGGAGGACAGCTCTGCTTGCAGTCATGGGGGGAGAGGACAGCTTGCCAGGGGACAGGAGGTGGGGAGGCTGGGGCTGGAGTGTCCCTAGAGGGGACGGGCAAGACGCTGGCTGCTCCATGCGCTGGGAGACCTGGCCTGGGGGAGAGTGGTCTGGTCTGGCAGCCTGCTGGGGACGTTTCCGTCTCCTGTGCCCCCGTCTCTAACGGACCTGTGTCTCTTCTCTTCCAGTCTCGAAAGGGCGCGGACCCGGAGCGGGAGAAGAAGGTGCCGGAGTGTAAAGCGGACAGTATCGGCAGCGGGCGGGCCATTCCCATGAAGCAGGTTCGATCCTCCTCCCTTCGCCCCCATGCGAGAGCAGGCTCCCTGGGGAGGTGCCACGAGGCTTTACAGTGCAAATTCGGGGTGCCCTCGCTCGGCACGAGGCGTGGGAGAGCGTGGAGGAGCCCCCGCGCCGTCTGCGGGGGGGCTGCTCCGGCCGGCGAGCGGTTCCAGCAGAGGGCATCCGTGCCCCGCGCCCGCTCCCCGGCCCCCCACGCTGCAGCCCCCCACGCTGCAGCACTTCCCTCCTCTCCTCTCCCCTGCTCTCCTGCTCCAGCTGCACTCCGGCAGGACGGGGAGGCTCTCCTCACCGTGGGCAATGGCAAAAACCAGCGAGCGCAGTGCCTGCGCCGTGAGCTGCGTGAATTGGAGGCGGGCAGCCGCTTGCTCAGGCAGCAGTGCGTTCAACTCCTGCCTCCAGGCTTCCAGGGAAGCTCGAGCTGCCTGGAACCGACCCCAGGTGTTGCCTGTCCCCGTCTCCATCGGCTGGAAAGCAGCGATGGGTAATATCTGAGCCAGCCAAGTGGTGTGGATTGCCTGAGTGGTGTTTTCACCCGGATTTCCTTGCACTAAGGCTCATCTGCACGCTGCTGTGCAGCACCTGGCTGTGCTTCTGCCTTGCCCCCTGTGCTGTGAATCCATTTTTCTTCCAACGGCCCCAGCTGGCTGCTTTCTGCCCCGTCTGCCTGTGCACATGAGGCCGGTGACACCTCTGCGTCGCAGGAGCAGCGGGGCAGGATGGCAGAGTCTGTGTCCTGACCAGGTACCGTCTCCCTGCAACTGTTGTGTGCTGAGGGAAGGAGCCCCCCTGGGAAGGACTCGGTGAGGCCGGGCTGACTGAGGAAGGGGGCAGTGGGGCAGAAGAGAGAGACCCTGCTCGCTGCTGGAGCTCCCAAAGCTTCCTGCCCTTTCCAGTCCGTGCAGTAACGCTGCGGAAGGTTTGTTCTCCGTGCTGCTGCGTGACAGGGCAGCGCTGGAAGGAGGGCTGCGCCTGCGAGGGCAGCGTGCTGACGGTCGCCTCTGGGCCTGAAGGGGAGCGGTGGCCGGGAAAGCAATGCTGGGGGGCGCTGGAGGGGCTCTGCTTCCAGAGCACCGATGGTTTGCACAGCCCCAGCAGGAAGGGGCCTATCACCCATGTGCCACGTGCCCATTCTCTCTCTGCAGCACAGGTCTGGGTTTTTTTTGTAATCCCTTGGTTGGAGCAGGGATCAAGACTTCTTTTACTGTTTCTTCCCCCACAACCACCACGGGGTGCTTGCCTCTCTGTCCACACTGCTCCTCTCTTCTTGGTTAATGGTTGGACTAGATGATCTTCAAGGTCTTTTCCAACCTAGATGATTCTGTGATTTCCAAGCAGAGCTGGCTGTCTCTGCACACCCTCTGGTCGGGGCTGCGTGCTGGTGACGACGGGCACGCCGGCTCCAGCACCACCTCTCGGTGACTGGGCAGGCTGCGGGGTGCACAGTCCAAGCCCTGCCTCCACGCCATGTCTGCTGCCTTTTGGCTGCCAGGCAGCGTGGTGGGTAGTTGCTTTGCGGCAGAAGCGCTCGTGCACTCTTGATTTTGAGGCAGCCCAGCCTGGGCAGGTGGGGAAAGTGGTGGGCAGTTAGTTGTTCTGCAGTGAGAGGGGAGGCTGAGAGCAGAGCAACCGGAGCTTGGAGCTAGACCTGACTAGGCTCCCCAAAACTGTGCTGCTGGCTGCAGGAGGTCTGGTCATGGGAGAGTTTCCATGGCCTTTGGTTTCTGGACCTTTGGGTTGCTTTTCCCAGGATTTCCCTTAACTCAGCAGGGCAAGGTGCTTTTTTTACTCGCTGCTGTGTCTCTCTGTGTTGCTAACTGGGCCTGGCTTTGTCCAGTCTGCTGGGGATTGCAGCATTTTAGTGTAATTATTAAGTCGTTTGGGTAGGCAGAGCAGTGCTGTTACCGTGTTAACAGGTGAAGAACTGAAACAAAGGCCTAGGTCTGCAAAACAAAGCTTGCACTTCTGTTCCTGTGCTTTGCAAGAAGTAGGTGCCAAACTACTTGCCTGGTGTAGGACATCAGTGAAGTGACCAGTTTGCACAGCAGCAGCTGGCCAGGAGAGCCTGGAGCAAAACATTACCCTGTGAGATCTGGGTCTGTGGCCGGGCTCAGGACTGGCACCTCCTGTAGCCAAAGCTGTGGGAGGTGATTTCGCAGGGGAGATCCTGGCAGTCTGTTTCCAGGAACAGGTACTGACACTGGGGGAAGAAGAGTGTCTTGTCGGAAAGGTAGGCATGGATTTATGCCAACGGCTCTCCCCCCTGGGCTCTGACTGACTGTGTTGCACCGTACCGGAGCTGCTGGCCCTGGGGCAGCGCTTCAGCCGCAGAACACTGCTGTGACCTGCCTCTTGAGATACTGTGGCACTCTGAAATTGCTTGAATTAAATAGTTGTGCTGCAGCATCTTAGGAAGGCACAGAGCTTTGTTCCTAAAGGAGAAAACAGGCCTATATCGACATGCAGGTCTGGGGGGATGGGGTTGGTGTAAACACGCAGTGTGGTAGATCCGGAGTAATACCAGAGTGCTGCAGTTCTGCACCATCCCTGTTGTGGCCATTTGCTGGATCGTCCCTCTGGGATGAGCGATGGCTTGCTACCACCAATCTGAAAAGGAACAAAGGCTGCCAAGAAGCTCCATATCACAGAGATTCAGGATAGGTGATGATTGCTCTGGTCTCTGATACAGACCTGGCCTTTCTGAATGATCACGGAGATCTCGTTGCTTGCCATCTCTTTGATGGGCAGTGAAAGAGCAGGGCCTGTAGCTAATTTCACTCTTACGTGGTCTGGTGGTCCTGCCCCACCACAGAAGAGCAGAGAAGCCAGTCGTTTTGAGGGCTCTAGAGTGGCAAACATGCGGGATCTTCTGCCTGGGTGCTTGGTGTCAGACTGCTTCTCTTCCCTCAGCATGTGCACTGCTGGGCTGATGGCAACAGATGCTGTGCTTGGGGTGCTGTGGCCACAGGTAGGGAGCCTGGGGAGCAGTTTGATCCCTCTGCTTGGAAGAACAAGACTGGTGCATGCTGAAATTACCTAAAGATCGTTGAAGTCAGTGGGTGACGTGGAGCAGCAGTAGGGGTGATTGCCCTGCAGAGTCCTTCCGTGAGGGCTATGATCACTGTGACCAGTGTGTGAGCTCCTCCTGGACTCTGTGGGTTTAGTGTGGAGAAGAGGAGGCTGAGGGGAGACCTCATCGCCCTCTACAGCTCCCTGAAAGGAGGGTGCAGAGAGCTGGGGATGAGTCTCTTGAACCAGGAACAAGCGATAGGACAAGAGGGAATGGCCTCAAGCTGTGCCAGGGCAGGGTTAGACTGGCTATTAGGAAGCATTTCTTTCCAGAAGGGGTTGTTGGGTGTTGGAATGGGCTGCCCAGGGCAGGGGTGGAGTCCCCATCCCTGGAGGGGTTTAAGAGTCGGGTTGGCCCAGTGCTGAGGGATCTGGTGGAGTTGAGAACAGTCAGTGTGAGGTTAGTGGTTGGACTGGATGATCTTCAAGGTCTTTTCCAACCGAGATCATTCTGTGATTCTGTGACTGCCAGCAGCCTTGTTCAGCACTCGGCGCTTTGAGTTTCTGCACAGAGCCAAGTCTGATGGCCGGGAAGGCTACCATGGACTGGGAGGGTGGGTTGGGTGTTGCATAAAGGAGGAACGTTGGGTGGAGACTTTGCTTGGCTGAGAGGGGATGTCTGCTGCCACGGAGGTGTGATGGCTGGCTGTTGCTTGTCACCACCATCTCCAGCACCTCTGGGTGACCTGCTCTGTCTCCCTTACACCCCACACACACCTAGAAAAGATGGAAATTCCCAGTGGGACAGGTGAGACCATGGATGTTGAGGTGCCTCTGTGGGGGCTGCTCTACACCGTGGGCTCGGGATCTCTTTGCTGCAATGTCCTTGTGGTGATCCGTAAGTTCAGATGGTCCTGCAAGGTGGGAAGAGCTTCTTCATAGCTGGACGCTTGTCTCTGAGAAGTGGGTTAATTAGGGCGGGAGACTAAGCTTCCACAGCTGTTTGTTACTAGAAGTGAACTCCTAATTACACATGTACCAGATTCTTTCTGGGAAGGCTGCGCAGGCAGCCCGGGGGTCCCCAGGTCCCTGGCCCGGCTCAGTTTGGGCCATGCACTCCAGTAGGGCCCAAGGCGGGTGACTCCTCCTCCTTGGGAGCTGGGATCATGCTGGGAGCTTAGATTACATTTAAATTGCCATTTGCATTTTCCAATCAATACGCGACTTTACAATTAAGTTTGGTGTTAAAATTCTTAGCAAAAAGTGAGTGGAAGGGAGATTTGTGGAGTAAACGAGTCCTTTGGGGGCCATCGCTGCTCCCTGCTTCATTACGCTGCATATTGCTGCTGCTGCTTTTACTGTGCACCACCACAATCCAAACACAACACAGAGACACTCGCGCTGGCCGACAAAATGCCGGGAAAGAAAGGAAAAGTGGGGAGAGGAAGAGGGTTGGCCTCTCTTGCCTTTCGTCTCTGGCAGCTTTTTCCCTTCGTGCAGGACTTCCACACTCAGGAAGAAACTTGTGGAAGAGTTATTTCTTGTAAATCTTTCCGGGAGAAGCGGAGGGAGCTTGGGGCACAGCAGCATGCGCTGGCATGGGGGTCTCAGCAGGCCTGAGGAGCCCGGCCGGGAGGCACGCCAGGGCGCGTGCGCCGGAGCACGCTGAGGACGAGCGGGGAGGGGTTGAGCTCAGCTGTGGGGATGTGCCTGCCCGTTCTCCTGCGTTTCACCTGGCTTTGTCCTCCTGGCTGCTTCTCGCTTCTCTCTGAGCTGCTGCGGGGGCTTTCCTCCAGGAAAACCAGAGTTCTCGGGATGCTGCTGGGCCAAACCTCAGTGTTCTGCCATCAAAAAAGAAGAAGTTGGGCTACAGAGTTGTAACCTCGATGCAGTCAGCACAGCAACACCTCTAAAACCTGGAATCCTCTTGGCTTCTGTCCCCTGGCTCTTAATCTCCAGTACAGCAGCGAACATCAAGCCGAACTGAGCTCTATCCCTCAATTCAGCTGTTTTTTGCAAATGTTTGGCCTTAAGGGCCCCTTCCCCTCCCCTCAATTTTATTAGATATTTACTTAGACTGTGTAGTTGCTCCCAATTTTGGACTCTTGTGCCTTCTGGCTTGAAAAAATGGGCTGCCAGTGCTCAATTCTGTTTCCAGGTCTGGTTTTGCTTGTGTTTCAATTTGCGAAGTTCCAGATTTGTAGCTGAACTAACTGCAGCTGAACTCTTCTCTGCAGACAACACATTTTTGGGGGCTTGATAGAAGATGCAGCAGCCTGGAAGTGTTGAAGTAGGTATTTTGTAGCACCAAGGTGAATCAAGTCGAAGACACGTCAAGGAGAGGAGAGGCAGCGGGGGTTGTTGTTTTGCAGTATGTATTGGCGGGTCAGGCTGTAGAACTGAGCCAGTTTTAAGGCCAGAAAGGGTCTTTATGCCCAGAAGCCAGAGAATTTCATCCAGTGGCTTTGAGCCAAATTTGTAATTTCATTCTGGTCTGGAGCAGATTTGTTTGAAAGTTTTTGGATACAGAGAATCCAGTATTTATCTAGCTTAGCTGGTGTAGTATTAAACTGTCTTTATATGTGCGGAGGAATAATCATTTTCATACACCGTGTGGGAAACGCGTGGCCCAGCAGTGGTGCTAGAGAAGACGGTTTTGTGTAGGTCAGAACCAGAGCGGAGCCAGCCCTGTCCTGGTATTGAGAAGATGCAGGTGCCGCTGCGGCGTGTGAGAGGATGGCTTACGAGACCCCAGAAGCAGTCTTGCAGTCCGAGGGCCCACGACCACTCCAAGCAGTGACCGTGACAAGCGCTGCGCTGCCCTTTCGTCAGGGAGGTGCAGGAAAACATCAGGATCGGCTCTCCAGTGGGGAGGAGCGCAGCCGCTGTCACTGGTGGGTTTTGTGAAGAGGTTGGAGTGACGTGGGTGTGCCAGAGCCTGCCCTGGAGAGGGATGTGGTGAGATGACCTCCAAACGCTCTTCCAGCTCTGCTTTGCTACGATAATGCCACACCTGGAGGGAGCACCGTCTGCCTCGTCCGACCTGGCAGGTTGAGTTACTACCCAAACTGAACTCCGGGAGCTCAGGAGCTGCTGGACAATGGTGCTCTCCATCCTGAGAGCCCACCCTGCAGGGTGGCCTGGCAGTCTGTCCCCAGGAGCGGGACCTTGCATGACTTGTGCTAAAATCCACCCTGTTCTCAGCAGCCAGGTTTGCCAAGCGATACGAGACAGTTTGTGTTAACGGCCGGTCACTGCAGTGATTTATGCTGTGCTGTTTCTATGTTACCTTCAAGTTTTCTGGTTTTGTGTTTTCTTCGAGCTCGTTTGGGGAAGACAGTGTGATCAAATGCACCTCTGTACAAGTACTTTTGTTGGACCTAGATCTGCCATTTATGATTACGCTCGTTCTCATTTCTGATAATGTTTTTGGACCTTTCACTTGACCAGTTTTTACCCTGTGCATTAATGGCTTCATGGATTTTGTACTGTTGGTTTTTAATGGTGTGTGCCACTCAGTTAAAATTCTGACAGAAAACAAAATGCTGTGTCAACACAGTTACTGTTGTCATCAGATACTGCCATCTTACCAAAAGTAGGATCAGACTTCTCTGACGACCTATTTCTGCGTTGGTTGGCATTTGTTACCCTGCTGTCCTCTCGTTCTTTGCTGATCACTTCTTGCGGTGGCTTTTCCACGGTTTTGCCCAACGTAGGCGTCCGGCTAAGTGGCCATAATTACAAGGGTCATTGGTTTTCCCCTTGCAGATCTTGGCAAACAAAGCATGAGCTTTCGGACTGCTGCCATGTTCCAAGGCGTGTTAAAATCAGCACCTTTTAACCACTGCTGAGTGAGCTCGTCAGCTATTTCTCTCAGAGCTCGGCAAGGGATCAGATCCTGCCACCAACACAGCTTAGCTTTTGCCACTCTGTTTTAACTTTCTCTCCCTTGCACGAGTAGGAGGCGTTTCCTTTTCACACTGTTTGCTTCCCAAGTACTGAACGTAAGCAGTCATGGAGCACTTCTGCCTTTTCTGCATCATTTATTGCCGATTTCATGGTCATGTCTGGCAGCCTTGTTACCCCAGCATGTGCCAAACCCTACAACTTTTTGTTGTGTTTTTCCATCACGCAGGCACAGCAGCCTCAGTCTCTAGGCAGTGGGACGGGGCCCCCAAATATGCTGAGGCTGGCAGGACAGAGACTTTCTGTCCAGGTTTTTGAGGAGGTGTTGGCCTGGGGCCCAGATTTTTGCCACGTTAGGAACAGCCAGTCTGGATGTCTGTCCCGACAGTGCTTTTGGAGAGCCTGGGCCCGACAGTTGGTAGATCCAGCTTTTTCCCAGACTCTTGTTATTCATTTGTACTTTTGTCACCCTGTGCTGTCCTTTCCTCCCTGCCGGCAGAATACTTGATGTTCTCTGCCCGGTCACTGCTCCAGAGCCCTTGCACCTGGCTTCTTGCCCTGTCGTCCTTCTCCCTCTCCACCTCTCTCACCTGGTGCGTGATGAATTGCTGCTAGAAGCGGATCTGGGGAGGCAGAACTGGATGGGGAGAGGGTTAGGAGGGTCCAAGCTCTGCGCGTTGGTTCAGATCAATGGAAGTTAGTTCTGGGGTGGGCTGGTGGGAAGAAGGAGCTTCAGGGCATGTGAGCATGATTGTTTTCAGGCCCTAGGAGTGTGCTGTGCCCAAAGACCACAAGATAGGTCTGATGTAAAAACCTGGTCAGGAAGGAGGATGAACCAACCCCTCAGGTGCCCAGGACCTGCTCTGCCTCCTGAAATGTGTCCCTAGCTCCATTTGTTTGACATCTCTGAGAAAGAATTGCAAGCAGGCAAACGAATATGCATCCCTTGTAGACCTGTATCTTGGAGTGTTGTTTCATTGATTGGCCCCTGCCCCTCTCTGACAGTGCTTTTGGTGATGGAGAAAGGTCTGGGAGCACTGCGGTAACAGAGCAAGCAGTGTTGGTTGGTGGTGAGGTTGGCTTCTACCTTGTGTTGGCAGTGTCCTTCAGCACAAGAAGAGTTGCCCAGGGGGAGTGATTTGGGACAGCAGAGTATGTGATAGGTCCCTCGGAGGATCCGGGCGTCAGTACAGCCGTGTGGAGACCCTCGTCTCTGAGAATGGGAGGGGGCTGTCTGTGGAGACATGCTGGGGTTGGTGAGGAAAGGGGTGCAGGCCTTTTCCTACCAGTCCCAGGAAAAATGCTGTTGTGAGGGCCAACCTAGATGTTCTCTTGAGTCCTGATCTTTGTGTCTCTTCAAAGACCGGTCTCCTACAAGGGGCAGTGCTGGAGCTGAGCGGGGAGGTGCCTGGGCCAAACAAGGTCTGAGACTCTTGACGCTTCTCTTTCAGGGCATTCTCCTCAAACGCAGCGGCAAGTCTCTCAACAAGGAGTGGAAGAAGAAGTACGTGACGCTGTGTGACAACGGAGTCCTCACCTACCACCCCAGCCTGCATGTAAGCACCACGCTGGGTTGGGTAGAGGAGCGGGGTGGGATGGAGCAGCGTCCTCCTTTGTGCTACGGCTGCTGCGGCGGGTCCTCTTGCAGATGCAAGTTTCAGAGTTTCAGAGACTTGCTTGGGAAGGGTTTGGCAGATGAAAGCCCCAGTTTCTGCCTCTGGCAGGGCCCTGCGCAGGAGGCTCAGTACTAGCCCTCAACAGGGCAGGCATATTCAGCAGAGCCGTTTTTCACCAGGGTCTGGAGAAAACCTCTTCCCTCTCATGAAGGCTGTCTCTGCAGTGCCAGGTTGGGTGGGAAAAGCTGATAGGAACATGCTTTCCACAGAATTATGCTAAGTAAACGCATCTTTCTTTTCTCTGTTTCCCTTGCTCAGTCCATTAAAGCAGGAGTTGCTGCCTCCCTGCATCTGGGGTGAGGAGCAGGCGGAGAACTTGCAGCCACGGCTGATGCTGCCATTTGGGTGTGGAATAATTTTCCTGGCTGCTAGGTATTGGGTAATGGAGATGAGGTGCCTGTGCAGAGCCTGCCGAGCTGAGCTGTCACTCGATGCATCTCTGATCCTCTTCACTGCTTGGCTCAGGCGCGCAGCTGCCTCCCCATCCATCTCTGTCGCCTCCCCACTGTGGGGCTAATGACTTCTTCCCCATTCCCTCTTGAGCACAGTTTGCTGCTGAGACAGTGAGCCACGGCCAGACACACCTGTGACACCAAGGCCACAGCACCCTCTGCGGAGGGGACGTGCTGCCGCAGGACAGACGGACGGTGGCTGGGGAGCGCAGGGCAGAGCCTGGCCCGGGTTTGGGGGGTGCTGGGGTGTTCTGCAAGGTGCTGCAGCTCTTGTGCTTCCTGAGAGCTCCCGGGCCCTCGGTTTGTCCCTGATCTCAAACATGCAGGGGTTGGAGTGCCCTGAGCCTCAGAATCTTTCTCCTCGTTTCTAACCCAGTGTCTGTAACTCATGGGCTTGCAATGCTCAGTCATCTGGCTCCTGAACCACGGAGCCTTTTAACCCTCCTATGCTTTCACTGGAAAGCCAGCCACTGCATTTCCTTTCCTTAGTTTGTGGGAGCTTTGAGAACAGTTCTTTTTCTTTTAGTCTTTGATCTCTGTACCGTACTGTGGTTCTGCAGTTCCCTAACTCTGTAACCCTGTTTTTTGGTCTTTATAGAACCAAACTGGGAGGGAATGGCTGCTTCTGCTGCCTGCTCTGCGTGTGTGCTCACACGTGTGTGTGGGTTTATCACATTTCCATCGGAGGCATCATAGGCCGTTATTACAATCAGCTATAGAGGCAGAGTAATTTCTGGGATGTTGTTTAACCGCTCTTAGATGATGCTGCTACACACTAGGTTTCTCTCCTTTTTACACCATTTCTTCCTCAGGGGGTGATCTAGATTGATGTCACTTGCTTTCCTTACTGCACTTCTTCAGCGTTTCATTTCATTACTATATTGCCCCAAGCAAAATCTGGTTTGCTTCCACCTGGTGCTGCTGGTGATCCACAGCCCGTTGCTAAGAAAGGTACAAGATGGGCCTCTCCTCCCCTCGCTTTCGCTGAAAGCTTTGAACCTTGCACCCAAGATAGGTGTTGTATTGCCCTATATGTTTACTTAGAGCAAGGACTAATTAAGTGTGGGCCACGGAACGCAGGGCTGCTCGCTGCCCAGCTCCAGCTTCTTCAGGGACAGGGTGGGGTCTGCATGCTCCCTTTGTGGCATTGCCTCCCTGAGAACTGGGGAAAAGAGCCACAACATCTACCATCCCCTTATATTTTTTACTGCCATGCTGACAGAGGCTTTGGTGAGCAGTGTGCTGTTCTGAGTAGCGAAGGCCCCTCTGCCTTGCCTCGCCTTCCCTCTGGATACCTGGTTTACAACCTGCTTAGAGGGGACAGATGCAGGAAGGAAGCCTGGAGGAAGAGGTGATCAAGAAGAGAGTGTCCCATTATATCCTCTCCTCCCCATCGTCTAGAGCGAATCGGAAGATGCTGCGGTGCGTTTGCCACCGGGTTTATCTCCCATGGCATGAAGCGAGTTGCCGTGTCCTTTCACAGGATGACAGAAGCAGAGCACATTAGGGTTGAACAGCCTGGGTCAGGAATGAAACCTGCGTTCCTGAGGAAGGACACGTGCTGCTTGGTCACTTCCATTTGTGGCAGCAGCTCTCAGGCCAGCAGGCACATGGTGAAGTAAGCCGCTGGCCAGAACAGGTATGCAGATCCTCGTCAAAGGGACACCCGCCATCCTGAAGTTCCTTCCTTGAGATGTGCGTGTCCCAGCTTCTCCCTGCCTCGCGCAGGGGGAGCCTGCACTGCCACAGGGCCAGGGGATGGCAGAATTCAGGGTGCAGCAGAGGGGTCCCCGAGGGCATGGCTGAGCACTGCAGGAAGAGGGCTTTTTCCCAGCCCCCGTCAGGGTGTTTAAGCCCCAGAGCATTTTTGTGCTGCTTTTGTGTTCCCAGTGGCTTTTCCTTGGTATGATTCAGGGCAATTCCTGCCTAGACATCTCTTCTTTTGCATCTCTGTTATGTTCTCTCCCTGTCTCTCTTGGGATGGGTGTAAGTACCCTGGGGATCAACAGCCCTTCCTGCCTTTCTTTTCCTCCAGGCAGATATGTCTGTGCCCCCTTGGATGAAGGTTACAGCATGGCTCTGCCTGGGTCATACTTCTCATTTTACCAACCAAAAACTTCCTGCTGGGGCTATTCATGTGCTTTTGGGTTTTTATCACAGAATCACAGAATGATCTAGATTGGAAAAGACCTTGAAGATCATCCAGTCCAACCATTAACCTCACACTGACCGTTCTCAACTCCACCAGATCCCTCAGCACTGGGTCAACCCGACTCTTAAACCCCTCCAGGGATGGGGACTCCACCCCTGCCCTGGGCAGCCCATTCCAACACCCAACAACCCCTTCTGGAAAGAAATACTTCCTAATAGCCAGTCTAACCCTGCCCTGGCGCAGCTTGAGGCCATTCCCTCTTGTCCTATCGCTTGTTCCTTGGTTCAAGAGACTCATCCCCAGCTCTCTGCACCCTCCTTTCAGGTAGCTGTAGAGGGTGATGAGGTCTCCCCTCAGCCTCCTCTTCTCCAGACTAAACCCCCCCAGTTCCCTCAGCCGCTCCCCATCAGACCTGTGCTCCAGACCCTGCACCAGCTTCGTTGCCCTTCTCTGGACACGCTCGAGTCATTCAATGTCCTTTTTGTAGTGAGGGTTTTTATCCCTCGACTTGTTTCTGGATCTGTATCCTGGCACCTCCAGCCCCACTTTGAAGTTTTCTCACTGGGAGTCAGGCTTAAACTGTGGGTTCGCAGTCACAGGTGGACAGAGAGTGCTCCAGTGAGCTGGGTCCAGCCCTGAAATCAAGTGTTGTGTGACTCCTTGATGGCAGCATGTCTGCCTTGACCGCCAGCCTGGACCTGTGCTTGGGTCCTGCGGAGCTGCGCCTTCCTGCTCTCAGGTGCCACCTCTGCCTCTGGGGAACAGTCAGTGCTTTCAGAGACTTTGCAGGCAGGATGCCTGGAGTTGGAGCAGTGGGCAGCAGCTCTTGCCGAAGGCAGGAGTCCTTGGGGGCCTGCTCCCTGGATTCAGCACAGCTTTCCTTGTTGAATTTGTATTTTTCATACCTTTCTGTGAGTGTGTTCAGAGACAGGTAAAGAACAAGTTCTGTGAAGAGACTGGTGCGGTTTCCTATCACTTTCCCAAAGCCTTGGAGAGTAAATGCTTCTGCTCGTGAGGAAGGCGTATGTGGTTCAGCCCAGCTTCACTGGCCAGGCTGTGCTGTGCTGCGCAGAGCTAGAGAGAAAGCATCTCCCATTTTGCAGCCAGTGGAGCCATTCACACAATCACCTTCTGTTAATTCTATCTGCAACATCAATTAAATTGTTTGTAGAAACTAATTGAATGTGGCTTAATCACACATCTTAATAGCTTTCCACGCTTTGAACTCGTTGTTAATTCCAGTAATAAAATGAAATGAGAGAACTGGCTGGGTAATTAGCGAGGAGGCTTGGGAAGAAATTGCTGTTTTATAGCATGTAATAAAAGCAGTGCGCTGGTGACCGCTCTCTCCGGCAGGCAGCCGGCTACCGCAGCAATTGTGCTGAGTTAGGGAAAATCCTCCAGCCCCTCCGAGATTCCCTGCCCAGGGGTGCCACCAGGCTCCCACCCAACCAGGAACAGCTTGAAGAAGGGTTTGGTTGGGCAGGTTATCTAGGAATTGCCCAGGGGAACCAAAGGGTGTGCGTGTCATTTGAGGTCAAGTCACCCAGAAGTTGGAAACACGGAAGGGTGGGCTGCCCGTGCTCTTGGGTTTGCAGTGAGGACTGGATGCCTGCTCTGTGCAAAGAGGAGAGTTCAAGGTGTTGAGGTGCTGCAGGTAGTCACCTGAGACCACAGAGCACTGTGGTCTCCGTACAGCCCCCGTTCACCAGCTTCTCTGCGCCGAGGATTGGCAGAATGGTTGCTCTTAAACCGATCTTGTTCGTGTCTTTATCTTCTTGGATTTGGAAGCAGACAGGGACCAGCTCTGAGTTAATCTTTTTGGTGACCTCCTTGTGAACTGGAGCAAGCCCAAGCCTCCCTGCATCAGCTGCAGTCTCCCCCTGGACGGTTGCTGCCACTCTTCTCCCAATCACAGTGCACGTCCCCAGCGCAGAGAGCCAGGGGAGGACACTCCCGTGTCACGATTCCTCCTGGGGTCTAGCTCAGCTTTCGGTCCCAGCTCCCTTGAGGGCTGCCCGAGAGCAGAGCAGGGTGGTTTCCCCTCCACGCGTCTCTCTGGAGATCACACTGGTCGGGTCTGCCCTTTCTGGGGCGTGAGGCAGGGAAGAGCCAGCCGTGTCGGAGAGAGTTAGGGGAGAGCTGCAATGCCCTGTGGAGCAGCGAAGGATGAGGGACACAGCTCTCAGGAGAGCTAGGGGTCTGCAGCCTTATTTTGACCCAAAGATGAGATGCTATTAGGAGACAGGACAGAAAGTTATTAACAGTCTGCACATGGAGTTTTTGGTTGTATAATAAAGTCTACCAGAAAAAATGATGGAAGCACCAAATTTTAAATAATATAAAACTATGCAGGTGAATGTACAAGGGAGTTATCCTGACTTGTGTTGGTCTGGACTTAAATTATCCTAGCGGTGACCTGAAAGGGGATTTCCAAGTATCCCATTACTTACACTGTACTATATTATATTATTAGCTGTTATAGCTGAGTGCTGTGATGAAAAAAACCACAGATGACAGGGAAGAAGAACTGCCTGCCACCTACGTGCTCTTTTGCTCCATCTAATCTCTGAGCCCCAGCCAGGCTTTCACAAATGGGCTTGTCATGGCATCTGACTGCCTGTGGCAACATCCCGACATTATTCATATCAGAGCTGACTAGTTCTGGGCACTGGAAGTGAGACCTGGCACTTCTCAGGAGCCAGTTCTAAGGCACCAGCTAGCCGTGGGAAGCAGGCAGAATCACAGAATGATCTCGGTTGGAAAAGACCTTGAAGATCATCCAGTCCAACCATTAACCTCACACTGACCGTTCTCAACTCCACCAGATCCCTCAGCGCTGGGTCAACCTGACTCTTCAACCCCTCCAGGGATGGGGACTCCACCCCTGCCCTGGGCAGCCCATTCCAACGCCCAACAACCCCTTCTGGAAAGAAATGCTTCCTAATAGCCAGTCTAACCCTGCCCTGGCGCAGCTTGAGGCCATTCCCTCTTGTCCTATCGCTTGTGACTTGATTCAAGAGACTCATCCCCAGCTCTCTGCACCCTCCTTTCAGGTAGCTGTAGAGGGCGATGAGGTCTCCCCTCAGCCTCCTCTTCTCCAGACTAAACCCCCCCAGTTCCCTCAGCCGCTCCCCATCAGACCTGTGCTCCAGACCCTGCACCAGCTTCGTTGCCCTTCTCTGGACACGCTCGAGTCATTCAATGTCCTTTTTGTAGTGAGGGGCCCAAAACTGAACCAGTAATTGAGGTGCGGCCTCACCAGTGCCGAGTACAGGGGTAAGATCACTTCCCTGTCCCTGCTGGCCACGCTATTTAAGGCAAGTTGGAGTCCAGGCGTTGCATCCGTGTTGTCAGAAAACAGCTGGCTGTGGACACTGGGGAAGCCGTAGGGTCTTTCACCTCCAGCCCATCTGACTTGAGACTTCAGTGTGGTGCAAAAGAAACCAGCACATGGTGAGCTCCCAGATCACCTCCAAGACCATCTGTCTGTTAACCAGTTACTATGTGGATGAATGGATCCGGGTTTTGGTTTTGATGATGCGTATGAGAGGGGAGCTGAGAGTGGCGGGCCAGGGCAGGGCTGATCTTGAACCACTGTGCTTCTCTGCTGTAGGATTACATGCAGAATGTCCATGGGAAGGAAATCGATCTACTGAGAACTACAGTGAAGGTACCAGGCAAGCGGCTACCCAGGGCGACAACGGCAGCAGCGCCCAGCGCTAGCCCCAAAGCCAATGGGCTTGCGAAGGAGCGGAGCAGCACGCAGCTGACGGGAGGCACAGGTAAGAGTTGGTGGGGTTGCCGCAGAGCTGGCGGCCGTCCTTCCCACCGGTGCCTCAGCAGTGCCTTGCTTTGCTGAGCTGGAAACAAAAGCTGTTCTGGAGTTTCTGTGTTGCTTTCACCACTTTTTGCAAACGTGTTGGAGGTTCTGTGCGGGTCTCAGGTAAGATTTTATGCTGGTTAGTGTCCAGGACAAAAGAAAGAATAGAAGGGCTTTGACCAGTGGCATGAGCTCCCAGAGAGGAAGCTGTCAAGTCTGATGAGTTGCTGTGCCTGGGGGAAGCTGTTGCTTCCTAAAACAAATGAAATCTCAACCAGGTCTGTCTCTTGATCCCTGGCAAGTTCTCTTCAGTTTCTTTCCTTTTTCATGGCCCCCTTTTTTCTCCTCACTTTCCCCTGGAGAAATAGTAACGTCAGGGGCTTGTTTTTTAATTATTATTTTTCTGTGTGCCCATTCAAGAGGCGGCGCTGCCGCAGAGACTGGTGAGAGGAGGTGAGGGTGGGAGGCTCTCCGGTTTGTCACGGAGTTCATGCCACACTGCTTACTGCTTCTCCTGCCACAGGAGGGTGTCTCGCCCTGCCCAGGGGAGCTATTGAACTTAGAGCTTTCCTGCCCAACTTTCCCAGAACATTGACACGCCTTTACTTTTGTCCTCGGGGTTGGTATCCTTGGCCAGGAGGGACAGAGCCCACATGCATTCTTCCCAGTCTGGTATAGCAGGGTATGGATACCCCTCCACTCTTCGGGAGAACAAGGGAGTGCTGATAATGCTGCTGATAACACAAATCCTTCCTAATCTGGTACTGCACGCTGTGCCAGCAAGAGTCAACTTGGGTGACCACATCCTCATTTCTGTTCAGTCCCACGCTGCATCCCCATTGCGTCCTGTGGTCAGGGTGTTGTCTTCACAGCTTTCGGAGCTGAGGCCTCGTGAGATGGAGTGCAGCTGGGGTGAATGCCGGGAGCTGACTGGGGCCCTCAGCATCACACACAACATAGGGAATGGGGCATGCTAACATCGGTGTGTTCGCATGGTGCCAAGTGTGAAATAATAAGCCCTTCTGAACCCAGACTGCTGTTTCTGTAGAGTCAGAATAAGTCTGCAGATCAGATAAACTGTCTTTTTTGACCAAGGATGTGCAACTGCCTGTTTTCTGCCACGTTTCTCCACTGTACACTGTCATTTCTTCAGCGGCACTGTACACCCTCAGCATGCCCGAGTGTGGTACCAATTCCTGCCTCTGTACAGAGGCACTTCTCAGGCGGGCGCTTGTGGGGTGTTTCGTGTGAGCTCCCACTTAGAGAAGGTTATTGGAGCTGTAGGAAGAACCAAAGACAGACCACAGAAAAGCTTATGCTAATGTCAAACCAAATGCTCACATAACCCTGTATCCTGCTTTCAACAGTCAGCTCAGTCCTGTTGGGCTCACAAGAGCAGATTGAGATGTGACTTGATTACTGATTACCACTGCTTGGAAAACCAGCGCCTGGAAGCGAGCGCTGTGCGAGGCCTTTCAGTCTGGTTGACAAAGCTTGAGGAGACGCAGTGCGTGGAGGCTGAAGTTAGAGCAATTTAAACTTGAGAGGAGATGTAGTTTCCTAGCAGGGAGGGTAATTAAATGTTGGAATGGTTTATCTGGAGAGCTGGTGGACTTAGCACTGCTTGAAGCCTTTAAAACGAGATTAGTTATCTTTCTACAAGATATGCTTTCATCCAGCTCATGTGTGTGTTGCTGCGTGCATGTGTGCAGGGGATCAAACTGGGTGGATACTGTGGTCTTTTCTCACGTAAAAATCTGTGGATTTGAGATCCCCTGTTCACTGTCTTCTCTCTGGGCCCCTGAACAGAACAGCGCTGCTGTGCTACCCAGAGCATATGCATCAGGACGGGGCTCAGCATTAAGACAGCAACCTTAATCAGATTTTACAGGTCTTGACATTGGATGGTTGTCTGCATTGGTAAGAAAGGTTTTTTTCTCCTGGTACACAAATGGTAAGATGTTTTCTGAGGAATTTTTTCAACTCACTCTGATGCATCCAAGACTGATTGCAGCTGACGATGCAGTTGCCACGGTAAGTGCACCGACATGATAAAAATCCTCTGAGGTGACTTGCTTATATCCCTGTGTAATGCAGAGTACTGAATTTGGAGTTGCTACAGAATCTGCCCCGCTTCAAATTGGCAGGGACTTTGCAGTTCTGCTGCCTTGGGGGCTAGGGATGGGACTGTTACTGGGGTCCACTGGGTATCTTATCTAATACATGCTTTGGGCAGCTGGAGAGGGTCCACCTCAAAATTTGCAGTTCTCTGCCAACGCACTAGTTAATCTTCAGAGGACATGACTTTGGAGACCCGAATGATTTGCTGTCTTACACCAGGAGTGTCTGGGTAAAAACAAATAGCCTCTGTTCGGAGTTCAAAGCAGGTGGTCTGTGGTTTCTTTGCGACCTGACCTCTGCCAAGGTAAGTGAGTGTGCTAATTAATGTCCACTGCATGCTCAGTCCTTACCCAGGGGCAAGAAAAGAAGTAGTAGATGGAAGAGGAGAAAAAAAAGATAAAATATCTGTATGTGGATAAAATACACATATGCAGCACTCTGGTAATAATTCAAAATAACCTCCAGAGTAGGTACAGACGGTACAACTTGGAGCTAAATAGAGTAAGAATGGGGAAGGAGCTTATATTTGTGAAACCCGTGGGACTCTGAGCGCATGGATGATTGTACCCTGACTGTAGTCAGAGTTGTTTTTATTTTAGGTTGCATATGTTCCCTTTGTAAACCCTGTTCTTGGAGGCACAGAACATTGTCAGACTTTGCAGCTGCCTTATGTCCACCTAAGGTTACGTTTTGTGGAACGTATATGCAAATGTGATGGTGTATGTGCCCAGGGAGGTAGTGCAGTCTCTCTCCTCAGAGGTAATTAAAAAACATACAGACACAGTCCAGGGCAACTGGCTTTGGTGGTCCTGCTTGAGCAGGGGTGTTGAACAAGACAACCTCCAGAAGTCCCTTCCAACCTCTGCCATGCTGTGATTCTGTGTTTATTTTGTCAACATCAAAAATTTGTCTCCAAGAGCTGTAAATCTTCAGACGTTTGATGCAAAGATTGCCTAGAAGCAGAAGTTTTGTCCTTAATTAGAAACTTTTTCTTTTCTTTATCCCTTGGAAAATATATTGGCATTTGATCAAAGTTGTGGAAGTTGGTTACTGAAAGCTCTGGAGCACCTAATCTCCTCATGGGCTGTCAAGAGCTCCTGGCAGAGTGGTCTCTACTTTTCTGTGATATTTTTTCTTCACTTTCCAACTGTAATGTCCTCCTAACTTTTATTCTTGTATGGTAAAGCGACTATCCAGAGATGGACAAGTAGCAGAGATCAAGCATAAGTTCTGTTAACAGGTTTAGAACTAACTAAATGCAAATAACCAGCATTAGTACAACATTTACAGCTGAACCCTAAATCAAACCCTTCAACATCAGGAAATCCTAAAGCACAGGCAACTGGCCCATGTCACCTCTGCCAGCTTGCACTCCTTGCCTGCTGTGTTAGTTGCAGGCAGTGCTGTGCGCAGAGTTAGGCCTGACCAAGCAGCCCAGCCTGGGAAGCAAAGCCCCACGCCTGGACCTCCGTAGACTCAAGCGGCATGTTCTTCATCTGGGTCTCAACACAGGATTTGCTGTTTGTGCGTTGTGCTCGCTGTCTCTCCAGTTATGTCCTGGAAGTCCAAGAGGACGCTTGGGAAGTGCTGGCCAAGGGGAGCTTCACAGAACCACAGAATGATCTCGGTTGGAAAAGACCTTGAAGATCATCCAGTCCAACCATTAACCTCACACTGACCGTTCTCAACTCCACCAGATCCCTCAGCGCTGGGTCAACCCGACTCTGAAACCCCTCCAGGGATGGGGACTCCACCACTGCCCTGGGCAGCCCATTCCAACGTCCAGCAACCCCTTCTGGAAAGAAATGCTTCCTAATAGCCAGTCTAACCCTGCCCTGGTGCAGCTTGAGGCCATTCCCTCTTGTCCTATCGCTTGTTCCTTGGTTCAGGAGACTCATCCCCAGCTCTCTGCACCCTCCTTTCAGGTAGTTGTAGAGGGCGATGAGGTCTTAAGGTCTCAGCTTATCTGAGAACATTTCGGATATGCTTTCCATGAGCATCTCCCAGATATTTCTGTGGCACTTTCCTGCCACCTTCTTGTCCCCTAGGTTTTCTTTAGAGACTTGTTGTGGACTGCCGTTGAACCACTTGATCCTCAGCCGTACTGACTGCTGAGCCATTGGGTGTTCCTGACACGGTTCTGGCTTACGGCAAGGACTCTCCTGGACAACACCTGAGGGACCAGTGCAGGCCAGCACGTGGCTTGGGTGCAGCTTTTGGGGAGAGAGAGTTACCACGTGTAGGCAGAAGCTTAGTTGTGCTGTGGAGTCTCAGGGCCGAGGGATGGCGTTGCTAGTGTCACATCTCCAGAGGGACATCTCTCGGGGCCGGGGGCATGACCAGGCCACTGCTGCAGGTTGACCTTTCCACGGTGGAGCACTGCTTGGGCTGCTTCGTGTGAACGGGGCAGCCCCACGGCCGGTATTGGTCAGGGTCTAGTATGCGCCAGGCAGGCTAGGAGAGGGGTCCACCCCAGGGCACGCTGCTGTCCCGCTCACTACCCTATGCTGACACAGGTTCTTAAGCAAGGGCCATGATGGCTCTTGTGTTCCACACTAAAAAGAATCCCTTTAGTGTCACGGATGTAGTCAGGGACAGTGATGAAATCATTTGTCTGTTCAAACCATCCCTAGGGTGGGATTGACCCAGCGCTGAGGGGTCTGGTGGAGTTGAGAACAGTCAGTGTGAGGTTAGTGGTTGGACTGGATGATCTTCAAGGTCTTTTCCAACCGAGATCATTCTGTGATTGTGTGGGAGGGTGTCACATGTATGTGTTCCACCTTCCGCAGTGATGATCACAAGGTTCTTTGGGCCAACCATCCCATGTCAGGAGAACGAGTGGCCTTATCCTGGGAGGCGCACGGGGAAGAAGGGGAATGTAACACTGGATTCCTGGAAAACCGCAAGTGGAGGGGGGGGAACTCGCTTTCATGAGTGCGCCTGAACAAAACGTCTCATCACTTATATGAGAATATATTGCGACTGATGTGCATGAAGGCTGAGAATATGTTAAAGATTTAAGCGATACATGGATAGAGTTATAAAGAGAGTAAACACTTATGATTTGTAAAGTGTTACTCTTAATATAAAAACAGACCAAGAAGTGCTTTGAGTATTGAATGCCTCAATAAGCCATCAGTGCTGCATTGGCATGAAATGGGAGCCCAGGCAGGCCTTGGCAGAAGGAGAGGTACCCCACAGACAGCTTCAGGTTAGGTGGGGAAGCACGCCATGGCAGAGAGAAGGCTGGTTGTCAGCTTCAGCGCTTGGATTGGTTAGCTCTCTGATGGAGAGGGTGGTCGTGTGGATGCTGAACCCCAGCTTTTGGAGCTAGATAGGGGTGCAGACATGAAGTGCTCTTGCACTAAGACAGTATTAAATGTTTTTACTCTTTGTAACCATTTCTTTCTGAATTTGGAGTGAAAAGTGAGATGTTTTAGCCTTGCTTAGTGAATTTTATTATATTTAACAGTGAAGTCTTCCTTCTTGTTGAGGCAAGATGAACTAGGTTGGAATATTCAGGGTGCATTGCATGGAGGTAACTAGTCAAAATAGAGTGGGAAGCACTGGCACTTCTGGCCATCTTCATCCTGAGACGTGAGGAGGGAATCCCAAAGCAGGCGGCCAGTTCTTGGCGCAGTCTAAAGGCCCTGTGTAAAATGGGCACTACCTGGTGTCTGTCTGGGGAGAGAAATCCACTCTAGCGGGCGCTGATCGGCACCTTCCAAATGCACCTGAAGCCAGAAGACACCCCTGCTTACAGGTGCTGGTGGGGTTCAGCAGCACGAGCTCTGCCACGGCCCCATCCTGCACAGCTCTGCCCATGCTCCTCCGTCCCTCCCCTGCGTCTGCACCACAGCCGGGGCTGTTCCTGCATGGTCCTGGCCCAGCGTGGTGGGGACAGCCGTGGGTGAGACTCCCATCCCTGCTGCCGGCAGCACCCTCCTCGCTGGTGGCGCAGGGGCTCCTGCCTGCCCTCACGGGAGGACGGCGCGGACCGCGGCGGTGCTGCCAGACCTGACGTGCCTCCTGGGAAGGGTCGACACCGTCAGCCATCGCCAGGGCTCAGGTGGCGGTTCACAGGCCCCCACCCCAGCACCAGGTACGCGTCCAAACCACTTGCTCCTCTCTGGTGCCAGCTGGAGCTTTTAGGAACAGTTTTGGCGTTGGCACAGCCCTGGTGCTGCAGCCGGTTGTTGGGCACCTGCGCCAGCGCTGTGGAGGCAGGAGGGCACCGCACCAGGCTGCAGGCGCCTGGGAGGCTGCTGTCGTGCGAGGGATGTGCAGCAGAGACCTGACCTTCCCCAGGCTGCGGAGCACTCACCCATGTCCCCATCCCCCCAGTCCTTTCTCTCTTTCTCCCCCCATCCGGGGTGAGCTGTCCTGTCCCCATGGCACCTTGCCCAGGGGGTGCCCTGCCTGGCCCATGCTGGGTGTCCGTGGGACACGCCACCCCCTTAGGCTACAATACAGTGCATGTGCACGTGGCTTACGCTAGAATTGCCCTGACAGACTCCATCTTAGCATTTTCCAACTTCTGGTATCTTCAAAGATAGTCTTTTTTCCCCCTTTACTACATTTTTGTAATACAGCTAAAAGACCCATCCTTTTCTGAAGAGCAAACCTGCTCTTTGTCTCGTTGGCAGATTTACACCCTCAATCTGGTGAAGGACTGGGCCAGCCGAACACCGCTACTCTCCAAACTCATCCGGAGGTGGGAGGCACCGCTGGCTGGGAAGATGCTCGGCTCTTTCCTGGGCACCTGGGGCGTGCTGGGATGTAGGAACAAGGCACTTCTTCCAACAGCTGGTGGATGTGGCTCCTTTCTTGCTGACCTCCTCTCTCCTGCCTGTGCTCTCCTCCTCTGCTCTCTTCTTCCTGCTCCCAGCCGTTCCTGCCTGCCTCTCCCACCAGCGACTCCATCCCCTGCTCCCTTTTTCTCATTCTCAGCACTGCTGGGCAGGTGATAGGCAGCATGAGCACAGAAGAGGCATCGTGGTGCTCTGATTCCCTAGACCTAATACCATAGCAGCACCGGGTGCCAGGAGAAGCAATTGCTCATGCTACAAGTCAGGCTGCATCGGAATAGACACATATACTTAACCCTGTTCGTGTCAAAGACTCCCAGAGACTTTGAGGGAACCATCTGTGCTTGCTGTTTGTCTAATTTTCCGCAACTAGAAGTGAGACCACCAAAACCACCTAAGTTAGTCAGAGCATCCCTGCATCTGCGTTTCGGAGTCAGTGTGTGCTAAAAGGACAGTGATACTTGCTAAAGGACTTTGAAATGGCTAGTGGAAGTTCTCCACAAGTGGTGGGAACTGCAGAGACTCCTCAAGTCTTAAAGGAAGAGCACACGTGGGTACTGGCCTTTGGAGAAAGCTGAGAAAGAGTTCTTGCCAATTACTGCCCGGCCTTGTAAGTCCCCGGTCAGGTGAAATAGTGCTGGCTATGGTGCAGTGATGGCAACACCTGTGTTATTCCGGGTTTTGGGGCTGGAGCAGTACCAGGCCAGATGCTGGGCATACCAAGCACGGGTCAGCGGTGCCTCGGGCGAGCTCTGGGCACGCAGCTTCACAAGGTGAGGTGGGCACCTCGCCAGCCCAAGTGCAAGCAGCACCTCACAGTGCCTCTGGCGCCAGGCAAATCCAAGTTGGGGTTGGAGAGGGCGGGAAAGGGTTGTGCAGGTCTTGCTGCCAGAGCTTAAGGATGCTGTTTTCTGGGTACAGATTGGTTGTGAGTAGGGAGCCTGGTGGCAGGTATTCACTGCACATGTGGCAGTGCTGGTTCAGGTGTCTCCTGAAGGTCCTCTTCCCACTGGAATATCACTTCTCTTGCACTCTTCTTCAGGGATCCCCAGATGTATCTTTGCTGTAGTTCAGCAAGCTCACCCTTTCTGCTCTTTTGCCCCATCTGTAGCTCATTCAATGTGTGTTTCTGGCTTGAAGAATGAGGGCAGCTCTTACTCAAAGTGCAGACTGGATGAAAAGGATTTTTGTAGTGGGGAAGGACAGATGGTAGCACAAGAAAAATAAGGAGACAGTGTCAATCAGCATGAGAGACTAGTCTCAGCACAGCTGCAGCCCTGAGTTCCTGCTTTGCAGAGGTTTGTAGGGATGTACTCCAAAGCAGTCAACACAGGGGAAAAGGGCATGAAGCATACTGCCTGAAAATGCAGTATGGATGCCTGTGCGTGTACTTCCGTGCACGCTTCACATGGGCACGCACAGAGCACACGAGCCTGTTCCTTGAGACTGCATTGCAGCTGAGCAACATAAAAGGAAGCCAAGCAGCTGAACGCTGGAAAACCTGCCTTCAAATGAGAAGTGGAAGTGTAAGGAAAAATCAGCAGAGGTTGCTGAGGTTGTTGTGGTTGTGAGCAGCTACATGGAGGCACAGTTTCCGACAGCAGAAGGCTGTCTGATCTAGCAGGCAGAAGCAGTGCAGATGCTCTCCCTCAGCCAGAAATGCTGAGCTAATGCAGCAGTCCCAAGTGAGATTTTCTGGCCAGCATTGCCCAGGCAGCCCGGCTAGGTGGCACGGAGAGGGGACTAAAGCAAACAAAGCGTGGGAGAGCCAGAGCATGGTATGAGGGGAGGAGGTTAAAGGCGAAAAGCTCTGCCCGTCTCTGCGGTGGCTCAGTGTGGGGCTCTCCAGCTCGAGGACCATGAGCCTCCCATGGGATCTGTGGTGCGATCTGCAGCGCAGAGGAGGCCGAGTGGAATGAGCCGAGCTGGTCTCGGTGCAGGGGTGTGAGCTTAAGCACTGGAGTCTTTTATGTGGGGGAAGAGCTGCTTGGTCACCTTCCCCCTGAGGAGCAGTCCGCGTGGTCTGACACGTGTGTGTCAGGGCAGGCTGCCTGTGAGCCCTCCTCCTCCTGCTGCAGCTTCTGTAGCTGAGGGAGAGCATTTTCTTAAGTGTGTCTGTGGTGGTGGGGGCACTGCTTGGCATGCGGCGTCTGGGCTGATGCTCGCGTTTGCTCTGAAGCGACGAGGGTCCGGCTGTCCCCTGGCTGCGTTTCGAGTGCTCGCGCCGATTTGCCGGCCGCAGCCAGCCGGCCAGGCTCCTCAGGCCCCTCCAGGAGAGCCCTCGATGTGCTGCGCGGGGGGAACTCGCCTCACCCCTTGGCGGTTGTGCCAGATGGGGTGATGGGGAGCCCACGCTGGTCTCAGCCGCTCAGCAAAGCGCCTGGGAGCCCAGCCTGGGCTGGAAACAGCGCTGCGTTTCCAAGCGGCTGCGGGAATTTTGCCGGGTTCGTGCTGGTGCCTAGCAGCATGCTTCGTTGTCGCTTCCAGAGCAGATAGCCCGGGAGCATGTTTGCAGAAGGCAGGCGGGAGGAGAGCACCTTGCCGGTGCCTGCCCGGCCGCTGGTGCTGGGGGGGAGCATCACAGCAGCGGGGCCCCCCCTCTGCCGGGCCCGGTGCAAGTGCCCCCCGATGCTCTGCCTCTGCAGAGTGAGGGATTGGCTCCCCCAGGCCGGGGTTGCTGAGCCTGCTGTGATCATGTCACGTCGGGCTCCGTCGATGTTAACATCTCATTATCTTTGTTACTGTAATTACATTATCCGCTGCTTTATGCAGAATTATTCTCCGAGGACTAATTGATGGATCCATGTTTAATTCATTAATCATTAGCATCAAATTCGACAATTACAGTGCACACTGATTGTGGAATTTCAAATGTAATGAGGGAAGAATTAACAAAGAAAAGGGAAAACCTGTTTCCCTGGCATACCGCTGCTCACCATGGGGGACAATGACATTGAGGGAAGAAGAGGCAGCAGAGAGCAGGGTGGTGCAGGTCATGGCAGGCAGGAGGCTGGTGGGATCGTTTTGTGCCTTTCTCCTGGTTGTGGCTGCACAATGTATTCCTTCAGGTCAGAGCAGGGTCATTAATCTACAAAAGAATGGGAATTTGGGTACTGAGGAGGAAAAGCTCAGCTCTCACTTCTGGAACAAAGTTGCCTGTCCCACCCTGCAAACAGCCCATGCGTGCAGGAGCAGCACATCTCACCCTGCCATGGCAGGGTTCCAGGAACACCAAGAACATCCCCAGTGTACGCATGTGCTCGTACACTTCGCAGGGAAAGCCAGCTGGCCAAGGTGGCTGGACATTAGGAAAAAATTTTTCACAGAAAGAGTGGTCAGACAGTGGAATAGGCTGCCCAGGGAGGTGGTGGAGTCACCATCCCTGGATGTGTTTAAGGGTCGTTTGGATGAGATGTTGGGGGATATGGTGTAGGGGAGAACTTTGTGGAGTAGGGCTGATGGTTGGACTCAATGATCCCAAGGGTCTTTTCCAACCTGAATGATTCTGTGATTCTGTGTGGTGTCTTCAGAATGAGCTTGCTGCCCCCATGATTTGCCCGTAATCCTGTGGCTGCTCTGTTCCCTGCATGGTGCGTAGGACCTGCTCTTAAAATCTATGGCTACCTCTCATCGTTTCAGTGTTTCCTACTCAGAGGCAGGAATCCTGTAACACTACACTCTGTATTTTGATGCCTGTGAACTAGTTGGCAGAAGGCAAGGCAGAGCAGGCTTTCCAGCCCTGCCCCATCAGCCAGTGGCTCTCCTCAGGACCAGGGTTGGTGCAGTGCCCCAACACATCTGTTTCAGTACCAGATGTGGGTACTCCTTCCCTCCCTCCAGACGTGCTGCTGCAGGATCTCCTTGCTTATGGAAGCGGGCAGCTTCTGCTCCATATTTCAGTGGTCGTTGCCACTTCACTCAGTCTGAGGATGCAGACAGGCCTTCCCTGGCACCCTGTGTTGAGTCAGTTAAATAGTCGGGGATGCTTGGTTTTCTCTCGTCACCTTTGACATTGGAATGGGCTGCCAGCTCGTGCCCAGCCTCCTTCAGTGCAGTGCAATTTGATTTAAATGGAGGTTTCCAGCTTGATTTGCCTGGCTACCGTGGCAAGCAGCTCCACGGACAGCACAACAGCAGCAGCTTCTGAAGTTGCCAGGGTGCGTGGACCAGGATGAGGTCGGCTTCCAGCCGGGCTCCCCTCACCTCCTCGCTCCTCCTGGCTCCCCAGGCACGGGCAGGCATGTGCAGAGGAACTGGCCGGCACCAATGCTTCCGGCAGGAGCGAGGCAGGGACACGCTTCTCTGAGCAGGGCTGAGTGCCGCTGGCTGGGAGCCTGGTGTTGAACCCCGGCTGGCCGTGATTTCAGCTAGCTCACTTTGCTGTCTGTTGAGTCTGACTGGAAAAGTTCAACGTTAGTTGCTGTTGTTCAGCCAAGGGCCGAGAACTCAGATGTGGGGACACCAAAGCTGAAAGGAAGAGGGTGAAGGTCTTGTCTGTGGTGTTTGTTGGTGTGGGACCCTTGTCATTCCCAGCAGTGTCTTAAAGGGTTGTTTGTAGTCTGAAGATGAAGCAGAGATCGGAGATTTAGTAAAATTTATCTGTAATTAATATTTTGCATCATGAATCATGTATAAAATACTAGAAATTCATATGTATATTAGAAATATTATAAATTCACTATAACATTCATATGGTAACATCTTACGAATGTTTATCTGGCTGCCTGAAGTAGGAGGATGAATCCAAATGTGAGGTTGGAGCCATTGCATTCAAGGATTTGCGTTAGTAGAAACTAGAAATTGTCAGGACTTCATGGGGGAGAGAAGGAGTGCATCGGGAACTTGAAGGGATGACATGAGACGGGGTGGTTCCAGCAAAGCGTGGTGCCTGGTTCCTGTGGTGGACTGAAGCCCGAAGGACTGAGATACACCAGATCAGTTTGAGGTTTTATTTGCTAGGCATATGCTAGAGTTACTATGAATTTCATGTTTCCAAGCATTGTAACTTTGTTCTCTCAGCTATTATTATTTCTTTCTATAGAAGGAAAACTGAGGCAAAGAGAAGATAAAGCCAAAATTGTCAAGAGCATCCATTAACTATGTGCCCCCAGTTTAGAGCCTAAGAATTGCTTTTTCTTTCCCAAGAACTTAGCTTTTTAAGTGTAGCTGTGAGCAGTAAGGTCCTGTTTATCAGTCCTCAGAGTCTCCACCTGGGCACTTGGAACAGGAGGAACTCATTATTAGTGTCCATTTTTTACAGGTGTTGGTGTAAGTGACTTGAACAGTAGTTCTGGGAATTCTGCAGTGCTGTATGGGCTAGATCCCATGTCCCCAAAGGAAATATTCAGCTCCTTAGCCTTGGGCTGCCCCTACTTACCCTGCTGACTTCTGCGTTGTTCTTTTGGGTACCTTGGTCCCGCAATAAATCCTTTAGAGGTCTTGAAGATAACAGACCACCTCACTCCTCATCATCCCCGTCGTCCTCAGGTGTGTGCTGGCCCCTGGTCTGCTGATTCATCTCCAGCCCACTGTCCTGCACACAGGCAGGAGATGCTCAAGCACAGGCCTGTGTGACGATCACCTTTGTGCCTCGATGATGTGGCACTTGCGTAGAGCTGTTGGTCGGCACCACTGCGCTGCGCTGAGCTATGTCCCCACTGCAGACCAAGGGGATGGGATTTTCCGATCAGCAGTGGGTGAGGACGTGCTAGCTGCACTGTACCCCTTGCCCGGGGTGCAGGAAGCATACTGCACTCCAGTTCCAGCCTGGGCTGGGGAACTGGGTGTCCTGCAGTGGTTAGAACATCTTAGATGCAGTGCTGCAGCAGGTATTCATGTTTAGTTTCACCTGAAAGGCATCTGTTCGGTGTGCTCAGAGGTTGCTCGGGCACGTGAACCAAAGGTGCAGGCCTGGCCTGAGCTAAACGCTGGTGCAGTCTCAACGTGGTGGCTGTGCCGCCTGGCCATTGCTCCCCGGGCTCTGTGCTGAGGCAGAGCACAAACAGAATCACAGAATGATCTCGGTTGGAAAAGACCTTGAAGATCATCCAGTCCAACCATTAACCTCACACTGACCGTTCTCAACTCCACCAGATCCCTCAGCGCTGGGTCAACCCGACTCTTCAACCCCTCCAGGGATGGGGACTCCACCCCTGCCCTGGGCAGCCCATTCCAACGCCCAACAACCCCTTCTGCAAAGAAATACTTCCTAATAGCCAGTCTAACCCTTCTCTGGCGCAGCTTGAGGCCATTCCCTCTTGTCCTATCGCTTGTTCCTTGGTTCAAGAGACTCATCCCCAGCTCTCTGCACCCTCCTTTCAGGTAGTTGTAGAGGGTGATGAGGTCTCCCCTCAGCCTCCTCTTCTCCAGACTAAACCCCCCCAGTTCCCTCAGCCGCTCCCCATCAGACCTGTGCTCCAGACCCTGCACCAGCTTCATTGCCCTTCTCTGGACACGCTCGAGTCATTCAATGTCCTTTTTGTAGTGAGGGGCCCAAAACTGAACCCAGTAATTGAGGTGCGGCCTGACTGCTTGATCCAAGTCCTTCCTGCCCCCCACAAATCACTGACGTGGGCCCGTTCTGAGTGCAGGACCTCTCCCAGTGACTCCCCTGGCAGGGTGGTCAGTTGGCTAATATAGGGTTAACCCCTTGGTTTGGAGAGGTTTATCTGTGGCTACAGGTTGGTCACCACTGGCTGTTCCTGCACAACCTCTGAGTGGGAAACTGTTGATTTCAGGATGTGTGTCCTCTCCCTGCTCAAGGGACTCAGTTACCTGTAACATCTTTGGTGGTTTACAATATTCTGTACACCATAAAAGTGTTAATTTTCTGTATGTTTTAGTGAGTTTTAGAGTGGAATAATTTTTCCAGAATGAGTCTGCCCTTGTGGGAGGAAGGAAGTGCTTTCTATGAGGGATGAAATCAGATACACCAAGGTGTCTGAGGTTCATCTGGAGTGGCAGAGGTATATACCAGTACTGCAGGTCTGAATTGGGGCATGCTGTGGCACATCAGCTGAAACTGCTGATCTGTTGGTTGTAAAGTGGAAAGGCACACTGAGCTGCTCAGCTGAGATATCCTGGACTCTGCGTGAATATGCAAAGTTGTTACTGAGTTGTGCAAATTGGATTGTATTTGCACCAGCCAAGAGAGGAGGGATGTGGGGATATCTGTGAGGCAGAGCAGAAAGGAGCGACGCGGATGAAATCCCTTACGAAAACCCACGGTCTGTATTCAGTCTAGAGCAGCTCCTTGCCTGCCAGTCCGCGTTCCTCCAGAGTCCATCTTCATTACATCTGAAGACTATTTTATCTGCACTTGAGCTATTATGTGAAAATACTGGTAGCCTGTTTGGTCATACAGAAAAACTATTATTGCTGTATCATTTTCCAGCTTTACTGGTGACTCTGCAGACGTTTGCAAAGATGCTGCCGTTCTCAGAGAGTTGATGACCCAACTATCTTGAGTGTATTAAGTAGCTTCATCTATTGCTTGGTTTCCAGAAGGAGCTCAGGCTCCCCTTGTCGGAGCATGACTCCTCTATGGAGCTGGTGAGCCAGGAATCGTGCCTGGGAGCAGAGCTGCCTGCTCCCACTGTTCCTAGGAGCTGTAGAAGCTGTTGTCCAGCCATGAAAATGAGGTTTCAGCTCGTGCCCAGTGGCCAGGGTTCTGTACAAGCATGGGGAGAAAGGCAGCACTTTCTTGCTTCAGACCTGCTCTTTTTCTTGAGGGCTTCCTTTGCCAGAAATCTGGCTGCCGTTCTTTGTTTTGACCTGCCAGTTGCCAGAGGTTTCTGTCCAGAACCTGCTCTGTCTTTGCCCATCTTTTAGAGAGCTGCTCACCCATCCCTCTGCTTTGTATGCCCACACCCAGAGCCTTGCTGCCTGGGAGGTGTGAGCACTCAGTTCACTAGACTTGTAGGTTGGGCATCATGGACACACTTCATTGTGAGTTTTCTCAAAAGGCAGCTTCTCTGGTGTGTGACAGACTGCTCTGGCAGTCACCCTCATCCACAGTTCTCTTCCAGCACGTCCAACTCTTCCACCCTTTAAACCACAGCCATGGTGTGCCTTGCACGTGGTCGGAGTCATGTTCTCCAGGAGCACGCAGGGGAAGGATGCAGGGGTACGACTTGTACCTGTGACCTCAGGCTTCACTCAGACGGCAGAGCATCGCTCGGGTGAGCTGCCGTCACCTGACGAACCCGGTGCCCAGAGGAGGTGTAGGACCTTCTCGGATCTCTGCTCCACACTGCCCTTCCGGGGAGCCCAGCCTCTGCATCCCTAGGGCGGGCTGCCCTCCCTCGTCCAGCCCAGCAAAGGAGCGGGGCTGTGCCCCCGCTGCCATTGCTCAGACCCATCTCCCCACATGGAGCTCCTGGTCCTCGGGGCGAGCAGTGCCGTTAGTGTGGGCAGGGAGAAGCTTGCGGGAGGAATCAGAGCACAGGAGGGAGCTGCAAGCGCTCCCTCCCCATCCCAGCTCTCTCTGCCCTCCCTGATGGGAAACCAGAGATTGATTTTCTCCGACCCAACAGTATAATCACTAACCCTAATTAGAGATAATTACTGGGACTTGATACACTTATTACTTCCTAGAAGACTAAAGGAGCTGTGCGTTGCAGGGCTGAACAGGGAAAAAGGCCTCAGAGAAAGTGAGGAGGAGAGGAGAAAAGAGCAGGGCAGGCAGAGCGCTGTGATGATCCGAGCCCAGCCCAGGGATGCTGGAAGTGCCGAGGGAAGCCAGATGGGCACACAGCTTCGTCGTGCAGGGGCAGCAAGCCAGACCCATCGGCTGCAGTTGTAGTTATAAGCATCCTGCATTTCTGAACAGCTGGCTCTGGGTGTCTTGCACAGGGCACCTGGAAAAATGAAGAGGGTATAATTAATAGCCACCTGTGAAAACCCCCACATTGCCAGGGAAGACTGGGGTGACAGGGTAGCTGGTACTCATCTGGGGTGGACTGAGGACCTTTTCCAGAAAACCAAACTTTCTCTTCCATACAGACCACGCTTGTGCTGCAAGAGAGAGAGGGGCAGGGGAGCAACGTGTTGCAGGCACCAAACTCGTGCCCTTCCTGCTGTCACCCAGCCTTCCTGCCAGCTCATCCCTTCTTGAGGGCAGGCTGCCTCTCCTCTTTGGAGTCCCCCTTCCTGACCGCTCCGCTACTGGCCCATGGGCTTGGTGGCTGGGGTCTTCATTCTACTGCTGGGCACTGAGGTGCCCCAAAGGAAGGTGCAAAAACCCATTGCTAGCAGCCGAGATACAGAGTCATCCTGGTACAGGTTTGCTCCAAATGGAGCACTGCTTGCTCTGTCTCCTCCTAGGGACCGGTGCAGAGCTTCAAGCTGACCCACAGTCTCTCTCTTGGTATTGTGCATGCCAGGTAGTTGTGGTGTTGTGTGCCAGGCAGCCTCTGTGGGTCAGGCAAGCAGGGTGTATAAAACACGTTATGAATAGCTTTAGAAACAGAAGTTATATAAGAAAATATAATACAATTGTAGCATAAGCTGAATGGCCTTTTCAGTTGCTAGCATTCGTGAGCTGCGTGCAAATGTTGAGTTTTCATCATTCGCTGCAATACTTGCCCAGGTCCACGCTTCTGCAGCAAACCCAGAAAGTTCTGTGTCTGCTTCCTTCCTTCCTGCAATTTTATATCAGACTCTGCTTCCTGCTTCTCACTAAATGCAAATGGTGATTCGTATCGTTGCAACCTGTCACGAGCATCTGTCCCCCACTGCCCTCTTGGTGATCTCTTTTGGACTTTTCAGCTGCACAGTGTCTTTCCTGGTTTGTATTTTAAACAGTATTGCTTGGTCATTTTCTGCAGCTTATGATTTCAGGTTTCTACAGAGACTGTAAGTGACATCTCTGGTTGTATTAACAGACCAGGAGAGAGGTCCGAAACAAGGACCATTTTTCCTTCATCCACTCCCCGCTGCTCATTCCCAGCACTTCAGTTTGTGTGTCTCAGAAACAGTTCCTGAAGTATTTCATTGTAACATGTTGGAGAGTAAATTACGTTATTGTGGTGATAGTCACTGAAGGACTTAGCCAAGTGACACTAAAGCTTCCTCAGACTTTCTGAATCCTACTGGTTCAGAGAAGCAATGCAGCCCCCATGGAGAATGCCATAGTTACCCTCATCAAAGCAGATGAGGAGAATGAATCACAAAACTAAAATTTAGTAGTGGCTTAGGTAAAAGTAACCTTAACTTTGTGGTGGTGTTCAGGCAGAGTGGAATTCAAATCAGAAATAGAGTATTAAACACACACACGCAGACACACACACACACACAAATATATATCTGAGCCAATTTCACAAAGCTGAAAGCAATTATGAGCCAGATCATTTGGGAGAAAGAACTTAAACAGAAAAAAAAAAAGTGAATCATAATTAGGAGTTTTTAAAGAACATTTTACTGGATACCAGAAACTTAAAATCAAAAGGAAAGTTGCACTGCTTAAAAATGTATTAATCTGGGTTAAGAGGAGGCATAAGCTATTCAGTCTTTCTCTGTCCAGATAGTGAAGAATGCACAAGAACAAAAGAAAGTGGAGGGGAGCAAGCTGTATTGTGCTAACCTATTTTGTACATCTGTGTATATGTATATAAAAAGCAATAAAAATAACGGCAACATAATAAAGTAATCGATAAGTATTGAGCAGAAGTTGAAAGCTCCAGTGGGCAGGTAGTTGGTAACACCACTGTGGTCCTGCATGGCCAGCTGGAACCACGAGTGGAGGCTCGCTCTGCCATTGAGCTCTTTGCCAGAGCTCCGCAGACTAACATCCGCCGTGAGTGATTAATTATGAGCAGCCCTCAAAGTGACCCTTTTGGCTTTGTGGGAAGCATTCCAGCTCCTGACGTTCCCAGACTTGCTCTGGTTACAGCCGCACAAAGGGTTTGTTTCACCGTTTTATCTGGGTTCGTTGCTTGTGGAGAAGTCATGCACCTTGTTGCCTGCCCAACTTATCCACACCACGCTTAGTACCAGTCAGATTTAGGGAAGAAGTTAAATACATTTAGCAAATTAGCCTGTTGATTAAGAACTTAGAAACAAAGTCACCGATGAGATAATACCAGCACACCACAGTTGCTGGGTACAGCTACCCACCACCTGTCTCCATAGGGACATCAGTGCCTCAGCTGATGGGAGGACCGACACTGCCTGCCGCATCTGAGAGCTTCTTAGTTTGTGGACTTCTGCCTGAGTCCATCATCTCTGCTGACTTTCTCCTCGAGGGAAACCTCTCTTTCCTTCTTGCTCAGAGCTGCTTCACTTGAATAAAAGACCAATCTTGCATCCCGGTTCCTCCTCCAACACAGATCCAGATGTTGAGCTCAAAGCAGCTCCTGTATCCTCCCTGGTGCTTTTTCCTGTTCTGGTCTCAGCAACGCAGCGTGGAAATGCAGGGGGGTCTCCTTCACCACCGCTCGATGCGTCTTCACTTTACACTCGTCTTGTGCCCTGTACTTGGTGAGCTTCTGCTGAAGGGGCTGCCTTGTCCACAGCACCTTGATCGCTGTATGACAGTATTTTTAGCGTGTGAATCATGAGAATAGTCACTGTTCATATACCTTACTAAGTTCCTAATCTTCAACTTTTACATGTTCTGTGGAGACTCTACATAACATACAAATAAAAGTGATGGATTTAGTATCTGAAACTCATTTCCCAGCTCACCTTCCCCCCTCTTGGCTAGTTTCTGGAGCCTGCATTACCATGGTTGCACAAGGGGATACAGAAAAGTTAACCAGCAGAGTTAAAGACAGTTTTTCAAGTTTATTAGGAACTAATGAATCCTAAAACCAACATTTGTTCATTACTGTATGGAAATAGTAGAATGGATAATAAAAAAAAAAAAAAAAAGAGAAGTATTCAGTGAACACTTCTGTTTGGTGTCTGGGAAGAGGCAAGATGATGCATCTTATTGCAGAATGATGAATTCTTCATATTCCAACTGTAATTAGGAAGCATATTAAACAGCAGGTAGGAGATTTAGACGTGTTTGAATCAGCAAGTCTGAATTATTTAATTCAGGAATTCTAGAAGATGTGGCCAAGGTCTTTCTGAAGTGTTGATGGTGACTGTCAGTTTTGGGATGGAGAGGACTTCTAGAGGGCTGAAGTTCATGGATTTCATGTGTCCACAGTATGAGAATGAAGCTGATGGATTGGAAAGGGCTCAGAGAATAGTTGTAAAGACAATGAAATGCTTGCAAAATGCACCTTGTAGTGAAAGATGTGAGGAGCTACATTTGTTTAGTTTATCGGAGAAAAGATTAAGAGATTATTTCAACACCATCTGTAAGTACCTATATAGAAATAAAAATTTGGTAATAGAGGGCTCTTTATCCGATAAAAATATACCAAGATCCAATGACGGGTAGCAGCAGCAAGACAATTCAGACTAGAAATAAGGTGCACATTTCAACAGTGAGGGTAATTAACCACTGGAACTACTTATCAAGAGTTGCTGTGATTTCTCTGTCACTGACAATATTCTAATCAAGATTAGAAGATTTGCTAAAAGATATGTTGTAGTTCAGACAGGAGTAAATTAGTGGAAGACCTGTGGTGTAATTTTATGCTATGCAGAAAAGATCAGACAATCAGAGGGCTCCTTCTGGCTGCTTCTGACTCCCTGTCCAGATGTGCTGTCGCTTGCTGTCCCGGAGGATTCGCCTCTTCCCCACACACCTCCGGCCGCTCGTCCCAGGCGGTGGAGCTGCACGGTGAGCAGACGAGGTGTGCTCCAGCGAGCTCCGTGGGCTTTGCACAGGCGCTTGGTTCGGGCAGAGCTCAGGCTGGAGAAGGACTGAGTAGCCGTGGCTGCCTGCGGTTCTCAGCGTGCGCTTGCTGCCTGAGGATTCTGCGGGGCAGCCGTCACTGCAGTACCTGTTCACAGGCTTCTCGGGTTTGCTGGGGTCCCACTAACTCTGTACGTGGAGTCAGCCACCATCTGAACCAGAGATGAGTCTGATGTGTTGGCTCGAGATGCCATGGTTTATCTCATGTGCCCCTGAGTCTTGGTTGGGAGATGGGATCATAAAATGGTAACTGTTTCCCATCCTGCTGCAGGCAGCTTGGGTTTTCAGTCCTCCCAGAGATGTCTGGACTATGCAGAGCTGTTTCTCCTGGCAGTTTGTACCCACCATGGATTAGCTTTGGTAGGGTGTTATATAGTCGGTTACCACGCGCATATGTCCAAAAATGTGCTCTCCAAAGGCAGTGCTAAGAGAGGAGGGAGGTTCCCCTGTGTCAGAGCATCTGTGAGGCCCAGTGAAAGGCAATGGCTCCCACCGTGTGCAAGCTGGCAGATCCTGATGGCCTTGCTAAGAAGCAGGGCTGGGAAACCTCGCTCGCCTGCCGTTTGGATCAGTGATTTCGCACAGACATTCGCTGTTGGCAGAGCTGGGAAGGACATCTGTCTTCCCACAACATGCCTCGCCATGACTGTGGGGCTGTATAGGTGCTTGGCGTTGTTGCCATCTCCCAAGGAGAGCTTGGAAGTTGTCTTTCAAATGACGTGTGTCCATCCTGGTGCTTCTGGTTGATAAGAGCTAGCCTATGTTTTTTGGCCTCGTTACTGGTAGGAATTGTCAAAAAGGAAGGAACTGACTATGTCCAGCAAAATAGCATGCAGTGCTTCGTTCAGAAAACCAACCTGACAGAGACTGTCCTGGCTCCAGACCTGCTCCGGGGGTGGGGGCAGCTCTGGGAAAGGCAGCCGCGGGGTGCTCCCAGGACAGCTGCATTCCTGCGCACATGGCAGCTGACCGCCCATTGACGGAGAGTAGTGAATTATGTCTTTACCAGCAGGGATTTCGCAGGCAGGCAGCTTAACCGGGCTCATTGGCTCTCATCTCCCCTCAAGAACCAGTTGGTTTCTCAGAACTGCGGAGTTTCCCACCAGCTGGAGGTAGGTACCCGTCCAGCCCGCTCCGCACAGCCCCGGCGCGGTGTATTGGGGTCCTGAGCAGCCGCGGCTGCCCCTTGCCCACGGCTTTCGGGGAGGCTTTGAGACGTGCTCTGGCTGCGGACGCCAACAGAGTATTTGAGAGTCAGTACGCTAAGGTGACTTGCAGTAATTCTGATTTTTATTTGGAATAAGTGACGATCAGTTGGCAACAAGTACCTTATAGTTTTGGTTAATGGGTAGTGGTAACCGATGACTCTTGGGGACGTGGTTTGGCAGATAGTGAATGGCATTAATCAGCAGCGTGCTGTTGGCCTACTGCAGTACAAGAAAAAAAAGGGTTTGCTTCATGCCAGGGTGTCCTGACCCCATCCTGGGGTGACCTCCATCACCATCTCATGCCCTGCAGCTGGCAGTCTCTGCTGCTACATAGTGTGGCAGCAGCGTCCCTCTTCATGTGCCAGAACAGGGCCTGGCACTTCAGAGAAAAGATCTGTGTTGTCCCTGGCCGTAAAACAAGGGGGAATTCCCAAACTGCCATCCAACTTGTGCTTCTTTGAAATTCAGCATACCCCTGTTCCCCCAAACGAACTCGGTTTCTTCCACGTTGTCAGGGCCCCGTAGCAGCCACCCGTCTGCCCCAGGAGAGCAGTGCTGACATGGGGATGGACAGTCAGTCACTCCTCACAAAAACAGAGCTATGGGCAATTGTCTGTCCGTGCCCTTAGCTCTGCAGGGCCTAGGGGAAGTCATGGGGTGCAGACGGTCAGGGATCTATGCCTTCATGTTTCTGGGAGGCAGAAGAACATGCAGGCAGTCTTAGCTGAGATGAGGTACCCAGCCAGCCTCTCACCTTCTCCAAAGACACCTGCCACCGCTGCCTCAGCCTGTGCTAGTGGTGGCTTCGTACACAGATGAAGAGCACATTGGGCTATTCCAGCTGGAAGATGATGGAACCTGAACTGAGGCCAAGCTGTATCCACAGGATGAGGCCCAGTCATCTGCTCAAGCAAAAACAGTGACCCCATCCATGAGTACTTATGCTGTGCCAGAACAGAGCCCCAGTGAAGGAACTGAGAGCGAAGCTTGCTCCAGACAGTGGCAACTGGTTCAGAAGTCTGTGCCTTCGGTTTTCATGGGAGCTGAAACTAACTTCTCAAAGTGTTTCCTCTGCTACCAACTCACTTTGCCGTGCATGACTTGGTCGTCACGTCCAACCAAGCCATCCTGACTGCAGTAGCGTAGTTGGTGTGGAGAAACACAGACGGAGCAGAATTTAGCTGCCATCTGACCATTCTCCTGTTGGCCACATTTTAATGTTGAATAAATCCAGCAAGAGACAGCTCTTTCTTTGAGTTATCGCCAGGCAGGGGTCTGAGGGTGTGAAAACATTTTTGTATAGCGGTCTGCTGTGTGCATTGGCCAAAGGAGAATGAGTCCTTGGGACCCTGTCCCCTTTCTCAGGAGAGATGCTGAAGCAGTCTCTCTTCCCTGTCCTGGCCAGACTGCAGACACTCAGCACCCAGGACATGTGCATCAAGGAGACATCTGGCTTCACCGGGAGCTGGTGCAGAAGTGGGTGTCGGGTGCTGGTGGTAGGAGGTAGAGCTGATGTGTCACAGCTTGATTTCTTCAGTGCTGGTCAGGTTATTGTATGTTCGAGGAAGAGAAGGAAGTAGTCCTTTCCTCAGTGAAGATGTCAACAATGTAGGTATTTCTGTATTACTCCTGTTAAAAAAATGTGAGACTTAGCATGTCCGTACACTTTGTGTTGCTACTCCTGGCAGCTTGCAGTCATTCAGGACTGCAGACTGTAGGATGTGGGCAGGTGGGTGAATAGGATTGGTAGGAATCGGGTTGACATAGTGCTGAGGGATCTGGTGGAGTTGAGAACGGTCAGTGTGAGGACTGGATGATCTTCAAGGTCTTTTCCAACCGAGATCATTCTGTGATTCTGAATGGAAAGCCACCTTTCTTTTCTGTACATGGAATTAGTTTTTTTCAAGGTGGTAGGTTGTACATGCGGATCTAGGTGAGGTGTCATACCAGCTCTGTGCAGGAAGTGCGTGTGTCTCCCGGTTACACAAGCCATACCTCTTCTTGCGCATGTGGGATACATTCAATTTCCCAGCCTCGGTGGTGGTGTGATTCGGTCGTGCTGTGGAGAGGCAATACTGGCAGAACTCCTTCTCCTTCTCCTCTGGTGTTCCCAGTAAAGAGCCCCAGCCTAGTGCATTCTTGCCATTAGGGTGCAATCCAAATCCCATGGAAAACAGTACATACTTTCTCAGGATTTTCTGAATCAGACCCATTAGTTCCAGAGTACATGTCTTTGCATTTTGACTAAATAAATTTTGTTGTGGTTTTGTTAGCTCACTTCTCAAAATCATCTAGTCCTGCATGCCATATTCATTGCCAAAATACTGACAATGCTTTCAACTTAATGTCACCAGGAAATTACACCAGAACCCATGTACTATTTTGTGAAATTGCTGTTGAAAATACTAAATTTGTCCAAAGATTTGTTCAAAAATCCTCAAGTGATGCTGCAAATGATCTCCTTCCCAACTGATGGTACCCTTTTTTGCTAACTCACCTTTATCCAGTTCCCTGTGCATCCCCACCTTCATGAAGAATTTCTGTTTTGCTTTGATTCAAGTGTTTTACTGAAGCGGCCAGGCTGCCACACTTCATGCTTAGAAAGATGACGTTCTGGTTTTAGGTCATTTTCCATTTACTGCCATGTCATCAGTTAGGCTTTACTTAAAAAGGCTTCACAAAGCTTTGCCTGCTGGTGTGGTCACACTAACATGTCTCCATGATTCTCTTTTTTGGGGGATTTTGAAGAAATAGTGATTGGGAGAGCTTTGCTTGAGGGACTGTCCGCAGGGTCAGGGAGAGTTCAGTGCCTGGAGGCTTTGGCTTAGAGAGGCAGTTAGTATTTTATTCACCTTTCACTTTGTTTGCCCAATTTAAAGGGAACATACCCAGCAACTGCCAGTGGTGTCACTTCCAAAGAGACACAATTCCTGAGAGCTCTCACCTTGTTGCGACCCCCTTGCAGATCTCTGGGACAAACCGTCGTCGTGCAGCCCAGAGGTCTGTGAGCCAAGTGAGCGGCCAGGCTGCCAGGACGTTTCTCTGCAGCTGGGTGACTCCAGGCAGCTGGTGTCAAGTGCAGGGAGCTCCTGGAGAGATGACGGAGGCTGATAGAAGCTGTTCCTGGAAGTTGTAGCAGCACCGTTTCATTTCAAAATGAAATTTCCAAATCGGCACCGCTGCTTCGCAGCTCATACTGCTTGGCAAGGCCGGTGGATTCGGGAGGTGGCAGTCGCACATCCCTGGTGCTGGTCAGGGCTGAGGCACTTGGGTGTTTGTGGCAAGGGGTGGAGGTGCAAGGGGCAAATCTGGGCTCCCTGGGGCTCTGCGGGACTTTTCCCTCTGTGGCAGAAGCTTGTCCCGAGCACTCCGCGCTCCTGCTGTTTGCCTCCCTCTCCTCCACAGCTGTGCCGATGGACACGTGCTGTGTGTGCCGCTGGGCTGGGGGCTAGCAGGCACTGCCTGAGCTCTGGGGGCAGCCTGTTCCATCCTGTCCCAGCCCGTCCCATCTTGTCCCAGCCCAGCAGTGCGGTCCCCAGGACCCAGCTCTTCCTGGTCCCGGGAGAGCAGCGTTGTCCCTGCTCCAGTGGCAGCAGGCTCCCTCCCACGAGGAGGCGAGAGGAGATGGATGCGGCAGTCAGGAGCAGAGCGCCAGCTAATTACCCTTCCGAGTGTGTCTTGTAAATTAAGGGCTAATTAGAGGCAAAGTCAGTGTCATGGTTTTACACGTGTTTCTGTGGCGCTGAACGAGGGGAGGGAGGGGGAGCGTGCGGCAGCCGGGCTGGAGGCAGACGAGCCAGCAGCTCTGCTGCTCCTGCCCCACGGGCAGGGCCCCAGCAGCTCAGGGTTGCCCACCGTGGCCTTTGTGTCAGCGCTGCCGGGGCAGGCAGGGTCTGCAGGCAAGGCTACGGAGAGTCCCGACACAGTGCAGCAGAGAAAGGGGGGTTTTTTGGTCCAGGGTGGGTACGTGGAGAAGGAGGGGGAATGAAAGGTGCTGACAGGCGGCAGACGTGCCTGGTGCAAGGCTGATGGCCTACATCACCCCTCCATTCAGTACACGCCTCGGATCTGCCTTCTGTAGGGGGGGATTTGGGCTTCTTGAGCTGTTGTTTCAGGCACTCTGCAGCCTCAGGAAACACTCAGGCACTAGTGACATTTGAATCCCATTTCTTAGGTTTTTGTGGAAACAGCAGGGACAGAACTGTAACTTTATGTACAAAATCTGGGGCTCCACCTGGGATTTTATGGGGCTCTGCTCTCTGTGGAGGCGGGCTGAGCACTGGAATACATTGCCCAGCAAGGCTGTGCAGTCTTCCTCCTTAGAGATACTCAAAAATCATCCAGACACAGCCTCGGGCAAGTGGCTCTGGGTGACCATGCTTGAGCAGGGGCTGGACAGGACGAGTTCCCTTCCAACCTCAGCCAGGCTGGGATTCTGTGAGACCAGAATGAGATTGGTTTTACGCAGTAAAGACACAGTCTGGTGAGCTGCCCTGGCTGTAGCAGATCCAGCTGGGGACCTGCTCCTGCAAGTGTCCATCTGCTCTCCAGCCTGTTTCTGTGAAAAGATCCCACTTACATCCCAGCCCCTCAAAACAAGTTGCTGGGTTTCTCTTAGCCCGGCTCCTTGCATGGCCACAGGGTGATCGGCTCTGGCGGGGCTGGAGCAAGCGGACAGGTCAGGCTGTGGGTGCACGTCTCCTCAGCCAGGCACGCCGCGGCCGGAGCCCTTCAACGAGCCCTGCCTTCATCCATGGCCAGAAGGGCTGGTGCGGGAGTCCCAGCTCAGCATCTGTGCCTCCAGGCGTGGAAGGAGGAAACTTCAGAGTAGGCTTCAGAGTAGGGAAAGGGACCCTTTGCTGGCCCCTGAGCTCCCAGAGCACTTGCTCTGCGGTGGCTGGAGCTGAATGCCCTAAGGGAAGGCACAGGAAAGTGCTTGTAGTGGGCAGGTGTAGGGTAGTGCCTCTGGGGCAGCATCATTCTCCTTAACAGATTGTCTGCAGCCTTGAACAGCAAGATTTTTGCTCCCTGTCAGAACTGCTCTGTTTACTATTCTGAAAATTTTGGATATTCTTGTAATCCAGAAACACTTGACCCATTTTGAATCACTGAGCGATCTTGTCTTCTGTGACAGCCTCTAGTTCCAAAACCACTTCTTTCTTGGGGGTCTGAGCTCCTGGGCTCAGCTCTGGGGGTTTCCAGCTAGTGGGAAGAGGCATTTCCACCCATGATCCCCGCCTTACAGTTGTCTGTTGCCCTGTGTGTCCGTTTGTCATCCTCCGGGTGATTTTCCGTTCAATCCTAGTGCCTCCAACAGGGTTGTATTTCCTGCTAGGGACCCGCAAGGAGCGAAGTTAAGGAGTGAGGGTGGGCATGCTGGCTACGGGGTGAGTTTGTGTTTGTCCAGCTGCCTGAGGCTATAGTGAAAATTGTGAGTGGACCGTGAACTCCAGCTGCAAAATCTGGCTGGAGGGGGAAGCTGTGTGCCAGGATGCCTAGCTCTGCATCCCAGGGTGCTGTGCTGAAATCCATCATGCTGGGTGTCCCCCCGAGAAGTGGTGTGTGCTGGGCAGTGCTCTGTTCTCCACATCTTTCAGGGGTGATGTGCTGGCACCCCTTGGGAGAGGAGAGCCAGACAGAGCCTGTCCTGATACAGAGCATCAGGTACAGGACAGCTTTTCCTTCCTCCACCGTGCTTCAGAGCAGCAGTCGGTCTGTGGTAAACTCGTGTCTCTCTTGCAGGTGCTCCCCACTCGACCAGCAGTACCTCCCTGCACTCGGAGCGCTCCATCAGCGGCATCAACCTGGTGGGCTTCAGCTCAAAGCCAGACGGCATGCACCAGCGCTCCTACTCCGTCTCCAGCGCGGACCAGTGGAACGAGGCCGTGGCTATCCCCGGCAGCTGCCCCAACCCCTGTAAGTAGCACTTCCGACCCCGCTCCCCTCAGCGGCAGCAGGTGGGGAGGCTTATCTTGGGGATGGGGCCATCCTGAGCTCGGCCCCGTGGCTGCGAGCCCCGAGTTTGCTCATGGGTGTCTGATACAGCCTCTGGGGCCTTGCTGGGTCTGCACACCTTTGTGAGGGTCAGCTGGCAGTGTCCAAACCGGGGGGAGAAGCTCTCCTGCCCACCACGGTAAAGCAGTCTCCCTCCAGCCAAGGGATGCTGCTCTGCAGGCCGACTGCTCGGACCTCTCTCCACTCTCCGCTCACTGTGCAAGGGGTAACTGCTGCCTTCCCCCGTCTCTGCTCCTTGTCAGCACCCCCAGCTCCCAGATTTTGGGGCAGTTAAACGAATAGGAGTAATTCCTGTCTCTGGAGCACACACTGAGCACGGCCCGCCCCCTCCCCCCACGCTCACTCGCTCTCTGTGATGTTTCAGGACAGTTGAGTGAATTAAAATAATTCATACATTTCCCAACGTAGCCACTTTGCCGAATTGGAAAATAAATGCTTTTGTGCTGCATTCATCACTCCTTCGTTCCTGGCTCTGCCGCCGCACTAAAAAAGCAGTTAAATGCACATCAAGAGTGGAGGAGCCATTTCCATGCCTGCTCGCCCCTTGTAGTTCTCATTAGCGCGGCAGCCGCCCCCCCGCTCGGTCCCAGGGGCTTTCGCAGTTTAAAGAGAGCCTCTTTATGATCATTACCGGAGTCCGACTGTGCGGGCGCCATTTGCAGCTGAGGAGGCTCCTCATTTGTAACTGTGAAAAACTATCAATTTCAGCGCGCCTGATGCAGCGGCTCCATCATTGGCCCCATCAGCTCCCTGCTGGAAGCGAATTAATCAGACTGTTACTGCTGATGGGGCAGCGCAGGCGACGGGAGCGGAAGGGCGCAGCTCTGAGCATTAATGTGCCGGCGGCCCCCCTTCCCCTTCGCCTCGGACACAGGGTGCAGTGGGACAGTCTCTGCTTCCCCCAGCGCCGGAGGAAGTGGGGTGCGAGGGCGGGGGAACCACCGCTCCGCGCGCTGCTTTGGACACGGGGGCGTCTGCTGGGGGAGAGGGGTGCCCCCACCGCAGGCAGCACCTCGCCCTGCCCACGGGATATGTGGGCGCAGGCAGCAGGAGCCGAGTGTGCCGACTGCCGAGCGTGCCCCTGTGCTGAATTTTGCCCCTGTGCTGGGTGAATTTTGTGGTGCAGCCTTTCCGGTCAGCGGGTGTCTGCCTGTATGGTCTCTGTCCTCAGGACCCATCATGGCAGGTCTTGTCCTCCTCCCAACAGCCCCGCTGCGGAGCCCAGGGCCTGGCGTGGCCGCGGTGTGCGTTCTGCCTGCCCCGGCTCTGGCCTGAGTGTTGCACCAGAATAAGCAGTTACCTCTTGATGCAACATAACCCGGAGGCTGACATGAAACGGGAGCAGAGATGCTGCTGCTTCTCCCCGGGACGTGGAGGGATGAGATGTTGGCTCGGTGTTAATTGTATGTCTCGAGCTGCTTGTCTGCTCTCGGGTCCCGCTGCACCCCGAGCCCTGTGGGTCAGCCCTGCCTTGTGTTAGTGGTCCACAGACACGTCACTGGGCCAGCTGTGGCGAAGGGCAACTGGCCCGGCTGCCCTGGGGGCCTCCTGGAGCAGCCTCACAGTCCGTCACTGCTGCACTGGCAGGGAAAGCAGCTATTTCGTACCTCCCAGCATCTTGTCTGCCATCCAGAGGACCATGCGGGGCTGTCGGGGAAGGGCTGGGGCAGGCTGAGCCCCTGGAGCAAAGCTCTGGCGCCAGGGAGGTGGCGAGCAGCTCACTGGGCTCCCGTCCCCATGGGCTGGAGCAGCCCTGGGCTGCGCACACACCGGGCTGCCGGCAGAAGAAGTGGGTTCTTGGCATCACGAAGGAGATGGCTTTTTGGGGGAGAGCAGGTGTCCCAAGCCAAGCAGCACATCTGCCCCTCTGCTGCAGGGCTGACCTGAGCCAAAATCGGTGTGCCTCGCACCCACGCCTGAACCCCAACTGTGCCACCGCCTCTGGGCAGCCAGGGTCTGAGTTCCGCGCTGTGTGCCCCACTCTGAATGGCAGGGCCAGGGGAGGAATATTTCTCTGCTCAGAACAGACTTGCAGATGTGGGCAGAGGGTGCAGGCTGCCCTCCTGGCTCCTGGGGATGGGCTGCCTCCTCCAGTTGTGCCCCGGAGAGCACATGGAAGAGGGGCGGGATGGCTCATGTCAACGTGCTTCGGCACATTTTTTGTTTGTCCTTTATGGAAGGATGTCTGCGGCCCACCCAGGGGCTGCCCCTAGGTTTGGAGGGAGGAACCAGGAGGTCCTACGCGTTCCTGCGGTGAGGTGGGGGTCTGGAAGTCCTTGGGTGCGTCAGAGAAGCTCGCTTCTGTCCTGCTGGGGAAAGAGGGAGAGCAAGCAATACCTGATCCTGTAGAGGAAGCGTGTTTCACATTCTGCCCCCACCCCATTGCAGTCCCTTCCCCATCCCACCGGGGGCCCTGGAAGCTCCCAGCTCTGTGGCTTTAGGTGCTGGGCAGCCAGAGGAGCGGGGACATGGGCAATCTCTGCTCCACGGAGTGGAGGCTCACTGCTCACCACTGCAGGCTCACCGCAGCCCGCGGGCGCCTTGGCGGGAGCTGCAGGAACACACGAAGCCTCACACTGAGCCTGGAGGGGGACAGGATGGCGGTGGTGTGTGGTTTGGCCCAGGAGGCATCCTGGTGAGCAGGTGGGCAGCAGAGGTAGGCTGGATGCACCACGTGTAGCCTCAGACGAGAAAGTTCAGGTCCCCTGCGACATCCAGGCTAGGAGATGAAGGTGCCTCACACCTGCTCTAAGCGCAATCCTGAACAGTATCAGTAATTTATATTTATAAAACTTGAGTCTGATTTTATTAATTTATCTCTCTTAATTGTCAAGGGTGAACTATTTCCCTGTGGATAAATAGCAGCAGAAACACCCTACTTGTGTGTGTCAAACGTAGTAGAAACCAGAGGTGGAAGAGCTCTGATTGCTGTGTCCTCTCCCAGCCTGGCGATGGGGTACACTGGCTGCACACCAGACCTCTCCATCCCTCTGTTGGATGTTTGTCTTGCCACACAGACCCCCCCCCCCCAGAGACTGTCTGACCGAACCAGGCTGACATGGGAGAGCAGAGGCTAAGCTTGGTGTGGGAGAAGGGCTTGCCAAGTCCCAGGCAGTCCCCACTGCTGGAGGGTGCTGCCCTTGTTAGACGCCGTGATTGCTTGCTTAATTTCAGGTGCCACGAAACATGGAAATTGGAGGTTAGGGCTTGATGGGAGACACTGGGTTGTTGCAAAGAGGACGACAAGTTGCCCAGGATGGAAGTGGGCTGGGAGTGGAGCTGCCATACGTGCCCTGTGGGTGGGTGGACACTGGAGAGGCAGGAGTGTATTTCGGAGAGGGTTAACAGTGCAGCGAGGGCTCCTGCGCCTCGTTGCCTTCCCCGGAGTCTGCATTTTTATGCTGATTGGAAGCCTGCGCTGTGTGTGCTGCTGAAATTGAATGTCAGGCTTTTGATTTTGTTGCTGGTCTCTAATGAAATTTGACATTTAATGGTGAGTGCAGCGGCAGCGTGTGTGTGTGTGATCGGAGCTTGATTAGCGCGCTCTAATTGACAGTAATTAGGCAGCTCCCTGATTGTTTCTAATTCTGCTATTAATTGTAAGGAACAGTATGATTGAGGATAAATTTGGTGCGTTGCTGCTGGGGATGCAGCTTCTTCAGCTCCGTATCGGAAGCCTATTGAGACCATCATGCTTAGGTTCCTAAGTGTGGCAACCCCAGTCACCTCGTCTGGCAGAGCGGTGCTGTGGGGGATTGATGCTTCTGCAGTGTCACTGCAGATCCCGGGACCTGGCTTTGCACCTCGGGAAGCCGAGAGCCACCTCCTGGGACCATCCCTTCCCAAAACACACGCATCGCCCTGTGAGGGCACCGCCGCAGAGCGGTACATGCAGGGATGTGTGCTGAGGGCTTGGCGTGTCAGGCTGCCCCCGGTGATGCCGCTGTGCTTGTCCCAGCTACACGGATGCCAGCGCTGTCTCTGTGTGATCATCCTGGATGAATCCCAGCGCAGAGCGTGTCCAGCCTGACCCTGCCCAAGGAGCCTGCCAGCCCTGAGCCGCAGCGGGCGTCGGAGCTGCCCCGTGCACGGGGCTGAGCGCAGGTGCTGTCCCGTCTCCTGGGGCCGTGCGTTTTGAGCCAGGCGGGGCACCAGGGCTGTCTCCAGGATGCTTGGTTGTCTCATTCTAGAGCAGACTGTCACTGTCTTGCTGTACATTACTTTCTTTATCTTTGTTCCCAGCTAACGGTACTGCCGATTCTCTCAGCTCCAGCCCGAACATTTCCAGTGCTGCCAGCCCGAAGCTGGAGCCGCCTCCATCGCCACATGCGAACCGGAAGAAGCATCGCAGGAAAAAGAGCACAGGGACGACTCGGCCTGACGGCCCCAGCACGGCAGCAGAAGGTAGGAAAGGTTTCTGCCTGGGGGGCAGCTCTGCCAGCTCAGAGCATGGGTCATCCAGGAGCCCTGTCGTGGGGCTTGCAGTGCTCATCGTCTGAGCCAGCTTGTGCTTGAGTGGAAAGGAGCAACCAGCTCCTCTTGATCTGCCCTCAATTCCTCACCTGCAGTGGAAGCAGGGCTGCCATCACGCCCGTGACTGCACATACTATTAGTGGTAATAATTACAAACTGTATTAGCAGAGCTGAGAGCGCACCACATAGTTAAGGCATGCTTAACTATGCTTAAGGTGTGCAGACACTTTCTACCACAACAAAGAACCTATTTCTGTTGGCTTGTAAATCTGACAAACTTCCATCAATTTAAAAGACCTATGCTGGCCATCTGCCTCAAGCTGAGGGTCTTTTGGAAAAGTTTATCTACTTCAGGAAACCAGTTGAAGACTGCTTTGCCTATGCTAAAAGTACTGATGGTTTTTCTGTTGAGAAATTTGGGTGTGTCTGCGGTTTCTGAAGAGGGACCCAAAGCTTGGCAGGGAGCCAGAAGGCATAGGGAAGTCCATTTTGATGTGAAAAGCCATCCAGATTTGTCCAGGTAGAGATTAGCTTGGCAACCATGTTCTCCAAAGCCTGCATTATGGTTAGCCTCTGTGGAAGAAGTGATCCTCAGTCTTTAAGATCTGACTTTATCCTAGGTCATCCTGTCCCACAGCACTCAATAAGCTTTTGTAGTAAACCAAAATAAAGATTTACTTCAGATGTCAAGGCAGGGGGAGAGGGGTTAAGTACAAGTGTCTGAAAGTAATGGCTACTGTAGACCAAACCAGAACATTTTAGGCTGTGCCTAACAAAGCATGTTGCGACTGTCCTGGCGTCTTTCTCCAAATCACACGTCAGCCTGTAGACCTGCAGCCCAGGTTTCCCATGGCAGAACAACTCTTTGTGAGTTCTCACTCTTAGAAACATTATGGTGATGATCTGCAGAGGAGTGTGGCAGTTCTGTTGTTCAGTCTTTTCTGTTATAGTTATCTTCATCTGAAAACCACTGTGTTTAGGAAAGAAGTCCTCTTTGCAGTGGTTGATTCAGGCCACTGCTGCGTTCTTACTGACGGGTGTATGTTGACTCTTCAGACACATTACTGCCCTTCCCACATCAGCTCTCAGTTTGCAGTTCTCAGTCCAGTGCTTTGGCAGAAACAGAAACGACTATTCTTTATATGTCTGAAAAGTGGGATACCAAAGAGTAGAATGACTTTGCACCTACACGTGTGACTAAGAAAGCGTGTGCTGAAGTGATGTGTCCCATCCTGTAAATAATACTCCAAGAGAGTACTGGAGAGAGTTGTAAAGAAGGTCCCAAAACTGATGTGGGTCTGATGAACGTATTTATGATGTGGACATGAAGGTATTCACCTTACCAGAACGAAGACTGAGAAGCGAAGGGCTGATGTTTTGAGTACTTAGAGAGAAAAACGTCTGGTCCTGCAAGGCTGTTCAACATAGCTGATGGGGGCGTGACAAGGTGCAGGGGCTGGGATCTCAAGTAACACAAAATTGAATACAATTTCTTAGCTGAAAAGGCAATCAAGTGGAATACTTCTATGAAGTAGTAATGTGGTCTAACCACTGCTCAAAGTCTTAAAATTAAATGAGTTACTTTTCCACAAGACACGTGTGATCTGGCCCATGGCAGAATTCCCTGACCTCTGCATCCACGTGGGCAGACCAGGTGACTGTCACCCTCCTCCTTGAATGCCCAGTCCATGAATCTTCGAGCCATCCGAGTTTTTCTCTCATTTCATAGTGAGTTTTTTCAGACACATGCTCACTCTTGCTGTCCTGCCCTGTTTGGCAGTATCCCTGGAAGGTGGAGTGACCAAAGCTGCACACAGTGATGACGTGGTGCCACGTGATGTGTACGAGGGCATTTTCTGTTACTCCCTGCCCTGGTCCTTGACCATGGTGGTGTGCTGGGCAGAGGTCTTGTGCTGTCTGCAGTGATATCTGTGTCCTGTCTTGGGTTCATACAGTTAATTTAGAGCCCTGTCAGGTGGTGGAGTAATGTAATTTTTTCCCACAATGTGCATTACTTCGCATTTATCAACATGGAAGTTCATTTGCCAGTGAAGTGTCAGTTACCAAACTTCATTTGTCACTGCACAGACCTTGCACACAGTTGCTCCTCCCGCTGCCGGAAGCCTCTGGCACCAGAACCGGGAGCAGGAAAAAATACCTCCGCGGTGATGCGCAGTATTGCTGCTGCTGGGACGTGTGCGGGTGTGGATCACCCGCTGCGGTGGCGCGGCAGAGCCAGGAGAGGCACGGCAGGGCGGAGGGGGTATCTGTGATCTGAAATCACGTGAGCAAGCTGACCCACTTGTCTCCAGCTTGGACCCCATCTTTCCAAGTCCCCGTGGCCTTCGTCAGTCAGGCAGTGGGTACCGTATCCACTGGCTCGGTGCTGTTGTTGGGCAGAGGTGGCCAGAGCCGGCTGCTCCCAGGCTTGCACTAGGTCAGAGTGGTGCCACCCAGTGTCCCCCCCGTGGGGTATTGTACAATGGGTTTTCTGGCTGTTTGCTTGGCTTTTCAAAAACTGTATGTATTTTTTATGTCTTCTATGTATTAGAAAACTGATCCGATTGCAAAACAGGGTCCGATGGCAAAGGCTGGGTCAGTTTGGCCATCCTCCTGGGTCACCGTGCTCTGTGTCTGTACTTGGAGCTTCACAGCTTGGTCCTGCTGCAGCCAGTCCCGTGTTCCAGTAGCAAACAGTGGTACACCCCGTTTTGGGGAGGTGGGGTGGTCTGTGTCTGGAAGGGGTCCTTGTACAGCCCTGTGCTCAGTACAGATTGCGGAGCTGAATCACGCGCTCCTTTTCAGGCGGATGATCCCCTGCCCGCCGTACGTCCGATGGGCGCTGGGTCTCCCTTCCTGGGGGACGCTCCTCAGGCCACTCGTTCTGTCCCTCTGCCGCTGCCAGCACCAGGACTGATCCTGAGAGCCAGTGCAGCTCCAGGCACTGCCACGGCTCATCACTGGGACCAGGCAGCCCAGGGCGGATGCAGAGGAGTGACTCTGGGGCTGATGCTGGGGTTGTCTAGACACTCAGGGTGACCTGGGAGTCACACCCAGGTCACTGTCCTGTGTGGCAGCCTGCATTAGGAGTGGAAACTGGCAGGAAGGGCGTAACAGATAACGAGCCTCTATGTGAAGTCCCATCCTGACGTCCTAATGGTCAGCGATTGCTTCCAGCTGTGAACCCGGGGCTGAGCGTTACCCCACACCATGGCCATGACTGATGACTTATGTCCTGGACTGTATGTCTGATTCTTCCTTGAATCTTTTTTGAACACTTGCAGGGTTTTTTGGTCACAGCAGGATGATCTGAGGTTTTTACTTGTGGTGGTTTGACCTTGGCTAAATGCCAGGTACCCACCAAGTCGCTCTCACTTCCCCCCCTTCCCCCTTTTTCTCTTAACAGGGCAAAAAGGGGGAAAGAAAATAACATAGGAAAAAAACCCAACCCTTGTGGGTAAAAAAAAAAGCAGTTTTAATGTAAGCAAAGCAAAGCAAAGGTCCGCACGTGGAAGCAAAAAGAAAACAGATTTATTCTCTACTTCCCATTAACAGGCGATGTCGGGCCTTCTCAGGAAGCAGGGCTCCGATACGCGCAGTGGTTGCCTCGGAGGACCAAGGGTGACACACCACCACCACCACCACCCCCCCTTTCCTCCTTTTCCCCAGCTTTATACTCGAGCAGACGTCATATGGTCTGGAATATCCCTTTGGTCAGTTCGGGTCAGCTGTCCTGGTTGTGTCCCCTCCCAAGATCTTGCCCACCCCGTCCCACTGCGGGGGGAAAATGTCAGAAAGAGCCTTGGTGCTGTGTAAGCACTACTCAGCAGTAGCCACAACACCAGTGTGCTATCAACACCCTGCCAGCTCCCAACATCAAACACAGCACCATGAGGGCTGCTACAGGGGGAAACCAATTCCGGCTCAGCCAGACCCGGTACATTGCGTTCGCGTAGTCAACGTGGTGAAAGTGCGAAAATCGCTGTTGAGAGAGCCGGGCTGCCGTGCTCTGTAGTAGAGCCGCCATCCCTTGTGGTGCTCAGCCCGCTGTGGGGGCTACACCGTTGTGGGAGGAGCGTGGGGGACAGCCCAGCGACCGGCTCTGCTCTCCACAAGCTCACCCGGTGTGGGGAGCACCACTGCTGGGACCCCCCAAAGCCTCCTGCCAGGAGCGTCTCTCCCAGGCTCAAGCGGCAGCGGGGGAGTGCGGAGGAACAGACAACTTGGGCTGAGGCCAGGCTGCTTCGGCTGCGCCCAGCCCGACGCCTGCGTGTGCAGGGCACGAGCGTCTCAGGTTAGCATCCTGGGAAAGTTGGTGAGGTCTGGGGATAAATTGCCATCAGTTTATCTCATTTAGGAGGTAATCAGAGCCAGGGACGTGCGGAGCAATTGAATCTTAGTTGTTCTGAAGTATCATAAATCAAACGAGCTGTTGCTTTTTTACATGGTCGCATGTTAAAGAGAGCGCAGTGTCAGGTTGCTAGGGAGCATCAGCAAACTATGGCAAGCGTGGTATTGGGCTGCCGGGGCTGTCACCAAACTGGAGAGTACGGCTCAGGCTGTCAGGGAGCACCCACAGGCGGGCAAATGTGGTGTCAGGCTGTCAGGGGATGTCGCAGCAGCCCCAGGAAGAGCTCGTCACCACAGTGGGGTTGCAGGGACCATCGGGAAAGTCAGCCCAGCCAAGTGCTGCAGCCAGGAATGCCCCATCCTGCCCCAGACAAGCCCAGAGCCCCCACTGCAGCCGTGCCTCTGCCGTGCTCAGGACCTCTGGCTCCCGTTTCGGGCAGCCGGGAGGGCCCCGGGGAGTCACGAGGCGTGTCTGACGGCGGGAGCACCTTTGCGACGCTCCCTACGCCAGCATCCCCATGGCTGCCAGAGCTCCAGGGATAATGAACTTCTCATGTGCTTAAAGAGTGATGCAGGGTGCATGGCGAGAAGCTGACAGCCCCTTAATGTGCTTCTCAGTGGCGGCCAAACGACGCGGTTTTGTCTTTGTTTTTTAGTTTTAAAACCCACGGGAAATTGATGGCCAGTAAAGAGTTGTGTTGGGGCGATGTGCGTGATTAATACCAACTGTCAGGGGCTGTCGGAGACCGATCTCGGCGAGCTGGGAGTGCGGGGCTGAGCTGCGCTTACCAGATTGCTGGGGATTCCAGCTGCTATTGCTCAGCTCCCGCCTGCCCCACGCAGCTTGTGTCACCCGTGCGCTCCCTTCCGCCAAGCCTCTTAATTCAGTGCTAACAAGTCACTCCTGCTCATTACAGACCCGCGAGCTCCCTGCAGCATCCTGGCGGGAGGAGAGCAGCCTGTGCCTGGGCATCGCCATGCCACGGCCGATCCCCCCTCTCCATCAGCTCCACACCCTCCTCGTTCCGTGCTTCCTGGGGGGACCTCGCCCAGCTCCATGTTGCCCCTCTGAGAGACGCTCGTGCGCACACCCGTAACTCCCACCGGTGCAGTTGGAGCCCGTGTCCCCCTCCCTGTGCCCACAGCATGACCCCAGCCCCCCGTGCGTGCATGCACTCCACATGACCCTTCCGCTGCCTCCCAGCCCCACTGCACCCCACATGGCACCCGCCTCCCCCCATATACACAGAAATGATGCTCTCGGTTCCTTGCGGTGACCCCCTCCACCCGTCGCAGCGCAGCCCGTGGTGTCCCTCAGGTGCATCACCTCGTCCTGACACACAGCCGCCTTTGCTGTGTCCCCTGACATGTGCACACGCACATTTGGTACCCCACAGCGTGTCCTGAGTTTGCCCATCTCTGCCGGCCCCCCCCGCTGGGCCCAGCGTGCCCCCATGGGCGCAGCACGGGGCGAGGGGGGAACGTGCCAGCTCAGCTTGGGGCGCGCTGGGGGCAGCGGGACAGAAGGCACTGTGGGGTCTCCATAGCAATGTTCTTGCTGCGGCTCTCCTGGCGGCTTGTCGCTGTGGAGGGGGCCTGTCCCCGTTGCACTAATACAGGTTAGGAATATTGGGTTTAATGATCTGCAAAATGAGGAGGCAGCGAGCTGACATTTACGAATGGTGCTGCATCCTTCTCTTCCCAGACGCCTGCTAATTTGTTGATATCCCAAACACCTCGTAATGATGTGGTACAGTGGCAGCTTGCAAACAAGCATCCCGAGGCTGAGGGGCCTGCTGGCTGTCCCTGCTCCTGGACACTCTTCATGGACTTGGCAGCACGAGAGCGGAGATGTGGGCCAGGGACTCCCTGCACCAAAGGCAGGACCAGCCCTTTGGTTCCTGCCATGTGCCCCACATGCTGGAAGCGTCCCCCCACTTCCTCCCTGTGTGGCCACCCACTTGCCAGGGCATCCGGAGGCACCTCTGCTATGCCAGCTTGGAGTGGGAGAAAGGATGGGAGTAGGGGAAGAGCAGCATGAAGGTGGAGACTGGGTGTGACTGGTAACTGGGGGAGAGCGGAGGTGAAAGAGGAGACCTCTGCTTCAGCATAAGCTCTGCTTCTCGTTTTACTGATGTTGAGTGGGATCCTGCTCCTCCTCCCTGTTAGGTGTGAGGTTAATGGTTGGACTAGATGATCTTCAAGGTCTTTTCCAACCAAGGTGATTCTGTGATTCCTGGATCTGCTGGGATGCAGGGGGAGGTGGCCCACACCGTCCTGCGTGCCAGGCAGGGGCTGTGTCCCGTCTGCTCAGGGAAGGAGCCAGCTGGGGAGCCACCTTGGTGTGCTGGCGTGGAAGTGCTGCCGCCCGTCCCCTGTGCTGGGCTCCCTCCTGGCCAGCCCGCTGGGGTGGGAAGTGGTGCCCTGGGTCTTGGGGGCTGTCATGGGGGAGCTCTATCCAATGCCCTGTGCAGGGAGAGAACTGCAGCCCTGTGTCCTGAGTGCTGGAAGAAGCGCAATCCTGCCACGCTGGGTGAGGAGCATCGCGCTGCATCTCACGTGGTGACTAGAGGGGCATTGCTCCATCTTCTGTGTCCTCCCCCCAGAGCTGCTTTGTGTTCTGGTGCCTAAGGGATAGGGGAGCTGCCGCCCCATATTGCTGCTTGTGCTCTGAGGGTGCTGCCCCAAGCTGGGGGGCTGGAGCAAGGGGGCGCATCTTGGGTAGGTGAAGTGTGGCCAGCCTGTCCCACTGCAGCTCCCCATGGAGGCACAGGGGCCTGGAGTTTCATGCTGTAGCCCAGGAAGACTTGGGTTGACATAGCACTGAGGGATATGATGGAGTTGAGAACAGTCAGTGTGAGGTTAATGGTTGCCCTAGGTGATCTTTAAGGTCTTTTCCAACTGAGATCATTCTGTGATTCTGTGAGAAGCAGGGTGTCTGTGGAGAAGGAGGTGGGCAGTGCTGCTCCCTTGACTCCCTGCCGAGGTCCCTGCAGTGGGGTCTCCGGGCTGGCCTGGCCTGGCCTTCTCTGCACTGATATGCTGTGTAGTCTGAGCCCTTCCCAGAGCAGGACAGACCCCTGCACCCAGCCATGTGCTGAAGCTAAGGTGTTTTTAGCCACCCCGATGTACCACTTTTGCCCCAAGCTGTGTTTCCTCCCCGTGCTGCTTCTCTTCTCCAGCATCCCCTGCTGCTTCCGCAGGTGACAGTGACAGATCCACCGGCCTGCTGGGCATCTCGGCTCCAGGGTGGCTTTGGGCAGCAGAGCTCTATTCCACCCTGGCTTCTCGGTGGGGCTCTTGCCTTACCCTCGCCCTTTCACTTTGTGCTGCTTCCTGGCAGTGCATACAGGATGTCTCCATTGCCCCACATCTTCCCAGGCACGTGGCGATCATCTCCTGGCCCTCAGGAGATGCTTCCTCCCGAGGCTGGCTTGTTATCAGTGGGGGCTGTCGGCTTCCCCCTAACTCCACGAAGGCTCATCACCTCACTGCGGTGGCCGCAGAAATCCTCGAGCCCGCTCAGCTTGGTGGCCCAGTGGCTAGCCGGGTCTGGGTGCCGCACGGCCCTGGCCTGGCCTGGCCTGGCCGCCATGCAGTGCCCTTGCTAATTTTGCCCTCATTTGGAGCGCTCGTTGCTGGGCGGCGTTGGAGCTGGGTCATGGGGTTAACGCCCATTAGCAGAGCCGGCTCGCACCGAACTCTGCTCAGCAACTCTTCACGGAGCTCAGTCTTTAAAACATCATCAAAAAATCATCAAGAGAGAGAGAGACAAGCACGTTCATTTCCACTGCCCACTAATTCTAATGGAGCTGGCGTAATGGACTCCCACCAGCGTGCCTGCAGGCAGCCGCAGGGCCAGGGAGACGAGCTCTGCCTCCTGGCCCTGGGACAGCCCCTCTACCCCAAGGCAGCTGGAAAGGGCTCCCCACTCCTGTAGGGGTGGCTTCCTCCGGGATCTCGGCCCTCTTGAGTCTGAGCTGGCGAGCTCTGGGGCTCCTCTGGCCACCCTGGCCACTGGGAAGGAGCCTGTGCCCTGTGTGTGGTGCAGGGAAGGGTGTTCTGTCAACTCTGCTTCAACAGAGATATCTGAACCCTTCTGCCTCTGTCATCTACTTGGGGCTACCCTTTCATCTGGCCAGAAATGCCTCTGCCACATCAGAAATCTGTACCTCTCCCCAGAAGAATTGGAGAAAGCCCCATACTTTCCCTAAAACTATGACTTGAGTCTGATTCAACTTGTACAGGCCCCCCAGGGAGCTCAGGAACTCATCCCAAACCGTCCAAGAAGCTGAGTCTGCACACCATTCAAAGCTGCTCCGAGTCCTCGATTCCCTTCCCAGCTCTGCCGAGCCCTGCCTGCAAATCCACGGGTGTGATCCCGCAGCTCCCCGCTCTCCTGCCATAGCCACGCCGCGCTCAAGCCTCCAAAGAGGTCTGGCCTTGCCGTGCCGTCCTGTGTTGCTGCAGGGAAAGAGAGGTAGTGATTTTGCTTGCGAAAGAAGCCTTAGTGTGGAAGAAAAGCTGTCGTCCTTTGTTAGCTCTTCCCGGGCTCTGCGGAGAGCAACAGGCCCTTTGTTCGGGGTAAAGCTGGAATCCGTGAGGCACAAAGGAGGAAGGGGAACGGAGGTCCTGCAGCTTGTGAAGCTGGCGCTGGGGCTTTGGTCTGACTGGGATGGCTGCCAGGCCTGGGACCTGGCAGCTCCAGGATGCCCCCGAGCTGTGACGGTGGGAAAGTGTGTCCGAGTGGGGTCGGAGCCCCCAAAATCTCGCTGTTTGCCCGTGATCAGGTGCAGGCAGCCCAGCCTGCCCCTTCTCTGTGAGCATCCTGAGCAGACAACTGGGGGACACGCGGTCCCCCTGCCCCAGTGCAGCACCTGAGGCAGAGGGGCCGTGCCCCAGAGCAGCGGCGAGCCCTGCCTGGGAGCCTGGGAGGGTGTTTGCCACCTTGGCTCTGCTGGGAAGTGAAGTGGGGCGGGAAGGCTTGGGCTGGAATTCCTGCCTCTGTGTTTGGTGGGGAGGGACTGAGCAAGCGAGAGAAAGGAACAAGGATGATGGAGTCCTGTGAGCCGGTGGCAGGAATCCTCACCGTGTCCCAGGGACTGTGCTGACCCGCTTGCTGCTGTTTCAGTGGCAGCAGGGAGCACTTGAAGTGCATCCAGTTCTTCCCAGCTCCAAGCAGCTGGCCTGGGATCTGCAACACACTGACAGCAGCCACAGGTGACTCAGACCAAGGATGGGAGAGATTTAAGGAGAATCAGGCCGGTTCTGATATATCAGGGTGCCCCAGGAGCGGCTTTGTTGGTTGCTGCTCCAACAGTGCGGCCTGATCTGAGATCTGGGAACTGCAGACCCTCCCTCAAGCACCTGGGCGGTCACTGCCCCTCAGGAAGAAATGCCACTCTCCTTCCTGGGTATGAATGCTTCGCCCTGGGCAGCAATTGGGACAGATCTTCAGTCTGTTGTAGTCTCCTGCAGAGGTAGAAGGAACCGTCTCTCGGAATGACCGGAGCGCCCACGTCCCCGGCCTGCAGATCCCAGCCACAGGCTGGGACGGTGGAAGCGGTGGGGGCAGCTGCTCGCTCATGAGTGGGCTGGAGCTGAGCAGGGGCTCAGCAGATCCAGCTGAACACCGTGGTGGAAGGTTCCTGTATCACCCAGTGGTTGGGTGCTTCCTGCCCGTGTCCGGGGCATGGTGGTGCTCACAAAGAGGACGGTGCTAGCTAGCCCAGGAGACAGTGGCTATTAGCCTGGCTGTTGTCTGGTTATTTCTTTTCCCAGTATTCAGAAGTTAGCATCTGTATATTTTCCAAGAATCTTGTTTCTGAGCTGGGACTTGGTGTCTTTGGAGCATCCACAGCAAATGTCCTTAAGGTAGGAGACACGTGCCTTCCCCTGCCCTGGGCAGTGGTGGAGTCCCCATCCCTGGAGGGGTTGAAGAGTCGGGTTGACCCAGCACTGAGGGATCTGGTGGAGTTGAGAACGGTCAGTGTGAGGTTAATGGTTGGACTGGATGATCTTCAAGGTCTTTTCCAACTGAGGTGATTCTGTGAAGGAGCTCTCCAGAGCAGGGCCTGTGGGGTCTCTTCTCTGGCTGAGAGCTGGAGGAAGGGGCAAAGTGCTGGGCAAGCTCGGTGTCCTGGTTAGACAAGTGCGTCACAGAGAGCCCAGCAGTGTGACTGAGTGCCAGCACTCTGCAGTCTAGTCCTCCTCCTGATGCCCCAGAGTTTCCCATTCCCAGCAGGAGAAAGGCATCTTCCACCAGAGGAGGAGTCCTGAGCCAGTTCTAGGGTGAAATGAGTGGAACAGCCTCCCCTTCCTATCTGGGAAAGGCCAGACAGATGGCACTTGACCTGGAGAGCCCTTCATCCTGGAGTCATTCGGTCCCCCCAAGGGTCTGCTGGTGTGGAGCCAAGCCTTGCGTTCCTGCACCAGTCCGTTTCATCAGCGCTGATGATCTCCGAGCCCCTATGGCTGCTGCTGGGATCTGTGCAGGACACACCTTGGAGTGCTCTCAGCAGTGGCAAAGGGAGGCATCTTTCCAACCAGATGTTGCTCACACTTTTAACCCCCCTGAAATGCAAGATCCTGAGCCTACTGCGTGAGTAGCTTGACACTCTCCACCATGGCACAGCAGCAGGAGCGGCGTTTTACCCTCAGGTTGTTCTGGGGTAAGCAGCTGTGCGTGACAGAAAGAGATAGAGAGTTGGGTGCCGTGCCCGGTATTTGTTAATGCAGGTGGTGGTGCCTGCGAGGAAGCGAGAGCCTGGAAAGAGCACTTGAAAGAGAGGAAGGGCTGTGCTCTCCTGCCACCCCCATCGGAGCTCTTGTTCCTCAAGGAGACTTCCCATGGCTGCACCCATTTTCTGAGAGCGTTTGTGGATGCAGCCTTGCTCGGCCAGTGCCGGGGGGGGCCCAGCAGTGACTGAGGTTGGCCGTGCCCTCGGTGGGACCCAGCTGGTGACCTCCGCACCCGTTCGTTAGCTCTGCTGGGGGGCTGCGGGCTGCAGCAGGTTCCTCAGTCATTGCCCTCCTGCTGCTTCCCTCCGCAGTGAGAGACTCCTCCGGCCGCAGCTCGCAGAGGGGAGTTGGGCAGAGGAGAGGAACCCCCCTGGACCCCCTCTGCTCGCCTCCCCTTGGCTGTCCCGGCAGGCAGGGACCCTGCCAGGCTGCAGGCCAGCACAGCTCTTTCTTGCTGCGGACCAGGCTGGGCCCCTCGGCCTCCTTGCTGTCTCTGGAGCTGTGCAGTTGACTCCCTGCTTTTAATAGAGAGCTGGGAAGGCACATTATGGAGATGAGGGTGTTATTTGCATAACGCTAATTAGGTAATTACAAATCATTTTGCTATGAGCTGAAGCGTGTGCTGTGACATAACGTTTATTAGTCATTCCATTCAGGCCCCGCTTAGTTAAGTCATTTACTGCACTAACTACTGAAGTTGGCAATAAAAGGTAAATGCTGGTGCTTGGGTGCAAAGCTGAGACGGGGCACCCCACATAAATCCGAGGCCCATGCGCCCGCTCGGTGCAGCCCGTGGTGTGGGCTGACAGGGCAGAGCCTGGCCCCGGCAGCCCAGACCAGGAGGGTGGGACAGTAATCAGGGGGAGACCACATGTTTTCAGCTGGCTCTTGGTTGTTTTGGGGTCATTTTCTGAGCCCTGGGGGGCAGGCCTGAGGTGCTTTCCCATGTTTTCACTGTCCCCCGTCTCTCTGCTGCTGGCTCTGCACCCAGCACTGTGCTCTGACACCCTCCCTGGAAACCCACCAGGCAGCCTGTGTTTGTAGGGATGCTAACGCTTCCATCCCAGTCTAAGTGCCTGAGCGACCCTTGGGGCTCCCCAGAATTATCTTCCCTGAAGGCAGCAAGTCAGGAATTTGTCCCCACACGTTTCACAGCCAGATAAGTGCTTTAAGGCTGTATCTTCTGGGGTTGCTTGCGGGGCACAAGATGCCGGTGGTGTGCAGAGGAGCCCTGTGGCCACCAGCTTCCCAGGTTTGGGAGCCAGAGGCTGCCTGCCTAGCAGGGCATGGAGATGTGCCAGAGCTGAGAACAGCATCCCTCTTTGCCTTCCTGTGGCTCCTGCCTGGATGGCTGTGACTTCATGCTTCTCCATGGAAAAACAGTGGCCGCATGGGTCCGTGGAGTGCCCAGGCACCAAGGGCTTCCCAAGCAGGATCCCTACCCTTCTGCGCTCCTCGTTTGGTGGTGACAGCCCTTCTCAACGCACGGGACTGTCAAAAGCTGCCTTCCACCCACTGCAAGGACCCTCCTTGCATCTCCTGGTCCAGCACACAGGACTGTGTCCCCCTAAAACCACTCATCACCAGGCACCAGGCGCTCTGTGGGCCCTTGGTGGCGGGTGATGGGGCTGTTTGGGGGCACCAGCTGAGGAGGAGCTGATTTCACTGCTCAAGAGATCAGCAGCTTTTTCTGGGGGTGGGACATACAGGGCACAAGCAGCTTGCTACAGCCTCCTGGGTTTGCCGGCCCAGGATGATGGGGGAACGAGGCTGCGGATGTTGGCATGCAAAAGGGAGCTGGGGCGCAGGGGGCTGTGCGAGCAGAGCTCTGGTTCCTCCCTCCAGGCACTCTCTGCCTGCACTTCCCTGTCCCAGCTTCCCAGGGACTGCTGCTGCTGCCAGTGATCCTGCCTGTGCGTGGGCACAGCCATGGCCCGCAGGGATCCGTCTGTGTGCTCGCACCCTGCGAGGCTGGCAGGCCCCCTCCCTCCCTGACCCGTGTCGTGGCACACATTTCTTTTCCAGAACCAGATGAGCCATTTGAGTTCATTATCGTGTCCCTGACGGGCCAGACGTGGCTTTTTGAGGCCTCAACGTCAGAGGAGCGAGAGCTTTGGGTCCAGGCCATTGAGAGCCAGATCCTGGCCAGCCTGCAGGGCTGTGAGAGCAGCAAGAATAAGGTAAGAAGCAAGAATAAGGTAAGAGGCCTCAGCTGAGCGCTGCTTTGTCCCCTCCTCTCTGGCATCTGCTTTGCTGCGTCGTCCCTGTCCCAGGCTGGATCCCGTCCTGATCCCTCTGCTCCCAGTCAGGGTTGAATCCTGTCCCTGGGACTGTGCTGCTCCCCTCCAGGTTTCCTGTCACCTCTCTGAGCTCCCTCTTCTCTCCCCAACCTGGCTCTGGCCCCGCGGAGCTCCCTGCATCCTGCCAGGGCTGGATCCTGCGCTGTCTCCTCTCTCCTTGGACAGCTCTGCCCTTCTGGCCCCCCAGCCCCTGCTCTTCTGGCACACTTCTGGCAACGAATCCGCGTTCCCTCCAGTCCCTGTCCTCTGAGCCCTGCGCTGGACACCCCTCCCACAGCAGAGCCCACAGGGTGCCCGCTCCCACCACAGCAAGGTGCCCGCTCCCACCACAGCAAGGTGCTGACAGCTCCCTGACAAGCTCTTGGGGCGGTGATGAGAGGCCGCGTGGTGGGGCCGTCGGCCTCAGGTAAACGGGGTTGCTGTGCATTTTGTTTCAGGCTCGGCTGGGCAGCCAGAGCGACGCACAGGCCATGCAGGCCGTCCGCACCGCACGTGGGAACAGCTTCTGCGTGGACTGCGACGCACCGAGTAAGAAATGCCACCCTGGGAGGTGGGGGCCGCTCACCTGGGGCGGGAATGGGGACCCCACCCCAGCCACCTCCCCTTTTACCCCAATGAGCCCTCACTACAAAAAGGACATTGAATGACTCAAACGTGTCCAGAGAAGGGCAACGAAGCTGGTGCAGGGTCTGGAGCACAGGTCTGATGGGGAGCGGCTGAGGGAACTGGGGGGGTTTAGTCTGGAGAAGAGGAGGCTGAGGGGAGACCTCATCGCCCTCTACAGCTACCTGAAAGGAGGGTGCAGAGAGCTGGGGATGAGTCTCTTGAACCCAGGAACAAGGGATAGGACAAGAGGGAATGGCCTCAAGCTGCGCCAGGGCAGGGTTAGACTGGCTATTAGGAAGTATTTCTTTGCAGAAGGGGTTGTTGGGTGTTGGAATGGGCTGCCCAGGGCAGGGGTGGAGTCCCCATCCCTGGAGGGGTTGAAGAGTCGGGTTGACCCAGCGCTGAGGGATCTGGTGGAGTTGAGAACGGTCAGTGTGAGGTTAATGGTTGGACTGGATGATCTTCAAGGTCTTTTCCAACTGAGATCATTCTGTGATTCTGTGAGTCTGAGCCTGACTCTGTGGGGCTGTCTCGTCCTCTCCTGAAGCAGACCCGCTCTTCAGGAATGGGCTGGTCCCTTGGAAGGGATCTGGTGGGCAGGTGCCTGCAAATACGCATCTCCTGATTGTAGGAGACAAGCTGGTGAGTCCGTGCTGGTTATTTACACTCCCCCACTGCTCTTGCTGCCCTCAGATCCAGACTGGGCAAGTCTGAACCTGGGCTCCCTCATGTGCATCGAGTGCTCCGGGATCCATCGCAACCTGGGCACCCACCTGTCCCGCGTGCGCTCCTTGGACCTGGACGACTGGCCCAGCGAGCTTCTCATGGTCATGACAGCCATCGGCAACGCCCTGGCCAACGCCGTTTGGGAAGGAGCAGTGGAAGGCTACCCCAAGCCCACCCCTGAGAGCAGTCGGTAAGGGAGGTGGGGAACTGCAGAGATGCTTCTCAGACAACCATGCCAGGAGGCTTGAGGGCACCACAAGAGGTTGGGAGCAGCCATCCAGTCAGAGAGGTGGGCAGGAGACCTCGAGGTACACCAGCGTTGGGGGTCCTGCCTGCTCTCCGGGCGCTGGAGGTGCTGGTGGGCCGATGGGGCCATGCGGTGACTGCCGGAGCCGTGGCTGGCTGCGAAGTGGAAGGGGTTAACAGAGCTGGCTTGGCAGCGTGGTGGTGCGGGTCTCAAGGGTGCGTCCCTTTCAGGCCCTTGTCTGTCCCTATCGGAGCGACTCTCCTGTCACTCATCCCAACAAGAGCCCATTCTGTGGCTTATCAACGGATAAGAGCGGGTCAGGGGGCGGCGGGAGTGAGCATGCTCCGCGCGGGGCATTGATGGCCGCCCGCCAGATGCAGATGGATAGAATGGCAGCAGATAGCGGCGGCACGGCGCGCATCGATCCGCCCGGCCCTGCAGCCCCAGGCGGGACCCACGCTGCCGCAGCCTTTTGTTTGCGCCGGGCGAGACGGCAGCAGCGATAACATGCCTCCCGTGGCACCGCCGGGCTGTCGTGTGCGGCAGCTGACCTTTTCTTGCCGCTGGCCACGGCCCACACGCCAGCGTGGGACAGAGCCGGTCCCCGTAACACGCTGCCCACGTTAACAGGCAGGAGCACTGGCGTAGAGGTGCGGGTGTACAGCGTACGGAGGGAGCTGGAGGGAGCTGCAGTGAGACAGAGACGTGTCCGGAGCGGTGTGAGAGCCCCGGTGCCAGCCGTGCCCACGGCGGGGGTGTCTGCGGCGGGGCCCGCTGGCTGTGGGGGTGCAGGCAGGTTGGCCCACCCGTGACAGTGACAGTGTCCCCATCCTGCAGGGAGGAGAAGGAGCGCTGGATCCGGGCCAAGTATGAGCAGAAGCTCTTCCTGGCTCCGCTGCCGCAGTCGGACATCCCGCTGGGGCAGCAGCTACTGCGAGCCGTGGTGGAGGATGACCTGCGCCTCGTGGTGACGCTCCTGGCCCACGGCACCAAGGAGGAGGTGAACGAGACCTACGGGGATGGAGACGGGCGCACAGCACTGCACCTCTCCTGCGCCATGGCCAATGTCGTCTTCACACAGCTGCTCATCTGGGTAAGACAGGACTCCCCTGGTGCTTCCCCGCCGCAGCAGCTCCCTGCTCCCAGGTCTCGGGGCACCCCTCGTCATCCTCTTGCTGGCTTCCCCCCCCCCCATCATGCCTGCTGGCACTGCCCTGCTCACCCTCCCGTCTCCCTCCAGTGCCCACCCCGGTGCTGCAGAGCCCCGGTGCCCACTGACCGACTGCTTTCTCTCCTGCACAGTACGGGGTGGATGTGAAGAGCCGGGACGCTCGGGGCCTGACCCCGCTGGCCTACGCCCGGCGAGCTGGCAGCCAGGAGTGCATTGACATCCTGCTGCAGCACGGGTGCCCCAGCGACAGTGCCGTCACCACGCTGACCCCCAGCCTGCCCCGCCGCAATGCCAACGCCAACAACAACGCCTGCACCGCGGTGCCGGCTGAGCTCGGCCCCAGCCCCGGCGCTGTCTAGCTCTCCGCTCACCGCGTGGCCACCTTCAAGCTCTGCGGGGGGACCGGGGCCACAGGAGCGGGTCTGAGAGGAGCCCCCCAACCCCGCAGCACCCCTGTTCTGGCCAGGAGGAGGCCGGGGAGCCAGTGGCCGGTTCCTGCGGACTCACCCCATGCAGCTGGAGCGGGGGCTGCGCAGACCCAGCGCTGTCAGCTTGCCAAGGGGCTCCCTCATAGTTACTGGAATGGGGGGGGCTCCAGTACACCCCGTTCTCATGACCGGTACAGGGGGAAGAGAGGCAGTTTCTCTGTGCCCCCCACCACTCACACATGTAGATAATACAGGGGCTGGGGGCAGTTCAGGCGTGTGGCCCTCCCCTGCGCAGCCAGGACCGGGGAGGGCGATGGCTGCAGTTTGGGCGCTTCCCTCCTGCCCCCCCGTCCCATTCGGCCTTGCTGTGCACCCCCGGTGCAGTGGGGAGGCGGGGAGCAGCAGGAGGTGCATGGAGAACCTCTCTGCTTCTGGCCAGTGCAGGGAGGGATCCGCTCGCTGGTACCGCTCCCCACGTGCCGATGCGAAGGGAGCTCCTCTCCCACGCAGCCCCCAGACCTCTCCAGCCTCCCCGGTGGCCTAGAGGAGGAAGAGGAGGGTCACCCCGGGATCCCCAGCTGTGTCTGTCTGTCTGTAGAGTCACTGTCCTTCCAGGTTCAAGCCCCAAAGCCATACACAGTGTCTCCATCAGAGCATCCCCGCTGGCTCCCGCTGCTGCCCAGGCGGGGCTGGTCTCCGGCTGAGCAAGAGGAGAGAGGAGGCCAGCGTCTCCCTTCGGTTTTAGGCCAAGCCTGCAGCTGAGCGCTGGAACCCCGAGGCTTTGGACGCTGCTGTGGAACGTCTCTGTCACTTGTGTATAAAATGTACATTGGAAATATTTATATGGACACTCTGTATATACTGTTTCTTTGCCATGAGTTGCCCTGTGTGTGTTATCTGCAGCCAAGGAGATAAAGGCCAATAAAGCAACCCACCTCCTGCCAGGACAGCTTTTCTCTCTGCTGCCTTTTGGGCCCCCAGCTTCTTGCCTGCTCTGCGAGGGCTGGTGGCTCTTCCATCCCAGCCTAACAAGCGTTCAGCCCTTTCTCCTGCAGCTGGGGAGCTGGTAACAGCGGTCCTGTGCTGAACTGGGCCCCTTGGTGGGGGGGGCAGAGTGCCAGGGTGGGGAGGGGAGATGTGACAACCCTGGGTGCTGGGGGATGAAGTGGGGACACGGCCCCAGCGGGATGCACGGCTCTGGTGGGATCAGAGAGGGGCACAGCAGAGAGGAGTGTGCTGGGCAGGGGACATGCCAGGTCAGAAGTGCTGGGGCCCTGTGTGAAATACAGAGTTTGAAGCTGGGGGGAGGCAGAGGTGGGCAGGGAATGGTGGGCTGTCCTGCAAGCGAGGAGCCTGGGCGGTTTGACAGGGCAAAAAGATCGCTGCGGAAGATGGGGTGGTCTAATCACAGGGCACAGACAGACCCCCGGGCAGTGAAGGGAGCTGTGGGTCCCCGATCCCACATCCTTCTCCCAGCTTTTGGCAGAGCAAGGCCCCAGTGCCACCTGTTCTCTGCTGGCTGCACCCAAGGCCGCACCACAAGGGACAGTTTGGGGCTCCAGCGTCCTCTCCTGGGTCCATGCTCTGCGCTTCATGGGGCTGGGTGCTATAAGGGAGGGAGGTGCCGAGTCACCCCGCTCTCCCCCCCGGCCCCCCACCTCTCGCAGGTACCCCTCAGCAGTCCCATCCGGACCCCTGCCGCCATGCCCCACCGTGGCACGGGGCTGCCACACCGGTGGCCGTAGCGGGTGGCCCCAGCCCCTCCACTGGTCTCTTAACTCACGGCTGCGTGTGCCGCTGTGGTGGCTGCCCGTCCCGGTGCTGGTCCCAGTGCCAGTGCCCCCCACCTGTGCCCGCGTGTGCCCCCCGTCCCCGCTCTCCCTCGCGGTGCACGTCGGTGCCCCGGCCCCGGCCCGGTGCTGGGTTTGGTTAATTTCCTGGCGACTGCATTAGCGGGAATGGAAGCCGAGGGACGGCAGCTCCTCTGGGGCCCATTAATCATCCCCCTCAGACAAGCTGCCTTGATTACAAGTGGCAAGAAATTCATTAGGGCTGCGGCTCTGACAACTTTTATCTGCGCGGCTGGATCTGACTCATTAGGCAGCCAAATTAAAGCCATGATGGGCCCTGATGAAATTCACTGCTTGTTTATCTTGTGCGATCTGATACATCTGCCCATACATCATCTCCCGTGCGGGATCCCGCCCGGCCCAGCCCCGGTGCCTCCCTCCCCATCCCAGCCCTGCCCTGACCCGCCGGGCGCCCCTGGCCTGCGGGACAGCCGCGACCCAGCGCCAGAGCTGGCCCCAGCACTTCGGGGTCAGCCCCGGGAGCCGCGGCCGTGCCAACGGGGGCCGTGTGAGGACAGCCGCGGGGCCACGGCCACGCAGTGTCCGTGGATGGGGGTGTGCAGCCCCCCTCGAGGCACACACAGCCCCGGCCAGGTCCTGCTGGTTGTGGCACCACTGCCAGTGCTCAGCCCCCATGGAGACAGACCCCGTGCCCGCATCTCGCAAACCCCAGGGCTGCCCGTCTGCTTACACCCTGGGAAGGGAGCACCAGGAGCTTCCCCGTGGGCTCTGACGTGGTCCCGAAGAGCCAAGACAAACCCCTTTTATTCTCCAGCTCGTGAGCAGGCGGTCCAGGCTGTTGCAGTGGCCCTGGCTTCCTTACGGGAGGGCATATTGCCACCCCATCCCAGGGTGGTGCCCCAGTGCAAGGGCCTGTGCTGGGCACAGGCAGCCTCGGGGCTGTGGCACGCCGTCCCCATCGCCAGCAGGAAGGGTTTGAGCTGAACAGTGGTGTCCATGTTAAGAAAAACATCATGCCCCCCCTCGGCAGTGGGGCCAGGCCTCAGCAGCAGCACACCGGTCCTGCCCCGCGTTACCACAGAATCACCTAGGTTGGAAAAGACCTTGAAGATGTTCTAGTCCAACCATCCTGGAGCACATCTCAGCACCAAGGTGGCCCATGTGGCTTCACATGGTCCTGGGCCAGGACAGCCAGTCGGCACCAGGCTGAGCTGAGGCTGCAATGGGGTGCGGGTGCCGCAGGGCTGGAGCGAGGGATGCGGATTCACGCCATGAGCGCATCCAGAGTGTGCAGCCCCAGGATGGAAAGCAGCCATGCCGCAGGTCTACACCAGTTCCCAGAGAGCCTGGGCACAGCAGACCACGTCATGGGGCACAGCGCACAAAGAAAGCCCCGTGGGCCCTCTGGCAGCCCAAGCTGAGCTGGCACAGCCCCTTGGGGGTGTACGTGGGTGGGCAGCAGCCGTGGCACGGGGCAGTTTACCCAGCCCCGAGGCAGACCCCCACACTGGGTACATGCAGAGGTGCTTTTACAAGAGATGGCCGGAGCAGAGATCATGCTGTCGGTCTGCACCTTCGCGTTTCCAGTCAGCCCTGCTTCTTTGAAAGAGAGGGCAGAGGTGTGACACAATGCCCCAGCTCCCTGCGCTTACCAAGATACGGCACCACTGTGCTCCACTACAGCACCTGCACCTTGTGCCTGTCCACGTCTCGGTGTCTGGCCTGCCCGTGGGTGCAAAAGTCCACAGCACAGGTCACAGAATCACAGAATGATCTCGGTTGGAAAAGACCTTGAAGATCATCCAGTCCGACCATTAACCTCACACTGACCGTTCTCAACTCCACCAGATCCCTGTGGTGTATGTCCTCGCAAAGCCTTCTGGAGGAGATGTCAGCCCGGCAGCCCAGGACACCAGCACGAGCTGGTAGGCTGTGAAAGGCCCAGCATAGGCAGACAGGTGGGACACACACACACACCCCCCCCTGCCCCTGACTTGGGAAGGGTTTGAGCAGTCAGAGATCACCAAGCACTGCAGTCTCAGGAAGTGCTTCGTAATTCACCCGGCATCTGAGCAAGCAGTGGCACAGCAGAGCATGGCTACAGCCCGTCTCTCCTCCCTAGCCCCAATTCAAGCACGCCCTCGATAACTTTTTTCAGGTTTTGGGTCGTTTTCCTTTGACACTTGAAAATGCACCCACCAGGAGTTTGCACTCTGCTGCTGAGGCCATTGTGACCAGTCTTGCTCCTGACTCCCCTCTGGAGCTGCACCCCTGAACGCTGTGTGCTGTTGTGGGGCTGGCTGTAAAGGAACTGGAGGTGGTTGGGGGGAGCTCATGACCCCCCCCCCAGGTCAGTGGGAAGGGAGATTGTTTGTCTCCTGCCCATGTGCAGCCAGAGCCCATTTCTCCCCACCGGGGTATAGGTTCATTATTGCATTGCAGGATTTCTACAGTGATGGCACCCACATGGTACTTCTCACCCAGACCAGCGGAATGGTGAGCTGCTCCCTAAAAGCAACCCCCAGCAGCACAGATTGCCCCACGGGGCAGCACAGCACAGCACAGCGTTCCTCTGCCCGGCCTCGAGTCTGCTCATACCGGGGTCAGAGGGCCCATCACAGCCACTGCTGCACACCAGCTTTGGGGAAAAAAGAGCTGTGTTACCTCCTGGGGAACTGCTCTGTGAGCCACTAGCAGGTCAGCTAAGCATCCAAGTAAGTCCTGGAGAGGTTGACTGATGAGCAACAGTAGCAGCAATCTTCAGACAAGCCCATTGTTAAGAGAATCACAGAATCACCTAGGTTGGAATGCTACGACCCAGCTTTGTTGCACTGAAAACCTTTTCCTGAGAGGGGACCACTGGGTGAATAAATACCCTGTGAGATGCAATCCCTGCTCCTTTCCTAGTTCTTTAAGAACCATTGTCCAGGTAAATGAGTGGGCAGGTCTGGGTAGAAAGAATTCCCTTGCAAATGATGAAACTGTCTTCATGAGGGCAAAATAAGTCATGTTTGTATGTATGTGTGTATATATATGTATAAATAAATGCATGCCCATGTGTATACATTATCTCTATGTGTCTCCAGCTTTATCTACCTTCTACTGTGTGTGTGTGTGTGTGTGTGTGTGCGCGCGCATGTGCGTGTACATGCACCCACGTGCACAAGGGTGTGCATTTGGGTACCCACATAAGAGCTCCTTCCCCCCAGTTCCTACTCCAGGACACAAGACAACAGACAGAGGGTAGTACATGGGAAATTCCAAATAGATACAGGAAAAGAATACTAGGAAGGTGGTCAGGCACTGGAACAGGGGCCCAAAGAGGTGGGATTGCCATCTGTGGAGGTACTTGAAGTCAGCTGGACAAGTTCCTCAGCATCCTGCTCTAATGGGACCAGCTTTGAGCAGGTGTTGTGCCAGAGACCTCCTGAGTCCCTTCCCACCCGCATGGCCCTGTCATGCCAGGGTCTGTACTGCCCAGATTTGCATTGTTGGTCTCCTCCTCCCACCCACCTCAGCCTAAATATCAGCAATAGCATGGCCAGCAGGGACAGGGAAGGGATCTTACCCCTGGACTCAGCACTGGTGAGGCCACACCTCGATTACTGGGTTCAGTTTTGGGCCCCTCACTACAAAAAGGACATTGAATGACTCGAGCGTGTCCAGAGAAGGGCAACAAAGCTGGTGCAGGGTCTGGAGCACAGGTCTGATGGGGAGCGGCTGAGGGAACTGGGGGGGTTTAGTCTGGAGAAGAGGAGGCTGAGGGGAGACCTCATCGCCCTCTACAGCTACCTGAAAGGAGAGTGCAGAGAGGGGGGATGAGTCTCTTGAACCAAGGAACAAACGATAGGACAAGAGGGAATGGTCTCAAGCTGCGCCAGGGCAGGGTTAGACTGGCTATTAGGAAGTATTTCTTTGCAGAAGGGGTTGTTGGGCGTTGGAATGGGCTGCCCAGGGCAGGGGTGGAGTCCCCATCCCTGGAGGGGTTGAAGAGTCGGGTTGACCCAGCGCTGAGGGATCTGGTGGAGTTGAGAACGGTCAGTGTGAGGTTAATGGTTGGACTGGATGATCTTCAAGGTCTTTTCCAACTGAGATCATTCTGTGATTCTGTAAATGCTGCAGCACCTGTAGCTCCAGTGTGCCTTGCAGCTCCTCTGTTTGGGGAGGTGCTGCGGCCACTTTGTGCAGCGCCGTTCGCCGGCGTGTCGTCGCGCTTTGCTGTGTGCTGCGCAGGAGGCATCAGACTCACTGCAATGCACAAGGTTGGCAGGGGAGCTGTGTTCTGCGCAGCATGAGGAGCGCTCTGCTATTCTGCAGCTCTCTCTGACACCCCTGGTGACAGCAGCGAGTCTGTCACCTCCACCAGCACCACACCGAGCTGCACCTCTCTGCAGCACTCACAGTTACAGCAACAGGAATGTTTGCAGGGTTGTGCTGTGTACTGGCTCTGGGCCTGAGCTAACTCAACAACAAAAAAAGCCAAAAAACTACATAACTTCAAAGAAGCTGAGATGTCCCGTTCTCCAACCCAATCCCCAGGCAGCCAGAGTGGGGGTGCTTGGCACCCAGAGCTCAGGTGCACAAATGGCATGCACGGCGCAGGGGGAGGGGGGTGTAGAGGGGGTGATGGGTTAAGAACACCATAAACTGCTGCTGTCACTGGGGCAGGACTTACCAAACCACAGCATCAGCTAGAAATGCCAAGTGAGAATAAGGGGGTTCTTGGACCCTAAAATAAAATCTCTTTTCAGTGTCACTGCCCAACCCTGGAGCTGTGGCCATTTTTCAGAGTGCTGTGCTTAATCTTGTGCTGCTGTGCCGTGCTAGGCTGCAGTGGCACAGACCCCTCATGTGGACACATTTATAGTGACAGAGCACTGCTTATAGCCGCACGACTGCTTTATCCTGCCTCCCCCTGCCCTCCCCCCGCAGCTGGCCCAGATGTGTGCGCATCAGTTCACGTGCGGGAGCTGCTGCAGTCGCTGCAAATGGCACGTTATCCCCTTCTGCAGCCATGGAGAGCGTAGGTTAATTAACGGTCTCTGCCTCAGACCAACCCAGACCCAAGGAGGGAGAAGCGGGGAAGAGCTGAGCTGTAGTTCTCGGGAGCGGGCAGCTCTAGCACTGTGTGTGGAAGGGAACTGTCGGCTCCCCTGAGGGCAGGGCAACCGAGGGCAGATGCCAGAGGACATTTACCTCCCCTGATATTGCCAGCAGATGTTGCTACCTGAGCAGGCCAAGCCCATGCTGAAGATGCTGCGAGCAACACCAGGCCAGGCAGGTCCTGAGGCCACATTCTCCTTTCCAGGTTGGTGCGGGGGGGGGGTCTAGCGGCGGCAGCTGTCCTGCCGTGGCTGCAGGAAGCCAGCTGTGCTCTGCTGCCCCAGCTCAGAAATCCAGGTCAGGACGGGATCCTGCAGAACTGCCTCGGGACCTGCAACAAACATCTCTGTGGAAAGAAGCACCCTCCTAGGACCTCCAGGAGCACAGCGTTGTCTTAACGGTTGCTCTGCTCCACGCTGGGGCCAGCCAGAGCCAGCAGCTGATGGGCAGGGAGAACCCCCCCCGCCTGCTCTCAGGCTACAGGGCAACGCGGGAGGACTCAGCTGTGCTGCCTGAGCCACACTCCAGCTTAACGGAATGCACCTGCCAAAGAGGGAAGGGCCCTGGGGAGGGAGCAAGGGAGGCAGTGTGAGGTGGGCCAGCCCTTGCCCAGGGAAGGCACCCAGGAAGGGGAAGTCTGCTCTGACTGTCAGCGGTGTTGCCCGCTCTTAGAAGCTCTCTCCTCTCCCGGGGAAGAATGCCAATGGCCCAAACGCCGTATCAACCCTCAGAGCGATTGGCATCCCCACAGCACCATGTCCCACACCCTTTGGAAAGAGCCTTCTACCTCTCCAGGAAGTGCTGAGGGATCTGGTGGAGTTGAGAACGGTCAGTGTGAGGTTCATGGTTGGACTAGATGATCTTCAAGGTCTTTTCCAACTGAAATCATTCTGTGATTCTGTAAATCTCTGGTGGGATTGCAACGGGTGTCACTGCTACAGTGCAGATGCAGGAGCTCCCTTGCTCCATGGGCTGGGCTGACTGATGTTCATCAAGCCAGCAACAGAGGCATTGGTGGCTGGACACCCAGTTAGTGGTGGAATCACACGGTTCTCTGCACTGTTGGCTCAGGACTCTGCATGCAGCTGTGCCCTGCGCAAAACTGGCTCTTCAGCAGGTCCTGGGGCTGGGCTCGGCCACCTGAGATACCCCCTGGCTTCAGAAGCAGCATCCTATGCAATAGCTCTCAAGAGCAGACTGTTCCACCCTGGCTGGCCTAGGTGTGAGAGCCCCCCTGCTCAGGAAGTCTGAAACCCCTCTCCCACGATGGTGTGGTGAGACCCAGCAGCTGCTCCAGGCCGGGGCAAGGAGCCACAGCGTTGGTACCAGCGGCGCCTGGTCCACCCTGGTCCCGCTCGCTGCTGCGGAGCCTCAGCAGCCGCTCCTGGTGAGACAGGCGGAGGTTTCCGAGGAAGGGCAAGACCCTGATCCTTCCCTTCAGCCCAGACGTGGGGCAGCCGGCCCCGGCAGCCAGCCCAGCCCCAGGATTCAGTGGCAATAAGGTGCCCGAGCTGCAGGAGGATTTCTCCGTTCATCCCCCGTGGGCTCCTCGGAGCTGAGGGAGGAGGAAAGACTCTTCTCGAAGGCAGCGCAGCCCTGAGGAGCTGGAGGCCTCACATCCCTGGGCCTTTGGAGGTGCTGCTGGTGTGTGGGGCTGGGCGTGGGTAGAGAAGGGATGGGGTGCCCGGGCCGGCCTGGGGATGGCGGGGGGTGGGGGGGGGGGCAAGGGGGCTGAGGGCATGGACCCCTCCTCAGCCCACGGCCAGCAAAGGCCACGTCCTGGCAGGAGGCCAGTGGGACGGGCAGGGCTTTGCCTTCGGGGAGGGTGGCGATCTGCCACCGTGCGGGGTCGATCTTGGGGGGGAGTGGGGTGGGGTTGGGGGGGTCGCTCCTGCCCCAGAGCATGGGGCACCAGCGATGCCCACGGCTGTCCCGGGCTGGGGTAGGGGATGCAGCCGTGTCGGGGGGCCCGGGGGCAGCGCACACATCCCTCCCGCCCCGGGGGTGCGCAGGACCCCACCCCCGCACCCCCCCCCCCCCCCCCGCGGGAGGGCAGACCTAGGGATGCTCCCGGGACCTTCCCGGACCCTCCCCTCCTCTGCCCCCTCCCCTTGTCTCTGCACCGGCCCCGGCCCGACGGAGCCCGCAAGCCCACCGGAGCTCCCTGCTCAGCCGGACCCCGGCACCGGCCGAGGGGCGGGGGAGCCCCGGAGCCTCCCGCCGTCCCCGCCCGCTCCCCCCCCCCCCGCCATCCCTGTCCCTGCAGCGCGGCCGGGCAGGCAGCACCGTGGAAAAACGTCGCCTTGCTCCATAGAAAATAATTTATTGAAATCACAGCTATACATGGGTGGGCGCCGGCGGGCAGCGCGGCCCCGATCCCGGTCCCGGTCCCGCTGACGGCCGGGGCCCGCGGGGGCCAGGCGGCCCGCGCTCCCCGCGGCACGGACAGACGGACACGCTGCCGTATGTACAGAGTTTACACGGAATAAATAAGGGACATGTACAGAGGAGTGCGAGCGGGCCCCCAGGCCCCCCTCTCCGCGCTGCCGGTGACCCGCCCGCCCCAGGGTCCAGGAGCCCCGACGGCGCTCAGGGCCGGGCACCCTGCTCGATCTGCTGGTGCTGGCTGCGCACGGCGAAGCGGTTGACGTGCACCGGGATGGGCACCACGATCTTGGGGTTGCGGACGGGCTCGCCCGAGCGGTTGCTCACGTTGCCAGCCTTGATGCGTTTCCACTTGGCGCGGCGGTTCTGGAACCAGATTTTCACCTGCACCTCGCTCAGCTTCAGGGCGTGCGCGATCTGCGAGCGCTCCGTCAGGCTCAGGTACTTCTTGCAGTGGAACTCCTTCTCCAGCTCCAGCAGCTGCTCGCTGGTGAAGGCCGTACGCCGCCGGCGGCTCTTGCCGGCCCCGGAACCCGGCGGGGCCTGCTCGGCCGCGGGGCCGCCCTTGACCTTGCCCTTGGTGCCCAGCGCTGCGGCGGCCGCCCCGTCCAGGAAGGGCTCCTCCTCGCTGTCTCCTGCCGAGCTCTCCTCCTCCCGCTCGCTGCACGGCGTCGCTGCCGACTTCACCTCCAGCTTCTCCTCGTCAGAGCTGTACGCCTTCCCGTCTGCGGGGCACACAGCGTCAGCGCCCGCCGGTGCGGCCCACCGCCCCCCGTCCCAGCACGAGGGTCCCCCGTGGAGCCCCGTCACCACCGCCTCCCCGCAGCCCTGGGGTGCCTCCCGCCGAGGCAGCGGCTTCCCCAGCACCAGCTGCACCCTCGGCCCCGCTGTCGGCAGCGTGTGTGCCAGGACAGCGTCCCAGGCCGTCTCCCCGCCGCTGCCCGCAGCCTGGCTGGCTCTGCAGGGCAGGACCCCCAAACCTGGCGCATTTGCAGGCACCCTGGGGTATGAGCCACTGCAGCAGCAGCTGCCGCCATCCCCGCCCCACAGCCCAGCCCTACGTAGCAGCATTGCTGCCTCATCCAAGCGGAGCCACCGCAACATTTCCAGGCCCTGTCTGGACCTCTGCATCTGGAAAGAAAGTCTGTAGCTTGCCCCTCAGCTCAGCCCTCCCTCTGTCCTGTCCCCCTGCCTCGATGCTGCTCACCCAGAAAGAAACCAGCCAAAAGGAGCTGAAGGACCCTCCTGGAAACAGCAGCCAGAGCCGGTTCCGGCCCACAAACCTCTCTGCAGGGCTGCACAGGACCTGGGGTGTCCTGCTGCCAGGATGCACACCAGCAGAGTTGCGCAGCCAAGGAACAAGGTGCTTGGGCAGCTGATGGTGGAGGCTTAGCTCTCCCCACCCATCTGTGCAGAGGGGCAGGCTAGAGACTGCCAACATCACTCAGGACCTCAGCCCGGGACCACCCAGGGAGGAGGCAGCATGGGGACCACCTCTGTTATGTTGCCTGTAAGGATACAGGGTATAGGGGTATGGATCTTCTTGTGAGCTTCTCGTGTCCCAAACCACTGCCTGAATGATTAAACAGCCATGGAGCAAGGGAGGACACGAGTGGGAGACAGAAAAAGGCCTGGAAGCCAGTCATTTCCTTGGTAGAAGGTCTCAAAGGCCTCGCAGGAGATGGAGCAAGAAGATGCTCCCGGCCACAGCCAGGGGTCACGGAGGGAGAGGAGCCGCAGTTATACACAAGCAGATAAAGAAGCTTTTCTGTCATGCTGAGACTAGAAGAGGCCAGCAAACCCTCCAGGTCTGACCCAACCGCAGGAATTGCTGCTGGAAGGAGCTAGTCCTGAAGCACTGCCACTCTGAACATAATCCTACATGCAGAAGGGGAGACAGCAACTCTCCAAGCTTCTAAGCAGTGTCCAAGTACAGGCACGTGCACCCTGGGCCACTGGATCTCCGGACCTTTCACCTCACCTCGGTGGGAAAGGTAGAACAGCTCTCAGATGCCTGAAGGTGCAGGGTTGCAAATACACAAACAGCCACTGCAAGAAACTGCTCCAGCCCAGGAGACATCCTTAGGAGTCTCGTTGCTGTGGAGCTCCCACATCCCTCGCCAGTCCTGCGGCAAGCCTGTGGCTTCCTGAGAGTGGGTGGGTGGCTTTGGAGATCTGGAATCACCTCCCTGCTCCTCCTGCTTCACACAGTGGGAAAAACACACCTTCATCTCTATTCTGCTGCAGAAGAATAGCCAGTAACATCTTTTTTCTGAAGGGTTGGGAGCAGGGGGAGAAATCTCCCATATGTCTAGGGGGTAAAGACCCAGAGAATTTGCACTTGTGGGGCTGAGGATTAGCAGCAGGTCACACAGAGCACTTTGGCTGCCAAGGTAGAGTCTTGTGCGAGCACTTTGCCAAAAAAAAAGAGTTTTCCTTTCTGTGTACCATCTCTGGCGATTGGAGCACAAGGCCTGACAAGATAAGAGAGCCCTTATGAGGATGGCAGTGTCTTCACCAAGAGTACTGCTGGGTCCTGCCCTGACTCTGCCCTTCCCCAGTGATGGAGGACGGTGTCCCAGCAGCCACAGTGCTGCTTGGGGAGTTTGCTCTTGTAGGCCTAGACTACACCCCAAGGGACTGGAAAAACGCTGAGCTCCCAACTGCAACATGTCAATTTTAAAAACAGGTACTATCTCTGGATACACTCTTCTTAACCAGACCCCAAATTTTAAATGGTCTCTAGCAGACTAACGTGTCTCACATCTGTGTCTTATAAAAGGGTTGGGTTTGCAGGAAGGAACTCAGAACTATATGATGCTGGAGTCTAAACCAGACGTTTTCACAAAGAAAAACGGTATATTGGTCTCTTGGTCATCTAGTATGTCCCCACTGAGAAAGTAATGGAGGCCGGGGAGCCCACCCATTCGATGAGACAGCATGCTGAGACCTTCAAGGCCTTTGAACAGGAAGTGAAGCTGTCATGAAGCAAAGCACCTTGACTTTGAAAAATCAACAAGAAGGCAGGAGATGAGGACTAGGATTGACCCATTGCTTTGCTCTTGACAAAGTCCCAGATGTTCATCGATCTTAGGAAAACATGGACCTGTTGGAGCAGGTCCAGAAGAGGCCGTGAAGATGATGGGGGGCTGGAGCACCTCCCCTGTGAGGACAGGCTGAGAGAGTTGGGGGTGTTCAGCCTGGAGAAGAGACGGCTCGGAGGAGACCTTAGAGCGGCCTTCCAGTACTTAAAGGGGGCTTGTAAGAAAGATGGTGACAAACTTTTTAGCAGGGCCTGTTGCTATATGACAAGGGGTAATGATTCTAAACTAAAAGAGAGTAGATTTAGACTAGATATAAGGAAGAAATTTTTTACAGTGAGTGTGGTGAGGCACTGGAACAGGTTGCCCAGAGAGGTGGTCGATGCCCCATCCCTGGGCACATCCAAGGCCAGGTTGGACAGGGCTCTGAGCAACCTGACCTAGGTGAAGATGTCCCTGCCCATGGGCACAAGGGGGTTGGACTAGATGGTCTTTAAGATCCCTTCCAACCCAAAGCATTCTATGATTATGGATGTAGTAAGCATGGTGAGGAGAGTTGGATGTCACGGGTGACAAAGTTATTCAAGTAGTATCAGGGGGAGCTGGATCAAGAACGGGTGTTGTGACAGCCAAAAGATCCCTGTGTTGGTAAGCAGACAAGAGCTCTTTGTCATGTTCATAGGGAACAACACTAAAACCTCACTGTGTGTGCCTGACTGAACATGCAGTTACTGCATCAACCCAAGAGAGGGTCTCAGACCACTGCCTGGATCTCAGTGGAGACCTCTACAGCTCTGCAACAAACAAGCTCTCAGGAGAGGTGTAGAGAGCCGGGGGTGTTGAGGACCTTTATCCTGGGGGTGATACTCTTTGTTGCAGCTGTAGTAACAAACCAGACTCCAAGCTTTGCTGCTTTTTATCACCAGTTTCCCTACATGCCTCTCCCCTCTCAAGAAGTGTGCCAACAGCTGGAAGCAAGTTTGAAAAACACAGTAGATGCAGAGAGAGGCCCTAAAATAGTGCATTGACTCCTTTGGCTGATCCAGCAAGCAACGGATCTTGTCTCCATAGACACCTGCACGATGGAGACACTAATGGAGCCCAGGGACAGAAATAGTCACTTTAGGGTATAATCCACTTGATGTCAGCAGAACAGACAAAAGGAGGCATTTCTTCTTCACATGGTTCTTCTACAGATAAGAGATATGTGGAACACCTTGCCCCAGGATGTGGCTGATGCCAAGTTTCTCTCCCCATTCTGGTGGGCACATTTGGCCTGACAAATCCTCTTGAACCTGGGCAGAGCAGCCCACAGAGCCGGGTCCACACAGGGACACACTTGTGCAGAAGGACAAGCCTCCTCCATGGCTCCAGAGCAGGCACAGTGCTAAGAGACAGCTAATAGGCAGCAGCGAATGAATGGGGTAGCAAGACTTATTTCCTTCCATCCTATGAGCCAGTCGCAACAGGGCGAGTCTTAAAGATACGATTTCTCGATATCAGAAATGGCCACTGCCTGGGACAGTTCCTCTGAGTCCCTTGGGAGGGGAGAACATGTTGGGCTTAGCTACGGAGGAGCTGTGGGGGGAGATCAAGCACAACGCAGTTCCCCATAGGCTGGGAAGATATGGTCATACTGGTTTTGGCCAGGGCAGTTCTGTCCCTGAGGAGACTTCCACAACAAAAGTGAGATCACAAGGGGCTTTTGACTCAGCACAGAGGCCCGGGGGCACCGGAGGAGCACCAAAGCCCCAGTAACGAAGGAAGGCAATGGGGAGGTGAAATGCCCCACTTGTCCTGCCACAGGACGAGCTTCAGGGGGTACCTGAGCAAGGGAAATTGTTTTCTGACGGAAGAACAAGGCAGGGCAAGGAAAAGACCCGGGCTTGCCCAGTAGAGACTAAAGGCAGGATGGAGAACAAACAGCCAAGCGCTGCAAGAAGCAGTCAGAGACTTCTCGGCGCTCATCCGTGCCAGGAAGCCTGCGAGACAAAGGTGGATCTCAGGGGCGGCCAGGGGAGATGACTCTCGGGACAGGCCACGTCTGAGGAAGCCAGCGGCTGGCTTGTCCCAGTCCCGCGGTAGAAGGGCCACCGCAAGCCCTCGGCCGCCGGGGCCGAGATGGAAGAGAGCGAGAGCCGGAGCGGGCTGCGAAATCCAGAGCAACAAGTCACCGAGGCTGACGCCTGCCTGTTCGGGGGAGCGGCCGCGGCTCACAAAGGCGAGGACCCCGCGGGCCCTGCCACGGCGGCGGGAGCCGCCCCCGGCCAGCACCGGGCGGGCTCCCGGGCGCGGCGCCGCCGCCCGCCCGCGCCGTCGGGCAAAGCCGGTGCCGAAGCCGCGGGGACAGCGGGGACAGCAGCGCGGGGCGGCGGACGGCGCGGCCGCCTGGGCACGCCCCGGCCCCGGCGGGACTCGGAGCGGCCGGAGCCACAGCGCGACGCCGCCGAGGGGGCGGCCGGGAGCCTGGCACGGAGCTGGCCGCGGGAGAGCCCCCGGCTCCGCGGTCCGGCCGGGAGGCGGCATCGCGCTGCGGCGGCACCGAGCGAGACCGGGAGCGGGACCCGGTGCCCGCCGCCTCGCTGGCCCCGGGCCGGGTGCCAGGACCTCGGAGAGCTCCGCGCCGCCGGGGCGGCCGCCGCTCCGGGGCACCGCGCCGCTCCGCTCCCGCCGGGGCGGCCGCCACGACTGGCGGCTCTCCCGGCTCTCCCGCCCCGCGGCCCGGGCGCGGCGAGCGGAGTTTGTCTCCCAACCCGCCGAAAGTTGCGGGCGCGGCGGAGCGGGCCCGGAACGGAGAGGAACCGGCCCCGGTCCTCCCGGCTCGGCCCGACGGGACAGAACGGAACGCAGCCGTGGGCAGGTCCCGCCGCCACGGCCCAGCGCGGCCCCGCCATCCTGCCCACCGCTGCCCCCCCCCCCCCGCCGCCGGCTCCCCGTTCCCCAGCGCCCCCGGCTCCGCGGCTCCCGCCCCGGCGAGCCCGGGGAGCCCGCGGGACCGCCCGCCCCCCCGCAGCCGCCGCTGGGGCGGCGGCGGGGAGCCCCCGGGCAAGAGCCCCTCGGGGCTGCGGGAGTCCCGGGCGAGTTGCTCTCCGCCGGGCGGGGCTGGCCCGCACCGCTCTTACCTGCCAGGCCGGGGAAGGGGTCCGGGAAGTGCAGCGGCGGCTCGGGCGGGCCCTTGTCGCGCCCCGGGGGCAGCTCCTCCGCCTCCAGGCCCTCGGCGCCCCGCCGGCAACCGGCGTCGGGGTTGGAGCGCGGCGGGGGCAGCTCCTGCGGCGGGTAGAAGCCGTCGGGGGGCTCGGAGAAGCTGGGCAGGGCGGTGGTGAGGGCCACCATGGAGGGCACGGCCTGGCCCAGGCTGGCGCAGAAGGTGTTGGTGAGGCGGCCGGCGAAGGAGGCCAGCGGCGCCAGCGGCGGTAGCCCCGACTGCAGGGGGGCGTGGGACAGCGCCTGCGGCAGCACCAGCGGCCGGTACGGCATGAACATGGGGTACCCGGTGTAGAGCAGGTGCCCGGAGCGCGGCGGCGGCGTCCCGATGAGCGAGTCGATGGAGAAGGCGGTCCCCTGGCCGCTGGGTCTCTGCATGGCGAGCGGGCGCCGCCGGCTCAGCCGGCACCAACTTTCCGGCGAGCTCGGGCCGCCGCCAACTCGCCGCCGCCGCCGCCGCCGGGCCCCCCACCGCCGCGGCCCCGGCCCCGGCCCCGGCCCCGGCCCCGGCCCCGGCCTGCGCCCACCGCCTCCCGTGGGCTCCGGCGCCCGGCGAGAGCTGCCGCCCGCCCGCCCGCTCGCTGGCTCGGCGCGGCGGAGTGGAGGCGCGCTCGGAGCCGCCCGCCCGCCCGCCCCGCCGCGGGGGGGCCGGGCCGGGCCGGGGAGGGGAGGGGAGGGGAAGGAGGGGAGGGGAGGCGGGCGGGGGTGTCACCCTCTGCTCTCATCCATCTTCCGCACATCACGGTCGAGTTCCTCCTTCAGCGCCCGCTCCGGCGGGGCAAGGCTCCCCGCTCCCCCCCGGCTCGGCCGGCCCCTGGGAAGGCACCTCCCCCTCCCGCCTCATCAGCTGTTATTAATGGTGATTGATGATTAGCAATTACGGGGCCAGCACAAGGGCGCTTTTGTGGGGACGGGACGGGGCCGCGCCGCTCGGCGCATCCTTCCTCGGGCCGCCCCCGGGACAACGGACGGGGCGAGCTGGGTCCCGTCCCGCTCCGCTCCGGCTCCACCGGCTCCCGGAGCCGGCCCGGGCCGACACTCCCGACGGCTCCTGACGGCCGAACCCGGCGGGGACCGGCCCGGGGACGCCGGCGCCGGGCGGGCTCAAGCGCCCCGACGGAGCCGGGCACCGGGGCTACCGTGCTGTCCGGCAGATCGCCCGCCTGCGTCCCGGGCGCGGCGGGGGGGGGGGGGGGGGGCACCGGGCATGGCGGTGGGCTCGGAGCGGGGTCTCCGTGAGATCGGCGGGCTCGGGGGCCGCGCTCGGGCCGGAGTTGGGAACGGGGGCTGAAACCCGAGCGGGGAATGATGATGCTCCCCCGCGGCCCCGGCGCCGTGCACCGGCGAGGGGGGAGGCTCCCGGTGCCCGGCTCCGTCGGGGCAGGCGGTGCGGAGCCCCTGCTGAGCGGGGCCGCAGCCCGGGGGGCGCCGGGGGAGAGACTGCCCCGGCGGCTGCAGCCTGCCGCGATCTGTCCGCCCCTGGGGCACCCCAAAACCGGCCGCGGCTGGGGTTTGCCAACCTGCCCGCGCTGCGGTGCCGCTGCACAAAGCCCCCCGGGCTCTGCCCCTCCCACCCGCGCACTCGCCGTGTGTCAGACGTGGACCCCGGCCTGGCTGCCATGGGCCCTTCTACACATCACTCGATCGCCTCGAGAGAGGGAGACCAGCGCAAGCCGAACGCTCCTGAACGGCGGCGAGAGCTCCCCAGCCCCACCTCGCCCTGCTGCGGGTCCTGGGGAGCACGGCCTAGCCCTGCGTGGGGGGGTCCCCGCACTAAAATGAAGTACTTATCCCCCCCAGCTCGGCGCTTATGTTGTGCTCCGGTCCACAGGGAGATGCTCGCCGGGCCTGTAATACGCTGAACATCGAGCAAACGAGAGCTTCAGAGAGCATCAGCATCACCACGGAAAGCACTCAGAAGCTCAGAAATGCCAGAGCTGAAGTCGTGTCTAAACTCACACTGGACTGGGTGTTCAGTGGCACAGCTCCATGCCAGACCTCTGGCTCTCGCCTAGGGGCAGTCCTCTTCTCAGGACCCCTGCCTGTTCCTGCCTGCACTCGCCCTTTGACCAGGGATGCAGTGGCTGCGACTGCTTAGCTACTCACCCGCTTCGCTGCAGCCTTGAATTGTGTGTTTTGACACTTGACTCCTGTGTGGACCAGGCTGACAGCGTGGTGCTCAGCCTTCCTCTGCTAAACAGTCACAATCTGAATCCCCAGGGTCTGGCTGTGACATTGGTACCAAGGGCCTGCACAGAGCCTCCTCTTTCTTTCATGTCTTTTCTGCCTTTCTCTATGACGCATCCTTGCAGTCTCAAGCAAATATCCCTCCATGGTGAGAGCTGCCCTACCCCCAGCCAGGGAAACAGAGGTGTGGAGAAGTCAGTGTTAAAATAATCATCCAGACTGTGGAGAAGTCAGTGTTAAAATAATCACCCAGACCCAAATATTGAATCATAAAACTGAGGCTGGGCAAGAGGGATCCCTCTCACCACTGTGATGCAGCCACCTCCCACTAGCTGATGGCCCTTGGATCACTGAGGAAGAGATTAGGTCATTCGGCCCCTAGTCTAGGATGAGGGCCCAGATTTCAGGCTGGGAAGGAGCCTGGCAGGGACTAGGATTTGGATGAATCCCACCTTAGGAATCAGTTGTGACATGAGAAGGGACATCTCAAGGTCTGCACGTCAGCATCCATGTTCCATCTGGCCTCGGCCCAGCTCTCCTCTCTCACCCACCGAATGTCTCCGTGGAAAGGAACCTTCCGGTTGGTGTCATCTTCGTGCACACAGCTTGGGGTTCATTCCACTGCTCTCAAAGCATGTTAGACCATGGGGAAAATGAAAGCATAGCCACGCATGAGTTACTGGACCTCAACACCTGTACTCCAAAGGGTCCAAATCAGGGCTATGCAAGCAACTTCCTATCTCCTGAGCAGCTGCAATTTGATCACTTGTTCAATGAACCTTTTATATGCAACTTTCAACTCACACCCCCGTATAAGTTAGCAAGATATTTGAGACCAACAGGAAACCGCTATCTTTAGTGGCCTTGCTGGGGAAACTGAGAAAGCTGGGGAATGAACAACAGCTCCCACAAGGAAGGATGTCTGCCTGTGCCCAAAGCAGGAGGTCCTCCCTGAAGCCAGTAACACAAGCTCCCATACTGAGCTCTGCAAATCAATAGCTTGCACCCTGCAAGTCCCTACCTGTCTCCAAGATTAGGGTTCTGCTTACTTGATCACACACTTGCATTACCTGCAGTCCCTGTCTCTCTTCAAACCCTGATGACATCCTGGACAGATCCAGATCCAATAGTCCAGTGATCACCCAGCAAGTCCCACTCTCCAAGTGGTGAGGCAGGTCCAAGACCAAGCCAGAAAGTCAAACCAGTGGGTCGGGATCATTGTCGGTGTCAGGGAGGTACAAGATCAGGCATAGCTCCAGCTTAGGTCAGGCAGAGACTAAGGGTGAGAGCCGGAGCTAAAAGCAGCTCCTCATCCAGAGAGGGGCGGGTTCTTGCTAAGGTTCTCCAAGGACAGAGAGCTGCATCATCTAAGCTGGCCCTGACCCTGGAGAGCCAAACCCCCAGGAGGAGGGGACCTGACAACTTACTCCACTCTGGTTTACTTTGTCTCATGAGACTTTGCAGTAAAGTAGGGTAGAAATTCATTTGTCAAATTGTAAAGCAAAGATCCACAGAAGAAAAGGTTGAAGGACTGGGAAGAAAAACAAACAAACAAAAAAATGTTGCAAGCAAAATAAAGCAAATGTTGTACTGTTGTACTGTAGTGCGTACATTGAGCAAGACACAGATTGAGAGCTCCCACATCTGGTATTCCTGCAGGGTGAGCCAGACGGGAAGGGTGAGGGTCCAGGCTGCACATGATAATGCCACCACCCCTTAGACCTCCAGGGGCTTTCCCAATTTCTGTATCCCATATCTAATCTCCCACAGTTTTTCTCACTGTCTAGTGGAAATGCAGTTTCCATGGCTTCCACTTGAGGCTCAGACCTCCGCTGTTCAATACGCTCCCTGGGCGTTTCTCCCTCCCCACACGCCTTCTCTGCGGGGAGCCACTCTATTCCATTTTATCGGGCTCCATCCCCCACTCGCAAGTAGCTGGTATGTTCCCTTAACGTCCCTGAAGATACGCTGTCCAACACATCAGGTACATGAGAAATATTAATTGCATGTGCAATTTGTGAAGCCCCTGGTCTCATTGCACTCTCAGCTGTTGACAGAGACATCTCAGGACCTTGCTGGATACATTATCGGACACTGAGCTAAAAAAAAGAGTCTCGGGAGGAGACCTGCTGTCTCCCTTCTGTTTTGGGATTGCTGGGTCATAGCTCTGTGTTTATCAGCCTCAGTACTTGGTCCTGAGTCTCACCAGGCTGAGCCCTAAGTACAGAAATCAAGTCTTAAGTGCCCTTAAGCACAGACCAGCCCGTCCCATTTCCTCCATCCCATCACCATCTGAGTTGGCCCTCCTTCCTCAGTCTGCCTTTGCTTCCCACCCTTCTTCTTGCCTGTTGATCGCATTAGAACTGCTGAAGCTTCATCTTCCCCCTGTTTTTCTCTGTTCCTTGCTGCAGACACGTGAGCATGGAAAAGTCAGTTTGCCTGTATTTCTGGAGTCAGCAGGCAAGACTGGAAAGTGTCCTGCTCAACACTTGACCCTTTGGACACAGTGTCTGTGCTGGAGGTTGTAGGTGGCTTGTCTGGTCAGCACAGAGGCTCTGGCATAACTTCAAACTGCTCAGCATAGGCAGAGGCTTCCTGGGAGGAAACTATCAGCCTCTCAAAATGTCAAAATGGGATCCTCAGAGGCCGGTCATCTAGGAAAAGTTGATCCTGGGCGGAAGAAGAAACACGCAGGCCAGCCCTCCTTCCTGCACTGTAAGCTGCTCCTCCAAGGTGGGGGGTCTAGAGTGTTTTCCTGGTGCACAGGCTGTTGGCTAAGTAGAGGCCAATTAATTTTTGCTGTAGCTGTAACTGGAAAAGTTCTGTCTGAAACAGGCACACAGCATGGCAAACCACAACTGCAACAGTTAAAAGTTTAATAACTGACTGGCAAATGAAAGCAGGTCTTTCTAATGGAAACTGCTATGCAACCTTAACTTTATGCCTCTACCTGCTCCACTTACGATCTCTACACAGAATCTAGCACAACAGGACTAAATCTAGCCACGGCCTCTAGGCATTCCTGCAATATAGCTGCTAAACATATTAAAAGCAAGGGTAATGTTGCAAAATTATTTACTCAAAGTCTGGAAAGTCTAGAGAACGGGCTGGCTGTGGCTGTGGTGTTGTGTTGACTGAAGCAAGGCTCCTATCACAGGCACAGACTCTACGATCGGACTCTACCCATGAAGTGGTCCAAACGAAATAAGCCTGGCCTGAGCCATCAGGCTCTGCCCGCACGTTCAGTCGGGTGGGCAATGGCTGATGTGCAAGTCCTGCCCCAGCAGGCAACCTGGGTGCAAGGAGCTTCCAGGCCGTCGCAGCGGAGCTCTGCAAACACAGCTTCACAGGCTTTCACCCCACTGTCGAGTTGCCCCATGTGATTCTGACTGCAGCTTCCTACAGCAAAACCTGTCTGCAGCAGCTGAGGAGACACCCTCTCATGCCTGGGGAACACATTTTAGAACTAGGCCTGGCAGAGCCATAGCTGGAGCAATAAGAATCCAGGATCCTCATTAATCGTAGAAAGAGCATTCCTGAGTGCACAGTTTTGCTGCTGACAAGATCTCAGAGCAGAAAACAGCTACTTCCAAGGACCCATCCCAAGCCAGGGTTTCTGAAATAGGGAAAGACTGTAATTTAGAGTAAAACTTGGAGTGGTCCAGCTTAGGACTTAAGGGCAGAGCTAGCATTCTAAAGCACCACTACATACCTGTCTGGTATGTGGCTACAAGGCCAGCAGTAACAGTGGCCTGTCTTGCGTACCAATCCCTGTGACCTCTGTGGTTCAGCAGAGTGCCTAGAAGCAGCCCCCAGGCTGAGTCTTCCTGATCTGAAAACTGCTTGTTTTCCCAGGCTGACAAGCAAAGACTTTATGCCCAGCCCCAAACGCCTCCTGGCAGAAACCACAGTGGCTCAGCTCCCGGTTGCCCACTGGGCACACGCATAGCCCAAGACCACTGCTCCTGCATGGTGTTAGCAAAGGAATACTTTCTGAGAGCTGGTGATTGAAGGCTGTTGGGTTTGCTAAGGGCACACAGAAAAGTGTGGGGCTGAGAAATTGTTAGCCAACTGTTTCAGCAGCCAGGATGACAGCAGCCGAGGCAGGCACCTCCGCACCTTCTCCCCTTGCCCTTTAGCCCCAGGCCCCAGAGGCGAGGCAGAAATCACAGGCAATGCACATGTGAAGCTCCCTCACCCTCAGCAGCCAGCAGGTCCGTCAAGCAGAAAGCACACCATCCCCCAGGCCTTGTCACAGAGTAGAGCACCTGGAGGAGCTCAACCTTTCCTGGCATCTCTCCTGGCTCCTGCACCCAACGCTGCACCCACACCTTGGGCAGATGGATTTCCTGCATAGAGCACTTTAAAATGGTCTCATAGCTCATTAGCAACAGGACTGTCATGCCAGAGCTAGCTCAACCCCTTGTGACTATCAGGTCCCTGGGATCCTTTGCCTGCCACCTTGCCTCCCTGGCTGCCTTTCAGCATAAGCTCAGAGTCATCCTCAGTGGACCAGAGCTTAATCCAGCCACACTGGCCTTGGCCAGGTGAGTCCTCGAGCAGCTCAACCTAAGGCAGGACCCAGGATGAATGTGTGCAGACTCTGTGGGCAGTGTGACTTGGTTCCTCTGGGACAGGGGCAAAGACACAGTGCTGGGAGCTTCACCACCTAAACCTGGTACCAGACATGGCTCTAGCAGCAAATGTTGCTGCTCCACAGCCCCACTGTCAGGTCCCTGAGACCCCGTGCCCTGCAGGAACGGGCTGCTCAGCAGACACAGAGCTGTGTGCGTGGGGCTGAGGGCAGATTGCCAAGGCAGTAGGACCTGCAGGCAAGTTGCTGGCAGTGATTATAGTGATTAAACATCCCAGGTAACATGTTGCACTTATCCTGCTCCAGCCTGCTTGAGGAGCAGCAACGCACGGAGTGAGTAGAGAGGGGCCAGCCTGATGGGACCAGTCACAGGCTGGCAGCTGGGTTGAGCCCTTCAGCCCACTCACAGCACAGATGAGAGAGTTCAGCTTGGATGATGGCACTGTTACCTGACTTGTCTGAACCTGGCAAGTGTCTCTCATTTTTGTTTTTTTCCTCCTGGACAGGGTAGGAGCCTTTCACACGTCTCTTTGAGGATTGTTCTGTTTAGGAGAGCTAACACCTCCTTCACTCCTGGGTTTGGATCCTACTCTGGGTGAGTGATATTAGCCAAACACTTCCGATAAATTACTGGGCTCCTCAGGCACAGGGCTGGCTTATATTGGCAGCATTGTGGTACTGTCTCATTTCCATTCTGGCACCGGCAGCTGCTGAAAGTTCTTGGTTTCTTTTGGCTTGTGTTTGCACAGCAGATCAAGACTGGGCATTCTTGGCAACATTCCCAAAGCAATGCCCACACTTGGGCTGCAAAGCTGTCTTCAGTTCCTGTCTGGATAAGGTCTCCTAGGAGCATCAACGTGTTCACTCCATCTAGCTTCTCAACTGCAGCATGGCTGTTCCCCATGCTGCTCAGAGACATTGTTCAGAAAGCATAACTGGCATCAGACAGCAAGAGAAAGAGAGAGAAAGGGGAGAAGAGAGAAAGAGAAGGACAGAAAGAGAGAAAGAAAGCCAAGTAAGTGGAGGATCTCCAGAGGGAAACCATCACCAGAAAGTCATCAGCTTCATGAAAAGAAAACTGCTCAGGGCAGTGCAGGGTCCTCAGCAGGCAAGATGGGACCCAGTTTGTAAAATGGCATAACTGGCATATTGTCAGCCCCTGGATGCCCTTTGGAAGTTACCAAGAAGGCTTTGTGAGGGAGCAGTGCCAAAGGACAGGCACACCCAAGCACTAGGCTTGTGCATGTTGCCTTCACCCAGGTGTCTCTGGCCCATGAGTGGATGGTCTCTCCCAGGAGCCAGGGCTGATACCTCTTGCACTTTTAGCCTAGAAGAAGCTCTCTCCAAGCACACTGCTCTGCCCCGGCAGTTATGTGAGCGTGGCACTCTGGATGCTTTCATTCAGATGACATCCATCATCTGCAGGTCATTATATGAATATATGCTTCATGGCTGACAGAAGCAAAGAGCCTATAAGAAAAGGTGATGTTCTCAGAGTACAGAATGCAGGATTCAGAGATGCAGGGTTATGCAACACAATCCACAACAGAGGCTGGTATGTGAATAATGCTGATAAGCCTGTCTTCATCTGGGAATATGGTACTGGCTTATCACAAGATGCGGTGGCCTAATTTCTACACCAACATCATCTCGTGTGGACTCAGTGTATAAGAACAGTCCTGCTAGTCCTGGGTCCTGCATTATGAAGAGGGCTCTCTTCATTCAGCCACAGCATCACCGAATCACAAGCTGGTGGAGGCTGGAAGGGACGTCTGGAGGTATTTTGTCCAAGCCCCTGCTCAAGCAGGGTCACCTACAGCCAGTTGCCCAGGACCATGTCCAGATGGCTTCTGAATACCTTCAGGGATGGAGACTCCACAACCTCCCTGGGCAACCTGTGCCAGTGCTCTGCACCCTCCCAGTAAAACAGTGTTTCCTGATGTTCAGAGGGAACCTCCTGTGTTTCAGTGTGTGCCCATTGCCTCTGGTCCTGTCACTGGCACCACTGAAAACAGCCTGGCTCCATCTTCTTTGTGCCCTCCCTTCAGGTATTTACCTACACTGATGAGATCCCCCTGAGCCTTCTCTTCTCCAGGCTGAACAGTCCCAGCTCTCTCAGCCTTTCCTCAAAGGACAGATGCTCAGGTCATTTTTCCATGTTTAGATATTGTTATTTTGTCACCGCTTAGTTTTCTCTTCTTCAGAACATACAGCTCCAGGTCCTTAAGGCACTTTTTGTTGGTCATTTCCTTGTCTTCCCACCATTCTTGATGTTCTCTGTTCCCACCGCCGCCTGCCCGCTATGCTGTGGTCACCATACCTCCAGAAGAGAAGACCAATGCAGCACTTTTTTACAGACCGGACTCCGACCTGTGCATGCCGTGACAGCCGTGCCTTTTCTGTGCAGCGTGTGACTGGTCATGGGCAGTACGTGGCATGTTCCTTCCTGCACATCTCAGTTTGCCCCATCTCTGGCAGGTCAGGCTTTACTAAGGTTTTGCAGCTGGGCTCTGCTGGTTCTAGGGAGAACTTGGGATTTGTCCTACTTGACTTAGCTGCAGCTGGGGCTGCAACCCCAACCTGCACAGTGTCTTCTGTGGATTAACTAAGCCTAACATCTTCCTTCATGCAATCCTTTAACAACTCCAGAAGAGTGCCAGATGCAGGACAGACCTCCAGGTAACACTTGCAGTTTGGCTACAGAGAGCTGACTCTAAATAGGGTTTTCTGACTAGTTATGCTCTTACCCAATAGTATTTCACTGTATATCATCTTTTCTTAATTTCATTCTGAGCATTTTATGTGAAAGAGCATGAAATTAAGACATTTAAGTCACATAACATCTGCTCCTTTCGTCCCTTTCCCACAGGCCCTTTGACCTGATACAGAAGGATGTAGGATTGGTCAATCAACTTTGCATGTGTCCAGGCACTTACAAATTGTTTAGTTACTTGCTGTAGTATTTTCCAGGAATCGAAGTAAGGCTGGCCAGGCATAGGAGCAAATGAAAGAAGTCAAGGGCTGCTATCAAACATGTGCTTGCGCTTGGCCCAAGCCCATGTGGCCCAGAAGCCTGAGGGCCAGCCTTGCTGCTAGGAGCATGGAGGGTGGGACGGTGTGGATGTGAACAGCGTTGCTGACATCTGGTGATGAGCTGGAGGAATGGAGCGGGGGCTGACAGGCCCCAGAGAGCACCTTTTTGCAAAAGGGGTGTGCTCCCTGGGGTTTCACCTGCAGAGCTTGGTACCTCAGGAGCACCAGCATCTGCTGCAGAGCGTCTGGATGGAAATGGAAGCGCGGGTAGTGTTTGGAGTCATGCTCCTAAGGATGAAGCACCAGAAGCACCGGGAGAGCTGCTGGAGGGCCAAACCAGCCACTGGTGAGAGTCCAGCAGAGCTCTGCAAGGGGCTGCTCAAAGAGGGGCTGTGTTGCTGTGTGGGGTTGCACCTCGCTCCTACTGTCGTGAGTCAGAGATCCTCAGTGTGCCTCCCCAGGGGGGATCATTGCAAGTGTCATGGGGCAGCCCTGTGAGGTCCTCGGTGAGAGGAGGGAGTTTGCCTTTGTGACACATCCAGCCCTGAGGTCCTTCGGCAATCCACAAACACCGCCCAGTCCCAAATGGCTGAAATCTCAAAGCTAAAGCTTGTGAGAGAAACTGAATAAGAGCAAATATTTAAATAAAATTATACAGTAGCATCACCATTTATTTCAGAATGTCTCTTCCAGAAACCAGCACAGGCAGCAAACGCAGAGCAAGGAAGCTGATAGGGCCAGTACAAACCAGTAGTTACAAAATGAAGGAAACCATGGGGAAGTCAGAAACATCAATGAAGCATCAATGAAGTGAGCAGCGCTGTTCGGGGAAACATGAAACTGTTCCATTGCCCTGGGGCCAAACACAGTCCCAGCAGTGACAGAGGCCAGTGGTAGGCCAGCGTGAAGAGTGACAAGACTGTGGATCATAGATCTGTAATTAAGCAGGCTGATCTCTTTGGGACTTGGGCTAAGCACCATGCAGAATGAATTCTGGTCTGGGCTAGGGCAGATTTTCTGGTGATTTTTTTTAAAAAAGCTAGAGATGAGAAATCCACCATGATAAGCTATTTTAAAATCCAATTAACTAGTAGATTAATTACCCTTGCTATTAAAAATGTGTCTCATTTCTAATATGTGTTTGCCCGGCTTCAATTTCCAGCTACCGGATTTAGTTTTACCTCTAAGTGCCACTCAGAAGAACTGGCAATGCTGAACAAACTCTGTAGCCTGCCGCTCAGAAAGCTTGGCAAGGCGTAGCTGAGGACCAGCAATGGATGTCAGCACAGTGACGGAGGGTGTGTTCAGCCCACATGCCCACAGCGCTTCATGGAAGAGTGCTGTCAACCCTTCCTGCCCTGTAAATCCGGGACTGAAGAACAGGCAGGTGCCTACAACTGCACACAGGACTCCAAGGAGCAACCACGGTGTGTCCTACCAGCACCCCTCTGAAGTTCCCACTGCCAGGAATCACTGGCAATCCGTAACTCACCTGTGGCTCTTCTCTGAACCCTCTCCAATTTCTCAGTTTTTTGGAAATGTTGACCCCAGAGCAGGATGCCCCAGCAGCAGAGAATCCAAAGAATTGCAGTTGTTGGGCACCTGCCCCAGGTTTCTGTGTGTAAACATACATTCTGCATAATGAAAACTGAGAACTCAATAAATATCTCCGCTCTGTATTTGAAACAACAAATAATATTAATATTTTACAGTGGTAATGAAATACTTTCTATTCCATCAGTAATTAAGGAAGATGCTAAAGAGAAACTGTTTAAGTAACAATTTTTATAATCTGCAGGAGGATAACTTACATCCAAGAGTATTTAACTGGCTAATGAGTTCACTGAACCATTGATTTTTTTTTCTTTATAACAAATAATGTCACACTGAGGAACTTAAGATAACAGGGGAGGGGGGGGGAAATCCAATGTCTTGCCAGTATTCAAATGTGTTCACGTGGATATCCAAGAAACTACAGAGCAGTTAGTTCAACGTACACCCCAAGCAATCACAGACAAGCAGCCGAAGGATGTACTGGGTAAATTAGTAAAAGCTAGAACCCAGATTAAAGTCATTCAAATTAATGTCATTTGAAAGAGGTACTTTCAAATAATTTTATGTAATTTTTTTGTAAGCCTACAAGTTTGATAGAGCTAACAAGATAGATATGGCATGCTTAGACTCCTGTAAGTCATTTGACTTAGTTCTGCATGACATTCTAATACGAAAAGTTAGCTGTATGCTATAGTCAGTGTGATCAGTATTAACAAATTTGAAAGAATTGGGTAGCTGTGAAGACATTCTATATAGCCATGACAGATTTCTAGTTGTATTCTATTCACATATTAATGCCATATGTTACTAGCAATCAGAAAATTAAAAAAAAAAAAACAATTGCTGGTAAAATTATCAGGGTGGATAAAAATGAATTGTTGGAGTGGTAAAAGTAACAGGTAGCACTTGTGCAAGACAACCTAATCTGAATTGCTTGAAACACCAGGTTCATGAAAAATGTGGTTTGTTACATCTAAGAATGAGGTGCAACATATAGGAAAGAAGAACGTGGGTGTCATTTTAAAACAGGGATGACATCCTGGATAGTAATAACTCTGAAAACCTCAGAGGTTGCGACATAGCTATCTGAACATGGGAGGGCACCGCTGCCAAGGCCGTCCTCTTCCTGGACTGTGTAAATAATCAAGTAATGTCAAATATGAATCTAAGGCTCCTGAGGCATTTGTGTAGATCTCACATCCACCTGGCTAAGAATAACTTTTACACAATCATAGGGCAACCACATTTTGAATGTTGTGCACAGCTGTACTTCCTTCATCTCAAAGTGATGGAGTAGGATCGGTAAAGGGACAGGGAAAGCCTGTGCTTGTGGTTAAGGGTTGTGTGACAGCTTCCACGCAGCGAATGACAGTGCAATAGAATTTCAGCCTGAGTAAGGAGAGAAATGACAGGGATCTATATGGTTTTGAATAATATGATGAAGAGGAACAGACTATAGTTGCCCACATATTCTTAGAATACAAGAGTTAAAGGGCATCAAATGAAACAAGAAGGTGACAGCGTAAAGACAAATAAAAAGAGGTGATCAACACAATGTGCAAGTAAGTTATCCTTGCCACAAGGATATCAGAATGCTCAAACATACATGGGTGCAAAAAGTGACTGGTCAAATTTATGGGCAAAAAAAAATCTCTCTACAACTGCTAAATACAAAGATGTCCTTTTGACTCAAAAGTACCTGAAATGCAATTTACAGAGCTCAGGGGTGGGGATGGACATTCTAGGGAAGGGCTTTTCTATACTTGCTTTGTCCTTGTACCCTTCTATAGGCACCATTGTGGTTTACTAGTCCACCCATTATGGCATGTCATGCTCTTTTCTGTGGAACAGGAAAGATCAAGTAAGAGTCAAGCAGATATTCGAGGCTGGGAAGCCTACAGGGAGATACTGATGTAGCTGATCTTTCAGTTAAAGGAAGGGGGTACTAGGAACAGGCAATGCTTTGACTGCACAGGGAGGGTCAGAGTAAGACCCAGTGGCTGCAGCTAGGATGGAAACTTCTGTCTAGAAATGGGATGATTTTTTTTTTTTTCCCCTGAGCACATCGCTTGGACAGCCGCACTGAGAATGTGGCAGTGGACTCACATTACTTCTGCCAGTCACAAGGGTGCCTCTTGCTGACTGCTCTGCCAAAAAACCCAGGTGGATGCTGAAGCAGGAACAACAGCATGTGCCCAAGAGACGTTCCCAGTGAACCTGGGACACAGTAGCAACCAGCAGCTGCCTGTGCCAGTTGATAAAAACACATCAGAACCACATGCCCCTGTGCTAATAATGTCCCATGCTTGCTGTCCTCTGTTGAGACCGTAGCCCTCACACTCAGGACAGCTAAATTTCCCTGGCATAACTCCTGTCCCAGCAAGTACATTCAATGCTACATTAGAAATTCCCCCTTTAGAAATCTGAGAAAAAGTAGCACAGCTTGTTATATTGCCAAAATGTACCCTGGAACATTGAATCTTTTAAATTCTGTTCTTGTGTTTTTTAAAAATCAGTTGCTAATCAATTAGCATAACTGAGTTAAACTCAGAGCATTTGTTCTCACCCTGCACTTAGCTTGAACTTTTCCAATTGTTTCAGTTCTGAAAAAGGGCTTGAGCGCCCAAAGCTTTTTCTGGTAGTTTGTTTGGTTTGGTTTGGTTTGGTTTTTTTGACCAGTTAAATCAGTCAGTCTGTAAAAGATACCTCCCTTTTCCTACTAGCCTCACATTCCTTGGAAATGGTTAGTCAGTGATATTCTTACACGCAATGAAATCATGCCCTTTTAATTTCAGTGGGAACACAGACGAAATCTAGTCCATGAAGATTTGTGCCCAGGGATGGTGTGCCCCTCTCAGCCACCTGCCTGACCTCAGCCCTCCCACTCACACTGGGATGCCCTGCCTGCAAACCTGGTAGCTCCAAAAGGAACCCTGGAAATTCACCTGCAGTCCCAGCACGGCTCCTGCGTTACAGCAGGTGCCAGGGAGCCTTTGTCCAAAGAGGAGCTGGCAGTGCCAGGAGTCGGCCTGCCCGTGTGTGCAGTGGCACTGCGTGCGCCTGTGTTTGCAGAAACAAAACACGGTAGCTTCACCTCTTTCAACCTGAGCTGCCCTCATCACCCAAACGCAGAGCAGACTTCAGAGCTAGCAAAAGTAACCAGCAAGACCCGAGGCGTGGCTTTAAGTCTAACAGCTGCAAGAAACAATTACAAAATAAAGCAAATCATTAAATTCGATCCTTCCTTGTCCTTAAAGTGATATTATCTTCATGACTCAGTACATATTACTGAACATACGTTATTGCAGGTATATGGACAGTGCTGGAAAGAAGAAGGACTGATAAACCAGCCCCACATGTACTGCCCTGCAGACCGCCTTCATACCAAAGATATGCATTCAGGCTAAGGCAATCCCAGACTGCTGCCACCAAAAGGGACAGACCTTCCTTTTTCTGCTCCTCCGCCAGTCGCAGACATGATCTGGCTAAAAATGAACACTCTAAAGTGGTGATTAGACTTTGGGAATAAGACTACAGGACCTGATCCCATAAACAGGTCACCCTGAACAGACAGGTGAGCTCAGATAACAGGAGGGTGGTGACTTCAGGATGGGTTCCTGCACTGGTTTGAGGGAAATGCACTACTGAGACATGGTAAGAGTGTGGGCCATTATTTAGTTATTTTAAAAGCTTTGACTCCCCTGCTCCCTTCATCCCTGTTTTGCAGATAGTCTTGGTACGTCACCTTGAGCCAACCCCTCACCTCTCTGCCCATGGATGTCATAAAGCACATTGTTAAACCTTCTTGAGATATAACATCTATATGCTGCAATAGTCGTACCTACACACATAGGCTGCCACAACTGGTGTCCTGACACCTTTTGTAAGCCTGTAATGTGTAAACACATTCTCATTGTATCTTATTAGCATTCATGCTGTGGTGCATCACTGGTGTGAGTGCATTTGGAACGGCACGCTGACCCTCACATAGTTATTTCAAGCTTGTTACCTCAGAGAAGCACGGTCTAGTTGTGTAAGGCGGTGATAATCAGGGGAGTAGAGCTACACCCTGTGTCCCAGAAGAGGCAGAAAAAGACAGAAGCATCGGATCTGTCAAACCGCTTAGCCTTCAGATCTGTGCATTCCAGTGTCCTGGCGCTGATGTGGACATTAACAGAGGCCTTAGAAAACCAGGGCACCAAGAGGAGCAACCTGCAGTGCTGCTCCAGTGTACTTTCTGCCAGCCAGCCACAGCTCAGGCACTCCTTGAGTCAGAAGCAGGAACAGAGTCCGCTACAGCAACTCTTTAAAGGATGGTTAGCGCTTTGATTTCTTTATAACCGTGTCTTTAAACCACGGGAACAAGGGTTATCCTTTACCTTGTCTAGAGTGCAGCGCAGCCCAGGCAGCAGCATGTGGACCTGCACTGTGCTCTGGTAGATGCTGGCTGGGCTGTCGCAGGGGCTGGCTGCTCTGTGCCCAGGGGACTGGTGTTCTCAGGGCATGCTTCCTCCTCGCCCCACATCAAAGTCCTCAGTGCTGGCACAAGCACTGCTGTCCTGCGCCAAGCTGCAACCCCAGACACGGTACCTGCGTGGGAAGTGTTTGTTGTGCCTCAGCCCCACACCCACCACACATTTTCCTCTGTCTTCTGAGAAGCAGGTGGGTGCTTAGGTCTGAGGGTGCACATGCCACTGTGGATGGCAAGTCGCATGGATGAGCTCTGTCAGGATAGCAAGGCAGAAGTTGTACTCTGGTAGGTATAGAGAAAGACTAGGGTTTATTCCAAACACCTTTGGGTACAAACTGTAAACAACTTGACTAAAGACAGGATCCCAACAAATGTCCAGGACACCAGAGCTGCCTGGTTCAGGTTAGAGTCTGTAGATTTGGGATAGGGAGACTGATACCCTACCACTAAAACTGTGATCTCTGCAGTGTATTTGCTCTTTGTCCCACAGAATGCCCTAATCCCCACATCTTGCTTTTGTTAGTGAATCTGGAGTTTGTCCTCATTAGTATGGGTAAACAGAATGTTCCAAAGTAGGTGCATGAGGCAGACCACAAGGCTGTTGGGACAGGGACATAGCACCAGGTTTGAAATGGGGGGCTGACGAGGCCTGGCAGGAGGTGTGCGAGGGGAAGGGGTTAGCTGGGAAGGCACAGACTGCACCAGCAGGGATGGAACATCTGCACAGAAAGGCACAGCAGGACTGGAACCACAGCCCTTAGTAGAGAACATCCTCAAAGCTGAGCAGCAGGAAACGGTGCAAGGCCCTTGGCAGGTGCAGCTGAGACAGGACCAGAAGCAACCGGCCCTCCAGGAAGGTCCTGAGTGCACAGCGAGCCAGGTGCTGCAAGGAGCGAGGTCTCTGCTCCAGGGAGAAAAGTGATTGGTAGAAACTTGGGTATTTCTACAGAGAGAGGAGAGAGGAGCAGAGGCAGACAAAACTGAAGATATCACCCTGGGAGCAGAGGTAGAACCAGACATCCCTTTACCTTAGTCATTATGGTGCATCCTCCCTATCCCCCAACAGGACCACCCCTGTGCCCTGTACATCCCCACGCAGCCCCAGCCCTGCTGTGCCCCAATGTTCCCCCCAGCCTCCTCTGGCACCCTGCTGCGATAGCCCGGCTGCACAACCTCACCTGTACAACCTCCGCTGGAACCGCTTCCACCCAGTCCTCGGAGACGCGCACGTGGTCGTAGCTGTTCATCAGGGCCTCGATGACCCGCGGGCAGGTATGGCAGTACCGCAGCACCTGCACCAGGGAGAGAGCAGATCAACACCGAGGTCCTGCAAGCCCCACCTTCACCTCCTAAAAAAGCTGCTCCAAAACAGCCTTGATAAATCTAGGGAACTAATGTCCTTCCCACATGCTGTCCCAGGAGATCGAACCCACCGATGGTGGGAAGTGCCGGAGCACCGCTCCTGCAAAGAGGGTGACTGAGCCAACACCCAACACTCAAGTGAGCGCAACTGGGTCCCCACAGCCTCTCCTCAGATGCAGGGACTAACGTACATGGCTGGGATGCAGATCTCCTTCATCTGCCTCACTGCTGCAAGTCACTCATAAGCAGCCAGCACGCTGCTTTATGCATTTTCTTAGTTAGAGCATAAGCCATTCTGGGACAAGGGCTGACATCCATCTCGTGCAAGACTAAGGCATACCATGCCTCTGTTGAGGGCTACACGGGGGTCTCAGGGATGTATTGTGCTTTCTTGGCTGGGGGCTGCAGACACATCATAGAATCATAGAATCATCTTGGTTGGAAAAGACCTTGAAGATCATCCAGTCCAACCATTAACCTCACACTGACCATTCTCAACTCCACCAGATCCCTCAGCGCTGGGTCAACCCGACTCTGAAACCCCTCCAGGGATGGGGACTCCACCACTGCCCTGGGCAGCCCATTCCAATGCCCAACAACCCCTTCTGGAAAGAAATGCTTCCTAATAGCCAGTCTAACCCTGCCCTGGCGCAGCTTGAGGCCATTCCCTCTTGTCCTATCGCTTGTTCCTGGGTTCAAGAGACTCATCCCCAGCTCTCTGCACCCTCCTTTCAGGTAGCTGCAGAGGGCGATGAGGTCTCCCCTCAGCCTCCTCTTCTCCAGACTAAATCCCCCCAGTTCCCTCAGCCGCTCCCCATCAGACATGTGCTCCAGACCCTGCACCAGCTTCGTTGCCCTTCTCTGGACACGCTCGAGTCATTCAATGTCCTTTTTGTAGTGAGGGGCCCAAAACTGAACACAGGAATCAAGGTGCGGCCTCACCAGTGCCGAGTACAGGGGTAAGATCCCTTTCCTGTCCCTGCTGGCCACGCTATTGCTGATACAAGCCAGGATGCCATTGGCCTTCTTGGCCACCTGGGCACACTGCTGGCTCACGTTCAGCCGGCTGTCAATCAACACCCCCAGGTCCCTCTCTGACTGGCAGCTCTCCAGCCACTCCTCCCCAACCCTGTAGCGCTGCTGGGGGTTGTTGTGGCCCAAGTGCAGCACCCGGCATTTGGCCTTACTGAAACTCCTCCAGCTGGCCTGAGCCCATCGCTCCAGCCTGTCCAGGTCTCTCTGCAGAGCCTCCCTACCCTCGAGCCGATCAACACTCCCACCCAACTTGGTGTCATCTGCAAACTGACTGAGGGCGCACTTGATCCCCTTGTCCAGATCATCAATAAAGATGTTAAACATCCTGTACCTCTACTGTGTGCAGTGGGTGTCCTAAGAGGTACAGTGCCCATGTTAGCTGCTACACAGAACCCCAGGAAGACATCACACGTATTTTATGCCACACCTCTCCGGTGTGTACCATGCCCGTGTAGGTGCAAGCCACACGCCAGGGCAGTGTACCTCACACCACCAGTGTGGCCTTCGGAGCACACCCCACCCCTGCGTAGCTGCACAGAGGCAAATCCCCCCTGGCTCTTGGCTCCCACTCCCTATGGCCCAGGCCAGCAGTAGCTGTCAGAGTCTATTCCGGCTCTACGAGTGATCCTCATTATCTGGCGTTAATAGGAGATTAATTAGTGTTAATTGTTGATTTTCCTGTATTTTCCCAAAGGGGAGAGCAATCTGCTGATCTCCGGGCTGGGTAATTATTGCACTGCTCAGGAATTAAGACAGGAAATTAACCCTTTGTTTGCTGGTGTCTTGCAGAGACGGCATGAGCTGGAGGGTACACCCCAAAGAGGAAACATATCCCTTGAGAGGAAAAGGGCCAACACTTTCCAGGGCAAGTGATGATGGAAACTGGGTAAGTACTGTCCATGCAGCTTAGCAGACAGAAGCAAGAGCGTCCTACAGGAGAACATGCCCCAGGAGAAAACTTCAGGGAATTCCTTACCAGTAATGCCCATTCCCCGCCTCCCAGACCCTGGGAAGAGAGTGGCAGGACAGCAAGCAGGCTGGCACAGAATAAGCCCTGCCATGACAGAGACACCCTTGCTCTCACTGGGACCCTGATGTTCACAGCCTTCCCTCCCCACCGTGCTCCTGGCACAGCTGTGAGCCCCACACCTTGAGCAGGGAGCCAGGCCAGATGCGGATGGCACCATAGTTGAGCAGGGCTTGCACCACAAGCTCTGGGTGATGCTCGAGCTTGTAGGCAGTGGCTTGCAGGATATTGTGCAGTGCCGTGTTGCCGCTGTAGTTCATGACGTTGACATTTGCACCCCGGGCCAGCAGTAACTCTACTACTTGAGCATTAGCATTCTTGCAGGCCAGGTGAAGCGGGTGCTGCCGGTCCCTATCTGCAGCGTTGATGTCAGCACCACTCTCCACCAGCAGCTGGCAGACCCGGTAGTAGCTGTCCATGTCCTGGGGTTGGTGGGGCTGCGCACAGGCAGCATTCAGTGGCGTCTGTCCCTCCTCATTCATTGCCTCCAGCTCTGCCCCGTAGCGCAGCAGCAGCTGAACGTGCTCTGTTAGGCCATGCCGTGCCGCTACGTGCAGCGCTGTGTCGTCTTCCTCCTCTGTCCGACTGTTCACACTGGCACCATGCTGCAGCAGCTGCTGGACACACCTGCGTGGGCCAAGACGACTCAGTGACAGGCTCTCCTCTCCAGCTCCTATCTTACTCCCACCCCTGTCACCCCCCACGTCTGTACTGTCCCACAGCTTTCACTTTTCCCAGGAGTCCAAGAATCCCTGCTTCTCATGCCCTGGAGCTTTAAGCGAGGATGACTGGTGGGCAGAGGTAGTGTCATCCTAATTCTAGCTAACTCTCCACAGATCTTCATTAAAGTGTCATGACAGAGACTGTTCCCACACAACCACGGAGGCCCATCTGCACAGCGCAGGCACAGTGTGAACCATCAGCTCTGCACTGCTGGTGGGTAACAAGACGGCAGCCACCACGCTCAGCTGCATCAGCTGAGGACTAGAACTTGCAGTCATCTGTTGGACTTCAGAGGTGATCTGGGTCCAGGAACAGGCAGTAAGGTCACCCCATTCAGCAGCCATCACTGCAACCACCAGCCCAGCTGCAGGGATGAATGAGTAGGGACCCCTTCCACACAGGATGGGGCTTGAGGGGGAGGGAGACCCACTGTACCCCCCCTGCAGAACTCACTCGAAGGAGTCTGGGCTCTTGCAGAGATGCAGGGGCTTGTAGCCATCCTCAGAGACAGCCTCGGGGTCAGCACCAAAGCTGAGCAGCAGGCGCACGCAGTCTGTGCTGGCTGCTGCACAAGCCTCATGCAGGGCAGTCTTACCCCCCGGTGCGAAGTTGACGGCAGCACCCCTGAGCAGCAGGAGCCGCAGGCAGTCTGTGTAGCCCCGGCTGGCTGTGATGTGCAGCGGCGTGGTGAGCTCCTGCTCATAGCTCAGAGACCACAGTCCTGCAGGGAAAGAGAGGTCAGGGAGCCACATCCAGCCACAGCGCACAAAAAGCCCTGGGCCCAGACCTGCCTTTTTCCCCAGGGTACCTGATGTATATCCCCCCTTGAGAGGCTCAGGTTTCCCCTCAAGGGACTGCTCGTCCTGCCAGGCCCTTCTCCTTCTACTGGCCTGCCAAAGGCAAAGATCTGGGGACGACTCTTAGGCTGCACAGCCACGCTGACAGGGAGCTCAAAGGAGCAGGAGTGGCAGAGGCGGTTCCCAGACAGTTCTGGGTTGACCCAGCGCTGAGGGATAGGGTGTAGTTGAGAACGGTCAGTGTTACATTAATGGTTGGACTAGATGATCTTCAAGGTCTTTTCCAACCTAGATCATTCTGTGATTCTAAGAGTGCTTTTCGCCTGCAGCTCAGGGTTTCTGTTGACAGGGGTACAGCGGGTGAAGGGCCTGGGGCACAGGCAGGGCTGAAAGCAGCAAGGTGGCTGGGAAGAGCACCACACATGAAGTACCACAAATACAAGGAACAGGCAGTAAAACAGGTGGACAGGAGATTCAGACAAGCAAGCTTCAGCACAGATGGACATCTACAGCCTAGAAGAGAGCAAGGGGCTGAAAACTGCCAACTCTCAAAGATGCTGACCCAGCTGGAACCCTTGCTGAGCTGGTGCAGTCCGCAGCTGTTACAGGAGAGGGGCTCCTTGAATCATGCTTCTTGCTGCCCATCCAGGCTGGGCTGGAGGACCCTGTCCCAGACTGTGGGACATGTTGAACACTACATCCCTCTCATCTCTCTCTTGCAGAAGCAGCATGTGGTCAACTGTGTTTCACACAGTTCAAACTGAACCATCTCAAGGACGTAACACAGGGCTGTGATAATTCCTGGCCAGCACAAGACACAGAGAGAACCAGCAGCCTAGCACAAGCTGCACACAGACAGAACAGGCACACAGGGCCAGGCTACAGGGCCGGTCACAGAAGGAGCACAACGTGGAGCTTGAATCTCCTTTTCCCTGGCGGCGAACTGAAGCAGTTTCCAAGCACTTGCACAACCCCTGCTAGAAGGGTCAGGTACCCTGGACATACCTCACACTCCCAGACACGTGCACACTCTCCCAACCACATCCCAGTGCTCTCACTCCCATCCCCACTCCTCCGTAACTCAAAGAGCACCCATAACATACAATCCCGGCACTAGCAATGCCCTGCAGCATAAGCAAAAGGCTCTGAGCCCCTGTTCGGCTGGGTCACGCTGCCTTCCCACTGCCCTCCTGCATACTCAGCCAGCGCAGGTTGAAGCGGTAGTTCTTCCACTCTTCCAGGTCACTGGTGTCGAACACAGCATTGGGACTCAAGTTGTTCTGAGGGTCACTGAGGATCTCGGCCACAATCTCCCGATCCCCAGTCAGCAGGGCCTGCCAGTAGGCCTGGGCAGGGCCATCCACCTTCTGCGTGCAGATGGGCTCCTGACTCTTGTCTCCTCTGCCTGTGATGCTACCCATGGCACAGCACCCAGACCCTCCACAGAAACCAGGGCAGGACTTGCTGCTGCCTCCCTGGCCAGGCTCTGAGCCTGGGGATACAGCCCCACCAGCGCCCCGTGCTCCGGCTGACGGGCTGCCTGCCTGCCCTGGGGCACTGCGCAGGGAGGGAGGACATGTCACATCCCTGTTTGGCCCAGGTTGGGTACAGCTCAGGTCTCAGCTGTTCTATTCTGGGAAACCTTGTGACCAAATGTTTGGGCCAAGAGGCTGATAAGGACACTCCTCTCAGGCAGCCGTATCTCTGCGGTCCCTGGCTGTGGAGGGAAAGTCCCTAGGCAGGGCAGCACAGTAGTCCAAAGGGTAGAAATGGAGACAGGACATCACTAAGAAAACAGAGAGGGAAGTAGTCTCATGCCCAACTAGTCTGCTGTCACCCAGTTGCTGCCCAGAACACAACTCAGCTGCCTCCATACACCAGCAGCACATCTTTGTCCAGCCCTCAGCTCCTTGCACATCCCCAGCACTGCACACCCATTTGCTAGTTCCACCCGAGCCCTTGGCACTAGACAGGTTTTTAAACAAGTCACAGGAAAGTTCTTTTTAATCAAAGGTTAAAACCAAATGACAGATAGAAATAGGTACAAGGATGGGAAACAGTGCCTTACAAGTGAAGTATAAACATAGAAAGTAATTATTCTTTAGGCCCCTTCCTACGTTTCCTTGAAATTGTCCCCAACACTGGACACTTTTAAGATTCAGCTGGACAGGGTGCTGGGCCACCTCATCTAGTCCATGCTTTTTCCAAGAAAGGTTGGACCAGATGATCCTTGAGGTCCCTTCTAACCTGGTATTCTAGTCTATGAAATTCGGCCCTTTCCCATCCTCTGACAGTCCCCTTACTCAGGGTTCCTCACTGCTGTCCTTGGAAATGCCACCTCTCCCCACTTAGTTGTATAAACCCACCCTGCCCCTACTTTGGTTACAGAACAGCATGCTTTGCTCAGTTTGTCAGCATTGTCTGCATTTTGTTCAAACCATATGTTCTAAAGAACGTATCAAACTACGTGGAAGACTAGTAGCGTTTAGTTTAATTCTGTGTCATGGAACTATTCAGATCATGCATCTAAAAACAAGTTAAGTGACCCCAATAGACCACCAAGCAACAATTACCTGGGAGACCAGAGAAAAGTGTAAGATAGGGAACTTTACCCTTCTCAGTAATGAAAATAAATGACCAAGTTCTATACTGACAGTCTCCAGCATGCTCTGTGTGTGCAGACTTCACCACCTTGTCTAGCTAAAATGTAGCGCACGAAAGGTAAAAAGAGAGAAGCACCTGGCAGACTGTCTCACCTGATGGGATCCTCTAATTCCCTAAAGATAGAAGCAGGCATCCCTCGAGAGCTTGAGGTTCCCAGTCACAAAAGCCTAGCCAGGGAGGTGAAAAGCATCACCAGGGAGATGAAAGGCTGTGTGAGTTAGTGTCAGTAACACCATACAATTTACACTTCCTCTGGGCTTCTTAAAATATCAGTAGGGATAACTTGAGAAAGACCAGGTCGCTAGAATCTAGTTTTAAGGTCGCTGGTGGGTAAGTTTTAAGGAACTGTCCCTACAGGCCAATGAGGTACATAACCAAAGCCTTAAGTAACATGAAGGTTTGCTTTGGTTTTTGTTCTTATCTGATAAATCTGGCATTACAGTTTTGGTCTGTACTAGATGAATGATCTTGTTTGGTTGGGTTTTTAACGTCTTGAAACTTTGGTGATAAGAGCACTTTCTGTGTGAAGTTGTTTTACATCAGTTCTTTCATTTTCTTTGGAGCACAAATCTTTACAAGCAGACTGACTTGCTGTTCAAGCGTCTGTCAGCCCAGCATAAGACAGGAAATAAAATGTGCAATTAATATTTTATTAACAAGTGGTCTCAGTTACACAAAGGGTAATACCTTTTATATTTTTATTCCTAAGTAGACTGTAACAGTTCAAAACCTCAGCTGTACAAATCTGGGATCTCTCTAAATAATCCTCACCACCCACAAGCAGCGGGCACTTGCATCTGCAAGCCCACCCTATCTGTTTGTCTCTTGCTAGTGTGGATCCCCACAAAACACTCAGTCATGGTCAAGCTTTATCAGTGTTCTCCATAGCTTTGTGACAGGACACTTGAAATGAACCCAAACCTCTGGGAAAGTGGCCTTTATCAATACCTCTTCCATTCTGGCACAGGGGGACTTTTGCCACCAACCTTCTGTGGAAAAAGAGTGGCGCAATTATGGCCCCTCCACACCTGACACTCCCCATCTTAAATTCTGGGAGTCTGCCTGCACCACACTACTAACAGACAGTGGCAAGGACAAGTGCACTTCCAGCTTGCTAAGCACACCTCTCCCTTTAACACATCAGCTGTGCTGCTGACTGAAAATCTCATCGAATGAGAAAGTAAGCAAAAGGGACCAGAGCGAGCAGAAGCACGTGTGGCAGCCACAAGACGTAGCTGGGCAAGGTACAGTGAAGTGTACAGGTGGGAGGAAACACCAAGGACAACCAGCTTCTACCTCCTGTCACTCAGGACAAGCTTGCTTCCACCAGTGCCTCTGGTAGACTAGTTTTCTGCTCCCCTTGCCCACTCCATCTCACAGAAGAGAACTGCTTGCAGGGGGCAGTATGAAAGAAAGCATATGGAAGAAAGCAAAACACCAAATGCTTTTGTTCTGGAGGAAAGCCCCCTTCAGCTGATGACTATTAATCCTCCCATATGAACCTCCCTGCAGCTTCTCAGAGTCAGTGTTTGGAGCGGAGCTCTGCTTCATACCCGAATTTCACCACAGCAGCAGGAAGCAGCAGGTAGATATGGAGCAATTGTGGCTTGGTCCCCAGGCAGCTGCCTACAAGGCTGAAGCACAGCCATGCCTCTTCCTCAGGATATGGGCTAAGGGCTGCCTGAAGGGCACTGCTAAGACCTCTCTGCTGTTCCCAAAGCATATCATAGCCTCCAGTTTCTAATGAACTGGACTAACAGACCCACCTTCAGACATAAGGCAGGAAAAGCCTCCTTATGCCACCTGATGCCTTTTCACCTAAAGCACTCCATCTCACACATATTTCACATCTATCTCAGCAATCTTTAACAGGACAGTCCTGACGTTGTTCCACCCGAGCAGCCCTTCCAAGGGCTCTACCCTCACCATTTCCCAGTACATCTGCTTCTGGCCATCTTCAACAAACCTGCTACCATTTGTTCTACAGCCCTGGAATTCTCCTTCCTCATTCAAAAGCCTTTCTTCAGGTCCCTCTTCCACCACCCTGTCCCCACCGCTGGGGATTCCTCTCAACACTTTTCTCAGGTGTCTGCACTCTTTCTCTAGTCCCTACCCGGGCATTTTCCATCCCCCCATATCCCAGCCCTGCACACCCACCAAATTTCCTGCTAGTCCAGCGCAGCTCATCACCCTTGACCTCAATGATGAGATTGATGGCTGCGCTCTTGGTGAAGTACTTCTGCACCATCTCCAGGTCCCCAGTGAAGAGCGCGTTCTGGACCAGCAGATCCCGGCACTCCATTGGCTCTAAGCGGCTGTTCTGACATCCCTGGCCGACTGGGCTCAGGCTGTGCTCACCGTGGTGGTACCGGGACCTTATATACCGAGAGTACTTCTGCTGATCCAGCTGCAGCAAGCGTTGTGTGGCAGAGCTGAAAGGAAAGGTGCAGTCCATCACAGGGAACAAACAGGACAAGCCTGAACCTTACAGTAAATAAGCTGCTGCAGGCAAGAGCCTCTTATCCAAGGCTATGTCCTTTGCAGGTTGCTCCTGGGTTCCAGCTCCCCAGTGTCTGGCTGGATTCAGGCACCAGCCTGACTCACCCAGTATAAATAGTCCTGCTTGGCAGCTCCCCTTCACCACCTCCCCTCCTTCCAAGAGCTTATTTTCAGCTGCTGGATGCAATCACCAGCACACATTAGGCACAGGAGAGGGGTAGCAGGCAGCCTCGAAACACTCTCTATGTGCTTGTTTGCTCTGCAAAGTCTCTGCTCTGCGCTCTGCTCCCATTTGGAAAGAAACAGAGCAAGGTAGGGGCAATCACAGTGAAGGGTAGCTAGGGAAAGGCCTGCAGAAGTGGTGTCAGAAGTCATAAGGGACTGAGTATGGAGGCCTTCCCCACAGGGACCAAAAAAACCCTGACAGGCCCTACACACTTCTCTTGGGAACCCAACTTCTTCACTAGGGCAGCGAGCCTGGCTGCCTAGACACAACTGAGCAGAATAAAGGAAGGCACATAAGCAAGCCCTGGGAAAAGCAGCTCGTATGATATGAACCACATTTCCTGGCAATAAGGAAGACACTCTCCCATGCAAACCTCACGAGTTGGCAAGTGTCTTCAGGCTTCTGAGGGGGCTGGGTCACATTTGGAGGGGTGAAGGATGCTGAAGCTCCCTGCCCTGTCCCGGTTATCACAGCTCACTCTGCAGGACATAAGAGTGGATCCCATTAGCTAGGGTGTTGTGGGAACTTGACATAGGTCTGGGACATGTTAAACTTTGTTTACTCTCAAATTACTCTCCTGTAACTAACCTGTTAATTCCTGTGCCCCTGCCAACATGAGAGCCTTCCAGCTGGGCAGGCTGCGAGTGCCAGCGACACGGACTCTCTGCTGCTGCAGGAATTTCAGCTGGTATTCTCTACCCAATCCTATAACTGAGAGTGGCTGGGGTTGCTGGGGTGACATAACAGACCTGCAAGAGTGCCTGAGGGCTAACAGGGGTGGCCATGAACCCAGACCACATACCTCCACCTAGAACTGCTACACTGACCCACTGACTTTCTCCTGGACCATGCTGTCCTGCTGGACAACAAAGCTTTATTAGAAACCATCACATTGGCCCATCTGACTTCTCCTGGGCCACACCATCTATCCTGCAAAACAGGCAACTTATGTCACTTGCTAATATTACATATGTGTGTGACTAGAAGGTATTTTGGGGGTTTGGGTGGGTTTTTTTGCTTGGGGGTGGGGGAGTTGTTGGTGGTGGGTTCTTTTCTTGGGGGCAGGGTGGAGGCAAAAGAGCAAAGAGAGTTGTTTGGGTTTTGTTTTGGTGGTTGTTTGGTTGCTTTTTTAAAAAAAAATCTGAGTCCATTTAGTCTTTACCCTGTCAACTTGGTTCCAAATTGTGATAGAGTTCTTTCTGGTGTGGCTGCAGACACTGATCAGACAGAGTGCTAGGCTTTGCTTGTGTTCCTTTTGGTGGCTGTTTCCAGTACAGAGAAGAGGACTGTGTAAGAACTGGGAAGCCTAAAAGGGTCCCTGAACTAGTTCCAGGTCTGCTGGCTGCTTTCAAGAGCTGCCAGGCATGTTCCCTGTTGCCACTGCAGGTATTTCTATGCCCATGAGCAGTTTGCAGCATCTCACCAGTGTGGCACTGGGGTCACAGGCACGCTTGTTCTCCAGAACTGGCTGTATCTCCAGCCCCACTTCAGAATCCACACTTAAGTTTAATGAAGTGAGTGCCTAGGCGCAGGTGCGAGCGGAGGGCACATCTAGAGCACACGGGCCAGAAGGATCTGTTGATCTTCAGAAGGGGCTCAGGGCCACCCTCACCCCCTCGTTTGCTGTGAGGGTGAGGAGGCAGGCAGAAGAGGCACTCAGTGATTCCTCCCTGTGCTCCTCTTCCCTATCCCATTTCTAAACAAGACCAGTAGAGAGTTGACAGGTGCAAGAGCTCCCAGACCACTGTAGGCACTGAGAATGGCAGTAGATGCCACTACTGTATGGATTTTCATGTAAGCTCTGGCTGTCCCTCCAGACACAGCCACAGATCGAACACACCTGTAGAGACCTCTCCAGCCTCACTCACATGTAGTGAGCTTCACTGTGCTCACCACACCACAGAACCCCATTCACAAGTATATCTGTACACACATGCGCAGTGGACTTGTTTTTCTTCTGTGCACATAACCCCTCCAAACCCTCTCCCTGCTCAGTGGTTCGCCCCCCTTCTGCACACAGACAGTGGCCAAAATGGACAAACAGTTGTCCTGTCCCAAGACAGCATGTACAGAGCTCATCAGAACTATTTTTTACCCCCTCTTTGTCTTTTCCTTGTGCTTCCTTCACTTCTGCTGTCTCTTGAACTGCCTGGAGCCACCTTTTACCCAGGGCTGTCTTCATTTACCAGTCCTGCAGAGAGAGTAGGTATGCAGGGGGTAAAAAAGGCTGCAAAGGAGGGTCACAGCACTGAAGATAGAAATGGGTTTGAGTAGGCCAAAGCACAAAGGAAATGGGACAAATTGGGCTGAAAGCAACTGGAGAGGAACAGTCAAGCAGGAGATGGCAAAGGGGACAGGCTGATTTACCTGCAGACTCCACCAAGCTCCCCTCCCTGCACATGGGACCCACCTTGCTCAGCAGCTGCAGGAGCTCACATAGTTTCACTATGCTCTTCTTGGCCAGCTGCAGGATCACAGAATCATCTCAGTTGGAAGAGACCTTGAAGATCATCTAGTCCAACCATTAACCTCACACTGACTGTTCTCAACTACACCATATCCCTAAGCACTATGTCACTAGCGTCACTAGGCTGTGACATTATCAGCACCAATGCCCACAGCTTGCAACATGTGGCCTTGGCTGTAGCCATCTGACACCTTGACCAGGGCACTGATGCTCAAGCTGCTGGTAAGAACATCCCACTTGGTTTTGGATCAGGTACTACCAGGTCTCTGAACAAAGCAGAGAGCCCATGAGAAGACACCATGGCAGGAAGGGTGGAGAGAGCATAACAAATAGCCAGTCTCCTCTGGCCAGATGAAGAACTCAGTGCAACAGCCGCAACTTGGGAGTACAGAGAAGGCTGGATGCTCTTAGAGATGAGGAAAAAGGAGAAACTAAGGATTACTCTGTTTCTCTCCAACCTGTCTTTCCACCTCCTGCTGCTCCTGCCGGTGGAACCAATGTCACCATGCTTCTCCCAGCCGTGGGCTTGGGCACAGTATCCAAAACTAGTCCTTCACTCACAATACTCTTCACACACCCTACAACCATCAAGGAAAGGCAGCTAGGAGGAACACCCTGAAGTGCTGGGCTGAGGCCAGGTCCCTAGCCATCACACCCAGAATGCTGACAGAGGGCACGCAGTGCTTTTGTACTCAGGCAGTTTCACAGACCTTGGGCTGTGTGTGTGTGCATTTCTGCTTTGCAACACCTACCCTGGAGACTTCCTCCCATTCCCATGGCAAACAGCAGACAAAACCACAAACCAAAAAACCAACACCAAAACCAACCAACCAACGAAACAAAAAACTACAAAAAAACACAAAACACAACCAACCCCACACACATACACACATCCATCCTCCCAGCAGAGTTTTCCTTCATGTTTGACAGGGCTCTGGCATCTGTCCTGGCCCCACAGCAAAAGAGGTCCTTTGCTTGCTCTGCCTGACAGGTCACAGGAGGGAAGTCATGACCATCTGTCCCCTCAGCACTGTCATCCGGCAGGAGTTGTCCAGCTACTGGCACAAGGCTTTACCTTCAAATCCAGTTTACTGAGCCCGCTCACTGCACAATCCACAGTGGGCTGCATAGTCGGGGGGCGGAGGGGGGGAACAGGCACCTTCTCACTGGTTTTGCATAATAGATTCACATCAGGGGCACAGGGCCTGTCTGATACACAGATCAGCAGCACCCAATCCTCTGGCCTCAGTGATTTCAGGGCCTTTAGCAAGTCCTTCCTCAGAAGCTTTGGATCTGTCTGTGAGGAAGAAGAGGATCCTCACAAGTCAGAGTGAAGGGGATCACATGCAGTCCCATGACCCAAAGCTGAGCAGAGGGAAGAGGATGCACATCCTTGGGAAAAAAAACCCAACAAATTAGCGTTGCAATTTTTTTCAGTGACCTGTCTGCTTCTCAACATTGTTGCTTTCATTGCAAGAGATGTGTTTTCTCTCTTACTACATCATCTATTTGTTTTATGATTACACCTGCCTTGTGTCAGGGGCCAAGATGAATGGAGTGAAACTGGAAAGGTTACAGCGTATTTCTTGTATGATACAACAGGCCATGAGACACACGTTGGAGTGTCTCAGAGACGTTAGAGGAGTTCAGAGGATCAAGTCCTGTCTGCAAGTTTTCATGGGGTCAGAGGCTGAAAAGTCCTTGATTTTGGGAAGGCACTCCCTAGAGTGTGCACAAGCGACCACCCCAAACCACCCACCTCCACTAGAAGCAGGGACCACCCACTCTTGTGACATCACACCTTCCCGACAAGAAGCAATAATTAAGGACAAAGTAAGGAGAACAAGGTTGAGTGGATAACTTCGTCTATGACCCCCTGAGAGAGAGAGATGTTAAAACAAAACTGAGCTACCCAGCCCCGCAGCAGCTACCCAAATTGGTATACAAAGTGGAAATCTGTCCATGTTGTGGCACAGAGCAGGAGTGCTGGAACTGGAATCTCTAGCCCAACAGTAATGCAAGTGTCCATTTACACATGCTCACGTGCATGACAAAGCGTGTCTGCCCCCAAAAGACAGATTTAGGGAGAGCACCTTGTTACTGGCAGAGTCATCTGTGTAAACTACAAACCTAAAGATGTAGCATATGGTCCTATCAGGTCAGAGACTACCCAGGAAACCATGATTCTATGCAGATATTAGCTGGTCATATACACTAACATGATGTATTAAATTCTGCCACCTTCAAAAGGTCCTGATGACACATAGTAAGCTACTGGAGCCCATACTGTGCACTTTGTTTTCAAGTCTTGAACTATTAGTTCTCAATTTTCTACCTTAAGCATTAATAAACCCTGGTTTTGTTTTACTGTTAAACCTGCCGGGTATACAGAAGCTGCTGTGCTGGATTGAAGCCAAAAGCAAAGTACGCACCTCTGTGGTACAGTAGATGAAAAGAAAGAGGGATCCAAAAGAGCTTATAAGAAGGGGGACCAGCAGCTAGATCCTGCTAGTCTGCAAAAGGTTAATGCAGTAACTGTGGTAGACAGCTGCTGCTGTTTTGGGAAAGTCTTTACTCCAGCAAGCACAAAGAGTCCCTCCTGTAAGCAGAGGTAGCAGAGAGAGACCTCACAGAGCTTCAGACCAAGCTCCAAGGAAAGAATAACATGTCTAATCCTCAAGACAACATTACTGAGCTGAAGCCCTCATTCACAAGTAGGGCCACAAGATGTGGGGACCGGGTTAGAGACCCTCTCGTGGGTAGAGGAGGTTGTCCTGCAAACGCTTCTCAGGACTGCTTTGCACAGCAGCACATGGGTTGGAGCAGTAGCCACCCTCAGTAATACCTTCTCTGCTTCTCAGGAGCAACTTGCTATGGCAAAAAGTCATTTAGAAGAGCTTTCCAGGCTCACTTCTCACAAGCCAGCTCCTCATGGAGGAGACCCTGACAAGGATAGGACATGGCAGGGATTGTGAATTGTGTAGAAATTGATGGGTTTCTAACCCAGCTGGAAGGGATGATATGAGGCTGAGAGCCCACCTATCTCTCTCTCTAGGTCTCACTCCTTTTCCCAAGAAGGTTTCTTAAAAGATTAATTTTCTTCATTCCCAACCCAGATTACTGGCAGCTGCAGCAACTTTGCTAGCTGCAGTGTCAGAAGCAGGTGACAGAGGCCTTAGCCAGGGCTAGAGTACAAGGGTCTGAGTGGGGAACACCAGCAGAGACTGAGCCCAAACAGTCAATTCCAGGTGAGCCAGCCCCAACCCTACCCACAGCCTTGCTCAGTTCCTAGTTCACTACCTATACATTCCTACTCATGGTGCATGAAACACTGGGCTCTTCTTCTGACCTCACTGCCTTCTTCGTTTTGTGTGGCTTCTCATCTTTTTGGCCCACTGCCACATTCAGTATCTGTGGCTTCTCTCTCAACAGCTCATCATCAGCCTGGAAAAAAGGCGGCTTCAACACAGCACCTGGCAGGTTCCTGGTTCACCTCTAACACCCCACTGTTCTTCATCTCTAACCAGGAACACTGTTTCTCAAGGCCACAGCACGTATTAACCATTCCCAGCCTAATTCCCTCCTGCACATGGACACAAGTTGCACAGAGCAGTGGTAAGCTGAGCTTTCTCCAGGAAGAAACAGCCATGAACACCTTCCTAAGATCAGCTTCAGGTCATAATGCTGGACTCCGCTTACAAAGGTGGTGCAGCTGAACTTCAGCCTCACACTTCCAGCTTCATTTTGCCCGACCCCCCAAAGGCACTGCGCTTCTTACCTGAGGCCTCCCTATCTCCACACCACATCTGTCAGGAGAACTTCTCATCCCCTCATTCTTTGTCATGCCACACCCTCCCAGCTTGTGTTTCAGCCCACTGCCACCATCAGGGAAGAACTGCTGCCTTCCCCATGGCAGAGCCCATCCTGTTCCCTACAGCACCTCTGAGCCACCCCCCTTTCAGGTTGACCCAGCGCTGAGGGATCTGGTGGAGTTGAGAACGGTCAGTGTGAGGTTAATGGTTGGACTGGATGATCTTCAAGGTCTTTTCCAACCTAGATGATTCTGTGAATATTTGTTCCTTACTGGACATGTGCCACTGAGAGTATTTCTGGGAGGGCAGCTGCCAGACCTGCAGCACAGCCTTGGGTGAGCTGACCTCAGTGCACATGAAAAATAAAGCTCAGCAGACTGAGCAGCCAGGTTCTCCCCACCTCCAACACACCAGACAAGACTCAGGGTCTCAGCAAGGAAAGCCAAGCGTCCCACGCATGTGCAAATCCAACTGCCTGCATTTGGCATTGCCCATCCACACCAAGATGTGCTAGTAAACAAGCACCCGGAAACCCAAGATGGGCTCACACCTCTTGCACCACAGCTGTGGCCACAAGAAGTAGCAAGTGGAGAGCAGATATCCAAAGCCCTATACATAGAAGATGACATGTAGTGTCCTGAAGACTAAATCCACCACAGACACTCCTATTCTTTGAAATCAAGGTTAAGGTTTCAGCTGGAGCCCTACTACTCACAGGCACGTGCAGAGGGAGGGAACAATCAGAGCAATACACCATCACCTACAAATTCACGCATGTAAACCCTAGAAAGTTTCAGCTTCTGGTTTCTTGATCTGTGTTGCACTTTGAGCAGCTCCAGTCCCCTCCCAACCACATCATGCAGCCCCCTTACTTGGGCAGTACACTGTGAATGACCCATTGATTCCTGGCAGGAACACGGATGGAGGCAGCACATCCAGGCTCAGTGCAAAGCATTTCATTGCCCCAGATTATAACAGTTAGAACCCCTTCAGCATCAAGCTGTGGGATTAACCCCTCCATCCTGAGACCATCCCAGCCAAATGCACTGGAAATTCAGACTCACCAGCCCTGGTGCAGGATGGAGGAAAATTCTACCTCCTGAGAACATTTACTGCCTCAGCCACAGATAGGCCCCATGTTTTATACCCTGTCCTTCCTCCTCCGATTTGACCACCCTTGCCCCTACTCCAGCTTTGCTCCTGCCCTCATATCTGCTCAGTAGTCTTTTCTGAGAAAAAGATGCTAGAGCCATCAATTTCCTATTCAGGAAAGCAGCTTGCAAGGTCGCTGTGCAAGGGACATAGATGTCAGAACCCAACATGCCCTTAAGCATACCTGGGGGCTTATAATCTCACCCCACTACTGTTTGGTCACAATGTGGCACCCAGCAAAACCCCAGCTGGGACCCTGGCTAGAAGGGGCTGAACATGGTCAGGAGGGAGAGGACAAGGGGAGAAGACTGAGTACTGCTCATACCACCAAGGCCAACGGGACGAGGATAAAGTGGTATCAGGAGTCTCTTACAACCGCATAGGATTTCTATTTTGTGCAGGCTGGAAGGACAGCGGAGGGTGCCCATGCAGCAGTCAGAGGAATGGGGATAGAGGGATAGCAGCAAGGCCGTTCAGCCACTAACCAGCACTCAAGGAACTGCTGCCGAAGCTGCTGCTCCATTTGCTCTCTCATGCCTAGTCCCTCCAGCTCATGCAGCTTCCCGTGGACATTCAAAAGCACATGCTGGTAACTCAGCTTCACAGCCCAACACAGGTGCTGCAACTCCTCTCCCAGCTGTGCCCAGAGCACAGCAGCTGAAAGCCTTGGGGCTGCAGGGTCTGAAGCCTGCAATAATAACACAAGTGTAAGGGCTTGTCAGAAAGTGAGCACAGTTCTGCACTGAGCTGAAGGACAGGACACCCAAGAGACAGTCACATCCCCAAGCATGCCCAGCACATCCCCATTCCAAAGGCCAGCACCCGACTGCTGTGACCCTGCCCCTTGCTCCTTTTGCTGCAGATGACACCAGGTCTGCCTTATCAAATAAATTTCTCCCTGGTGCCAAGCAGAAGCAGCCATAGTGGGGAAGAAACATTAGGAGCATCAGAAAGAGGTTGTGCAGGGAGTGAGCAGCGTGAGTGTAAACGAGCCTGTAACGAGTTTGTAATATGCATGTGTGGCGCGGCCTGCGCAGCGTCATCACAATGGCACAGGCACTTTCCCGCCTCATTGCCTCCCAAATGGATTTTAAATATCATTCCGAGGACACAATTATTTAAAACGCTGAACTAAACACTCGCTAATGGGAAAACGGCGTGTGGCCTGCAGCAGCCATTCCTCATGGGGCCACTCTGCCCATGTCATCCTCTTCTCCAGCTCCACACCCTGCATGGGGCCACATGGAAGCATCATCCTCCTCCCACTTGGAGACCACGCAGGGTACCACTAGGTAACAGTCCTGAGCCCAGCCCAGTACACACTGCTTATGCGAGAACACGCTTTTTGTCCCCATCCCCTTTCTCATCTCAGGCCCCGGAGAAGCCCTCTGCCCCGTCCCAAGCTTCTCAGCACCAGGGGCACCACAAGTCAGTCACTGGGTCTCCAGCAGTCCTGGCTGCAGCTCCTCATCGGGAAGCACCTTACCAGACAGCAGGTTGTTCAGTCTCCCCTCGTGTTTGGCAGCAGGTAATACAGGGCTATACAAGGAGAAGACATTAAAACAAGGATGCCTTCTGACCCCTATTGTTATACGGCCCCGGAAATTACAGATATCAAATAAGACTTACTTTTTCACATAATTGACTTCTGAATACCACCCCCACTGCACAATCCCAAGCAGCGGAGATGAAGGAAGCAGCATTATTGTTGGCTACATCCAAGACTCCAGAGTGAACAGGGTATGAAGAGAGAGAACAAACAAGGAAACAAACTATTTGCAGCAATCCTTACTGGGGAGAATGTAGATAGAGGCATGGTTCCAAGGATGCCACAGACCCTCAGTCCCATTACAGTGCTGGCAGCATCAGGAATAACAACAGAGCCTCAGACAGCCAGGTGTGTGCTCGTGGAGGAGTGTCTGTCTGACCTTTGATCATCACTCATCTTCCATTCTCCAGGCAGGGATTCTGGGCCACCATGAGTTGCCATTACTCAGAGACAACAGCCTACCTCAGACCAAACCAGAAAAGGGAAGGGACATAGACCAGCTCTGTCCCCACATGCCAGCGGATGAGCACAAAGAGAATGAGAGTCCCTTGCTGGAACCCTGGCTGCACTTCAGAGGTTCATATTTTAACTGCTTTGGCATCACCACAGCTATCCATCACCAGCTCATTTTCCTCTGAGTGCTGAACCATTCCTGCCTATGCTATTTGGAACAGCATCTAATGATGCACCAGAGCAGCCACCTGGCAGCACTGCTGCCAAGGGACGCAGCAACATGGGAAGAGAAACGCACACAGGTCTGCACACTGGTGCCAGCCTCCATTGCCCAAAAATTTCCCTCCCCTCAAACCTGCACCACTCATCAGAGACCAGAGAGACACTCTGCCACATGGCCCCCCACCCTACGAGAGAAAAGAGCACAGACTCTTAAGTCATTGTTCTCTTACAAAAAGGAAAACAGAGAATGCAGGCATTACTGATATTTTTATGAACACTTTGATTCAGTTTGTCACACTATAGTGTTCTTTTTAAGGGGTTTGAAGAGAGGACCAAGGCAAAAAAAAAAGAGGTTGCTTCTAGCCCATGGGCATGTATAGCTTGGTAAGAACAAATCAGATGGACATAGACATAGGGCCAGGGACATGCAACATGACAGTGCTGCAGCATTAAGAACTCACCTGGAGACTTGCAAGGACACAGGCAGACCTGGAAAAAGACAGACTCACACAGACCAAGGAGGTCCCAAGACACTTTGGAAGAGTGCCTGCATGGGCTCCAAGTTAAGGTTGGATTTTTATTGTAACCCAAGTGCTTCTGGGTCATTCTCACAGTGACCAATTTCTTAAGTCCCTGCTGGTTAGCAGAGTCTACTCCCTCCTCCCAAAGCAACTTCATTCAGGTCTCACCTGACCCACGAAGAGCATCATGGCACAAACAGGGCATGGAACCACAAGTGCACTCTGGAAGAAGCTGAGCTGTGGAGCAGTCCTCGCAAAAGCTGATCTGTGCTAAGCATGCAGAGTGACCCCTCAGGAAAGGAAGACTGTGTGTGACATCCTGTGCAGGTGCACCAGGGCAGCTCCATGGGGAAGTACTGGGGGGGAAACAAGCAGCATGACCCCTGCACAGTGAGAGATGAACCCGCCCCCATACAGGAAATGCAAAAAAGACAATCTGGGTAGGTTCAGTGCAGAACTCACCATTCCAAGAGCCAACAACTCCTCCTGCCTCTCAAGCTCGGTGCATCTGCGCTGCAAGCTGCCCTTCCAGTCTGTGATGAAACACAGGGATGCAGCAAGAGGGATATGAGGCCAACCACCAACTCCATTCCTCCAGCCTTTAGGGGAGGTAAAAAAAAAAGGGGGGGGGGGTGGGCAAGGGAGACATGAAGCAGATGAAGCAGGATGGACAAATTGCAGTATTGGAGAATCAAGCACCTGCGCCACCAAAGCATTACTCCTCTTGGGCTCACCCTGTGCTAGATGCTCGACCAGACACTTCCAGGAGACATCCGCTCATCTCACCAGAAATCAACCACGCAGACGGCCAGTTATCTGCTAAGAGAGCCAGAGGACCACAGAGGGAAGTTGAATGGTCCACAGGCAGCCTGCTTAGAGCGGGGCAGCACCGGGCTCTTGCCCATGCAGCAGAAATATATTTGACATCAGGTAGTCGGAGAGAACCACCTCCAGGGCAGAAGCAGAACTGCAGTTCCAAGCTATTCATGAGCGCTCTCCATCCCACAAAAAGCAGGACTGCACATACTACAGCTAGGGAAACAGGAGTGCTGCTGGAAAGGGGCAGTAAACATAGGCCCTGTGGCCTAGGGAGCAATGTAACAGACTGGGCGAGGAGATGGACAGCTCACCTTCTAGGTGTAACAGCAGCCTGCTGACAATCCCGCTCTTCAGCTGGACTCTCCCAGGCCTGCCTCCGATGTACCGCAGCCAGCCGAGTCCCCCCCATGAGCCTGGCTCGCAGGCAGCCCCGACGCAGCCGCCCTGCCACCTGCGCCAGCTGCACAGCCTCTCCCCACAGCACAACCGGCCACAAAGGCTGCAGGAAATAAAATTATGGCCCTGCTGGACCAGATGCTGCTCCAACACCTGTGCTCAGGGCCAGTTCTGGCCTGCAGGCAGGACACTAGGAAAAGAACACTCTTCGATGCTGTCCTACAGTCAAAAGGAAACAGAGCACCAGGTACAACCTCTTCCCTCCCACCCCAGCCAGCCCCACACCGTAGCAGCAGGGCTGGGACTGAAGGTGATACGCTCAGTCCCACTTCTGCTGCCTCCTGTACTCTCTGTAGGAGCATCACGTACATCTTGTCTGGCCCACAGTACTGAGCCAGACTGACCCTGATCAGACTGAGACAAGCATCTGTCACAGCTCCATAGCTCATGAGACTCAGCATCACCTCACAAGCTTTGTGAAGTCCAGGATTGCCTCACATACTGCCACCTGGGACTTACCACAGCTCTGGTTCTTCCTGACGCTCCTACCCCAATTTCTGCTGCCACTAGGTGACCTTAGAAGAAAATCACAGAATGATCTAGGTTGGAAAAGACCTTGAAGATCATCCAGTCCAACCATTAACCTCACACTGACCGTTCTCAACTCCACCAGATCCCTCAGTGCTGGGTCAACCTGACTCTTAAATCCCTCCAGGGATGGGGACTCCACCACTGCCCTGGGCAGCCCATTCCAACACCCAACAACCCCTTCTGGAAAGAAATGCTTCCTAATAGACAGTCTAAACCTTCCCTGGCACAGCTTGAGGCCATTCCCTCTTGTCCTATCGCTTATTACTTGGTTCAAGAGACTCATCCCCAGCTCTCTGCACCCTCCTTTCAGGGAGTTGTAGAGGGCGATGAGGTCTTCCCTCAGCCTCCTCTTCTCCAGACTAAACCCCCCCAGTTCCCTCAGCCACTCCTCGTACGACATGTGCTCCAGACCCTGCACCAGCTTCGTTGCCCTTCTCTGGACACACTGGAGTCATTCAATGTCCTTTTTGTAGTGAGGGGCCCAAAACTGAACACAGTAATTGAGGTGTGGCCTCACCAGTGCCCAGTACAGGGGTAAGATCACTAAACCAGGCATCCAGTCCCAGGGTGAAGCTGACAAAGGACCTCCACCACATCTCCATTCAGAATATAGCCCACATCTTCCCTTCACTCCACCACAGACCCCAAGGCAGCACGCGCATGCAGGAACCTAGGGACAGCCCTGCACACCCCAAGAAGGTGCTGCACTCATGGGGCAGTCCAGCTGTCCCACCGCAGTCTGGGAGGTCATGCCCTTCACCATCACTTGGGATACAACACTCACTCAAGCCCTGTGGGCTGCACAGGCTGTGTGTGGACAGGCAGAATCTGCCAATGCTCTCTTCAGGGCCCTGGCTCACTCATGTAGGAAGCATCTGGGGATATGAACTTCCCACTTAGCCCAAGGGAAAACAGACAGGGTCAGTCATTAACATGATGGTCCAAGACAGAATGCAGGATGCTCTGTCCTAGCCCAGTTTATAGCCCTGCAGGAAAAAGTTGTCTCTTCAAAGCCACTGGAAGCAAGAAAAGATGATGTCCACAAGTCCTAGTAAGAAAATACCCTTTGTTTCTCCTATCAGTCTAGCTCCTTTTGCACCGTTTCTTCCTTCTCTACCTGAAAGGGAGGAATTTTTCACCAGGAGGAAAAAAACCGGACAAACAACACACACCCCACACACCCCCAACCCACCAGAAAAAACAAAACACCTTTGAAGACAGTTTATAAACATAAGAAAAACCCTCTACCCACTGCTAACTGAAAACTGAAATGAGGAGTTTAGAGAATGGTGGAAGAGCCCACCCTGCCTTCCAGAATGACCTTAGCTTCCCACAAGTAGTCTCTGCTAGCAGTTGTATTTGGTTGTTTTCAAGCAGCAGCTGTTCATCCAGTCCTACCAAAAAAATCCAGATGGCCACGGTTCAAACTGATGATGCAAAGATTAAAGACATGATCTGTGTTTTTATACATTTACGGGCAGGCAGCCAACAGGAGGTTTTGCTTTCTTAGGTGCATAAGACTGAATACCAACTCCTGCAGGACTCCACAAGAAGGAAAGTCTCCCTTTACGATCTCTGTTAATAACTTGCCGAGAACTGGATAGCTCCAAGAAATCAACCTGCTATTGGCTGCTCCATAGTTGACATATAGAGCTAATTAAAGCCAAAGTTAATCTCTCTAAAAATTATAAATGACAAGTCTGTGACATTAGCAATCAAGCCTGTGAATTGGTAAAATAAGATATACTCCACATAACCACTTCAATTACTTATGCTCCAATCCCCTAATTTATTATCAAGCAAGTCTTAGAGCAGGTTTCCTTCATTTTGTCTGGAATTAATTCTAGACTAACTGACCCACACCTAATAACACAGCCTTCCTTTACCAGAGCGAAACATGTTTCCTCCCTGATCCTCTACTTACAATTTCCTGCTATTCCATTATTACTGTTTTTTAATAAATGCCAGCAGACCAGAGAATTCCAGCCCATTTTTTAAAACCCAGGTAAAAGTTATGGACATACTGACCTTGAAGCAGTTGTCCCATCTCACTGCTATTTAACAACGCCTTTTTACCCACAAACGAACAAGGAAGTAGCTTTTTTTGTTTTAATAACTTTTTAAATCAAATAGTTTTATTAGAAACATATGGTGTTTCTGTACTTACTGCATACTTTGACATTCCAATATTTTTTGTCATTCTTTATACGTATAATCTTGTATTAATTTCTCTACTACCTACAGATGCTTTTAACCTCCTTTGTGCCTACAGTCAAGTACTTTCCGCTTCCCATCTATGCTACATTTTTGTTACCTCACCCTCCAACACCCCAGTTGAAGCTTTCTCTGAAAAAGGTTTGATTTTCCATTCAACTTTGAGCTCCCTTCATCAGCAGGTCCCAATTCTATAAACATCTGAAAAGGTTTTAGAAAACTTAAACCTTTTCTCTTGCCCCCTGCCTTTTTGAAACTAATTTGACAGAAAACTTTTCTTACAGTTTTCCTCCTTGGAAGTGTGACATGATTAACACAAGTTTTCCACCTGCTCATCGTGCTTATGACATGGACAAGACCCTAATGGCAACCAACTTCAAAGTCCAGTGGCTAGTTCATCTTTATTCCTTGTAAATGGGAAAGACAACAGATAGCTCCTTTGAGCTGCAAGAGGTTGTACTAGAAAACTGCAGAATATTTGAGCGCCAAAGCAATTTCACCAGTTTGTATCAAGCTTCCAACTGTTACTCCCCACACTGAGGTTCCCCTGTAACATCCTTGAAGAGGAGCACATGAATGGTAATTCAGCCAGTACTCTGGGATAAACTAGGACAGATCTGTGCTCCATCCCCTTTCTGGATTCCTGGTTAAAACCGATGCAACGCACCCTGAGGCAGGCCAGGGCCCAGGCTAAAAGTTCTCGAAGCAGGCAGGACCAGAGCGAGAGCCTCTCCACACCTCCCACCCCAGCTGAAAGCTCTGACCCCACTCCCCACAGGACCAGCCCCCCACCCCGACACGGAGGGACAGCACCCCCCACCCTAGGCATCCCCCACTTCCCTCGGGTCCCGACGGCTGGATGCGGCCTCTCCCCGCACACCGTGCCATCCCCATGGTGGTAGCGAATCCCACCCCCCCTCCCAGCAGCGCCATGAAAGACAGGGCACGGTCAATGCAGCAGGAATTTATTGAGGCCCCGGCCAGTCACTTGCTGCTGGTGTACTTGGTGACAGCCTTGGTGCCCTCGGAAATGGCGTGCTTGGCCAGCTCGCCAGGCAGCAGGAGCCTCACGGCCGTCTGCACCTCACGGCTGGTGATGGTGGAGCGGTGGTTGTACTGGGCCAGGCGCGAGGCCTCCGCCGCCAGTCGCTCAAAGATGTCGTTGACGAAGGAGTTCATGATGCTCATGGCCTTAGAGGAGATGCCGGTGTCCGGGTGTACCTGCCAGGTGGTAACCAAGTGCTGTCACACACACTCATCGCCCTGCAGGGAGTGGGAGCTCCAGCATGCCCAGAAAAATGGGGGCCCCCTTCCCACCCCAGACAGGGCACTCTAACCCCAAAGGGACCCATAGTTGTCACCCTGAAGGTCTTGAGTAGTGTTCCACTTGTATCAGGCCCCCATGATACTACAGCGGCTTTGGGACTGCACTGGCAGGAGCCTCTGCACAACCCCCTGTGGAAAACAAACCTGTAAGGGGTGGAAGCACCCACGTGCTCTGAGTCCTGCCTACAGGCTCATGCAGATGACCGAAGCCTAGACAACTCTTGGCACCCTCTCAAAATTCTCTTCTCATTTCCCCCACAGAAACTACCAGAAAGATTTTAATGCTTACTCATAGGGCTAGCAGCAGCTGTTCTTGCCCTATTGACTGCTACTCAGTTATTTCTTTAGGCTGAACCCTGCACTAAAGCTTATTCTCTCTAGGAAACCCTTTCTGATCTAGATCCACCTCTTGTCTCCTACCTCAAGAATCCCCTCACACACACTTCTGAGACTCAGCTGAGGCTCTCCTGTACCCATTCTTTTTTTCAATCACACTAACAAGCAGATTTTCCTTCCTTCCTTCCTCTTTATAACGTTAAGGTGCAATGGGCATAAGTAACTTTACATATGAAGCAGCTTCTAGCAGAAAAGAAACATTTACTCACCTGCTTCAGTACTTTGTAGATATAGACTGAATAGGTTTCCTTTCTCTTTGGCTTCCTCTTAGACTTCTTGTCCCCAGAAGTAGGAACATGACCACGTTTCTTCCCAGCTTCCACACTCATCTCACACTCCCACAGATCAAGCTCTAACAGAGCAACCAGGAGATGCCATGAGGCTGGTTATATACCAAAGGCAGCAGTACCTCTCCCACCTCAGGTGCAGCCCCCACAGAGCAGGACAAATACACATCTGTGACCGATGATTTCATTTTGCACTAAGTGAAGGACAGCTGGCCTGAGAGGAGCTTGGAAGTAACTGATTCAATTAAACTTTCAGACCTGAGAAAAAGTTTGAGGGTAAGATGGGCAAAGAGGTGGGCAAGAGCTGTAGTGTCTCATTCACATGGGGCAGGAGTGCCAGAGAAGAGCTATTCCCAGGTGCTTCCAGGGTTTTGGTGAAAGGAGGGTTCCTGCTTTGGTGGAAGGGTGTAAATTGAAGTACTCAAGGTACAGAATCAAATAGGTGGAACGACTTCTGTGCTATGGCACAGATAATGCAGTCAGTGGAGACTCAGTAACTGGAGGGAACATTGGTCTAGCAACTGCATGACAGCATCATGAACATCGCAACAGCCAGTATTCCTCCCACTGCCACAGCTAGCCTGCTCCTGGGACTCCTGCCTGCTACACACAACAGGGCCTCGAAGGACAGAAGGGGGGCAGTGGGAGGGGAGGGCTAACACCCTGAGTATGTGTTTGATCTATCTTGGAAACCAGTGATCACGCTAGCAATAGTAATTGTAACACAGGAATTAAACTAAACCAGGAAAAAAGATGTGCAGCAACACGGCAGAGAAGTGAACAAAAGAGGAAAAGTTTTCTGTCTTTTAGATAGAAAAGGAAGCCTTTCTCTCAGCAGGCACCACAACAGATATTTCATAAAAGGGTAATACTAGTATATACCTCTGGGGGAGGGAACTCTGGTTATCCCTGTGCTGCCACGCACACTGTCTCCTGCTCAGGGGCACACGTTATACTGGCATACCCTTAGCAAATGACATCTTCCAAGGACTGAATTTAGGAGACCTACTCATCAGTCACTCTGCCAGTGCTTATACAGCAAGCTGAATCTAGTTTTATTCTAGGCCTGTCCTCCTTGGGAGGCACCTGATCACCCACCCTCGTGCAAATGTCATCACAGAATCATCTAGGTTGGAAAAGACCTTGAAGATCATCTAGTCCAACCGTTAACCTAGCCATTAACCTAACACAATGACAACAGAGTCTAAGTATCACAGAAGGACTTTTTGTATCCAAGAACTGAAACATTAGTGATCAGGTGGGATATTTGTGAAGGGGAATGGACTTGGGCACTGAAGATACGGGGTAGTGGGTTCCTTCTGGGAACAGGAGTGGCATATTCTGTGATATCTAACAATGTCAAGAGATGTCAGTGGACGACTCATACTGGGAGTAAGGAGCAAGCAACATCACCACTTCTGGTTTGTAAGGGGCTGTGCATCGATAAGGAACAGCGCAGGGCTTCCCCTGCTGGTGTACATTCCACCCACCGATTTACAGAGCTGTAAATAGCTGAGATCTTTGTGCTGGGGGAGACTGTTCACTGCGACTGGAACTGTTTCACCTTGTCCACCGGTCACAGCACACAAAGACTCTCTCATGCTAAAGAGGCTGTTAGTCCTTGTATCTCTCCACAGCTGCAGCTGTGTCTGGCACCAGCAGTTCTACACACACAGAGCTTGTTTTTCTAACAAAATGTTTAGTTTGGTGGACAAGGAGCAGTGACTGGTCACTCAGCATTAAGCACAGGGAGCCATTATATAGCAAGGGAAGAGGCTCATCCTCTGGGCAATACAGTCAGATTTGAACTCCCGGATTTGGGGAACTGCCACCTGCTTCCCTAGATGGCATGTGCTAGTGGCTGTCCATTCTGCAAGCCGTGTGCTGGGCTTGACTCATCCTTGTGCTATTTTTGTAGTGTATGGATCAACTCGCAACACAAAGACAAGGGGAATCCCACAACCCTACACTCGATGTAGTATCTGCCAGTTCTGGCTGTAGCTGTGTTAGAGCCAACCTCACTTTTAGACTACACGCAAGAGCAATGGTGTAGAGGCTCTAGGCCATTTCTTTAACTGAAATGACCATCCTAGCAGCTAAGGAGCAGTTCTCCTAATTTAGTTTTGCTTTTGTGCATGACCAGAAAAGTCCTAGCTGAAAGTGCCCCAGCTAGTGGGTGTCTCACAGAGATCAGTGCTCCAGGACTTATGCCTGTCACAGCTGCTTCAGCGCAGTCTAACAAACTGTCACCACAGAACAGGTTTAAATCGAGGCTGAAATACTAGACTGGTAAAATGGAATATATACACACACTTTATTAGTCCTGGCCTACTAACTGTGACCTCTAGTGCGGTTACAGCTCCTTTTGCTTTGAACATGTACTTGTTTGCTCATCTTTGTCTGCTACATCAGAGGCCTGTCTGCAACCGAGACGTTCCTCTCATTCCGCAGCAGCAGAGGGCTAACACAGCTCTCCGTTACATCAACTACAAGAATTCTCCAACTGCTGTCCACGACACTGGCTCACCCCAGTGTTCCCATGCCCCTCTCAGGATTTACCATTCCCAAAGAACTCCATGTAAGATTATATGCTGCATTTATTATTGCCTCCACAGTTCTCAACCACATAGATCTGAAACGTAGTGATAAGAGTTGTCTTTGCCAAGAATAAGGAAGAGCAGAATGAACAGCTGTAGCCTCGGGCAGGGCTTCTTGACCTCACCACTCCCACAGCTATGTTGTAACCCTTTCCAATTCACCAACATCTTTTTAAAACCTAGAGAGCAGGGTGAACAGACATGCCTGTCAGACATCACCTGTTCTTGCTTCAACTTCCGTGACACCCATCAGCCTTTACAGTAGTTACTTATCTGTGGGCTGTTTTCACTCTGTCACTGTCTGTTAACTTCTGAGCACTACACTGTGAGATATTCATTTTAAGTGGCTTTTCAATGCGATCGAGGCTTTTCTGCAGAACTGCATTTTTACTAATCTGCATTACTTGCTCAGAAAAGACTTTTCTTTTTTCTTTCTCTCAGATCACTGCTAAAACCACTGAAAAACCTGAATGTTCTGCACTATCTACTAGAAGCAGCTCCCATTGTGACATTTGTCCTGTGGATGATACAGTGTTTCTATAGCAGCAGTCACAACTTCGATGGTCCCTTTGGAAAAAAAACAAGGAAATACTCTTCTCAAAGAGTCAGAGCCACAGATGGTCAGCATCTGATAAAGTACTGCAAGAGAGTGCAACTACTACATATTTGTCCTGTTCTTCAATTTGCCTGTCAACATGTACCGTTGGAACAGATTACATGAACCTTTCACATGACCAGCACAGCCATGTGTCAGAATTAAAATGGTAAGTCATGATCATGTTTGGTTGGATTTGCTACCTTTTTCCTCACTACTATTTAATTGTTTCAAAATTACATGAAAAATGCATTTTATTCAAGCTTCTGTGACACAGGGTGAGGTTTAAACACCAACTTATCTAAAAATTTGTTGTTAAGAACAAAAATAAATGTTAACTTTAGTTGATTAGTCTTGTTTAGTTAAACCTGCAAGGAACAAATAACTAATTCTTAGTCCAAAAATCCTAAATTACTGAGTCTCAGTATTAGAGCCACACAATTCAAGGTGAAAGAAAAAGCATACACCTAAGGCACTCTGTTGTAGAGAACACACACTGGTATTTTACAGATCTATGTTCTGTCTCTAACTTCCAGCCTTCAGAATCCTTTCCAGTTCTTAGTCAACAACAAAAAAAGTGTGTGTGGCTTGCTCCCCCTTCTGTCACTAACTGGAAAACTCTGAGTTCACTCTGGATTAGCAGAGGTTTCCCAGGTGTGAGGATCCTACTCACTGCTCTGTACCTCCAGAGCTCAGTACTCACCACTTCATGTATCCCCCAAGTTGTGCTCGTAGCTTTGGTAGTACTGAAGAACTGAACCTTCATCCCAGAAGAAAGGGCTCTGAATCCTTACTCAAAGCTCAGTACTAACCAGTTTGCCCCAGCATGCCCAAATAACTACTCCGGCTCACAAAACAAGACTGTTCTTCCCTCTTTATTGACTGATGGTTTCTCAGGCAGATCTGTTAATTACACTGTTAAATAATAGTTAAAAACAAACCAAGGCCAGAGGAGTTTGAAGTGAAGTATCTAAACTGAAGCAGAAATTGGGAAGGAAGAGGCGGGAGAAGCTGGGCTGGGGTCTCCACTTCCGTATCACTGCGGCTCGACACCCTAACTGCCACTGCCACGACCCCAGACCATTCGATTCCAAGGCCTGGCTCAGATGGGACAGCATCTAAATACGGAAACGGTTGCCCAAACGTAGCCAGATCAGGAGAGAAGAGATCTGTCCAGATACAGAGGTGCGAGGCAAGTCAAGGGGAAGCAGTATTGCAGCAATCCTAGAAGACAGCCAGAGATAGCAGCAGAGTCCTGTTCCAGTCGGCAGGCGGGTGAGTCACATTGGCCACTGCCAGTCTCCAGGGAGAGCGCCCGGCCGACCGCTCTGCGGCTCACACGTTGTGGGTCTTTTTGGTGAGCTGCGGATCCTCATCCACCAGCTTGGACTTGAGATGTTCCTTGTAGGCGAGGATGTCGCCTTGCCACTTTGTGATTGTCTGCTTCTCACAGACCCAGATCTCCTGTGCAACCTGAAAGCAAGCACACAAGGAGGAGGAGAGGTTTGCAGCACGGCATTTTACAGTTTCACAAAAATCATAAAATTAACCAAAACCTACTCTCTGAAGTCTGATAAGAAAAGAGCTTAATAACTTCTGCACTTCAACTACCAAGGAAAAATATCTGCAGTGAAATATCTTACCTGGTGTTTTCTGCATAATTTATACAAAATTTTAGAACTAAAAATCCTTGACCCCTCAGCATTTATTTTTTTGTTCGTGGACTAAGAAGGAAAGCCTTTCCTGCAAAACTTGGAATTGAAAAAAAAAAAAAAAGTAGTTCTTGACCTGAACTACTTGGATATAACACACTGAAAAATAAAATTATACCTGAACTTGCAGACAAAGCTATAGCTTATAAATCAGCACTTGACATTTGTGTGTACGTGGTGCAATTTCCTTCGCCTGTGCGGACTGAGTGATAAAAGACTGTGCTAGAACTACTCCAGTATCGTTTAAAAAAAATCTAGTTAAGGCCTCCACAGAGTGTCATGATTTCCATCTAAGTTATTCTTCACTTCTAGGGTTTAGGGTGGGTTTTTTTTCTTTTAAGTACCTAATTTTTTCCTAGGCTAGCTCAGTAATTGTTTCACAAGAACATGGCAAAGAAATCATGTCCAGTGATTTCTTTCACTCGCACATCTTTTGGGGAGAAGTAAGAGCCAGCCAGCTGAAAACACCTTGTTTTAATTAAAGTGTTAGAAAGGTGCTCTGAAAAACTTCACTGCTTTTCTTACCTGTTGGATGAGTCTGAAGTCATGGCTGACGAGCATCATTCCTCCTTCAAATTCATTGATAGCATCTGCCAGAGCATCTATTGTCTCTATGTCCAAGTGGTTGGTAGGCTCGTCCAGGAAAAGCATGTGAGGATTCTGCCAGGCCAGCCATGCAAAGCACACACGGCACTTCTGCCCATCAGAGAGGTTCCTGATGGGGCTCACCTGACAAACACAGACACTATGACCCTGACCACAACATATTCCGATCTCACACTGTTTCCAGCAGCTACATGACACATGAGGACAGAGTTTAGTCAGTCTCATACCTAGGCTAAGCTTCTTGCACCAGCAGAACAAGGGAATTCCAGGGGTTTCTGGAGGAGTGTCCATAGCAAGACCCAGCTTGTGTTAAAGGTTCGAAAGGATAACTAATTGAGGTCTGACTAGTGTTCATAGAACACAGAATCACAGAATCATCTAGGTTGAGAAAGACCTTGAAGATCATCTAGTCCAGCCATTAACCTAACATTGTATCCTGACATTCATTGCATCCTGACACAACCCATACAACTACTCTCAACTTCTGGAGTGACAAATGGGGAAGAACAATGTAAAAATCAATGTTGAGCTGCAGTGATAAGGACAACTCCTGTCATACATGTGATGTATGACATAGAGGAGCATGCCACGTTTGGACTTGGGAGCACCACTGGTGATCCTACCCTCTTGTTTGAACCAAGTAGAACCTACTCCCAGTTGAGAATGTGTTCTAGCATTTCTGCCTGCTGTTCATCTCAAAGCAAGCAAACTAGTTCAAGTTACAACTAAAATAGGCTTGAGTCTAGCACTATGCCACAACCTGTCTTCTCTTCACCCACATTCTGAGAAGGTCACTCATTCCAACCCACATACTGCTGCAATGCAAAGAAAGTTCCTGTGAGCCATGAGTATTTTTTTTCCTCCCATTTCAAAGGCAGAGATGGAAAAAGGATTTTGATGCTGTGGTGTGCCATGCTGCATACTGCATCACAGTCAGACTGGGGTAGAACAACAGAAAATACAGCAGCTCTACCTCCCTAATGAGCAAAAAGCAAACCTTGACAGCTCATACTCACCTGCTGCTTCCCCGTCAGACCATATCTGCCAATGATTTTCCTCATCTCCTCCTTCTCCTTGATCTCTGGGTAGCATTTCAGCATGTACTCCAGGGGTGAGAGGTCTAAGTCCAACTGTTCTTGCAAGTGCTGACAGAGAAGAAAATTCAGCCTCAGGCTGTGCAGGCCACCCACTTCACAGCCAAAAGTACTTTTCCCCTTACACCCCTCCGCTACCAGCTTGAGCAGCAGCACACAATAACCCCATTCCCAGTGTATCCACTATGCTGAACTATTATGGAAGGTGTCTCCGTTTCAGGACCATGAGTGCTGCTTCAGAATAGCAAGTTTGTCCACCACCAAGGACAAGACAACCATCTCTCCCATAAAAGGCGAGAGGCTAAACAGAAAGGGCCACAGACTCTTTTCAGGGTAAGAACATTTGCTGGAGCCCATTCAGCCAAAGGAACAGTTCCTTCCCCCATCTCCAGGCACAGAAGGGCAGCAATGAGAGGGGCCTTAGAAGCAGAATAGAGGGGCAAGATTCCTCATTCCTGACAGCTTTTTCCTCAGCATTTCATGTCCCCGGTGGCTGCTGTAGGGAGTACCTGGTGGTATCTACCAATCTTCACGTGTGAGTGCTTGCGAATCATCCCATCTGTGGGCAGCAGCTAGAAAAGGAAGATAAAAGCATTTCACTAGGAAATCCCTCCTTTTGCTGTATGCCAGAAATACAGAATCCAGCCATCTCTGCTCTGGCACAGAGGAGGCAGCCTGAACAGATAAAGTGAGAGAAAAAGCCCTATATTGCAGCGAGACCGTAGGATTTCCAAGGCCTGACTGGGGTGCTCTGGCAAATAAGCACAGCTTTGTTCAAGACTAGCCCAGGAATAAAGGTCCAGAACAGGGTAGACAACGTAGGAAACACACCTCTCCTGTGAGCAGTTTCAGCAGTGTTGACTTTCCAGCTCCATTGGGTCCAACAAGAGCTACACGGGTATCCAGGTCAATCCCAAACTCCAGGTTATTATAGATCCATGGCTGCAAACCAGAAAAGTCATGACACCTATTATGCCTTTCCACTACTACCCAGAACCTCCACGCTGCACCTGTAATGCTCTGTCCTCAGCAGACTCGGCATTTTAACACTGCCAAGAAGTTTGATCCACTAGTTGTATGCATCAGCCCGATCAGAAAGCTCACCCAAAAGCCTCACGCTCCCAACCAAGGCAGGGATACAACTAATCTCTAAATAACCCAAGCACACTCCCCACACTCACCCCATCCTTGGTGTATTTGAAGCTGACGTTCTGCACCATGATGACAGGAGGGGGGATTTTCCCACAGGGCGGGAAATAGAATGACAAAGTCTGTAAACACAGAATAACCACTTGTGAGACACCCTGGAGCACAAAACAACCCAGTTATTCTGGTATAACCACGCCTCACTACAAGCATCATCTGTAGACCAAGGCATCAGACTGCGACTTTTTATAAGCCCCTCTAGCAACTCACAGATTTATTCTGATTCAGCTCATCTGCTGGCTAATGAGTCCCTATTTCTTTCCCCTTGAAGCAAATGGGGGCTTATACTCTTCAAACAAGTACGAGTAGCTCTGACCATCCTCCCCCATCTTCTCCAACCCTTCGACATTCATTTCTGATTTCTGCATCTGCAAAACAGCCTTATTGATAGAACAAATCCCCTTCTGTCCCCTAGAAAGTTACTCCTCCCCTTTCCACTCTTCAGCATGACACTATCTTCAGTACAGTCATCCTTGGCATCAGGAAGGGCACACCGTTCTGCTCCCAGCTGTGTCAGCCATTCCTGCTGTCAGCTAAAGATCATTCTCCTTAACTAGCCCATGTTTTCAGTACTGACCTCTAGATGGAATCCCATGTCTAATCCTACCTTATCATTCACAACTCTCTCTGTCAAGCCAGAAGCCATCATTTTTTGAAGGGTTTTCTCCTTGCTCTGAGCTTGTCTGGCCAGCTTCGCGCTACCATGACCAAATCGTGCGATGTAATTCTGCAACAAAACACAGAGTGAGCGGAAAGCCACAGTAACAAGGTTGAGGAGGTGCAGAGACGCCCACCTGCACGGGTAGAAAGATGTTCATGCAGCTAGGCAGATACCTTCATATGGGCAATCTGATCCTGCTCCCAGTGGAATCGCTTCATTTGATTTTCTTCTAGTTCCAGGCGAGTCTTTACATACTGATCATAATTTCCCTAGAAAGAGGCCACAGAACATCAGACACACCCCAGAGGACAGCTCCTCTGTTTCTGCCAGTTGCACGGGGCACCATTTACTCACCGTGTAGTACTTCAGTTTGCGGTTGTGCATGTGGATTATGTTGGTGCAGACACCATTCAAGAAGTCCTGGGAGTGGGATATCAGCACAAGGATCCGCTTGAACCTGCGGTACCACATAAGTTATTAGAGACTAAGCTAGGAGAAGAATTCTTGCTTGTTGGCCCTGATGGTGACAAAGGATTTACATGCACCAGATCTCTTGCCTACAGTCGGATTAAGAACAAAAAGATAAGAGCCTTGGAGATGCTTTGGGAAATCTGGAGTAAAGCAGCTACAACCAGCTGCAGTAAGTAAATACTGCAAATTGTGGTAAAACACCATAAGACAGTCTTCACCTGTCTTCAAAAAGAGTGAAGAACTGGCTACTGATGTGGTATTTGACTAGTGCTACTGATGCAACTGACTCCACTAGCATCACACTTGTAAGAAGTTTCAACCGTTGCTGCTTACTTCCACCTTGGTACAGACTACCATCTGTTAGTTACCCTATGCCTGGCTCTGCTCCAAATCTGTAAAACGACTGGTTAAAGCCTCCCAAAAAGAGAGGTCCAAATTACTTTCCTAAAACATCTGACTTCTAAAGCAAACACGCAAAAGGTTCAACTGACAAAGGTGATGGAAAAACCTCTGCAAACAAAAAGCCGTTCTCACAATATAGTCCTTCTAATGCACAACCCAGCTAAACTAAGCTTCATAACTATTCCTTTTTGCCTTAAGCCTTAACATTTTACCTTTGTTTATGAAAAACAGTCACTCAACATACTAGAACAAGGTTAAACTGACACACTCAGATATCACAGTTCTGTGAAATCAGAGGAACAATATGCAGAAAGATGAGCTGGAAGCCAGGTCTGGGAAGCTCACACGACTGGTACCGCACATGGGGCTGGTACAGAGGCTGCCAGGGCTGCTCCTGGCAGGAGCTTCCAAGGAAGTAGCTTTAACCAGGGAGTACAAAGCAGCATTTCTCATTTCTTCAGTGAGAGAGACAGGGGCTTGTCCTGAATTCATTATCCTTGCATCAAGAACCCTTCTGTAGACACGTGGGGCAGTAAGCACAAGAAGGTGTCACTGGTACCGCACTATAGTTATGTAGCCACAAGAACTACAGTTATTCCTGTAGCACTTGCTCACACGCTGACAAGATGTTCCAGCAGAAAAGCACGACCCACGGAAGCAGCAAACTCCTTCATGCTTACGTTTTCAGCTCTTCCTCCAACCACACACAGGCATCCAGGTCAAGATGGTTTGTGGGCTCATCTAGCAGCAGCATGAAAGGCCGAATGAAGAGGGCTCTGAAAGGAGAAGGGAGATGACAGCGTAAGGTAAATGCAGGTAACCCAAAGCCTCTCAGCTCTGCTCCGAGTTCTCAGAACTGTGCATGTGGCTCTGCAGAGTCAGGAGCAGGCAGGCATTCTCCCCAGAGGCAGCAGGCAGTCTACCACTCACCTAGCAAGAGCCACCCTCATTCGCCAGCCACCGCTAAAGTCCTTCAGCTTCTTCCTCTGCATGGCTGGCGTGAACCCCAAGCCATGAAGGATACGTGAGGCCCGTGCTTCTGCCTTGTCAGCATCCAGCTCCTCCAGACGTTCATATAACTCCAAGAGTTTCTCACACTCCGCTGAAAGAGAGCCTGCCTGTCAGCACTTCTACCAACAAAGGGCTCTCAGCTGCACCTCTACACAGCTGGGAAAGCTCATAGTCCATCTGCCTTACCACTACTCAGCCCCCTCCACTCCCAAGCCTGAGACACTTTGTAAGAAGCTGCATGGAATAATTTCATCCAAAGAAGTGTAATCCTATGGGACTTTTCAACTAGCACAGGGCAGCTGGGGAAATGGGCACCATAACATATAAAAACTCTGCCAAGGAACCCAATAAGACCTTTTCTTCGGTGGGGAGGGAAATGGAGGAAATGTCCCTTGTCCACAGGGACTCCAAGAAGCTTTACCATCTTCGTGAGCCAGACGTTCCGCCTCTCGTTCTAACATGGCCCTCTCTGTATCCACCTCCATCACACACTGCAGAGGGGTCTTGTCACTGGGAGGCATCTCTCGGGTCAGGTGATAGATGTCAATATGCTCTGGGATGGGCACTTCTCGTTTCCCAATAGCTGACAAAAGCATGGATTTCCCTGTGTGCAGACAGACACTCCACAATTAATTGTTGGATTCAGTGAGAGACAATGTCACAGAGAAATGGATGAGATGCAGTCAGATCCCATTGATTCCCTCCCTCTCCCCAGAAAATCCTTGGGAATTTCTTGCCCAAGAGGCCAGAAGAATTAGAGACGCAGCAGAGCCTACTGCCTCTCTGCAAGAGGCTGCCCTCCCAGCTAAGGCTCACCACCTCAAGGATGGGATTGAGACAAGAAGCAGCTCTTTGGAAACTGCTGCAATTCAGCCCTTGCCTGGATTTAGGAAACTTTATCTGTGCTGTATACTTCCTGCTAACTAACCAGGTCTGATATCTGTTACCAGGACTCCAGAATCTAAAGACTTGTAACAAAGAGGAAAGTAATGCTCTTGTCACTAGAGAATCTAGGTGTTTTCCTGAAAGTTAAACCAGTTGGTCACTCTTACTAGCTCTTCTTCAATTACACCCATATTCTGCATCTCTCAATGCAGTGTTTCCTTCTCCAGGGACTGTACAGTTGTTTTCCCATTCAGGGCAAACCGCACACTCCCTACTCCTCCATGCTGTGCAAGTTCTTTGACCAACAGCATCAACATTGGGCTTACTGCCACTGCTAAACAAATCCTGCCAACGGGAATCAGACAGATTCACAAATCCCAAACATCTCACCCAACGGTCCACAGAAATAAGTTCAAATGCACAGTCCACAGCCAGAATGCAACCTCATAGTTCTGCCAGCAACCCCAGCAATTCCTCTTCCCATGTGGGGAGATGGGAGAACGGAAACTGCCACGTCCCAGCCATGTCTGTCTAACAGCCTTCTTTCTGGTTTCCAGCATTTACCACCTGCGTCTGTCCAGCTTCTCAGCAACACGGAATCTTCACCAAGCTCCAAGAAGCCCACATCACTGTGCCCCACAGCTTACCAATCCCATTGAGTCCAATCAGGCCGTAGCGTCTCCCGGAGTTCAGCTCCAGTTTTGTATCGCTCAGCAGCTCCTGGCCGTGGAAGGTCAGTGAGAGGTTAATGATGTGCACATCAGTGCTGTTGGGATGGGAGGCCAGCACTCCTGTCACAGCACGGGCAGCGGCTTTCTTCAGCTCAAAGTCCTCCAGCTCCTTCGTAAGAGCATCCACCTCTAGGCAGAGACAGATCAGAAGCGTCACTGATTTACAAGTACAAGGGAAGCCATAAGCCCCTGTACCAATAGGCCCTGGACCACAAAAACAACTCTCATATCCCCATTTCTACGGAAATGTTGAGGAGGCGCAGATGCAACGACAGCTTTTCAGCTTAGCAGATGGCTATATATGGTCTAACAGGAACTTCCACCTGCTCTCTGAATAAAATATGATCTTTAGAACTAAGTGAGCAGCCAGAACAGCTAACCTGTTATCCAAGTACGATGGGACTAACCCTCACTGCAGGAAGGACTGGGGTGGAAAGAGAACTTATGGAGTATTGCTTACAAACTTAAGGGCTGTCCAAAAGAAAACTTGGCTAGAAAATAAATTAAGGGAAAGCTGAGAGGAGGGAAGAAGCAGCAGCACTGGAATAGGCCCTACCAACTTTTTGGGAAGTAGTATGTCCATATGCCTGCCCCCCCTCTTCCTTTCCTCCTACAGCATAAGCACATCTCTCCTGCCCCGATGACCTGCTGCAGCCATGAGTTACAGCCCAATTCCCACTCCTCGGTGAAAGGCCGCCATCTGAAGAATGAAATGGCATTGAGGCCCTCAGCCACACTCCCCCCACACAAGCAAACCAGCCGAGTGAGAAGAGGGGCGAGGCAGTTTTATCCTTGACACGCAATTATTCTCGCGGGGAACTGACAATAACAAATAGGAGTGTACCGACCCACATAACCTGGCCGCTACGTTCGCGCTGCTTTACTCGCCTCCCCTTGACTCTTCACCGACCGGGGACACCGGCGCCTGCTCGCCCGCCCCCCAAACCGGCAGGTTCCGGAGGAGGGCGCGGGCGGGGACGCCGCGCGCCCAAGCCCCGGCCCATCACCCCCCGCGGCTCCCCACGCTTCACCAATAAGAAGGCGGTATGTAAATGAGCCACGGGGAGCGGACGGCGATTGGCTGCCTCGGGCCGGGCGGGCGCCGAGTCCCCGCCCGCAGCCGGCGGCGCCCGGAGCCGGGGCCGGGGTCACCCCGCCGGGCCGGGCCGGGCCGGGGTCGTCCCGCCGCGGCGGCGACCGGCCCAGAAGCCGCGTTCCGGCACTGGAACCATCCCTGGAACTGTGGTCCGAGCCCACCAGCCCCCGCAAAGACCGGGGCCCTCGGGAGCTGGGGGTCCTCGGGAGCCTGGCCCCTCACCTTGCCCGCTGGAGCCCCCCCGGGTCTCCGTGTCACCCACCGAGCGCCTCTTTAACGCGACGCCCTGTGAGCCTGAAAACAACTCGTGCACCCAACAGCCCGGGGGAGTTACCAGGTGGGCTAAAGAAAGATTAAAAATAAACTCTCCGTTGGCTTTACCGTGCCGGTTTCCTTTAGGAAGGTCAACGGCTCTTTGGTAACCAAGGCTTTTTGATTAAGACAAGCCCTTAGTTTCCACAGACCAGGTATGTCCGGAGAAACAGATGAAGAGAGTCACGGCAATATCGGTAGGAACAGCAACAATTCAGACACTACAGCGGGAAAAAAACAACAACCAACAAACAAACCAAACAGGTCTGGGCATCAACTATCAGAACATGGGGTCAGGATCAGTTCGAGAGGGAAAAGACGCCACCAGCACCCTCTACCTTCACCCTGCCAGGCTCACGCGAGGGCCCAAGGAATCCTTCGCCCACAGAGTTTCTGGCGAGCCACCACCAACGGCTGCAGGCGGCCCGCCGGCCCTCACAGCAGACACTGCCGCTGCCCCGGTTCGGCGCCAGCCCGTGCCCACGGGGTGCTTCCACCGGAGGGGAACAGCCATGCCAGAGTACTGCGCCGTGGGCACCACCGAACGTGCACATCCCGTCCACCGACAGCCCCGGCTGGACGCTCCCGGCACCCCAACACGTGGGGCCGCCGGGCTGACCCCCCGCCGAGGGGGCTGTCCCCTGCGGGGCGCACGGCCACAAGCCAGGCACCGGCCGGCGCCAAGGGACCGGCGTAACGGCGGGGCCGCCTCTCACCTGGCAGCGACGTTCCGTTGGCCTCCGGCAGCCGGACCTCCTGCGGCTCCGTCCCGGCATCGCCGTTCTCCTCCGCGGCCCGGCGCGGCCGCTGCCGGGCCTTGGCCGCCTCCTTCTTCTTGGCCGCCTTCTTCTTGGCCAGGTCCGAGGGCATGGCGCGGCGGGGCTGGCGGGGAAGGGGAGGGGGGGGGGGGCTGCGGTGGAGGTGCGACAGGCGCCATTAGGCCGCGCCGATCCGGCCCGGTCCGCCCCGCCTCAGTCCCGCGCCTCGGCGGCCCCGCGAACCGCCCGGCCCGGAGCACGCGGCGCCGCCGGGCCCGGCCGAGCGCTGCCCTCCCGGCTGCCCGCGCCGCGCCGCGCGGCCCAACCCGGCCCGGCCCGGCCCACCCGCCACTGGTCCTCCTCCTCCCCCGCCGCCCGCCCGGCCCGCACCGGCCCGGCCCGCACCGGCTGATCCGCGCTTTCCTTCTGTCGCAACAGGACAGCTGCTACCGCGTGCGCACGCCCCACCCCCCGCCCGGAGCAGCGACCAATGGGAGCGCGAAACGTCACCGGCGCCGGGCGGCCGCGCCGCGCCGCTCTGGGAAGCGGAGTCCGCGCGCCCCCCGCCGCTCGGGCCCGCCGCCTCCCGGGCACTGCCCGTCCCGGCCTGCACCGCGCCGCGCGCGCCGGGCCCCACCCACCGCCCCCCCGGCGCTCCCCGCGCCCGCGCGGAGGGGGCGGGGCCTCGCGGTACCATAGAGGCCGCCGGGTAGAGCGGCCGCCGGGACACCATCGAGAGGGAAGGGGAAGCGGAAGAGGAAGCGCGCGGGAGGTGTCGCGATGAGGCGGCTGAGGTGGCAGCGGCGGGAGCGCGGCCGGGCGGGAGCCGCCGTCTCCCCCCGCGCCCCCGGTACGGAGCTCCGGGCCGCCCCCGGCCTGCGCGCGGAAGGGCCGCCCCGCCCGCAGGTGAGAGAGCCCCGGGGCCGCTGACCGTCGGGGGCCGGTGCGCGGCCCCGCGCGGGGGCTGCCGCCGCTCGCCTCTGCCGCCCCGCAGGGCCCGCCGCTGCCCTCCTCCGCGCCGCCCGGCGATGTCCCGCGGCCACCGGTTCCCCGAGCGCCGGAGCGGCCCCGTGAGCCCTCCCCGAACGTAGCGGGCCTGCGGCCACCCCCACCCACCCGCACCGGGACCGGGACCGGAGCGGGCTGTCCCGCGGCTGGACGTTGGCCCGCCGGGGCCCCGCCGCCATGCGCCTGGCTGCGCTGCTGGCCACGCTGCGGCCCGTGCTGCCGCTCGTCCTGGGCCTCTCACTCGGCTGCAGCCTGAGCCTGCTGCGCGCCTCCTGGAGCCAGGGCGGAGCCGAGGAGCAGTGCCTGGGGGCGGCCGGCCGGGCCGGGCCCCTCGGCGGTGGAGGGCGGCCGGAGGCAGCGGATGGAAGGCCGGGCCCGGGCCACGAAGACTTCAGGCCTAGGATTGTGCCCTACTACAGAGACCCCAACAAGCCTTACAAAAAAGTGCTCAGGTAAAAGCTATGCTTTTGGCTAGGCTTTCTGGCGAGGAAAATAATCCCCAGTGGGTGGTGGTCGGGGTTCTAAATCTTCCAGTGAGTTAACGGGTTCAGGGTGGAATATGCTGTTTGAAATGCCTTATCTAGTAACAGCATGATGCAACAAGGCAACGGCTAAGATTGTTACCTTAAAGGGGTGCAAGAGAAGTGTCAGAGAATTTAAGTTAAAAAAAAAGGCAACAAAAGCACCCAAGATTGAGAATATTTTTTCTTTTATTACTCGTGTCTAAGAGAGCATGTTAAATTACTCTTCAAAACTTCTTTAACCAGTATATTCATTAGGAAAATTTTGAGCAATTAATAGCAATGTATGTAACTTGCAAGTGGTTAGCTCTTTATTTTTATTTTTTTACTTACACTAGCACAGTTTCCTAGCTTGGTGTCATGGTATAACCCCAGCTGGCAGCTAAGCACTGCTCAGCTGCTCGCTCACTGCACCCCCCCCCCCCCCCAACCCCTGCGGTGGGACGGGAGAGAGATTCAGAAGGGTAAAAATGAGAAAACTCGTGGTTTGAGAGAAAGACGGTTTAATAGGTAATGCAAAAGCTGTGCGGGCAACCAAAGCAAAACAAGGAATTTATTCACCGCTTCCCATTGGCAGGCAGGTTCAGCCGTCTCCAGGACAGCAGGGCTCTGTCACATGTGACTGGTGACTTGGGGAGACAAATGCCATCACTCTGAACGTCCTCCCCTTCCTTCTTCTTTCTTCTTCCCCCAGTTTTATATGCTGAGTGTGATGTCATATGGTGTGGGATATCCCTTGGGTCAGTTGGGGTTAGTTGTCCTGGCTGCGTCCCCTCCCAACTTTTTGTGCCCCCCCACCAGCCTGCTCGGTGGTGGGGTGAGGTGAGAAACAGAAAAGGCCTTGACTCTGTGTAAGCACTGCTCAGCAGTAAGGAGAACATCCCTGAATTAGCCACACAGTTCCCAGCAGAAATCTAAAAGGTAGCCCCATACTAGGCACTAGGGAGAAAATTAACTCTATCCCAGCCAAAACTGCATGCTCGGATGAATGTTGGGAGATTGCAGTTTCCTTGAAGGAAGCAAGTGGTTTTACAAAATGGGATTTTTGCTAGTGAGTCTTCTCTTAAAGCTCAGCTTTTAGGCTTAACTGTTTCACCATTGATAGACTCCAGCAGATAAAGACTTACCCCAAGTTACTGTAATCCTTTGATTTTTGTCATCCGGCTGTTTGCCATGTAGGTATGTCCTTCCTTTACAGAACTCGCTACATCCAGACGGAGTTGGGATTTCATGAGAGACTGTTTGTGGCTGTGCTGACCTCCAAGGCTACCCTGAATACGCTGGCAGTGGCTGTGAACAAGACAGTAGCCCATCACTTCCCCCGCCTGCTGTACTTCACAGGGTTGCGCAGCGCCAAGGTGCCTCACGGCATGGTGCTGGTGGCCCATGGGGATGAGCGGCCCATTTGGCTCATGTATGAGACCATGCACTATATCCACCAGCACTTTGGTTCTGACTACGACTGGTTCTACATCATGCAGGATGACACCTATGCCCAGGCTGAACAGGTCAAGGCTCTGGTGACGCACCTAAGTATTAACCAAGATGTCTACCTGGGACGAGCGGAGGAGTTTATCGGGGGAGATGAGCAGGCCCGCTATTGTCACGGTGGCTTTGGCTACCTGATCTCCCGCAGCCTGCTGCTTAAGCTCCATCCGCACCTGGACAGCTGTCGCAATGAGATCCTCAGTGTGCGGCCAGATGAGTGGCTGGGACGTTGCATCATCGATTTCCTTGGTATCACTTGTGTCTCCCAGCTCCAGGTACTGCCTCCCTTCTCAGGGGTTTGTGCTCGCTGAGCCTGACAGAACCAATGCTCTTGCTAGTTCCCTGCTGCATAGCACAGGGGCTTTTCCCTGAGCCGCTGTTATGAGATACAGAGGAAGAAAGGGCTGTGTGGTGCGGCAGCACTGGGGAGAGGCCCGTAATCAAAGCTGAGACGCTGGGGGAGACGGCATATACAGTATTTCATTTTTAGCCTACTAGCAGATGCCGATCCACAGGTTTTTGGAGGTCGGGTAAAGGGCACGTTGGTAACAAGAAGCGAGTGGGTGTGTAGCGTGGGGGGAACAACTCTTATATTTTCGTCTCTGGTTACTGCAGTCAGCATGGAAAGAGGGGCAAATGCACGTCTGGGGTGAGGGAAGGCTTCTCTGTGAATTCAAGTCCCATGCTGGTCTTCCTGGCTCTTATCTACTTCAGGGCCAACATTATCACACCTATGAATTGGCCAAAAATACTGAGCCGGAAAAGGAGGAGGAAGAGGAGTTCCAAGCAGCTCTTGCTGTGCATCCTGTTTCTGATGTGACCCTGATGTACCGGCTGCACAAGCACTTCAGCAGGATCCAGCTGGATAGAGCCTACCAGGAGATCCAGGACCTCCAGGTACGTGGTGAGGGATAACTGTAAAAGCTCCTCGACCAAACAGGTTTCCTTTTCTTTCACAGAATCACAAAATGATCTCGGTTGGAAAAGACCTTGAAGATCATCCAGTCCAACCATTAACCTCACACTGACCGTTCTCAACTCCACCAGATCCCTCAGCACTGGGTCAACCCGACTCTTCAACCCCTTCAGGGATGGGGACTCCACCCCTGCCTGCCCTGGGCAGCCCATTCCAACACCCAACAACCCCTTCTGGAAAGAAATACTTCCTAATAACCAGTCTAAACCTTCCCTGGCGCAGCTTGAGGCCATTCCCTTTTGTCCTATCACTTGTTACTTGGTTCAAGAGACTCATCATGACTTTCAACACAGTGAAGGAAAATTATTGCTTTTATTTGTAGGTGACGGTCAGCCAGACATAGGATTTAGTCCTGCATCTCAGAAATAGCACTTCTGACACCATGTTATTCAAAACTGCTGGTGTGATACCAGCATGATACAGTTGTAGGTAGTGAGGTGAGCCTGGGTGGGAGATGGACTTGGACGTCTTTGAGGAGGTGGTAGGGATCAGTATGCGTTCTCTCTTTGCACAGATGCAGATCAGGAACCTGACGTCGCTGACTCCCGCGGGCGAGGCAGGCTTGACATGGCCTGTGGGCATTAATGCCCCGTTTCTTCCAAAGTCGCGTTTTGAGGTAATCAGCTGGGATTACTTCACGGAGCAGCACCTCTTCTCCTGTCCTGATGGCTCCCCCAAGTGTGAGCTCTCTGGAGCCAGCAAAGCAGATGTCAGTGAAATCATTGAGTCTGCACTTGAGCAGCTTAACAGTCGCTACCAGCCTCTGCTCCGCTTCAGCAAGCGCCAGTTGCTGAATGGCTATCGGCGTTTTGACCCCACGCGGGGCATGGAATATACGCTGGACCTACTGCTGGAGGCAGTGACCCAAAAGGGCCATAGTCATGTTCTGGCCAAACGAGTGAGCTTGGTGCGGCCCTTAAGTAAGGTAGAAATTATTCCCATGCCGTACGTGACGGAGGCCACGCGGGTACAACTGGTGCTTCCCTTGACAGTGCAGGACCTGGATTTTGTGGCAAACTTCCTGGATATGTTTGCTATGAACACTCTGGACACACATGATAATGCCTTGCTGACTTTGCTTTTCATTTACCATCCCTATGATGCCCAGAGAGTCAGTCAGGTGGATGTTTTTGCAGGAGTCAAAGCCATGGTGGGAGAGCTGGAGAAACGCTATGCAGAAGTTAAAATCCCCTGGATTAGTGTTAAAACTGAGGTGCCATCGCAAGTGAAACTCATGGATATAGTATCAAAGAAGCACCCTGTGGATACGCTATTCTTCTTGGCCAGCGTCTGGACAGAAATCAATATGGAGTTCCTGAACCGTTGCCGCATGAATACTATCAGCAATTGGCAGGTCTTCTTCCCGGTGCATTTCCAAGAGTTCAACCCTGCACTGGTGTACCGTGGCGAGCAGGCTGCTTCCTCCAGCACCGACTTCCTGAGGGACGGGCATTTCGACAGACATTCCTTTGCTGAGGCCTGCTTTTATAACTCTGACTACATGACAGCACGTACCAAGCTAGCAGCTGATATCCTAGACCGAGATGAGGTGCTGGAGAGCATGGAGGTGTTTGATGTCTTCCTCCACTATTCTGGTCTGCACCTATTTAGGGCTGTGGAGCCAGGCTTAGTGCAGAAATATGCACTGAGGAGCTGCAATCCCCGGCTTAGCGAGGAGTTATACCACCGCTGCGTGCTTAGTAACTTGGAAGGACTTGCATCCCGCTCGCATTTAGCCATGGCCCTCTTTGAGCAGGAACAGGCCAACAGCACTTGAGAGACTAGAAACATCAAGAGCTTCTCAGCACCTTAACACTTGGCACTTTCCATCCCCTTCCCAGCCTTGTCATGGGTGAAGGGCATGTGAGGTCAAGGGAGGAGGAAGACTTCCAGCCCTGCTCTGAGGCACAGGCATGGGCTACGGAGAGAGGCTGTTTCTGTGGGTTTGTTTTGGTTTGTTTTGGTTTTGTTTTTTTTTTTTTTGGGGGGGGGGGGGAAGGGTTTGTGTTTGTTTTTTAAATAAATAAAAGTTTCTTTCCAGGCAGACTCATGTGGCTACTTGTAAACTTTACAGCGTCTGGCATGAGGTATGTAAAACAAGCTGTAGAGTTGACCTTTCAGCCACACAGTTCTGCTGAGCAGTGCAGAGAGAGTGTGAATCTGAGCTGTGTACTGGAACAAAGTTACCTTGACTGTGCTACTCAGTGCTGTTTTTGCACCCTCCTGTGTGGTTGTGTCTTCTTTGTGTGAGCATTCTCAACTCCACCAGATCGCTCAGCACTGGGTCAACCCAACTCTTAAATCCCTCCAGGGATGGGGACTCCACCCCTGCCCTGGGCAGCCCATTCCAACGCCCAACTTCTGGAAAGAAATGCTTCCTAATAGCCAGTCTAACCCTGCCCTGGCGCAGCTTGAGGCCATTCCCTTTTGTCCTATTGCTTGTTCCTTGGTTCAAGAGACTCATCCCCAGCTCTCTGCACCCTCCTTTCAGGTAGCTGTAGAGGGCGATGAGGTCTCCCCTCAGCCTCCTCTTCTCCAGACTAAACCCCCCCAGTTCCCTCAGCCGCTCCCCATCAGACCTGTGCTCCAGACCCTGCACCAGCTTCGTTGCCCTTCTCTGGACACGCTCGAGTCATTCAATGTCCTTTTTGTAGTGAGGGGCCCAAAACTGAACCCAGTAATTGAGGTGCGGCCTCACCAGTGCTGAGTACAGGGGTAAGATCCCTTCCTTCTCCCTGCTGGCCACGCTAGTGCTGATACAAGCCAGGATACCATTGGCCTTGGCCATCTGGGCAAAGATTATCTGTTAAGTCCTGCACCTATTAAAGTGGTGAGCCTAGGCAACTCTCCTAAGGGACAGAAATTCCTCAGTTCCAATATACTTTTTGACTCTGCTCCTGGCCATGTGAGCTGCCACAAGCAGGCCCCAGGAACAACCACAAACTGTGGATGAAATGAAAGAGTAAATTTATTCTTGTTACCTCACGCCCGTACAGAGGCATGCAAGTGGGGACGCAGACACACATCCTTGCTAGCCAGAAAGAGGAGAAGAAAGCAAAGATCTGGAACCTGCTGCTTTTGCCTGCGATTCCGGGATTTTTGCAGGTATAGTTTTCCACTGTGCTTTGATCCTTCCCACACCAGGGCAAGAATCTCAGGGATGTTCGATAAGGTGCCTCTGAGTCTCTCATAGGCCTGTGTTATCTAAACGCAGACTTTCTACCAGTCAAGCACACAAAGCCAAACAACAGTTAGCATGATAGATGTGGGTTTTGGCACCCCAGCTCCAAGTCACTTGAGCGTGTTTACAATCTCCTGACCAATCTTCCGTTGTATTCCCACAGTGGCTCTACACAACTTCAACACACACAGTTTTGGGACCTGGTTTCCATCAGGCATATCCACCTGCTTGCCACATGCACCTTAGTGGAAGGAGGCAACCATTTCCTTATTCTCAAGGACTGTTACTCCCAATCAATGCCCATGTTTTCATTAATGTAATTATTAAATGGATGAAAAGTTTGTCTTTTAATGACCAGGTATGGGTTTTCAGCATGCTCATACAGGAATGGGTTTTTGGCCAAATGTCACTCATTATATTTGATTATTTGAGGGGAAAAAATGTTGGTAAAAGTTTGCAGATAAAGGTCAACCAGGTGGGAGAAAATGAGGACAGGCCTGTTCTACAGAATGATTCAGATATAAGATGATCTTATACACAAGACAGCTGCAAAATCATTTATCTAGAAATTAAGCAAACAGCTCATGTTTTAGATTTCCCTGTTCTGTATCACAGAGAAGGGACCTCTGGAGTTCTTTAGTTCAACCGCACCCCTGCACAAAGGGCCAGCTAGATCAGTTGCTCAGAACTGTATTCAGTTGCATTTTAAGCATCTCCAGGGATGGAGACTCCACAATCTCTCCTGGCAATCTGTTCCAGTGTGTAATAACTTCTACAGCTAAAAAGTTCCTTTTCATGTTTAAATGGAATTTCTTGCATTTCAGTTTGTGCCCATTGCCTCTTGTCATGTCACTGGACACCACTGGGAAGAATCAGTTTCTGTCTTCCTTATAGTCTCCCATGAACGACTTACACGTGTGGGTAAGAGTCACACTGAGCCTGTTCTCCAGGCTAAACAATCCCAGCTCTCACAACCTCACCTGTTGGGACAGACACTTCAGTTAACCATCCTCACAGCCCTTCGCTGGCCTCGCTCCTGTATGTCCATGTCTGTCTTGTACTGGGGCTTTCAGCTTTCCAGCTTCTTTCCAGTCTGTCCTAGAAATCAAAGGCCACAGCCCTGATGTGAACATGTGACTTTCAGTGTGATGAGCCCATGAGTATAACTCCATTCACAGCTGCATAAGCACCGTTTAAGAAAAGAGATTGTATTTGCTATACTCGTGAGGAGTATGAGGTGGAGGTCTTGTGCCAGCATCAAGAGATGCTGAAAGATTAGAAAAGCTTCAGAATAAGTACTTGAAGTCTGCAACATTGCTTCAAATTGGGTAGAAATCGCAGATGTGTTTATTTAAAAAATAAGAGGTGTGTTAACCACAGTTACATGGGAAGAAGTCAGATTTCTGTTGAATGTCTTAATGGGATGCGTGTTTGTCGCTAACCAAACCTTCAAAGAGTGAGAACAAGAGAAGCTAACTGGGAAACCTTCTTGTTATGAGTAGTTGTTTCGCATGAGGAGGTGCTGATCCGTTATGATCCCAGGAAAAGCACCCAGAACTGTGTAAGGTATCATTTAAAATATGATATATTAGAGCTAACACTGTAGAAAGAGAATAGGATAGATCCATCCACTTACATCCATGATGCAAGGAACCCCAAGTGGTATAGTATTGAATGGGCCTCTGATCCACACGCAGCATGCCACGCATCTGTAGGTTCTCCCATTTTGGCCATTAGAGCTAGTATAAGATTACAAACAACTCTATTCATCATTTCTACTGTCAGGCAGAAAGGACGTTTGCACGAGAATTTCTTGCCTCACTTTTAGACAAAGGCAAGGCCACGCAGGTGGCATAATCACCGGTACGGACTGAGAACTGCCTATGGGTCCTTCTGTTACGAGATGCTGACGGAGTCCTGCGGTCAGGGCTTTGTGCAGCAAACACGGGCCTGAATGTCACCCTGTGAGAGTGGCACGGTGTAGCGCAGGCCTGTGCACGCTAGGGTTAACTGTTACGTGGGTCATCGACTCCTTGACGTACAGCGACTGTCTCCCAGTCAGGATCGCTACAACAGTGAAGATGGACAGTGTAAGAACCCCTGCTGCTGCTTGCCTTGGTGGTGGTGTGTTTGTCTTCTTGAGCACAAAAGAGATTCTGATGCATGAAATACAACCTCATGGTGCCAGAGAGGATGATGCATAGCTTGTGAGCGCAAGTTTCGATATGGTGTAATGTCCGAGGAGAATTCCCTGAATCATTGTTCTAGATCACACGTTTGGAAGGACTGGCAATGGGCATTGGATGCTGTAGAAAACTGCGTAAGCAAAGCAAGCGTTCTCATAGCATGCATGGGGGTAAAACAGGTGTCATCCAACCAAGCTGAAAGAATAAACATTAAAAAAGATGCAGTAAGTTGACTGTCAGGATACACATAGAATACTACAATACTACACAGAACTTGAAACTCTTAAGAGCATCTAGTACCTTGGGAGAAAACTGAGGGAAGCTGGAAGTTGATTATTTTTTTTTTTTAAATGCAGCTCTTATGGAAAGGAAAGGCAGGAAATACTGCCAGCAAACTGCTGAGTCCATAAGCTGAAGATTCTGGTTTACTGATCAAAACTCTGCATTCCAAGTGAGATTAGGCTATATGAAAGGAACAACTTGCATCTTACAGGCAGACAGGTTAACTTTCACAGTTACACTCTAGCTGGAATAGCCTGGGGATAGTAAACTAAAAATGCAATAAGGCAAATACGGTAAAGAGGAAAGAAGGAAATCAAATTAAATGTTGAACAAATTGATCCAGTGTTACACCAAACAAGAAAAATGTTAATTGCTCCTTACAGATACCTAACATCAGACCTTAAGCAATTGAAACCAGAAATGCTAACTGATAAGAAATTTGGTGTAGTTGGCATTACTGTATAACTAGTACTAGACAAGGCTGTTGTACAGCAAGTAAGACTTGGCAAATGATTTAAGCCTTTGGAGTTACATGTTGAGTTAAAGATGATCAGGCAGCCATTACAGACCTGACAATCCATTTGTTTTAATGCAATGCTTTAACTATTAAACAGAAAGTTATACAGCAGCAAACAAATCATCTGAGTTAAGAACTGATTAGCATATCAGATAAGAGCCAACTGTTGGATTTGGGCACTTCTGCTTAGGTCCTAGGAGGACAGTTCTTCAGCCAGTGTTGTTTGAGACTTAATTGATGATTTGGAAGCAAATGTAAGATCTCTACTGATAAAATCTCCAGGTGATGTAAAAAATGAGTACTGAAAAAAAAAGTCATAAAGATAGGGTAAGAATAGAGAAGTGTGTGTGGCAAAGTAAGGTTATTCAAATAGATTTTGTCTTAAAGCTGTCAAGTGCAAATTTATGTGCTTGGGGAAAAGGAAGGCGTGTCACTCCTCCAGAGAGGACTGTATCAAAAAAAAAAAAAAAAAAAAGTCTGGAAAGAAATTTGGAAATAAATTGACTGTATTAATGCACAAGCAGCTTAATTTGACTAGGTCCCACTATTTTAGACACTAAAATACGGAGCTATCCCAGCCCTGTAAAGTTTACAGTGGAAGACATGATATAACAAATCTATACACGTAGACAATCTGGGGGAAACAGATACTGTTGATGTGAGAGACAGCAGTAAGGCCCCTGGTGGCATAGCCCTTTTTTTTTTTTAAGGGAACAGAGAGGAAAAAAAAAATGTACAAGAAGTTCACAAAATTTATCTGAAGATTGGAAGAAATATTTTACAATGAGAAGTGCAGAACTCCTGTAGGGATAAGACAAGGGGTAATGGATTTAAACTGGTTTCAAAGTAAAAGCAGATTCAGGCTAGATTTAAGGAAGAGATTTTTTTACAGTCAGGGTAGTGAAACACTGGCACGGGTTGCCCAGAGAGGTGGTAGATGCCCCATCCCTGGAAACATTCAAGGTCGGGTTGGATGGGGCTCTGAGCAACCTGATCTAGTTGAAGATGTCCCTGCTCACTGCAGGGGGGTTGGACTAGATGGCCTTTAAAGGTGCCTTCCAACCGAAACCATTCTGTGATGATTCTATGAACTCTAATTACTTAGAGGGTTGTGAGGTGGTCTGATTAGAGTGTATAAGTACATTTACTGAGTAAAAGTCCTGGATACTAAAGAGGTTTTTAGTTATCTAGGGGTAAGACACAACAACAATAACACCAAAACTAACAGCTTTAAACCGCCACAGATAATTCCAGCTGAAAATTGGCATATGCTTTTAGTGATGAAAGTGACTGGCTAATGAAATTACAGAGTGGCAGCTTCTCTGTTTGTGTGACAGAGATCATTGGAGGCCCATGTGAAATTACTTGTCATATGTAAGTGGGCACAATTAATGGTCCTTCATGGCTTTAAATTTCATGACTCTGAATATATAGTGGATAAAAGTTGCAAAAGAGAAATCCATCAAAGGCTGTTGAACACAAAGCCAACACCTCTGTCACAGTAGGTCTCTGAATCACAAATCACTATGAGCTAGGAGAGCATTTGGGGAGGTATCACTGTATGTCTACCCTATTTTTATGATCTTTTCCAGGCATTCAGTGTTGGCCCCTGTCAGGAATGGGGTAAATGAGTCAGGTGTACTTATGATTTGACTCTGTACCACCATTTTTGTGCCATTAACTGCAAAAAGGGACTAGATCTGTTTCAAATACTCACTTTAATTCAGCCAGAAATGATAAACTGTTTGAGGATCATGATGCAGAATTCATGGACTACAATGGGGTCATGGATTGTCCAGGAAGACAAATTGCCATGATTGTCATCTCTGGGCTTGTAAAACTGAGAAAATGAATACCCTTATCAGGTGTCTGCTGTGCCTCCAACTGTGCTTACCCTGTCATGCTCCAGGTGTGTGTACTTTTGTGTGTACTTCACTTTCTTGCTGATCCCAGAGAAAAATGTACAGTATATGTTACAGACACAGGAAGCGTTTGTCCCAATTGCATTTTTGACTTCAAGAAACAGGTGAAAATAGACTCACCATCTTCTCACCTATGAAGGAGCTGACACTCTATGCCTAACTAGAAGATATACTTTTTTTTAAAAAAACTGAAAATACAGATGTTGTGAACTCAGGTATTTTACCTGATCACGGTGTCCATCCATCTTCTCCAAGACTGGAATATAAATGATGTGACTCTCCCATGCGAGGGGGATGTGCAGCCCATCTCATGTGGGCAGCCCGCATGGGGTGGTTTCCACCTCCCCTCCCTCAGCAGCACTAAGCAGTTCAGTGGTGTCTGTGTAGTCCCTGGGATGACTGCACTTATCTCAGTCACAGCTGGCAGGATGTGGAATTTTCTCATTCCAAAGTGGTTCAGAGCCAATTGCTGCCACTCCGGCAAGTGCAAGCCAACCACCTGCAGAGGGTCTAGGCTGTTCCATAGAGACGGTTTGGAGTTGCTCTTGGTCAGATCAGACGACTAGATACAGAGCACAGAATCACAGAATGATCTAGGTTGGAAAAGACCTTGAAGATCATCCAGTCCAACCATTAACCTCTCACTGACTGTTCTCAACTCCACCAGATCCCTCAGCGCTGGGTCAACCTGACTCTTAAACCCCTCCAGGGATGGGGACTCCACCCCTGCCCTGGGCAGCCCATTCCAACGCCCAACAACCCCTTCTGGAAAGAAATGCTTCCTCATAGCCAGTCTAAACCTTCCCTGGCGCAACTTGAGGCCATTCCCTCTTATCCTATCACTTGTTATTTGGTTGAAGAGACTCATAGCCCCCTCTCTGCACCCTCCTTCCAGGGAGTTGTAGAGGGCAATGAGGTCTCCCCTCAGCCTCCTCTTCTCCAGACTAAACCCCCCCAGTTCCCTCAGCCACTCCTCGTACGACATGTGCTCCAGGTCCTTCACCAGCTTTGTTGCCCTTCTCTGGACACGCTCGAGTCATTCAATGTCCTTTTTGTAGTGAGGGGCCCAGATGATACAATCTCATCCACAGGTGCACATTTCCCCAGCAAAGGCAAGGTATTCTTGCTCAGCAGCTTCCTCCATTCTTAACTTCAGCACAAAGACTTCTTTTCTGAGGAACTTGCTCTCTTCTATTTGGCTTTACGCATTACCTTGTCACACACCCATCATGAAACATACTTTACAGTACTGCAAAACCTGTGCAGGCTGCTAGCTCGCTCTCCTGTCAGGAGCCCTAGCCTGAATTGCTATACAAGGTGCTTTCTTGCAAGCTATCTCAGGGCTTGCCCCTCATGAGTCATTTACCTCAGCCAAGACAGTCACCCTCTCTTTCAGATTCTTTCCTTGATGCACCTAGCACTTACATTATCTTCTCAACAGGCACCCTAAACCATTTCTTCCAGGATGCTCAAAGGTGGCAGTTTCTGGATTACAGGTAGCACAAAAGCTCATTTTTCATTTACAACAGTGTTTTTCTAGTGCAAATAGCTGCAGCAAAAAGCTTGAAAATGTGACACACATGAAAAATGCGGACTGAAAAAGCTGAAGGCACATAAATATATAGCCCCCATTTAAAAATACCCAGTGAGACATAAATCCACCTCATAATCTTTACAGTACTTTATTTCAGCTTTTAGATTTATGCCCTTTTTGAACACTTGGAGCTGACAGAATTGCTTGGCTTCTGCTCATCGCCTACTGCTTTTAAACAGAGCTGTTGCCTTTCACCCTTCTCACAGCTCCTTGGAGCACCATGCAAAATTATTCACTTTCAGTGCTCATCCTATACAAACCCCCCTCCTCATTCCTCTCATGGTTTGCAATGCTTCTTCAGCTTAAGTCAGCCTCTCTTCAGTGCTTCAAATTTATTCTTTGACAGTATACATCGTAAATAGCTTCCACCGGATCTTCACGAAATAATTTTCTTTTTCTTTTCCCATTGCAGTACAACAGACTCACCGAACCCGGTACCCCCACCCTCCCAGGAGTTCCTAGCTCCTGAAGAGAAGAGTGTGCAGAAAAAAGCGTGCAAATACAGGCTAATAACCTGTGGCACAAGCCAGTTTTGAATTTGAAGTATCACACCTGCTTCAAAGCTTTCTTCCTCCGCTCCGATACGGATATGCGGGTTAGTGTTGCTCCCATCCTCCCCAAGCCTTGCTGAATCCCCATCCCCGCACTGCCCCGCCACAGCCTGGGCCACCCTCACCCTTGCCACCAGGCCACAACGTTCAGTTCACCCCCAGCTTCTCCCTGTCCTCTGCCCCGGGGCTGCCTGGTGGGTCCGAGGGGCGGCTGAGTGGGACAGGCCCAGGTGGGCCAGGGCCGCGGGCGGTCGCTACACCCCAAGGGCGGCCTGGGCCTGGGCTCTGCACCCGCAGCTCGACCTGACAGACAGAATCACAGAATGATCTAGGTTGGAAAAGACCTTGAAGATCATCCAGTCCAACCATTAACCTCACACTGACCGTTCTCAACTCCACCAGATCCCTCAGCGCTGGGTCAGCCCGACTCTTCAACCCCTCCAGGGATGGGGACTCCACCCCTGCCCTGGGCAGCCCATTCCAACGCCCAACAACCCCTTCTGGAAAGAAATACTTCCTAATAGCCAGTCTAACCCTGCCCTGGCGCAGCTTGAGGCCATTCCCTCTTGTCCTATCGCTTGTTCCTTGGTTCAAGAGACTCATCCCCAGCTCTCTGCACCCTCCTTTCAGGTAGCTGTAGAGGGCGATGAGGTCTCCCCTCAGCCTCCTCTTCTCCAGACTAAACCCCCCCAGTTCCCTCAGCCGCTCCCCATCAGACCTGTGCTCCAGACCCTGCACCAGCTTCGTTGCCCTTCTCTGGACACGCTCGAGTCATTCAATGTCCTTTTTGTAGTGAGGGGCCCAAAACTGAACCCAGTAATCGAGGTGCGGCCTCACCAGTGCCGAGTACAGGGGTAAGATCCCTTCCCTGTCCCTGCTGGCCACACTATTGCTGATACAAGCCAGGATGCCATTGGCCTTCTTGGCCACCTGGGCACACTGCTGGCTCCTGTTCAGCCGTGCCAGGGCTGGGCAGAGCCGGGCCGGGGCCGGTGGCGCTGTGGCGGCGCGTTAGTGGAGCAGCGGGGGGGCTGTGGCGGCGAGTGAGGGGCGCTCCGGCGGCGGGAACGCGGCGGGGGGGGGCTTTGGCGAGTGAGGGGGCTGCGACGGCAACTGAGGGGCTGTGGCGGGTGAGGGGCTGTGGCGAGCGATGGCCGCCGTGGCGCCGGGGCTCGGTGCTGGCTGGGGGCCGTGGCGGCGGGAACGGCTCCGCGGCCTTGCCCGGAGGTTGCCGTGGTCGGCGCCGAGCGGCGGGGCCGGGGCGGGGCGGCCCAGCAAGGTACGGGCGCTTCCCCCCCGCCCCCCCGCCCGTCCAGGGGAGGAGCTCCGCTCCGCTCCGCGCCGCCCCCGCAGGGCCGGGAAGCGGGCGCAGGGGCCGCGGCTACACCGTCCTGCCGTCGCCAAGAGGCGGGAGGTCGGGGCGCACCGGGGCCCTCTCCCCCGGCGGCGGGGTGCTGCGGGCAGCCCGGCCCGGCCCGGCACAACCCGGCCCCGCCGCTCCTGCGCGGGCGACGCGCACTTTGCAGACGGTCCCTGCGCCGCTCCCTGCAGCGCCGCGCAGGCGCCCGGCGCTGGGACGGCGGCCCCGGTGCGAGCGGGAGAGCGGCGCGGCGGGGAGGAGCATGGACGGGACGGTGAGCCTTGCCCCGGGTCCCGCCGCGCCCCCCCACACCCCCCCCACACCCCCCTCCTTGCTCCGGGCTTCCGCCCGGCTCGACCCCGCGGCAGCACTCGCCGGTGGCTCTGCCCCGGGTGCCTGCGGGAGCTCTGGCTGCGGGGCACCCCCGGGCCGGGCACCGACCCCCCCCCGCCCCAGCCCGGGAGGCTGGCAGAGCCCGGGGACGCCGGTATGCCGGCCCGGCGGTGCCCCCTCCCGCCGCACGGTTCCCCCGCGGAGCCCGGGGGGCCTGGAACACCCCGACGAGCGCCCGGCGCCGCCGCTCTCTCCGTTCTTCGGACTCGGGGCAGCCGGTTGTCCCAGCGTGTCCCCCCCCGCATCCTCGGCCGAGCTGCGGTGGCTTTGCTGCCTCGCAGGGACCCAGGAGAGGCAGGCGGAGAGGGGAAGCCCGGTACTCATTGAGCCCTCGCAAATGTGGACGGCGAGCCCCCTCGGGAGGTTCTTTCCCCTCAGCAGGGACTGACCGTCCCGGGGGAGACACCAGCACTCGTCCGGAATCACACCGGCGGCCCTGCCGTGGGCCTCTGGAGAGGAGGGTCTCCTTCTTGACACCCTGTCCCTGGAGACACCCCAGTGCTGTCCCCCGACTGACAGTTGTCTCTAGTGCCCCAGGAACAGCCAACCTTCACACGGGAGACGGCACCTTTTGAGAGAGTCTTGCTGCCTCTGAGCTGCCCCTCTGCTCTGTTTTCGGAGGGAGATACCTAGTCCCAGATGCTCTCTTGGGACATACCGGTCTGTATCTGTAGAAGACTAATGCTCTGCATGGCCTTCCAGAAGATCTTCTTGACTTCCCACACAGGCAGACCATCTCACTTTGGCGCCAGGAGCTTGCTGCTGGAGACCGCTGCTCCCTCCCTCCCTCCTGATCCCTGGGGCCTCAACTGTTCTCCGTTCCTCTGGAGGGACCCTGTGTGCAAGTTGCTGCTGGGAAAGACTGAGGTAGAAATTAAGTGGGGGACTGAGGAGAAAGCAAGGCCATTAACCAGTTAGCATGATCTGGGGTGTGTTTGTGCAGTCTCCTTGCCCGCTGCTGCCAGCACTGCCCTTCTTGGAGAGACTGGCTTCATACAACCGCCCATCCAGGGGAGTCCTGCAGCTTCTGAGAATAACCACTTCCTTGGTGCTGCCTCAGGAGCAATCAACCTACTGTTTGCCATGGGGACGCCACTGTGAGAAACCAGCCCATCTTCCGTGGCAGAATCCCCTGCCCTCTGGCTCTGAGGAAGAAACTCCCAGCCTGGCCTTCCCCCGAAGGCAGGGTGAGGGTGAGATTCCCAACATTGTCAGCCTTTGGTTGCCTCTTTTTCCACAGCGATGTACCTTTCTGTACCTCATGCACTCTCCTGGCCCAGCCCTTCTCACTTGCACTGCTTCCATTGTGGTGTTCTGCCTCAGCACTGCTTTCCCGGACTCCATCCTTCCTTGACTTCAGCTCTGTTGTAGCACAGTTCACCCTGATCTTCTTTCTGCCCTTTGCCCTTCCCTTGTTTTGACCCTGCTGGACCTAGAGCCTTGTTACTGTCCCCGATGGGGTTGTTTGCTCTTGTGCTGACCAGCACTGCTTAGGCTGGCGGTGTGATGCTCGTATTTCCCTTTCTTGCCTATCCATTCTTCGAGCAGTTGCTTCTAACTGCATGACTAGGTATGAGCTTACACCCGTGAATGCTGTGAGCGCTGGTGTTCACATCTGTTCTGCTGTAATGCTTCTTTTCTTCATCAGCTACAGTAGAGAGCTGTCAGAAGCAGCAGTGCTTTGTATACACAGGTGCAGCTGGCTCAGCTCTTCCCAAGGAGCAGCTCCCTCATCCTTCTTACCCTGGCTCATTTTCTCTGGGACCTGTCATGAATATGCAGGCACTGAAGCTGCCTGACTATACCGTAATCTGTGGGATCATTAGTTCTTCCAGTCTGCAGCACTCACCATCCTACCAGGACAGCTAAGAGTGCCTGCTGAAATGCTGGAGTATTCTGATAGCCTTTAAGTGTTTGACTTTTTAAGAATGAAAGCAAGCTGGCTTGGCTAAAGTTCCTGAACTGGCCTGCTTTCCCAAGGGTTACCACAGATGTCTGATGGCATAAACATAACTGAGAACATCTGTGTAAGAAGATACCCTTGCTTCTTGGTTAGGCCAGGCAAAATCCAGGGATGCTGTCCAATCCTAACCACCCTATGGTTCTTATTAGAGCATACCTTAAAATGTTGACAGGTTATAGGCAGGTGGTGTACCTTCTTCAGGTTTTTTCCAAACTCCCCAAATACAAGCTGGCTCCTGTCTCTAAGTTGAATAGCCTGTAAGGATGGCCTAGTGTCTTGGCAACATAGACATGCATCTATGTGCAGTTGTCTGCAGAGAAGTCCCTAATCACTCTGCCAGTTGCATCTTTCTTGCTTTTTCCCTTTTCTTTTTTTCCAATTTTGCTGCTTATGAAGTGTCACATGGGTTGGTGCTCTTCTAGGAAATTTTATTTATACTCTGTATTACTTCCCTCACACTTGGTATGTACTTTCTCTTTTCAGAGTTGGATCCAAATGCATCCTCGATCTGCTGTCTTAGAGCTGTTCCTGCTTCAGGTCAATGAGAATATCTGCTGCTAATTCATCATGACATAATATCTGGTCTCCTGCCCCTTCCTGTTGGATAAGTTTCCTGCTTCCTCTTGGTCCGTACACATGTGACTCCGGGTGTTCATCAGCTACCTAGTCGGGTACAGGTAGGTTTTAGCCCTTTGAAAAATGATCTGTTCTAGATGGGAAGACTGTGTCTGTGCTTTGTATTGGGACTGGGAAGTGTTTGCCTTTGGACATATGGGAAATGTTATTTTGTGAAATAAATTCTGAACTGCCTGCTTGTTGGTCCTTTTACTAGCCAACTACTTCTGTGATAGTTTCTGCTAGTGCTGGCAGGGAGGGTGCTGATCCGGCAGAGCAGACTGGCTCAGAGCAAATAACGTTGGAGAATGCAGTTGCTAAGCGCAGGCCTAATAGAGGAAAGAATGAAGAGGAGTAGTGGTAGCAGGTATTCTTCGTGGTAATTCATTACTTCATTCTCTACAAGTAAACGTGATTAGACCTTGTCAGAGGCTTATTGATTTGTAGGGTTACTAGGCTTCTCACAGCAGGTTTAAGTTGGCATGGTTAGCTCTTCCCAGCTGGTAGACTTCTCCAGTACCTGCTGTTGTTGGGTATTTGTTGGTCATCTCCATGATAAGGTACTCAAACCTGCCATTCAGGTCTTTATTTTTTACCATTAGTTCCATTCTTCTTGTTGCTTCCACTGGTGAGTATCCACCTACATCCTCTATTTTTTTTCCCAGTCAGTAACACAGTAGGCCTGTGAGGGACTTTGTTTTTCCCACGACTGGATCATGCCTTTTCACCTTTTATAGCCTGCACAGGTCACTGCACTGGTAAGTTGTCTGATAGAAAAATGAATTCTGTTTTGCATTGGAAATAAATAGGCTAAGTTATAAATTTTTTTATTATTATTTTAAGATGCACAGCCTTGTTATTGTCATCTGATTTGGCCCTTTAACAACCGTGTTGCTTAGCCTGCTGCAGCACAGTTATGAACTTTGCCCAGTGCCTGCTACCTCTGGCTTTTCGATTCTGGCTGAGCTAGGGAAAGTCTGTTGCAGAGAGATACCAGTACTAGTCTGCCTATCATAACTTACATGAATTTAAGAACTGTGTTGTGCTGAGTCAGACCAAAGTATCCTGTCTCTGACTAGTAATGGATATGTGGGAAGGGAATAGGAAAATGAAGCAAATGCTGAATCATTTTTTTTTCTTACACATACCTTTTAAGTTTTTGCAGTCATCTAATGATGGAATCAGCAGTTTGGAGTAAACAATGTTAGAAAATCTCCCAAAATCCTTATCTATATTGGAAGGAGCTGTTCCAGTGATTGACTTTTCTGTGATTATGTTTTCTGTCACTGTTCTGTCCTTTTCTGTTCAGTTGAATGTTCTCTTGGATTCTGAGTGCAGGGAGGACTACAGTGGTCCTATATCACTTTGGCCTGTATCCAGCTCACAGCTGTTGCTGAGTAAGGGTATGTCTTTTAGAAAGGCAGTTTGGTAGTTCTCATCAGGTTCCAAATGATAGAAGACTGAAGTATGGACGAGAGCTGTTTGGCAGAGGGAGAGACCAGACAAAAAGGGGGTGACTGCAGATGCTTGGCAAAAGAAATTGGAAGCAAATGAGAAAAATAATAATAACCCTCTAAGCAGGAAACGCTTTTGTGATTTTTTTTTTGACTTGTGTTTGCACTTATGGATGGTGTTGGATTCAAGATGACCACTGAATGCCAGGCAGCAAATGTGGCAAAAGGCTTTTTCTGGTTGACATCTAGGAAAGTTTATTTCCTTTTCAGTTCTGACACCCCACTCCATGTCCTTCTGTTCTGGTAACTATCACATGCCATGTTCTCTGTGCTGACTAACCTGTTAAAAACCCATTGATGTTAACTTTAACCTTCAGTACTCTTCATCACTTGGAGCTCACTCCTCTTCCAGTGCAGTATCGCCACAGTGGTTTACAAAGAGAGTGCTTGGGCTAACACCTGGAATTTGCTGGTCTTCCCTTAAGCTGAATAGCATTCCAGGAATTTAGTTCTTCTGGAAAGGTGCAGTTGGAGGAATTGAACGGTTCTTAATTTAAAATGTAACGGATTAAGAGTTCTGGTATTATACCACAGGAGTTATCCAGGTTTTTCATTTATATGGAAGTGTCCTAAGTGCACAGAAACAAGCAAATAACTACAACCTGCATGCTTTTTCTTCTAGCTCTCAGAGTTTCTGCTGTCTTCTCCATAATGCTTTCATAATGTAGACAGTGGCTAGTGGGTCTTGTTTGGGGAATGTTACTCAGAGGTCATCAAGTGAGGTATGTCTGATTTTTGTGACCTGACAGCGTGAGATGCCTTTGCCAAATGTTTCTGATATTCACTGAATGAACATGAAAGTAAAAGGGATATGGTCATTCTTATACCTGGATATATTGATAGCACTGGCACCTCAATGCTGGACAACGGTCCCATGATTTTTATGGAAAGCTGTTTTGATCTTCCTTCTACTTTTTTAAAAACTCTGTGTTCATTGGTTCTAGTGTTTGAAAGACACATTTCCTGTCGTTTCCTTTATGGCCTTTGATAGTCCAATAGCCTTTACTATTTTGAGCTCTTATCATAAGGATGATGCCTGTGTTTCTCTATGGTAGTTGTCCAAAGTTAGGGATAGAAGCACTTCTCCTTGAACCACCATGGCTTAAAGGAAGCCGTTAGCTAGACTGAAGAATTTGCCTGCTCCAGGAATGTCAGTTTCAGAGTCTAATTAACATTGTATCTTTTACTTTTTACCCTGAAATTTGGCACGCATTCTCTGCCTGTGAATGAATTTTAAAAATAATTTGTTTAAAGGCGGTTCAGCTCCTTTCAAGATCCTAAACTGCAGAGAAGAAAATACAATTTACCAATCATATATTTTTAAATTTATAGGCACAGCTATTGCACTGAAGTGGGAAATCGTATAAACTTAACTTTTGATAAGCATGTGGCCTTTGATTTGCAAATGTGCTTTTGATGATGTGAAAGGAGTCGGACTTCATTTGGCCTAACAAGGCATAATATTCAAAATTTATATACTCATTATTTTTAAAGATTTAAACTAATCATTTTTCCCTGGCAAAATATGTATGATTCATGGCAACTGCAGGATTTACAGTTAAAAGGTGATGTCTAGATGGAGAGCAAGAGCTGTGTTTGCAGCTGTTAGGGCAGTGAGGAATGATTTTTAAATGTTACCTGTGGATAACTTTTTAAAGCTTACCATTTCCGTAGTAGAGAAAGGACATACTGCAAGGTTACTTAAGGTTTTTTATCCCTGTTTTTTCTTCTTTGAGATCATAGGGATAACTACATAGTAACTGAGCTGGCTGATATGCTGATCAGACTCCATGTGGACAGGATAAGAGTAGTTGCAGGACAAAGTGCAAAGCTCATTCAGTGTGTGGTTCATAGAATGATAGAATGGTTTGGGTTGGAAGGGACCTTCAAAGATCATCTAGTCTTGTTCCAGTGTCTCACCACTCTCATAGTAAAAAATGTCTTATTTATGTCCCATCTAAACCTACCCTCTTTCAGTTTAAAACTGTTGCCTCTTGACCTATCACTATGGGCCTTGGTAAAAATTCTAACTCCATCTTTCTTACCAAGCCCCCTGTAAGTACTGAAATGCTGCAATAAGGTCTCCCTGGAGCCTTCTCTTCTCCAGGCTGAACAACCCCAACTCTCATCTTTTCTTCTTAGGAGAGGTGTTCCAGCCTTCTGGTAATTTTCATGGCCTCCTCTGGACCCACAGAGCTGGATCCAGGTGAGGTCTGATGAGAACAGAGTAGAGAGGAAGAATACCCTCCCTCAACCTGTTGGCCACACTTCTCTTGATGCAGCCAAGGATACGGTTGACTTTCTGGGCTGCAAGAACACATTGCCAGCTCATGTCTAATTTTTCATCTGCCAATATCCCCAAGTCCTTCTCCGCAGAGCTGCTCTCAGTCAGTCCATCCCCCAGTCTCTGCTGGCACTGGGGATTGCCCCTGACCCACGTGCAGGACCTTGCACTTGGCCTTGTTGAACTTCATGTGGTTCACATGGGCCCACTCCTCCAGCCTGTCAGGGTCCCTCTGGATGGCACATCCCTTCCCTCCAGCCTATCAGCTGCAGCACTTGGCTTGGTGTCACCTGCAAACATGCTGAGGGTGCGCCCAATCCCACCATCTCTGTCATTAATAAAGATACTGAACAGTCCCAGTCCCAGTATGGACCCCTGAGGGACACCGCTTGATACTATCTCCATTTGAACATTGAGCTGACAGCTATTTAAAGACATTTTTCTTAGAGCACAAGAACTATTGATTGCCATGCTCAAAAAATCAGGTGAAGAACGTGGGAAACCAGCATGGCTGAGTAAGGACCTCCTTGTCAAACTGAAACACAAGAGGGAAATGTATAGGCAGTGGAAGCAGGAAGATTCATCCTGGAAAGAATATAGGGATACTGCCCAGGAGTATAGGGATGGGATCAGGAAAGTTAAGGCACAACTGGAGCTGAATTTGGCCAGGTGTGTGAAGAATAATAAGAAGGGCTTCTACAGGTACGCTAGTCAGGCAAGGAAGACAAAAGAAATTGTACCCTCCAATAAATGAGACAGGGAATCTGGTGACAGCTGACACGGAGAAGGCTGAAGTACTCAACAACTTTTTCCCTGCTCAGTTTTCACTGGCAGTTGCTCTTCCCAAATGTCTCAAGTCCCTGAATCTCAAGGCAGGGACTGGGGGAAAGAAGTCCTACCTATCGTAGAAGATCAGGTTCTAGACCATCTGAGGAACCTGAACATACACAAGTCCATGTGACCTGATGAAATGCATGCCAGGGTCCTGAGGGAATGGGCTGATGGTGAATCCTTTCTCTTCCCAGTAATCTGTATTCATCAAAGAACATCCTGTGATTGTAGAAGCCAAAGCCCTGGCATCAACACCAGTCATGAAGCAAGGTGTTGATCTGCATGATCATGGCTGTTTACAGATTAATGGATCTTATGGCTAAAATAGACTTCTGGGTCACCTGACACCTGTATTTTACTGAGCACTAATGGACTTCCATTTGTCCTTACTGTGAGCCTTATACCTTCCAGAATGACAACCTGCAGTTTGGTTAGCTATCGTAAATTAAAAATGGAATATACTGTCTGTACAGCCTCTATTAGTGGAGGGCTTAAGAACTTAGACAAGTATCTGTTAAGAACGGTTTTGGCAGGTCAATACTGACTTGGGGCAAGGAAGGATTTGATCTTCTAATGACCATGCTAGCCTTTCTCCTTTGATTCTGTAAATATTTTGTTTGATGGCTAGACTATCCTGAAAGCCAGGGGTGAAGGTTATAACAGTGTCAGCTGTGCTTATGGAGGAGAGAATGTCATTGTAACTGCTAGGAGTGTGATTCCCTGCCCCGCCATGCTCCTGACTGACATGTGCTGGTAATGATTTGTGGCATAGTTTTCTCATGTCAGCTTTTGTCCATTAGCTCTTGTTCTGTCTTTTTCTCTATTTAATTTAAAAGCTTTTTATCACTTGGCATTTTGTGAATGTTTGTACTTATATTGAATGTACTTAAATATCATCATCATGTTCATCTGTCAACTTTATGTTTAGTTCATTAAATGTTGCATTATTTAAATCTTTCATGGACAACATTTTTCAGACTTCTGGATTGTACTTGGCACTACTTTATTCAGTGTTCCAACATGGACTTCTGCAGTGATTGAAGTATATAGAGAAAATCATCCTACTATCCTCTTCATAAATCCAAGGGTTCCTTTGGCTCTCTTTGCCACGGTGTGGCACAGGTAATTCAGTCTGAGTTGTTTTCCTACTGTGGTCCCTACTTCCTTTTGAGATTTTCCACTTCTCAAGACACGATCTGCTTTAGGGGGATGTTTTTCACTCTTTGTTCTTAGATTATTCATTTCCTTTAAAAACACATTTTGAATGGATCCATCTTAATAAGGTGTCTTGATCCAACAGTTCTGTCCTGCACTTCAGTTCCTTAGAGGTGACTTTGTATTAATTTCCATATGCTGAATGCTGAATGTTGTCTGACCAGGTACTAACCCTCCCTGTAAGGTACCTTCACTTTTAACTACATTTACTGTTTAATTTGTGGCAGTAAATTGGGGACATTATTGATATTTCATAGTGCTTATTTGTAATCAGAAAAAAAAAAATAGCCTAATAATACCCTGTCATGTCTCTAGAATGGTCTTTCAAATCCCTCATGATTAATGCTAGGCAATAAGCTGCCCCTCACAGAAGGATCCTGTTAGTTCCCATTAGAGCCTGGCTTTTGTTCTGTGGGCTTTGTTCTTTACACACTTCCTTATTGTTCTCTTAATACTTAATGTTACAGCTCTGGATATTCTTGTATGCATGAAAGTGTCTAGTCCAAGGGTATCTGTATATGGTTTGTAAGTAATTCTGGTGCCATTTTTGTGCTTGGTAGTCCAGATCTTTCTTCGGAAGGAAGCAAACCAGTGGGGTCTGCCAAGAATGCCATCGCTAGGTCTCCCTGGGATCCAGTGGTATGCATGGACAAGCTAGGGCCCAAGGCAGTGTGACGGAACATGTGAGACAGCTGCTGTCATAACTTTTCTGTGGACTATCTGGTACTTCTCTCTGCCATCCTCTGAAATATGTGGTGGTATGTGTCTTGTGGCCATTTGGCATGTAAAGATTTTGCTGTGTGGCACGCAAGGCCGAGAAAACTGGATGCTCCTTACCTAGCTGACCTCTTTCTACATCTTCAATGTCTCTTGGCAAGTCCTATGCCAGTTAGTGCCCCAGGCTAACTGTTCTGCATGAAAAAGCTTTTGTTGATTTTGAGTTTGGCCACTGTTTTTGTTGGCGGTCCTCTAGTTGCTCTGTTACAAGGTAATGTGCTCCTAGTTTTGTCTCAGTGCTAGTCTTTATTTTGTATGTCTCTCCCCTCCTCTTCAATATAAGCAAGCACTCTTTTTCAGTTCCTCTTCATAAGAGAATTATTTTGTACCTAGTCTTTCCATATCTGTATATTTATTAATTCTGCTGTGTACTTTTTAGAGATATGATCAGCACTGGCTGCAGTATGGTAAAAGCAAGAGAGAACTACTGACTGATGTCACGTACTGTAATATCTCCTGTCAGGTTCTTCATAACTCCTTCAAATTTTATTTTCTGAGTGAATGCTTCTGTCAAGTGCTGCAGCCATCCTCATCTATTAGTATATTTAACAATGTAAATTGCATGTGAAGGTGTAATTAGTGGAGTCCTGTCTTCTGTTCAAAGAATTGGTGTCTAAGCATGCCCTTGCAGGTAAGGAGTCAGCATGTCTTCTGCAGAGGTGCCCCCCAGGTCTGTTATGTTCCTGTTCCATTCTCTGTTGTGCCCCTATTTTATTAGGATTAGAATTCTTTGACGGGTCATGTGAATAAGAGTGGGCCTGTCAGCGTATTGTACTTCAGTTTTTTGAAAATATGAGATCACAGAATCGTCTAGGTTGGAAAAGACCTTGAAGATCATCCAGTCCAACCATTGACCTAACACTGACAGTTCCCAACTACAGCATATCTCTAAGCGCTAAGTCAACTTTACTCTTAAACATCTCCAGGGATGGGGACTCCACCACCTCCCTGGGCGGCCCATTCCAACCCCTAAAATGCTCTCTGCAATGTTTCTAAAGAATGTCAAAGCTACTAAGGGAAGTATAGAGTCAATAAGGAAAATTCCTCATAAACAGTAAGGAAAAGCAGGAAATCACAGAATGGTTGCAGTTGAATGGGACCTCTGGAGATCATCTTGTCCAGCTTCCCTGCTCAAGCAGACCTGGTTGCCCAGGACCATGTCCAGACAGCCTTTGAATATCTCCAAGGTGGGAGACTCCACAACCCGTCTGGGCAGCCTACTCTAGTGCTCAGTCACCCTCACTGTAAACCAGTGTTTGCTGATGTGCTGAGGGAGCCTCCTGTGTTTCAGTTGGTGCCCATTGCCTCTCGTCCTGTCACTGGGCACAGTCATCTTTGCACTCTCCCTTCAGGTACTCATATACATTAATAAGATCCCCTTCGAGCCTTCTCTTCTCCAGGCTAAGAAGTCCTAGCGCTCTTGGCCTTTCCTCACAGGAGAGATGACCCAGTCCCTTCGTCATCTTCGTGGCCCTTCATTGGACTCTCTCTCCTGTCTCTCTTGTACTGGACAAGCCTGGCACTGGACACAGCACTCCAGCTGTGGCCTCACTGGTGTGGAGTTGAGGGGAAGGATCACTTCCCTTGACCTGCTGGCAATGCTTTGCCTCATGCAGCCCAGGATTCCATGAGCCTTCTTTGCAGCAAGGGCACACTGCTGGCTCGTGTCCAGTTTGGTCTCCACCAGGACCTTTATGTCCTTTTCTGCCAAGCTGCTTTCCAGCTGGGTGGCCCCCAGCATATACTGGTGCCTGGGGTTATTCCTCCCCAGGTGCAGGACTTTGCCCTTCCCTTTGTTGAACTTCATGAGGAAATGTCAGGGTATGTGGAAGGTGAGAGCACGCCTCTTCTTAATTAAGTTTATGCAATCAAGGATGTTTTCAGTGCAAAGGGGATGATAAGTAAATGGGGCAAGCGCCAAAGAAAAACAGACACAAACCAGCTAGTCAAGGAATAATGGAGACAAAGACCAAAAGTATCCTTTCACTAATTGACGAGCCATTAAGAAACTACAGGCATAGCACTGGAGAGGACTAACCTGAACTAGTGGAATCCCTGGGCCCTGGAGCTGCTGGAGGTGGTGGGTGCAGAAGGACAAATAAATGTTCTGTTTCTGTAACGGAAGGAGTGCCTGTTTGGTTCCCCACTGGTGTTCAGTGTATGATGAATGATTTCTAAAGAGTTAAATAACGAAGCAACAAAATTAGCCAATACTGTGACATTATTCAGTGCAGCAGAACCTAAACCTGTCTCTTAAGACTGGGGAAAAGTGTTTCAAAGCTGTATGATAATACGGCAGAAAAAATTTAAGGTTAATGAATTCATATGTAAAGTGTGTAGAGAAAATAAGCCTATCAATGTAGCCACATTGTTGTCAAAATTATCTCTTTTGGCTCAGGAAAGAAATCTTAGCACCTTTATAGATAGTCCTTTGCAAGCATGAGCTTAACAGTAGCGATTAAAATGTAAAATTCGATGTTAGATATTACAGGAAAAGAATTAACAAAAATGAAGTTATTGTTATAATATTGTATAAATCCATGGTTCACCTATGTCCTGAAGAGTGAATGCCGTTCTATATCCATTAAGATGCAGTGACTAGTAGAACTAGAAGAATTCTAGAAAAAGTGATAAGAATAGTGAGAGGTGGAGAGATGTCCATCAGAGGAGGTATGTGAGAATTCTTTAGAAAAACGATAGCTGAAGATAACTGTGCTAGAGATCTTCAGTCATCATGGAGAAAAGGCAAGTTACTATTTATAGAACATATGGACATGTGATGAAATTATCAGGCAACAGGCTTAAAAAAGGTGTTCGGGTTTTTTTCAGCTCATGCCAGATTAGATTGTAGCAGTTACTACTAAAAATGTTTCAGCTGTGTACAGTATAGAGGGGTTCAAACACAGGTATTAGACAAGTCCATTGCTGGCTATTCAGCATGGTAGTCCAGGCTCAGGATGTTCGTAAACCATGGCTGTTAGAAACAGGAAGGTCATAAAAGGGGAATATGTATTGTTTTTTGCAATAATAGTGTTGTGGCTCTGATGCTCTACCCATAAAGTAAGAAAAGTTTCAAGGTACAGGAGTATATTTATTAGAATACATGATACAGTTGTGAAAAAAAAAAATCACAAGATTTGCTTTTCTTAATTTTATTTCTTATATTCTTTCTTTGAGCATCTGGTACTCACTGTTGGCTAAGTGGACCTTTGGTCTGAGATCTGATGATGTCAGAAATGTGAATTTTTCCACTGTCTTTGTTAAAAGTCTGAGGATAGTAAATGGTAAAGGCTTCTTTTATTCCAGATGCCAGTCATTGTTGTTAAGCAACTTTAAAGGGAAAAAAAAAAAAAAAGAGGTTAAATTGTTGAGCTGCAACTCCCTTCCCCATCTTTGACTTTGTTGTTTCTTCCGTGTATTAGCCCTCTGAACTATATAGGCTTCCCATACCTATACAAGTCTTTTGTACTGATTTAAAATTGAATATAAGAATACTTTGTTTCTATTTATAGAGTGTGCTTTGGATGGGAAGAAAAGTGAAGATAGGAGAACTTTTTTTGAAAATCAATTTTCACCAAAAGGAAGTAAAACTTAACAAGCTCAATTATGTTTTTCTTAGTCATGTAGTGGGTGTTCTGCATGGTGTGGATAGATGGGGTCCCTGGAAGCAGAAGGTAAGCTTAGGGTTTTCTTTGAGTTTCATGCAGGATGAAGGTACCTCGGAGAGAAGCAGAACACAGATGTCTCAGATTATACCATCCAGTAGGCCTGGGTGCTATGGGATGGCAGAGTTCCCACTCTGGATTTACAGAATTGAGAGAAAAGTTAAATAGGAGAGTTATGCTGCTGTGCAGTCAGTGTTGTGCATAGCAGAGCCCCTTCACTTTTGATTTGAAAAACAAACCTAGCAAGTACCAAACAAAAACACTACTTAAAAGAGAAAATTAAAATGAAACCCTCTGAAATCTATTGCTTAAATCAGGTGAAGAGAGGGGGAAATTCTCAAATATTTTAGCTAGGATCTATCTGCACTTAATGCTACTCTGATGGCTTACTTGCTGTTTAGATTGCACTGGCACATATGACTCTTCTTGTCTTTTCTTTCCTCTGCTTTCCCTCCTTGAACTGCTCTGTGAAGGCCTATTCTGCACATCATGTTTGGACTCTCCTGTGCTGTTTCTACTGCACAGAATGTTGTTCCTGTGCACAGCTGCTTCTTGCCATAGCTGAGAGCTAAATACCTCCTTGCATCAGTAAAGACATCTGAGTGCGTGTTGAAGCACTTGGCTTAAGCAAGAGACAAAAGGCAGAGGAGCAGTGGTGGGCTAGGAAGCAGTGCCTTGACAATGGTAGGCAAATGAGGAAAAGAATAAATGATAGGGGAGAGGGTAGGGAGCTCTGGTGAACGACCACAGTTCTGGAGGCGGGCTTGGGGGTGGTTTGGAGATGAAATGCAGATTAGGAAGCAAAAATCAGCCAGCTGCAGAGTCCGCAAAAAAGTATTGGGGAAAAGAGCTGTAAATACAGAGAGCTTCCTTTATCCAGGGCAGCTTAAGCTCTTTTGCCTGCCTGCCACCTACTTATTCTCCTGTTGGAAAAAAAAGTAGGAAAAGGAAATGGTGGGAGGCGGTTTCAGTTTGTTTGGGCAGAATTTTTTGGCTTCAGGAATGGAGCTGTATGTGATGGAGGGGTGGGAGGACCCTGACTTGACCTGAGAACTTGGCTTTTGGAGATCCTCATGTTTTTTATTGTCATGGTACCAGAATTTGCAATTGTGGAGAGAAATACTGTTATGGAAATTAGAACACACATTAATAGTATATATTGTCTTTACGAAAGACATTAATCCCTCAATAAAAGTATTTCAAGTTAAGGTGGGTAATAGTCTCACAGTTATGGTTATATTATGAAGTACTCGCTTATTTTCTCTATAAGTACTTCAGATAACTTCTTATTTACAGACTTTAAGTGTATTTTCTTCAAGCACCTGTAGGTTATTGCCGAATTTTCCCAACTCTTCAGGTATGAATAGAATGGATGGCGATTCTCTAGCAAAATTGGCAGCAGCTACTCGCTTGTGCTGACACAGCTAGGCCTTGAGCTGCACGCTTATGAAGGGACCATGCCTGTCTCTACTTCCATCTCTCACATCCTTCTCCTGCTCAGCCAGACATCCTCAGTGGCTCATTGCTTGAATGCTGAGCCTGTGTGGACAACACTTTTGTGTGGACATGTCTTCCCCAAGTGGCTGTTGCCGCCCCACAGTTTCTCTATTGCATTCTGCCATTCCACAGGGGAACAGCTCCTGGGAAGCTCTTGCATGGTACATGGCAGAGGCCACATGAGAGTCTGACTGGGTGTCCTCTCACCACATCACGTAGCACTGGTACCATCTAATACAGCTTGTCTCTTAACTCTGTCCTGCAACTGTTTTGCCTTAGACACTGACAGTGCTGTCATAGATTTTTGGGTTTTTTGTGTCTGGCCAGATCTGTGCTCCATCTTAACTTCTTTCTTGTCCCAGTAACTTCCTTGCACCTTCTTTGTGGGCCTCCTACATCACTTCCTAGTAAATGTTTTCTATACATCTTTAAATCCTTCCTTGATCCCTTTTCCTTAGCTGGTCTTACTGTGCTTTTCTCCCCATCTTCATGTTTGGTACTATTTTTTTCTAAAGTTTCTGTTGCTATTTCCTTTCCTCTTATTTCACCCCTTACACCTGTGTTTGGCTTTGTTCTTCACGGCTGTTTCAGGGTACCAGAAGTATGCATCAGCTGCTTGTGCCAGGTTCCATGTTTGTGAAGACCTTTTTAGGTTTGTTGCTTCCCAAGCATGTAGATCCCATGCAACAAGTGGTCTGCCTACTCTTTCAGGCTCTCTGAATGCACATTTATTTATGTGTAGTTTTTTTTGTTCCCAGTTCACCAAGTGACTTGGATAAGAGTATAAATGACTTGTCCTGTCTCCTTCTGACTTACACAAGCTTAAATAGTATTAATTTCATTTCATACCTTCTCCTGAATCACTTACAAATATATTACATGATGTTAAGCAGACAGCAGGTTCTATCTGATGATGATTCTTCATTTAGCTGTTATTATTTAGGATTTGCTCTCTTTTGACATATATGAAATGTATGTGCTATACTGAGTTTTGTGGAGGCTTGAGTATTTTATTCAAAATGTTATAGGGTACAGCAGTGTATACTTGAGTCAGATTCTAATTCTCTTAACCTGACAAGCATTTAAACCGTTGAAATCCTGAGACTGTTCCCTGGGCTTTCTTGGTCTTTTTTTCCTCCAAAACCCACTCTTCCTTAAGGGCCAGCACTGAGCCAGCAACATGTGGCAATCTTGCTTTTATTCTTTTTCTGATTATACTGCATTAATCCAAATTATTTTGTTTCTAATGCCTGCACACACAGCTATTTACAAGTGAATTTTCTTGTGAATTTTGTTCACCTTTCCTGCTTCCCATTTGTAAAAATGTTTCTAACTGCTCTGCTTCTTTCTTATCTTTGAAAACATTTAAATCATGGTTTCACATAAATGAAACTCATCGATAAACCTGATTTAAGAAGTTCACACTCTGCCCTGGCAACATACTTCTGCTTCTTGTGGTGGTTTGTTTCTCCCCTGCACTGTTTTGCTGTAGCAACTTGTGGGACCTGTAAATGAGGTTAACACTGGTTCTTAATCTGAACAGTATTCTTCTGTCACAGTATTCCTCTGTCTCTCCTAACTTGTGAAGAAATTCTTGAAACATGAGGAAAACAAGGACTGTGGCCCAGCTAAAGACAAGGAGACAGTGTTCTTGGGCTGATGCTGCCCTGGACATAGTTACTGTTCCTGGAGTTTGCTCAGCAGTTTTTTATCACAGCATCTAATTGAAGTGTAGCAGTTTACAGACACCAGTCACTTTGCAACTGTACATCTCGGTGCTTGTTAAATATTTTATTCAAAATGCTTTTGCTTTACTATGCTGTGATTTCTTGGTTTAAATTCTAACACCCTGCATTACAAGTGCATAAAGAGGATGTGGTTTATTTGATTAACTGTAGATGTCTACAAGTGAGCTAGTTGTCATTGGTTCCTTTTACAGTGTGTAGAAGGTTTGACTTGCCACACTGTAATATAAAGACCTAAATAGATCATACTGTAATCCTCTGAAATGTTCCTAAAAGTACCTGTTTCTCCCCATTGACTGTCAAGGGTGGTGAGCTTATAAATATTGCACATACCTGCACTGGGTTGAGATGAATTCTACCAAATGTCTGTTGTTACCAGCTGGTCACATTAGAGCCTCAGGTCTAACCTTAGTTAAACAAACATACTCACATAGTCAATGGTTTACAGAAGGCTGAACAAATTGGCTTTTTTTTAATATATATAAATAGCCTTATGAAAATATTCTTATAGAAATATATCAGCATAGTTTGACAAGGTATATTTTCCATAAAACCATTTTGATTAGTGTTAACTATAACACATTTGTTAGTAGCACTAGTCCTTCCTGAGTACTATGGCAGCAAACTGTTAGACTGTTAGACTTACCGGTCTATAATCAGTCATGTCATCCAGTTCACTATTCTTAATTATCTGATAACAGCATTAACTTTCTTCCATTCTTCTTTAGTGTTTCAAGATTTCTTAAGTCAACAATAATGGTCTCAGGAATGCACAAGTTATTTCTCGTAAAGCTGTTGAATGGCAGTATTCAGCTAATAGTTTTAAATTGTCTAACTTCAGCACCCTTGTGTAGGAACGGTTGTAGTAATAAGCATTTTGTTATTTTGTCACCAATATAAACTGTGAGCATCTCCTCTGATGTATTTCTAAATACTTAACACAATGTTTACTGTCAACAATTTTGTAAATTCTCTTGATAGTGCATCAAATATTATTTCTAGAAGGACATTTTTGTTACTGAAATAGTACTTAAAAATCCTTTTGTTTGTTTTTGACTATGTATCGTTGTGGATTTTGGGTCAATTATGTTAAATTCTCTAATTGAATGTTATAGCAGAGACTGCAATGTAAAAGTTGTCAGTATCACTTGTACTATTTATTTTCTTGTCTCTTTTCTAATTCTATTGTTACTCTTCCATCTAAAGGAGAATCTTTTTAATTATGTTGTGTAGTGGTTTAAACCTAGCTGGCAGCCAAGCACCACATAGCTGCTCACTTACCCTCCCCCCACCCAGGGGATGGGGGATAGAATTAGGGCAGTAAAGGTAAGGAGACTCATAGGGTGAGATAAAGACAGTTTAATAATTGAAATAAAATACTACTGCTAATAATAATAATAATAATAGAAAATACGAATAGGTAATGCACGGTGTGATTGCTCACCACCCACTGACTGATGCCCAGCCTGTTCCCAGCTAGAAGAGAAGAGAAAATCCTGAAACTGCAGTCCCAGAAGTGAGAGCTCCCCTTTCCTGGCTGGTCCTCCTCTATACACTGAGCATGACTTTATATGATATGGAATATTCCAGCGGCCAGTTTGGGTCTGGTGTTCTGGCTCTGCTCCCTCCCAGCTTCTTGTACACTTGCACACTGGCAGGACACGGGCAATTGAAAAGTCCTGGATTTCTTAGCAACAACTGAAAACATCAGTACACTATCAACATTCTTTTCATACCAAATCCCATACTGAATCCAAAACACAGCACTATTCTAGCTACTAAGAAGAAAAGATTAACTCCATCCCAGCTGAAACTAGGACACATTGTTATTGTTTGGGACTATGGTTTTTTGAGTTTCCAATAAAGTGCTCTTAAATGAAGAGCTCCCCCATATTGCTCCTTCTTAAACATAAGTAACTGAAATTTAGAGTTTTTAATACTTACTATTTAGTATTTTCTGTCTGGAGCAATTTGCTCTTTAAGAAAGTACACATGTTTCCGTGATGATTGTTCATATTTTTAAGATAGATGTGTGCATGAAAGGCATGATACTTCGTGTGAGTGAGAGTGTATGCCCAGGTACTACAATCTATATTCATATTCATTCTAGGGATAAGAAGACTGTTTCTTCCCTTTTGGCTAGGCCCCATTTCTACAAAAACAAAGCAGTGCTTCTTAGCGGATAGCCTGTGGGCCAGGCTCATTCATGTTCCTGCCACCATGCAATGCAAGGGTTTGTCCTGCTGTTGGGTGCATTCATTTCTTTAAGGCTTTTCCCTGACATCATGTCCTGACATCTGCCGCCCCAGAAAAAGTTCCTTCAGTTTAAACTTCATAGGAAGGGGCAGATAAATAATTAGACACCTGTGCACAATGTAGCTCACTTCATACAGACTTAGTGTGAATGAAGACACGTACAAGGCTGTGGATTCATTTTGATAAGCCCAGTGCCATTGGCCAGGAGCAGATGTCTATCCCTTCACCTTTACTTTTCCTTTTTGCAGTGAAGGTAAATAATACTATCTTCACTTTGAGAGCAGAGACATTTGGATGCCCAGGAATGGCGTGATAATTAATGATTTTATGTTCTGTGATTTTTTTTTTTTTTTAACTGTAGAAACATTATTTAGAGGCAATACATGTCTGGTATTGGCTTTTGTCTTCCTAGTAAATTATTTGGGTTTTTTTCAGATTCAAATCAGATGAAGTAGAGATAGTTAGGCCCAACACTTCATTACAGTGTTACATATAAGTACCACGTACTGACATCACCCTTCACAGATTTGTACTTGTAGCTTTCACTTATTTTACTAGCCACTTCTGCATTATTTATCTTTCTGTATAAAACCAGTGGCAATGGTAAGATTTCTTGGATATCATAGACTCGAGTACTACTTCTTCTGGTGCTCAAAGCTCTCTTTGAGGAAAGCTGCTGTTTATGTACAGTCACCAAAGACTTCAAGAGGCCATGTAATGCAGAGGTGGCCGGTATGTTTTTCTTGACCAGTTCAGGCTCTTGTGACAGGCTACATCACTTGGTCAGCAGTGGAGCTGTGCTGTCACTGAGGTTACAGAGAAATCAGAATCCTTGGATGCAGGAGAAAGTGTATGGGAGGAGATATCAGATGACAGGATTAGTGCAGTGATGAATAATGGGGAAGGTTATCTATACTGACCAATTTGGACTGTTTATATAGTTGCTTTATATGTTAGGTTCCTCTTAACACCCCCAGTTTTTTGGTGGAGTAATATATAAGGATCATATATTGAGAAACAAACAGATGAATTTGTATAGAAAGAGTATTTGTAAATGGGCTTTGGGATTGTGGTTGTAAAGGAATAAAACCAGGGTCCTAGAATGATGCTGTTCTAGGGGCGTTACTGCATATTACTGTAATACAGGTTCCATTTCAAGTATCTGTACTTCAGGAAGGCTGATGGAATATGAAAAAGTGTTCAGAAGAGACATATAAAGAGATTAAAGATGTAGTTAATACTGTTTTATAGTGAGCAACCATACGGACTCACTGTATTTCATTCACTCAGGAGAGGTTGACAGACGGATTTTGTTCTGATCTTAAAGAATCTAAATGGGGAAGATAGTTCACAAGGCCATTTTATATAGAGACATGGATTTCCAGTCCGCTGTGCGTAACACACATGAGCATTGCCTCTTGCTCTATCTGAATTTAGGAGTTCCTGCTGCTACTGCCATTACTTTAAATACGTAACCACACGCAGCCCAGGAAGTCTTAGTCAGGTGAAAAAGGCATGTCTGGGTGCTATAAGTAGTGAAATTCAAACTTGAAGTAAAGCATAGTTTTACAAGGAGGACAATTAAACGGTGGAAGAAGAGATATCAGGACACAGTAGATCCTAGATGCTTGGGATTCTTTAAATCAGGATTGCATGACTTTCCAGCATCTTTATAGCTTTTAAGTTAGAGTAAATTCTGTGAAGAATCTGTTGAGTGAGGGACTGTTGGTTGGTGCTGTGGGAGCAGCCGTCCTGGATCACATCATGGGTATAACACAATATTTGATAGTGGCTGAAAGTAACTTTAAGGAGGAGTATGAAAACAGGGGAGGAATATGATGGTACTTAGCCCTGAGTACTCTCCTAGAGTGAGCCAGAGGTATAGCACAGAAATGGTGCCATTGTATATAGGATAAGGTCCAACTATTGTAATAGGCCCTCTAGCCTTAGAGTCTGTGTAAGCAGTTCCTTCGGGTAATTAACATCTCTGGGAGTTTCTGAAGTACAAAAATTTAAATGTATGCTTGGAATAATTTATTGGACTCATGTTTCTCAGGCTGTGTGTGTTTGTATGCAGGCACTTAAAGCGGGTTCCTTTTGATCTGTTTTATCCTTCCCAAGGGCGTGCTCTCGCTCTCATTGCTCTGCACCGTGTACTTCCCCCCCAGTCTCCATTCCCTCACTTGCAAGCTGTTATCACCTCCCCTAACACACTGGGTTGTTATCCTTTCTCACCAGGTTGGCTGGCCAGCCCGTGGCCAAAGATGCTCCTGCACTACGTTGTCAAATTAATCCTGTCTCATGCTAGCAGTTCTCATTCCTCAAAGAGGGAACCATGTCACACAAGCCAAATCTCTGTCTGTGACATAGTTGCACAACTAGTTGTTAACTTGCAGGATAGATCTGCTCCTACCTGAGCCTTCCCCTGCACCTGTAAGGTCAGGAAGATTACCTGGGGTGCCATGTCCTTCACCTTTGTCCCCAGAGCTCTGTCGTATCTCTTGATTTGCTCCAGGACTCCCTAGGCACTGTTATTTGCCATGTGTTTGAGCAGCAAGGGGTGGTCGTTCAAGGCCTGGACAAGCCTCAGTAGTCTCCCTGCAACAACCTGGATCAGGGTCCCTAGTTACAACAAACCTCCCATGACAACATGTCTGGCTGGCAGACAATTGCCTCCATCCCCTGCAGAAGAGAGTCACTTGCCATTTTCTCTGAGTGTTAATGCATAACCATGCATTAGCCCGGAGGGCTCTAAAACCTTCCTTAAACTTCCTATTCTTACACCAGTACTGGATGGCAGTAGTGAGCACACCTGTGGGAAGTGTGTCCAGTTAGAGGAACTCCTTCGCTTAGTGACAGAGCTCTGGGAGAAGGTGAGTATGTTGAGGAGTGTCAGGGAGTCTGAGAGGTAGACAGACTACTAGAATTGCACCCTACTTTCCCTGGGTCAGGCCTGTCAGGCAGACAGGACACATGATATGGAGGATTCCCTATCTTCTCTCCACCTGGCTGAATTTAAGGGATCACCTGGCAGTGACTTAAGGGATAGAGGGCAATGGTGACAAGTTCCTGCCCAGCACAGCAGGTGTGTCTCCTCCATGACTACCCCACCTTCCCAGGTGCCCTTGCATAATAGCTGAGGCTCTGCAAGTGGAACCAAACAAGGACAAGGATGATACTTCATCTAGGTGGGAGGTGTTGCCAAGATTAAGTTGGTCTGTGCCCCGTGTCAAAACTGCTTCCATAAAGAAAAAAAGATGGGTCGTTGTCATAGGAGACTCTCTCCTGGGGGGAACAGAAAGCCCCATATGCAGACTGGACTCACTTCTTAGGAAAGTCTGCTGCCTTCCTGGGGCCTGGGTTAAAGATGTGAAGAGAAAACTTCCTACCCTGGTATGGCCCTCAGATGATTATCCATTATTGATTTTTCAGGTAGGCTGCAATGAAGTTGCAACAAGAAGTCCAAGGGCAATCAAGGGAGACTTTGGGGCCTTGGGATGACTGGTTAAGGGATCAGGAGCACAAGTAATTTTCTCCTCTGTCCTTCCAGTTGCAGGGAATGATGAGGAAAGAAACAGCAAGAGCCATCAGATCAATACCTGGCTCCTAGCCTGGTGTCACCAGCAGAATTTTGGGGTTTTTGATCATGGTTTGGTCTACGTGACACCAGGCCTTCTGACAACAGATGGGGTACACATGTCACAAAGGGGGAAAAGGATCTTTGCACAGGAGTTAGCAGAGCTTTAAACTGGGTTTGAAAGGGGAAAGGAATAAAACCAGGCTCACTAGAGATAAGCCTGGGGGGGCACACTAGTGTTTGAGGACAATGTGTGCTAGCGAGGTCCTTCGGTTTGCCATCTCAGTGGAGGTAGGGGATAGAGGTCCATGCAGCAGCAAAGATGCAAGTGTTATTGATGTGTTAGAAATGACGGAAGAGCCTGAGAACAGTCACATAGGAATTGGGGCTTCTGCCCCCAAAAAAGGTGATGGCATCAGTAGCCCAACTGAAGTGCATCTACACCAATGCACACAGCATGGGCAACAACAGGAGGAGCTGGAAGCCATTGTGCAGCTGGAAAACTATAACAGAGTTGCAGTCATAGAAACATGGTGGGTTGGAGGTCATCTTAAGCATAGCAATCATGAAATGATAGAGTTTTCGATTCATGGAGAAGTAAGGAGGGGGTTTAGCAGGACTGCTACCTTGGATTTCCAAAGGGCAGGCTTTGGCCTCTTTAGGGGCCTGGTTGACAGAGTCCCTTGGGAGGCAGTCCTGAAGGGCAAAGGAGTCCAGGAAGGCTGGGCATTCTTCAAGAAGGAAATCTTAAAGGTGCAGGAGCAGGCCATACTTATGTGCTGAAAGACAAGCCGGCAGGGCAGAAGACCAGCCTGGCTGAACAGAGAGCTTTGGCTGGAACTCAGAAAAAAAAGAAGAGTTTATGACCTTTGGAAGAAGGGGCAGGCAACTCGGGAGGACTACAAGGATGTCGTGACGTTATGCAGGGAGAAAGTTAGAAGGGCCAAAGCCCAACTAGTACTTAATCTGGCTACTGCCATAAAAAACAATAAAAAAGGTTTCTATAAATACATTAGCAACAAAAGGAGGGCTAAGGAGCATCTCCATCCTTTATTGGATGTAGGGGGAGACATAGTGACAAAGGATGAGGAAAAGGCTGAAGTACTTAGTACACAGCTCCCTGCGCTGGAAGACAGGGATGGGGAGCAGAATGAAGCCCCCACTAATCCATGGGGAAATGGTTATTGACCTGCTACACCACTTAGACACACACAAGTCTATGGAGCCCGATGGGATCCACCCAAGGGTACTGAGGGAGCTCGCGGGAGCGCTCACCAAGCCACTTTCAATCATTTATCAGCAGGCCTGGCTACCCAGGGAGGTCCCAGCTGACTGGAGGTCGGTAAATGTGACACCTATCTAAAAGAAGGGCTGGAAGGAGGATCTGGGGAACGACAGGCCTGTCAGTCTGATCTCAGTGCCAGGGAAGGTTATGGAGCAGATCATCTTGAGTGCCATCCTGCTGCACATACAGGACAACCAGGTGATCAGGCCCAGTTGGCATGGGTTTATGAAAGGCAGGTCCTGCTTGACTAACCTGATCTCCTTCTATGACAAAGTGACCTGTTTAGTGGATGAGGGAGAGGCTGTGGATGTTGTTTACCTGGACTTTGACACTGTTTCCCACAGCATTCTCCTGGAGAAACTGGCTGCTTATGGCTTGGATGGGTGTACTCTTTGCTGGGTAAAAAAATGGCTGGTTGGCTGGGCCCAAAGAGTTGTGGTGAATGGAGTTAAATCCGATTGGCAGCCGATCACGAGTGGTGTCCCCCAGGGCTCAGTCTTGGAGCCACTCCTGTTTAACATCTTTATTGATGATCTGGACGAGGGGATCGAGTGCACCCTCAGTAAGTTTGCAGATGACACCAAGTTGGGTGGGAGTGATGATCTGCTCGAGGGTAGAGAGGCTCTACAGAGAGATCTGGACAGGCTGGAGCGATGGGCCAAGGGCAATTGTATGAGTTTCAGTAAGGCTCAGTACCAGGTCCTGCACTTGGGTCGCAACAACCCCAAGCAACACTACAGGCTTGGGGCAGAGTGGCTGGAAAGCTGCCTGGTGGAGAAGGACCTGGGGCTGTTGATTGACAGCCGGCTGAACATGAGCCAGCAGTGTGCCCAGGTGGCCAAGAAGGCCAATGGTATCCTGGCTTGTATCAGAAATAGCGTGGCCAGCAGGGACAGGGAAGGGATCTTACCCCTGGACTCGGCACTGGTGAGGCCACACCTCGATTACTGTGTTCAGTTTTGGGCCCCTCACTACAAGAAAGACATTGAGGTGCTGGAGCGTGTCCAGAGAAGGTCAACGAAGCTGATGAAGGACCTAGAGCATATGAGGAGCAGCTGAGGGAATGGGGGTTGTTTAGTCTGGAGAAAACGAAGCTCACTGGAGACCTTCTCTCTCTCTACAACTACCTGAAAGGAGACTGTAGCGAGGTGGGTGTCAGTCTCTTTTCCCAAGTAACAAGCAATAGGATGAGAAGAAATGGCCGCAAATTATTTCTTCACTGGAAGGGTTGTCAAGCACTGGAACAGGCTGCCCAGGGAAGTGGTTAAGTCACCATCCCTGGAGGTATTTAAAAGATGTGTAGACGTGGCGCTTAGGGACATGGTTTAGTGGTGGACTTGGCATGTTTACGTTGGACTCGATGATCTTAAAGGTCTTTTCCAACCTAAATGATTCTATGATTAGTGACTGGACCATGTTCTCCATCACTATTAGGGCACTGCACTGATTCTGTAAATTCAGATACAAGGATGGAGAAGGGGCCCTTCTGCTGCCAGAAATGCCAAGTTTCCAGACTCCCCCATTATGGGAGACTTCATCCATTGCTCCTTTGACTATAGTCTCTAGCTGTCTCTCCTTCCCCACATCAGATATACAGGAATAGTGGGCCTCTGTTTCAGTTGACACTCCCTCCCCAAATTGCCAATCTCAACTACCAGTGCATTTTTTTTCAGAAAGGATGAGGAAAAAGTTGTGTGAGGGAGGAGAGAATGTGAACAGAGAACCAGTGGCACCAGCAGTCCAGTGGCCACCGCTTCCTGATGACCCAGGGAAGCACTTTTGCTCCTCCGTGGCAGCTTGAGAAATGTTTTGCTTGCAGGGCTGCTGCTGGTGTGGTTGTAGTGCTGGTCCCGCCGCCCCCGAGTCTTCACACCGCGGAGCCGATGGCCAGTGAGCTGGCAGAGCTGCTGCCTGGGCAGTAACTGACTCCAGTGGCCCAGCCCCAGACAGCAAAGCTGGGAATGAAGTGTAGAAATCCACCACCTCCTCCTTTGTGCATATGTGCCATCCAGTGCCACCCCGAGGCCTCGGGAGTACAGAGCCCTTTGATTTTACACACGTGTTCTATTTTGAAAGAGTGGAAGTGGGAGAAGATGGAGGAGAGATGGACGCTGGTTTTGCCAACCAGCTTTTCTCGAAGTACAGATCAATAGCACAGGAAACCCATGGAGAGGAAGGAATTAGTTTTACTGCAAGTTAGCTCAGTGAGAGGGAATCAGAAGAGTTGCAGAACAATAGTAGAAAAGATTTCCATGTCATTTTAAATGTTGATACCAAAACCAGATATTAGGAATAATCTGGCATATTATATCAAAATGCTTAAAACAGATTCTGAAAAAGAGGGATGGGAGAATGATTGACATTAACTGGGGGGGGAGGTGATTGTGCCTGTGCAAAGCTCCTTATAATCTTAAAGATGCTGAAATGCTTTGGGCACGATGTTCACCAGTCTCAAAAAGCAGTGACTTGTCTCCTCGGCAACAAGAAAGGCATGTGTCTGTTCCCATGGAAATGTACTGTGAAGGCTTCACAGGGAAGATTCTGTTCAGAGCTCAACAGCGCAGGCTCCAAGCTCTTTGTTGCCCGTACCTGAAGCAGAAGCTGTCGACACATTCAGGTGCTCTGATCCTGCAGCTGACAAGGAGGAGCGAGCTGCGAATAGTGTGGTGCTGTTCCTGGCTCCCTGTATAAAACAGATTAACTGTGCACTGTTGTTCCCATCTGAGGAGTTCCTTCCTCAGTCACTAATTGCCAGCACTGAAGACTTCTTTGCAGCTCTTCATAAGGAAAGCAGTATTCTTGCTAGCATGAGAGGCAACAGAGAGTTTCTCATACTAATTCTTTCAAAGGAGTGGACAGACAAACGTGAAAAACAGAAGCAAAGTGTATGCGGGGAGTCTGCATCTCAGCAGTCCTTTCTGATGTCTGAAAGGAGAAAAGGAGAACTATGTAGAAGCAGACAGGTCTACCTGCACTAGATCCACCAAATAAGAAACTGCTAATACAGTAAACGAATTATATGTAAGAGGCACCACTTCTTCTAAACCCACTGTGATGCTTTTCTAAGGGAGCAAACATCTTTAGCAGGGACCAGAAGTAGGATCCACACCTAGTTTGATCTTTTCTTTTTTTAAATGTGAGGTGGGGGATGCAGAAGCACTAGTGGAACAGTAATCATTTCAAAGCAATGGACTGGGAAAATTATTTTATAAGCAGCATTTTGTATGCAATTGTATGTATTATAGGTATTACTAAGCAGTGTGTTTGTTCTTTTGTTTTAAAGTTTTTTCATCAACAGCCTGCTTTTCATTCTAGTAGCTTCTTCCTAGTCCTGCATTAAGGGATAGTAAATAAAGTGCATTATTTACCTTCATTATCCTACTCTTTTGCCCCCCTAATACCTATATTCTAAGGTAAAAAACCCTAGCATTTTCAATCACTACTGAACTGGCATGAGCCCCTGATTCTTCTCCCCTTCTCTGCACCCTATAATTTTGCTGTGCCTGCAAAGAGACAGCAGTGAAGTCTGCATATATGTTTCCAGGTAAGCGCATTCCAGGTGTTTTGTCATTGCCTTGTTTCTGCTGTCAGTCTCCATTCCATGGTTCCTCATGTGAATCTACTTCATGTTGACTGGGCAGGTATTTGAGTTACTTGTAATGCTTAAGTCTTTCCTGAGTAGAATCATAAAATCATAGAATGATTGAGGTTGAAAGGGACCTGTGGAGATCATGTAGTCCAACCTCCCTCCTTGAAGTTGGGTCAACTAGAGCAACTTGCTGAGTACCAAGTTCAGTGAAGTCTTGATTATTTCCAGGGATGGAGTTAAGTTGCTCTCTGGGCAACCTGTTCTAAGTAAAAAAACTGTTCACCTGCTCACAGTAAAAAAGCTTTTCTTGTGTGTAAATGAAATTTCCTGTATTTCATTTTGTGCCAGTTGCCTCTAGTCTGTCACTGGATGCCACTGAGAATAGTCTGGCTCTGTCTTCTTTGCACCCTGCCATCAGGTATTTATGCACATTGATAAGATACTCCCTGAGCCTTCTCATCTCCATGCTAAAAACTTCCCAGCTCTCTCAGCCTTGCCTCATTATGATAGATGATCCTATCCCTTAACCATCTTTGTAGCACTCTCTCCAGTATGTCCATGTCTGTCTTGTACTAGGGAGCCCAGAACTGGACGCAGCACTCCAGGTGTGGCCTCACCAGTGGCAAGTAGAGGAGAAGTGTCACGTCCCTTGACCTGCCGGTAATGTTCTTCCTAATGCAGCTCAGGATGTTGTTGGCCTTCTTTGCTGCAAGGGAACATTGTTGGCTGATCTTCAATTTGTTGCTCACCAGAACCCTCCGGTCTTTTTCTGCAGAGCTGTTTTCCAGCCAGTCATCCCCTTGCCTGTCCTGGTGCACGAGTACAATTTCTCCTTCACAAATTCATGCTGACTATTCTCGGTCAACTTTTTGTGCTTCATGTGTTGGAAATGGTTTCCCGGAGGATATGTTTCGTTACCCTCCCTAGGACTGAGGTGAGGCTGAACAACCTGTTTTTTCCCAGTTTCTTCTTCTTCCTCTTCTTGAAGATAGAAGTGACATTTGCACTCTTCCAGTCCTCAAGAACTCTCCCGATCTCCATGAGTTTTCAAAGATAATTGAGAGGTGTCTCGCAATGACGTTGGCTAGCCCCCATAGCACTCGTGGCTACATCCTGTCAGGTCCCGTGGACTACTGTATGTCCATTTAAATGTGCCCTAACCTTGTCTTCCTCCACCAAGGGCAAGTCTTCCTTGCTCCAGACTTTCTTACGGTCTCAGGAGCCTGGGATTCCTGACGGCCAATCTTGCTAGTAAAGAAGGAGGCAAAGGCAGCATTTAGTACTTCAAACTTTTCTATGATCTTTCTCAGGAATTCGCCTTCCCCATTCAGCCGTAAGCCCACATCTTCCCATGTCTTTCTTTTGCTGCTGATGTACTTGTAAAATCCCTTCTGTCTGCCCTTCATGTTCCTCTCCAGATTCAACTCCAGGTAGGCTTTTGTTATCCTAATCACATCCCTGCATGCTTGGGCAGTGTCTCTGTATTCCTCCTGGGTCACCTGTCCCTGCTTCCGCCTCTTCTATGCTTCCTTGTAATGCTTGAGCTCAGTCAGGAGCTCCTCGTTCATGCATGCAGGCCTCCTGCTGCTTTTGGTTGATGTCCTGCCTGTTGGGATGAACCAGTCTTGAATTTGGAGGAGGTAATCTTTGAAAATCAACCAGCTCTCCTGGAACCCTCTTCTTTGCAAGATCGTAACTCAGGATTCTTCCAAGCAGATCCCTGAACAGTCCAAAGTCTGCTCTTCTGAAGTCTAGGGCTGTGATCCTGTTTTCTGCCCTGCTCCATCCTCTCATGTTCCTGAAATCTTCCATCTCATGGACCAGCCAAGGCTGTCCTCATCTTCACATTCCTGACCAGTTCTTCCTTGTTTATAAGAATCAGGTCCAGCAGAGCACCTCTCCTTGTCTGCTCCTCAGTTGCCTGTGTTAGGAATTAATCTTCAGTGTGCCCCAGAAGCTTCCTGGATTGCTTGTGCCCTGCTCTGTTATCCCTTCAGCAGCTACTGGAGTGGTTAAAGTCTCCCAGGAGGACAAGAGCCTGTGAACATGAGGATTTTTCCTGCTGTCTGAGGTCTCATCTGCTTCTTCCTCAGCAGGTGGTCTGTAGCAGACACCCACCACAATGCTACTCGTCTTGGTCTGCCTGCTAATTGTGACCCGTAAGCTCTGAACTGATTCACTGTTCATCCCGAGGTGGAGCTCTGTGCACTCCACTGCCCTCTCGGATGAAGGACAACTCCCCCTCCTCGCCTCCCCAGCCTGCCTTTCCTAAAGAGCCTGTAGCCATCCATCACAGCACTCCAGTTGTGCGAGTTGTCAGCTACCTTAGAATTCATGTCTGAATTCATGTTTGAATTCATGCATGTTTAGGATGGGAAAGGAAATGGAGAGAGTGGCACTGACAGTGTGGAGATGATCGTGCAGCTTTCTGCAAGGAGAGAGAGGTGGCCTATCAGTCTAGGAGCAGACACCGCACCGTTGCTATAGGAATCAGTAGAATACGTCACATCTTCGTAAGTCTTAACACAGTGTCTTCTGTCCTCTAACCAGAAGCAAATGACTGAAAGAGCATGTGACTGATTCCTGCTCTCTCACATGCTTTTCTGCAGGAAGGATCCTAACCATTTTTATTTTGGGAGACTGCAGCAGGATCAGAAGCGGAAAGACTGTTCACTATTTTAGTTTTATGTGGTCCGTTCTTCACTAGCTCAGTCTTTTTCTGAAGGTATTCTTCAGGGCTTTGTCTGGTCTGAAATGTCAGAGAACTGTAAGCATGCAAGATGGTTCACAGATTTAGTCCTTTGATAGATAAATGGAGTTAACATATAAAGGGAGAAATAGGGAAGAACAATACTAAGCCTTAAAATAAGGCCATAACGAGGAGAGGGGTGTAGTCCTGCAACTGATTTCTCGATTAAATTATTTCTCATGAGGAGTTGTGATTGTTGGCTTCTTGCAGCACTGTGGAAGAGGCAATGCATCCTGGAGTTAAGTGTCATGCTAAATGCATGGCAGAGCTGTCATATGGTGGGGTAAAATCAGCAAATGGGTAAGACAGAGGGATGCAGAAGTGGGCACTTTCTTACTCCTGTGTTTGGCATTTTAGACAGTTTCAGAGCAAATTTTTGCCAGCAGTGCTCCAAGTGGATTTAATCAGAGTAAAAAAGGTATTTGCCAAGTTCAGAAAAGACAGAATTGCAGTGGTGAGATATGCAATGGCAGGAGTTTGGCTGGGGAAAGGAAAGGTTGACTCAACTAGCAAAAGGAGGTGGAGAAACTGGGGGAAAAAAAAAAAGGGGTAATTGTTAAGACAAAATCAGCTGAGTGGGAGGGTTGTTATAGATCAGATGCAGTAGGAAAGGAATCAGTTATGTTATAGACGGAAGGAGATTTTCTCAAGGGCAGAAATACGACAAGCTTTTTTTTGTGTTGGAATTTTTTTTCCCCCAATATTCTGCTCCCTGTGTTTCTTATGGTTGGAGTATTAGTGATTGACCTTCCATTACATAAACTTTTCACTAATTTTTTAAGTTTGTTTTATGCTTGTTTAGTCTAAGTGAATATCCTATTCCAGATTTATAGCCAAGATCTTAACTAAAGGAATTTAAACAAATAATTTTCTAATTTTCTTGGTATCTCAGGCTTATAACAATTTAGAAAGCCTTTCTCTCTATAACCTTAGCAGACATTTATGTCTTATTATTTGGCATCATATTTGTAATTAACATTCAGTGTTGCTGTATCATATGTGCATGTACTAGCTTGGTTGTGGCATCTGAGCGCTAGGGAATCTCTTTGAAGAATGAAGCATACTTATTTCCCAAGAGAGAACAGGGTAGTCAAAACCCCCCACAAGTACATTGTTTCTATGGTTTCAAGTTGCAGGCTGGCTATAAATTGGTCAGAAAACAGGTGCCAAGGATGGGGTGCACAGAGTAGGAATTTGGTGGCTATTCAAAGTAAGTGTAGCTAGACAGCTGGTGTGCCAAGTCCACTGCCTGTCAGGATGACTAGTGCGCTCTCTGTTCCATTGCCCTCTTTCTATTTCCATCTGTTAACTTAATTTGTAAACTGTGAAGGCCAGAGACGATATTGTTTTCATCTGTACCTCCTAGTACTCTCAGGCCCTAGAAACAACTGAGTACTAAGAATGGGAAGAACGGTGAAACATGACAGATTATATGACATAAGGCACAACATGTAACTCTTCTCCCTCTCGTGGTTCACATCCACACACAAACACAGCCCTCTGCTATTTGAGTTTTACCGCTGTAAATTGTTTATTTTGCAAAGCGCTGAATGCCGTAATGATTCAACTTACCTTTCTTCTGCCTGTGTTTCTTCTACATATGTTTTGAAGCCCATTTAACAAGTAACTTGTGCCACCATTTACATGCCTTGTCATTTAGACATGCTTTTTTTCTGGGAGCACATGCAGTGCGTTACTGCGCACGCTTTATGACCCCACTGCCAAGTGCAGTTTGTTACTCTCAGCTGTAATCTGCCAGCCTGCTGTGCCTGTGCTCTGCTGAGAAGGATGAGGAGACAAACCACTGTATTGTGCTGGAGCCAGACGTTTTCCACTTTTGCAACACTCAGTTGCTCAGAAGGAGCCTCACTTGAAAGCCTATTGTCCAGCTGAAGCCTAAGTACCGTAATCGTGTCTCTGTGTCATGAATTGCTGTGCCTGCCATTTCTGTATTCCTGTGATTTCATATATGTATTTGTGTACTAGGTGAATGGAATGCTGAAAAGATTAGAAAACCATTTCACCTGCTGCTACAGACATAGCACAGTTCTTTCACCTCGGGATTTATCTTCCACCACCTGCTTGAGTCTTTCCAGCCTAAATCTTCTAACATTTTAGGTCCATTTGATTTTATTTTATCCTCTGTCCTGACTGGATGTGAAACTTCCCCAAAATCTTATCATTTGAGGATTTAACTTCCCCAAAATCTTACCATTTGAGGATTTAATCTACATGTTTTTTACTTCCCTCTTTTAGATCTTTGAAGATGGTAAAACAATCCGGATGTAACAATCATCCTTGGAGTCCTTAGTAGCCACTTCCCTTCCACTTGTTTTTATAATTTTTTTATAGCTTTGCAGTAATTTTTATTTTTACTGGCAATTAGATACAAATTATGTCCATGTTAAGAATTTCAGGCATATAGTGATATTTTACTACATTGCATTTAAGTTATATTTGCCATTTCCCGCTGGCTGCCATTTTGCAAAGTCATTGATGTTTGCTGTAATTATGTGCTGTTTGAGACTGACTTTTTTGGGGGGTAATGTTTGTAATTGTTGTAATTATTCTGCCAAATAAAATAATTTTAAAAGACACTTGGGCTTGTCTGGCAGTGCAGTTTTTTTATGACCACCAATATTACTTGCTCTCAGTTCCATTGTGCTCTAAGTCTGGTTGTATTCACCTATTAATTGTTCTACTAGTTTAGTTGAAATGGGAGGTGGATTTATTAGACAGTCTATGCCAAGATTGCTCTGTTTTCCTTCTTTGGTTACGTGTTTTCTCCAGTCTCCTAGTGTTTTCTAAGACTGTTTCTCAGTTCTTATGTAGCTCTGCATATTAATACATCCTTCAGTCAGTATTTACTTACTGATTTTCTTAAAATATAGATACTTTTCAAATGATTTTCAGTGAGAACAGGATATAATTCCTAGCATTATTAATATTAATCAAAATGGGCTTTAAAAAATATATTTTTTCCTGATAAAGAAACAGGAAGTCCTGTTGGTTTTCCTGTAATACAGAAAGGCAAGAATACTCTAGGCAGTTGCATTAGTCTGACCCTAACTCCATGCAAGGCTCAAGAATGATTTTTGAAAGAGAAAATAACTGAGCATGAGGAGGACGTAGATGGTAGATGGGATAAAAAAGCAATATAAGTTTACTAACTTACTCTTTCTCAGATAGCTAATTTTCTACAGAAAGGAAACTGTCTTATTTATCTAGACTTCAGTGAAGCCTTTGATACAGGGCTATCTGAAAATTTGTGTGGGACTCAGAAGACAGATAATAGAAGAATTGCAAGGTAGGTAAGGAGCTCAATAAAGAAGACACAACATACATTGCAGTTTCTTCAGGATTTGCCTTGGGATTGATGTAGTTTAGTCTTTTCAGTAATGCCTATGGCACAAAAATAGGAAGCATCATAATTGAATTAGTTGATGCAAAATAGACAGGTACCACTGAAGCAGAAGGGATAAGTTATATGGAAAGAACTGAATGACTCTGAAGACTACACAAACAGAAATCAGATGATATCTGATGACCATATAGTGCATAGTCATGCACTTAGGGACTTGTAACAGGAATCAGCACTGTAAGCTCGAGACTTATCTAGTGGCAGTGATTAAGAAGGAGAAACAGCAAGTGGACATTAGTCCACTTGCAGGAGAATGTGGGGTTATCACTGTCATAATGTTGGGAAAGGCAGTTGTGAGCCTAGCAAAGTTTGGTAGAAATTTGTGCTGGTGAGAGAAGTATTAATGCCACATGAGTACATGGCCTTCTGGCAACTACAGCTACAGTTCTGTTTGCCCTTGTTCTAGGCAGGTTAACTGGGACTGCCATGGAAAAGGCTGGTAGAATGATGAGAAATGGGAGCTCAGTTTTAAGAGATCAAATAACGGTTTCACTTGTTTAGTCTGACAAAAGGAGGAGTGAGCGTGGGTTTGACTGCTGTGTATAAATGCTTCAAAGCATAAACGTTAGACACAAAGAAGAACCATTAGGGCAATGTTAGTAAAAGAGTAAATGGGAATAGCCAGGTATACTAAAAGAACATACTCATTCTTGCAAAGAACTCAGGTTTTTTTAGCAGCTCTACCATAGGAGTCCCAAGGTTTAAAGTGCTATGCAACAAATTTATGTCTGAAAGGGTTACGTATGACATGGTTGCTGTTGACTGTACAACAGTGGACTTGCTGACCCAGTGGTTCTCCCATCTGTGTTCTGTCAGTTCGTGATAGCAGGTGAATCCTTTATGATGCTCTTATCAAATACATCCCAAAGCCATGATTCTAATCACCAAGTATCAGACTGTTTGGACGAGGGGCAGTAGGTTTGGGGGTAGTTGTTGGTAAGTCTTTTTCTCTGTTCCCCCCAGGATTCTCCCAAGAATTCCTCTATTGCCTTCACTGTTGAAAACCAGAAATCCATACTCCCAACACAGTCTCCTATCTCCTCTATTCTCCTTCCAGGACCAAAGTCTTCCTAATAACTTCTCATACTCTGCAGCTATGCTTTGGCCCTTGGCTAGAAAATGAGTGTTGTGGACTGCTGCCTGTAGCACTCTGCTCCTTTGCTAAGAAGATGTGAGAAGCCACGCGTAGATGTCACTGCACGAGCTGTGGAAAGTGGGTTTGGTGGGGATGGAAAAGTGGAGGTAGAGGCATAGTAGGGCTAGACAGCTTACTATGAGGTCACACAGAATTGTGCAGAGTTGGCTAAAATACAAGTATGGTTGGTATCGTGATAATGCTGATGACTCATTATTTTGCATCCTATAGTATCACCTATCTTTTTCTCCATCTTTTGGCATCCCTGCTGTTGCCTTTGCTTTTAAAATAATCAGGAGGTAAGTTTGTAATTATCTCTCTACCTCTGCAGAATAATGTTTGGAACCTCTGGAGACAGATGCAAACACTTTGCTTTCATGTATTCTTTTTTGCCTTTATTTCAGGTCGTCTTTATTTGTACTGCAAATGAAGAAATGGTATTTCTTCATTGCAGACATTTTAAAAACAGTGTAAAGACCTGACAGAAGAAGGTAGGTCTATGAGACAGTGATGCAAGATGGTAGTTGAAGGTATGTGAGTCAAGGAGAGCACAAAAAGCCACAGTATAAAAGCTATATGATACTTGGGAAGTCTCAAAGGATTACTGGCAGCAATCTGCATATGCAGATTCCTTATTCTTACATTGTTGTAGCAATCAGATGTGTATTTTTTCCAAAATAAAAAATTTGAGGGACCCTTTTTGATCGGCTTAAACTTGTTTGCATCGGATCTGTGGAATCTGTCAAGGGAAACCACTCTGGATGGAAAAGAGCCTTATATTTGTCTTATGAAATTCCATACAATTTCTGTAGAGAAACAAGGCAAAGGGAACCTCTGGGAATCAGCTAGTCCCTTGTCCTGCCCCAAGTCAGAATCTGTACTGCCTGCATCACTTTGGACTAATCTGTTCTTGAAAGACCTTTGGTGATGGAGATTCCCATCCTTGCTGGACAAACTATCCCAGAGCATCTCTACCTTTACTGCTGTATTCTTCCTTAATATCTAACATAAATCTTCCTGGGGGAAATCTCAATCCATTATTTCTTGTACTGTGTGTATGGGGAGCAGCTCTTCCCTGTATTTGCAGCAGCCTTTCGGATATCTGAAGACTGTTATTTTCTCTTTTTGGGCTTTATAGTTCTTGTCACACTTACTGTTCTCCCCTGAACCATCTTGATTTCTCTCACACATTATCTTTGATGCACAGGGCCCCAGACTGCAAAGGACAGTCTCGTTGAGCCATTAACAATTCATACCGCAACAGAAGGATTACTTTGGAAGAGTTCCTCGGCAATACTGGCAAAATTTAATTTTGCAGCCTCAGGTACCTGTTGAGCTGGGACTGCTTGTGTCCTGGAGAGGACGAGGGATGGGGAAGAAGCAGAGAGAAAACAGAGAGGAGTCTAGAGAATCGTTGTCTCTGCTTATGCTGCCACCAAGGGGATGAGAGAAGTGGGGCAGCATTCAGTTACTGCTCTGTTGTTTGGTGGTTTTTTTTTAATCCGCTTATTTTGCATCAGTGTAGTACTGTTAACTCACATTCAGTTTATGATCTATTATATCCCCAAATACTTTTTCTGAAAAAAAATACTTTTCAGCCAGTTGTTCTCCATCTTCTATTTATACAGTTGTTGATTTCTATCTTGATGTGGAACCTTATGCTGCTTTATTGAATTATGTCCTGTTCTTTCAAACCACATCTCCAGCTTCTCAGGATTTTAATTTTAATCATCTCTACTACCATATGTGTTGTTGGGAAATCTAATAAGCATGTTCTCTAGTTCATTATCCATATTGGTAATGAGAATATTGAATAATTCTGAACTCAGAAACAAGTGGTCATTTCTTTAAAATAAGCAGAGCCTCACTCTTGGGCTATTTTGTCTGTTTTTCAGTATGTTTTCGATGTCATATTGCATCAATTCCAAAACTGTTGAGACTATTTTAAGTTTCAGTGAAGAGAGTGCCACTGACTTAAGTGAAAATTGGATGAGAGAAACCATGCCTCTTTAAGACAACCAGTACCTTCATATACTTTAATTACCTGCAGCTCAAATTATTGAAAGCAGCCGCCACCTTATCTCCCCAAAACAACTTGGTTCATATCTTTTCTAACCTGCCCATCTTAATTTAACAATCTTAAAAGCTTGAATAATAGCACAGAAGTAAAAAACAAACTTGTGGGAGAAAATGTGGCCTCTCAGAGCCCCAAGAGGTAAGGAGGAGGAATGTCAGCCTTTCCTCAAAATAAAACGGCCTAGGAATAGAGCATGAATTGAGGTTGAAGCAAGCAGTGGAGGCATGGAAGGAGGCCCCAGATGTGCTCAGCCTCCAAGGACTAGCAAAGGAACACGAGCACTGCAGAGTGAGGCCCATGCCATCTTCTCAACCAGAAATGGCTGGGAGCTGCCAGGGTACTCGTAGCAGTTGGGGAGGTCTTGGGTTGAACTGGGCACTTTTTTAAGAACACAGGCACTTACTTTCAACACTTTTATGAAAAAAAATGTAGGGAAAATAGAAACAGTTTAAAATAAAATTTATCTGATTTTTCTCTTAATATGAGCGAAATGTTCTTGCACTGTAACCTTCTGTAACCTTCAGCCTTTTGTGCAAATGCACTGCGCTGTAGTTTTCCTTGGAGGTACTGTGGGGAGTGGAAGAATCCCAGGAAATAGGTTTCATTCTCAGCTAGGTGATGTTGGGCAAGTCACTTCCATGCAGTCGTACCTTATTTTCCATTTGGCAAAACAAAAGAGCTACTTCTACCGATTTATTTCCTAAAGCACTTAGAGAACTACACCCACACGAAGTAAGAACGGAGTTTTATTACAAGATCTTCCTTTTTTTTGGACTTTTACTCATTCAAGTCTGTGGCTACAGCGAGTCTGCCATTCCTTAATTTGTCAGGCGGCTGACCTTGTAATTTGATGTTCGGGGAAATCTCTTTATGTAAGGCCCGTTAAGAGCATCCAGAGAGAATACGCTACCGATCGCGTGGCGTTCAGCTGGAATTCGGTGACGCTTCAGGACGCATCCTCCCGCCCCAGGCCGTGACACAGCACCCGCCTGCTGACGGAGAACGGGAGCAACTCTGCCTTGTTCCTTTACCTGTCACCGATTAGAAAAATAATAAAAAAAAAAAGAGCAGCCGAAAACCCGCAGCGCGCCCCTCCCGGCCGCGCTGACAAAGGGGCGGCGGGGCGGGAGCGCTCCCCGCTCCCCGCCGAGTGGATTCGCTGTCACGGGAACCGCAAAACGCCCGCGAAGGGCCCGGTGCTGCTTTGTCCTCCGGCCTCAGCCCCCAGCCCCGAGCCGCGGGCAGGCGCAACCCGCCGCCTCCCCCCGGGCGCCACGCACCCCCGCCCCGCTCCCTGCACACCGAGGGGGGTGTCAGTCGCGGTCCCCGGGGCGGTGCCCCCCCCCTTCGCCCCGGGCGCGGCGCGGCAGGGGTTAAAGCCGCTCCCGCCCGCGCGTCCGGCCGCTCCCGCCCGCGCGTCCCCCGCTAGGCCACGGCTGACCTTCACGGGAGCCGCGCCGGGCATGCGCGCCGCCGCGCCCGGGGCCCGCGGGGACCTGCGGGCGGCCCGCCGCGCTTCGGCCCGGCCGGGCCCGGCCCGGGACCTGCGGCTTGGCCCGGTTCGGCCCGGCCCGGCCCGGCTCTCCGCCAGCGGCTCGCCCGGGACCGCGGCTGGCGCACGCCCTGCCCGTGCCGGGCGCGCCGTTGCCATTCGGTGCCGCTGGTGCTGGCGGAGGAGCGCGGGGGGACGCGAGGGGGGACTCCGCGCCCCGCCGCAGCCCGGAGCCGCGCCCCGCCGCCGCTGGCCCCTCTGCCCGCCCCGGTGCGCGGGGGAGAGCGGGCGGGCGGCCCTCCCGAGCCGCGGGGTGCTCGGCCGGGCGGCGCCGGGGGGTCGGAGGCCGGCCCGGGTGCTCGCCCGGAGCCTCCCCCGGGGCAGCCGCCGGTTCGGGCCCGTGCCATGTCGTGCGGTGAGGGCGGTTGCACGGTTCCCGTTAAGGATCGGGAAGAGCAGCACCTGCACGGGGCCGTGGTGTCCACCCCACTGCAGGGAAAGCTGCTGCCTCGGTGGCGTGCGGGGAGCCAACGGGCAGCGCGGCTGCCGAGGAGTTGTGTCTCTGGGAGCGGGGCTCACAAGATGGGAGCCAACGCTTCTGTGCGCTTCTGGGATCTAAAAAAAAATGGCAGACGCAGGCCCAATGCCGCCATGCTGGCACACAGAATCCCAGAATCATTCAGGTTGAAAAAGACCCTTGAGTCCCACCGTTAACACTACCGAGTCCACCGGACACGTAGCAGTTTGGTTCCAGATTACACGTGCCTTTAGTTCAAGTCAGCTTGAACCTCAGGAATAGTTTAGGCACTGAGTAAGGCCACACGGCTTTGCTTGGCGTGTTCCTTCTGAAGGACTGGGAGGGGGAACGGACAGCAATGCCCACCCTCCCGAGATTTCTGTGATTCCTGTGGCTATTGCCCACCCTCCCGAGATTTCTGTGATTCCTGTGGCTGTTGTCACACAGTTGCGCTTGGATTGGGGTCACCCTAAAAATCAGTGGAGGTTGTTGCCTTCATCCTCCCAGGCAAAAGTCTGTACGATCACAGCTTGCTTTTCACTGCAGTATCTATTCTGTGCTTGTTTTTATTACTGGTTGAGGGCAGAAATGTATTTATTTGTTTCAGAGCTGATTCTCTTCTGTTTGCAGTCTTGCCAGAAAATTTGCAGCCCCTAGACAAGATTTCAAGCAGAGGAATAGAATAAACCCCTCTCGTAACCTGGCAACATCTCGTCTATTGCTGCGTTAGGCAGACTGGGAAGCACAGCCCCTTGCAAGCCGCAGACACAGAAGGAGCTGTCGGTAAGCAGATCGGTGCCCCAGGCCACCGCTGCCTGCTCTGCCATGATGGAGGAGCCAGCGCTGCTGCGCGCAGAATGGCCGCCGCGCTGCCAGCGTCCGCTAGCCCAGGGCCACCGCAGCAGCCAGCGGTCGGTCGCCGAGGGGGTGGTCAGCCGCTTTCTGCCCCCTTCCCCTGGGAGGCAGGTGGGCTAGCGTGCTCCCAGCAGTGTCCTGGGATGACACGCGTTGTCGCGCAGGGCTTTGTGTGATCGGCGGCGGGCTGCTGCTGGCTCACGGCAGCTGTGGTGTTAATAATTTGTCTGCGTCTGTCCATCACCTGGGGTCTCGAATGGATCCGTCACAGTGGTACCAAAGCATCCGGAGGGCGGTCACCCCGCCAGAGCGCGGCGGTGGGAGCGTGGAATCGAGTCAGGCGTTGTGCCGTCGCCATGCTGCCCCCCGCCCCCTTCCTCCCGCTGTTCTCACACTCTTTCTTTCCCCTCGCTCTCACACACTGTCCCTCCCTGTTCCCGGCTTTCTGCCTCCTGCTGTTTCTCTCTCTTGTCCAAAGGGGTTAGTTCTCAGTCTCACAGGCTGGAAATGCTGCCAGTGAATGTTTCTGAGTGCTGCCTGCCAGGTCCCCGGGGAAAAGGCCTGGAAATGCAGTGCGGGAGGAGCAGTGGGAGCAAGGGAAAACCATTGTTTCTCACTGCTCGCCTGCTGCATTTTCTAATGGGAAAACACTCTCTGGGAGGTACTGAGTTTTATGTCAGTGCTGAAGTTGCCCCCTCCCCCTTCCCCCTTGCCCCAGAATTTACCATCCCCTGGTGCAGAGGAGGAGAGGTTGCAGCAGTGCGATGAAAAAGCCGGGACGTGTTTTCAATTTGCCTCCTGCTTATCTCTGCTGTTTGGACAGAGAGGTTTAAAAAGCTGGATTTTCTGTCCCTGCAGAGTAAACACACAGAACCCGGCAGCACAAACTATTTCTGGCTTATCAGTGGAGGAATGCAGCAGCTGAGGCTTAGCGCGAGTGGGCCGTCAGGAAGGCCCTGAAGGGGCCCCCTCCCCACTCCGCGCTATTAGAAGTGTGAGAGCCCAGCAGGACTCAGAGGGGAGAGTTGGAGAAAAAGGCAGAAAAGGGAAAGAAAGAGGAAGAGAGAGAGTGAGAGAGGCTGAGCAGACCCTGATGGCTACAGACGAAGTTACAGGAGGGGCTCGCAAAGCTACGAAAAGCAAACTTTTTGAGTTTCTGGTCCATGGGGTGGTGAGTCGGGAAAGTTAGTGAGCTGGCTGGCTCTGAATAGAGGGATGAGTGGAAACTGGAGGCTCTGTGCTGGGCTGGATCGGCTCCTGCAGTGTGCTCCTGGGGCGCTGGTAACTGCCTTGCCAGGAGAGCACCGGGGTCTGTAAAGCCCCCAGAATATGCACTGATTCATTGATAATATAGGCTTGTGTCTGGGGGGATGTGTGCTGTGATTTTTGCTTTGATTCTCCATGAATGGTGAATAGCGTGCTTTTGAGCCTGATCATGGTGCAGAATCCGCACTGGATCTGACCCAAATGGGCTTGTAGGACACTTTGTTCTGTAATCAAACTCGTGTTTTGAAAAACAATTCTGATGAAAACCTGATGAAGCCTTGTGGTACTACCTCTGGTTCTTGTCTCCAGTCTTGGCTCTTATGTATCCTCTGGCTACTTAACAGGTGACTTTCAGGGGCTTGAAGAGATTAGCTCTGCAGATCTGTAACAGTCTATGGGAACTCACCCACAAGAGAATTTCAGGGTGCCATGCTTAATTAAAGCAATCCTTCAGGTCTTAAAAAATTTTCCAGCTTTTGTTTAAGAATCAGGTCTTCGATCTCCATTTAAGGGGAAATGCTAACCCTGTTTTGCTGCCATTGGAAACGATGTTCTTTAAATGACTCTCTAGTGATTGAGAGTAGTCACCATTTATAACATTTGGATTTCTTGTGTTGGTACACATTTGACAAAAATAAGACCGTTAAAGAGCCCCAGTGAATGTAGATACTGTTTGGATACTCATAGTCCTGAGTGCTTTCTCTCTTGAGGATTCTGGCAGCTCCTGCGACACCTTTTTGAAGACATCAGGTGGGGGCTCTTGTGCAAAGATCGTAGAAATCTGTGGAGCTCATGGCAGGCTCCTAAGTTGTCTCCATAATTCAGGTGCGTCCTGCGGATCCTGGATGTGGTGGGACTTGCAAGGCTGAGGACTTTGAGGTGGCATTGTGTGTTGATGAGAACCCTGAACAGGTGATGTGGTGCCAGTGTACAGGAGCAGCCTATTGTGAGATTGGTGGATGTACAGGGATGACTGAAGAGCGGTTGTGCAGGTCTGTACAGTGGATTTGTTGTGGACATGTGGGTTCGTTAAGGTAGTCTGAGCTCTGGATGCCTATAACTGGGCAGAACCATAGGCAGGTTGGGAGGGGTGGCTGTATGGGATGCCTTTGCCTTTTCCAAGGTTTCTATTGGCATTTGCACACCAGTGGTCTTCCTTTAGTGTCAAGAAGAGTGGCAAAAATGGTTGTGTGGGTTTGCCTCTTCCACATCTAGATGGGCTTCATGGGAAAGCAGCATGCTAGCCTCTATGAGCATGGGAATTCTTAATATATACCGGGATGAATGTAGCAGAACTCATTTCCATTACTTAACTGAATGCTAGAAAAGTCTGTCTTTTCTGCCCTGGGAGTTTTGCCACTAGTGGCATCTTACTTGAATATCTGCGTTTGCCTGGAATATCTGCATTTTTTTGTCATCTTCCCTCTACTTCTTAGTGAGACTGGGGCTTTTCGCCTGTTACTCTGTTGCCTGAACACCTTATGTATGACCTTCTCCTTTCCTCCACAGTGATCTCCTTTAGTTCTGCTTTTGCTTCCTTGTTTGTTCTTTTCTTTAGTTTCTTCCTCATCTCAGGTTCATTTTGATCAAAACACAGGTTGGTGTAGGTAGTCTTCCATTACTTAAAAAAGATTTTAAAAATTATAACTTAATTTTATCTCTTCAGGTCCTGTATCCTACCAAATATGAGAATGTGCCATCACAGCCATTACCTTGAGTTTATGTATTGCTGGCTATTGAGTTTTATTGCCATCCATGGTGTGTCAGCATCTGAATTAATTCCTTGAAAAATCAAGTTACATAGCAACCTTTACTGGAATTCCTTGGAGTCAGATTCTGCTCTAATTGCAGGGAAAAATCTCCTCTTCAAATTAGTTATTTTTTATTTTATCTATGATAACATTATTTGATTTGGTTATTGCAGGCTCCTTATTTTTTTTCCTCCCCCAAAAACAGGGAGAGGTAAATAGAGGTAGAATGTTGTGAGAAAATTTTTTGCTATGTGAACACTTAAATGAGCAGGATAATTTTGCAGTATTTCCTGAGGGCAGTTAGCTTTTGGATTCACTTGATCTTTCTGGAAACATATGTTCCTTTGCTAAGGTCGCTTTGCCCTTTGCTCTTGTGCACCTTATCCTGCCTTTGTTCTTTTCCATATTGCCAGCTGAGAAGATGTCTTCTTCCTGGTTTGTCCCAGTCAAATAGGATACCTCTGAAAGGTGAAATCTCTTAATGGTTAAAAATCTCAAGTGCGATACTTCATTCTCATCCTGCTTGAGTTCTTGATAGCTTGTTACACCTCTGGTTAGCAGCTCCTTTTTAAAAAAGGTTAAATTTCTTTCAGTTATTTATTTTCCCAATTCTTTTACTCCTTCTGTTTCATCAGAGTCTTGCACATTGTTTTTATGGGAAGGGAGAAATTTCTTTTTTTCCCCAAAGGCTTCATCCTTTACATTGTCCTTTTTTGTTGTTGTTCCTCTCTGCTCTATTTCTAGCACTTTTATGGATAAATGTGGCTTTAATCACCACATTTATGTTGATTTATCTCTTTATTGATACATTTTCTACAGTCCAGGAGTACATTTCAGGCTGTCTTTATGACATCTCTGGGTGTCCAGCTGTTGCCTTAAATTTTGTTGACCCAAACCAAGTTATTAATCTTCCTGCAGGCCATTCTTTTTTTTCAGTTTCTTCTGTCCTCTAGGCCCTATCATAGTCGTCCTCCCTTCTGACTGGATCTCTTCAATGGATTATACCTTTGTCTCCCTTCTTTCCTTCTTTCGTTCTTTCCTTTTTTTTTTTTTTAATTTTTCTTACTCAAACAGGTACTTCCCATGTAGCCTTGAGAAGGTCTGTGGTGCAGATCTTGTCAAAGCTCTTGTCCAGACATCTGTCCTCTTGTGACTCAATTGGAGCAATCTTCTCTTTGGTGCCTTGTATTGTTGACCTTGCCTGTGTCATCTTCACACAAGAAGCTGCTGAGGGGTTCTTTTTCATCCTGTTGTTCTGACCTTTTTAATCTGCTTCTGTGTCCTTTTTCTGTTCCTGCTTTGTCTTCCTTCCAAAACCAATCTTCTTGCCTTTTATACACCAGATACACCTATAAAGCTCTATGTCCCTTTCTTAACTATCAAGTCATATCTGTATTTACAATATAGTGGCTGTCAGTTCAAATCACCTTTTTTCCATGGTGATCTTGTTCTCTGTCCTCTATGCCGTGCTTAGGAAACTCTTCCCGTTAATATAAGTCCGTATCCATATTTATTTTCTGCTAATATGTGTTTTTTCATAGTTCCTGCTAATCTCTACAGCTTAATATTAGTTACACATCAAGACCTCTAATTTGTACAAACCTATGTATCACTTATGTGACTCCTTTGCTTATCCTCAAGTCTTTTTTTTGTCTGGTTATCTACCTCTCAAATCTGGTCACAGAATTTTGTGGTAAGTACAGAAACTGTTATACGAAATGGCACTTAGTAGTGAAGCTCTTTGTTTCAGTACAATGAAAGAAGGATCTCAAAGCATGCCATCATGTAAACAAATATTTAATATAGTGATAAATAACTCGTTGCCAATGTTAAAACAGACAAAAAGACACATTTGGTGCCCCAAAGATGTGTCTGGAGTGTCTAACAGATTTATCAGTGATTTGGAAAAGCAGATGAGCAATGGATTTCCTAAACAAGTTTTGCATCTCCTCATACATTGCTGGCTTTTAAATGAACTGTAACCATTCAGGAGGAAGGCTTGGATGTCGCTGTGAGCTGCCTAGTGTGTAGCAGCAGCCACTGCTACTAAGAAAGCAAGTAAATGCTTAGCCTGTTTAAGAAATAGAACGGAGAATAATACAGAAGCAATTGTAAATCTGTGGCATATACTTACAAGAATAGTTTCCTGATTTTGGTCATCTGCATAACAAGCAAAAAGAGGGGTAACTCGGATGGTAGTAGTAGCGGGAGGCCTGTGAAGACTTCATCAGTAGGAGAATGGGATTTTTTTTATTTATTTATAATATCTAAGTGTGGAGACTGATTAGGAAAGTTGTAAAATCTCTGTCACTGGGCTCTTCTAGGCACTGGTTAAAGAAGTAAGTATCAAAGATGATGGAGATGCTGGTGATACTTCTCTGAGATGAGGAAGGACTGGATGACCTCAAGGACTCCTATTTCAGTATATTATAAAAATTATATTTGTTTTATTAGAATAGAAAGAACTAAAGATATTCTCCCCAAATTGAATGGTGATCTGTTTCAAGTGGTTAAAAGTGAGTGTTTCTTCCAGCCAGTCATCAGTTTGTAGAGATCACTACTAGGAGTAGCAAAGTTTTGAAAGAAGCAGCAAAGGTTTGAAAAAAGTAGAACTTTGCTAATGAAAAATAGCCCACTAATTTTTATATTATCATGGATATAAATACTATCTTGTCAGAGCACAAAACAGCTACCGCTAGAAAGGCCAGAAAAGATCCTCATGAGCTGTCATTTTTGGACAGTTTGTTCCACTTCCCTAACACAGGGCTGTCTGCGCCATTCTCTGTGCTAGGACGTTGTCAGGGAACAGGTTCTGGAACAGTCACTGGTTTGCTGCGTATGTATTCCCTGTTTTGTTAAACAAGGAGATGTTTGGGGTGAGTGTAGGGCAGCCTGGAGAAATCAAGGGACCTTACCGCAGTGAACAATTTGATTGGGAAGGTACATGCAGAAGACTGGTAGAATGAAAACATTTTACAGCATTCAACCATGTGAGTGAGCTGCCAGCAGAAACTAAGGTTTGTCCTTTCCTAGCTCTGGGCTAACTGCAGGCTAACAAACACAGAAAAGTTCACACATATTTAAGAAAAGAAAATCATACTAGTTCTAGCTAGGGCTTTAATAGAGATCCATGTGATTTTATACAATATGGACTTGTTAAACAAATTTGAGTTGCTCATTGAGAAGACTTGGATTTACTGATGAATATAGGTGCACAGATGTAATTGATCTGTGAGATGTTTGAATTGCTCTTCTGCTTTTGAAAAAAGAAATACTGTAGGAATATGAGAACGGTCACACTGGATCATTTAGCCCAGTGTCCCCAGTTGCAGGGAGTAGCAGAAGACTGCATGGAAGTACACGAACCAGACAAAAACCTAGTGATGTTTCATCGAAATACTCTGCGCTTTGTAACTCTGGAGCTTTCTGACCCAAAGCTGCCCTATATGGATTTTTTTTATGTAGGTTAGTCCGCCGATGTCTTCGCGAACCCATAGAAAGTTTCAGCACTCACAGTGTTTTGTGTCAGGAATTTTTGCAGCTTATCTTACATAAAGAAGTGCCAGATTCTGCCAATGGCTAGCTGTTGTCAAGTCTTGCAAGGGAGGAGACAGTGAGCTCTTGATCAGCCTCTTCTCTCTCCACGCCAGTCATGATGTTGCAGAGCTCTGTTGTTAAACCCTCTCCCCTCCCAAAGCCATGATTTTTACAGTCAAGAGGTACATTTTGGTAGTTCTTCACACAAAATCCATTCCATACATTACATCACAGTAGTGAATGTGATCAGATCTATTAAAATAAGGAAGCTGATGGAACTCAAAGATGGTATATAGGGTTTGTTAGTTTAAATTCCAAAGACAGGTTAGTTTTTGGTTTTTTTTCTTGGTAGCATCCAAGTGCTTTGGTTGAGGTTTGGTGTCTGATTATTCTGAGCTGTGAATGGACATGCATGAAATACAAAGGTGGTCACTGAACTTTGTCTCAAGTTACAATTCACAGTTTGGTAAATGTGGTGGTTTCTAAGTGAAAGATTTTTGGATTGTTGTGAGCATTATTTAAAAATGTGTGGAACCTGGAACACTTGGACCTTGACTCTAGGATGTGAGAGCTTTTGGGAAATGGAGGAAGGTGAATATGGCAGGCAAGCAAGAAGAATTGCAATACTGATGTTTCTGCTTACTAAATCTCTGAAAGATTAATAGACATTTTAAAAAAGGAACTCATATGAGGTAACAGCTGTAGTTGTAGGAGAGGAGATAAGCCGTCTACAACTTTTTCTCTTGTACTTCTAAGAGTCCATTTTGAAATGGTGCATTCGATTGGGAAACCATTTGTGCAGTCAGAAGCCTGTTGCCATCAGACAATATCAGTCTAGTCTATTCTTAACTGTTCCAGATACTTTTGGTGACCCATTCTTACCTCCAGACAGCATCTGGCATCTCCTCTTGCTTATGTTTATGCCTTACAGAAATCAGTAGCTACTGTAATGCCTTGACACAATATGTTGTCTAGCCAAGGTAGCATCTATTTTTAGTTAAAAAAATATGCTGTTTGTAGACTTGGTAATTGTTCTCCAAACCTCTCTGTTTCTCAGTTAGCAAGAGGCCTGTGCGTGTTCATGCCATCAGAGTCTTCCTGTATGGTGCCAAGATGGATACAGTCTGTGTCTTTCAGAAAAGGAAATTGCTGTAGGTGCAGCTCAGTGCTCTGTTGCATTGCAGTGACTCCTTGCTCTCTGTTTGGTCCTTTTCTAAGGCGCTTTAGGTGTTTTTGCTTTTCTTTTCTTGACACTTTCTTTTGCTTTTACCTATCAGTTCTCCAGGTTATTTTCCTCTATCTGGTATGTCCAGACAGGAGCCCTCCTTTTGTCTGCTTCAGCATTTTGGCTGCTGTGATGTTGATGTCCCTTGAGAAAAGACTCTGCAGTAGAAATACATAGAAAAGCACCACTCCAAAGTTGTCTCATTTCTGCCGTCAGACTGGAGAAGTTCACCTGAAGAATGACAACGAGGAAGAGGAAGGAAGCAGTCCTCTGATCTGAAGGAGGCTCAGGCAGGGAAGCAAGTAGAAAAGTCAGATGTGTGGCTTGGGAAACTGGGCAGTGGAAGGTAGTGATAGGGACTTGGCAGCAGTTGCTGGGGAGGTGATGTGCTTGCTGCACTGACAGTGTGCTCAGCTTTGGAAGGGTGTAGCCAGGGCAGTGGTGGACTGTGTGCAGGAATACAGGCAATGGGCAGAATTCTTAGGGACCAGAATGCATGTATTTATTGGTTGTGTGTCTTTGTGTGCTGTACTGTTTGGCCTTGCCTAGATGCTCTGAAGGCAGCTCCACTCTACTCTTTGCATCATCTCAGAGCTGTGAGAGTCGTCCCTCCATACTGTGGTCTTCCTCATGTCCTATGGGCCACAGTGGTTTTGCCCTCTCTCCAGTAAAGTGTTTGAAGTAGTGCAGAGTAATACATGTAATGGAATCAATGGAGGAAAAAAAGGGGTCTGTGGGTAAGAACAGAGTTGAGTTGAGTAGAGGGGTCTAGGGTAGATGATCTTCCAGAAAGGAGGATGTGTCAGTGCTGTTTTTCACTGCAGCCTTCACCGTGGCTTGTTCAGGACAGATTCCTTCCCTCTGAGGAAGAGGGGAGAGACAGATCCTAACCCATAGACAGGTGTCTTTCAAAAGACATAATGGTATCTTGATACTCCTTAGTATCAAGACTTTTATGTCAGTATTATGAAAAATTCAGTGTATTGTCTGTCACTGTCTTGTGCTGCACATGTGTTTGAGAGCAAAACAAGCTTTTAGATAAGGTAAGGTACTGCTTGTGTGTTCTTTATAAAAGTTTAGATAGAAAGCATTTCTGTATCTTGGGAGCCTGGTGGACTTGCAGCAGGGAGATGGTGATTGCATAGTGAGTAATATTTCATCTATGGGTGATATCGGAGATAGGAACATAAGAAGGGAGGGGAAGGAAGGAGGCAGGGCAAGGGGTGAGATTGAATATGCTTTTGCTAGAGCTGTCTCCTTTTTCTCGGTTTTGTTCTTTCTTCATGCTTCTCTGTTTACAAAGGGAACTGAAGGAAGTCCAACGATGTCAGACTTAGATCGAGAGTAGATTTGGCCTCCTGACCTTGTTCTCCAGGCCTTAAGGTGCCCTTTATAGAAGCAGAAAAGTGGCCCTGCAGTCTGATCCTTGTGGCCAGTCTCCGGGAGGGACGAACATGAGATGGCTGTGCTCAGGATCTTGTCTCTTCCGAATGACTGTCAAATGTCCCCAGGTGATTGGCAGGGAACAGCAGGCCCAGTGGTCTGCTCTTTGCTGGAAGAGGGCCACAGTGTGTAGACTGACAGGCAACAGAGAGATCTTAAATACCAGCTCAAGTGAGAAGCATTTTCTGGGCCATTTGTTTCTGCTGACTCTGCCTGGGTCAGAGGGTGGGGGTGAGTACGTGGGAACGGAGAGAGCTGCTCTGTTCCAGCAGTTTTCATAGCTCCGTGTTTGTGGGAGAAGATGTTTCCAGCTCTGCACAAGGCCTCAGTTTTGCCTGTTTGCTGCCTCCTGCTGCTTCTCTGCTCAGTGGCCATACCCACAGTCGGTTTCCTACACAAATACTTGCTGAATTCACCTGCTTGGCTTCCTGTGCTGGTCTCTCTCCTACCTCAGCCTTCCTTCTCTGTCCGTACCAATTATAGCCATTGGGTCTTTGCTGATCATCCATTCCCCTTATTTCTTTCTCCAGTTTCCTTCATGCATACAAGTGCAATTTATATCTAAGACTTGTGATGATCAGGAAGGGCACTGAGCTGGGGCTTTGGGGACTGCAGTGCATTTGGGTGGTTAATTGCAGATGCAGGTTCAAATTATATTTAGAATTATATATTATTATAATATATATTTAGAAATTATAAAAGGTTGAGATAAAGATGAAATAAACTATTTTTAAAGTTTTTATTTTATTTTATTAATAGTGTAAAAACCATTTTCTTCCCACCTCTCAATGGACTGTCTAGCATACCCTGTGGGGTGCATGCATCTCACTTTGGAGACCACTAGTGTACTTCTCCCAAGTACTTTCTCAGTCTTTAACTGTTGATAACTCAGAGAAGTTTCTGAGCCACATGTTTTCCATGTCGTTAGCACCCCTTTGGAAAGGGGTTCCACAGGCGGAGTAGCCACTGTGTGGCAAACTACCCAGTTTGGGTGTCTGTGAGCCTGACTCCTCCTCGCCTCCCCTGATGGCCGTGATGGTTGTTTCTGGAAGGGGCAGTGAACAGTTAATCCCCAACTGCCCTCTCCAGGCCACTCATGATTTTGCAGAGCTCTAGCAAATGCCCCCTTAGATTACCTTGGATCACATCTTTCCAGATGCAAAATCATAGTGTATTTACTTTTACTTACGTGGATGCAGTTCCATATCTTAATCATTTCCGTGCCATTCTTTGTACTTTTTTCAGATCTACTCTGCCATTACTGAACTGCAGGAACCAGAACTGCACACAGCATTCAACATGCGGGCAAACCATGGACAGTGGCACAGTGCTATTCTCTGTCCCCTTCCTTGTCATTTCTTTTATTTAATGGCTTTTTTTGACCTCTAGTAAGCAGCAAACTGATGTGTTTGTTGTTTTGGTTTTTTTTCTGGAAGTGTCTGTTTAAACTCCGAGATCTTGCTTCTGTCAGGCAACAGTCAGTTCAGAGCCCATTGTTTTGTATGTGATGATTGGATTGTTTTTTCCCATGTAATTCATTTCAGTATGTATTGAAATCCATTTTAATCTTCTTTTTAACTGCTCATTCTGTCTCATAAAGTCCTTTTTGCAGTTCTTTGACACTGGCCTTCATCCTTGCCAGCTTGAATAACTTAATGTTACCAACAAACTTTTTCACTTCCTTGCTTTTTTTCCTTTTTTTTTTTTTTTTCCAGGTTGCTTATGAATATGCTGAAACGCCTGAGTCCCAGCAACACTCTGCATGTGCCTTCCTTTTATTTTCAGAACCAATTACTTTTACCTCATTTCTATCCTTTAGCCAATTATTTATCCATAATGGATGCCATTGCCTCTTGGTTTCCTTAAAAGACTTTGTAGAGGGACTTGACTTTCAAAAGATTTATGTGCATGATTATTCTTATTCACATAGTGGCTCAAATGCCTGAAGAGCGTGTGTGCATTCGTCTGTATTTTCACATATACATAGACATAAAATAAACATCTTGATAATTCTTAGAAGGAAACTAAGCTCTTCTCTCTGTTTTAAATTGCATTTTACAGGTAGTAATTATTTTACTAGTGTTTTTCCTTGACGACTATAAACTTTTAGGATTCAGAATTGAGTTTATTGTGTGTCTTGTACAGCATTAAGCTTGTGATTTGACCCAAAGTGTCTCTCCAGAGCACACTGAAGCCAGTGTAAATGTCAGGACTTTAGAATGCCTGCAGGGGCTGCTGACAAACTACCACATTCCTTTTTTTTTATTTTTTATTTTAGAGGCTTGATCAGAGACATGACCTTTTCTTAAAGGATTCTTGTCGCTTTGTGAACTTACGCTGCTCTCCAGTGTAGGTGAAGGAGAGGGCTCTTAATGGAAAATGTTTTATCATAGTGTTTTCATGGTTCACCTTTGCTTGTTACAGTCTCCCTACTGATCAAAGCAGCCTGCTAGTCAGTGCAAAATCTGAAGCACTGTAGATGTGAGCTCGCTTGTAGCTTTGATTAGCATTTGGACTGGGTGTAGCTGCCATGGAGCTTTTTCTCTGGTCTGAAGGTAGAGCTTTCTGCTGTAAGCTGGCCTGGATATGTTACTGACCACTGAGTGTTTTCCCAAGCCTAGTATTTTTCATCCCTGTTTCCTGTCTATCACTGAATGCCTCTTTACGACGTCCAGGAAATACCAGTCCAGAGCTCATGTGCTCTGTGTTGCTGCTTAGCACTTATCAGGATGGTCAGAATGGGGAACTTGCTGGAGCTAGTGTCGGATTATGTACAGATGTCTTTGCAGCTGAAGAAACAGGGACCGAACTGGCTCTTCTTTCTGTTTTGCTTCTTCTCTAGCGACCTGGGATGCCATCAGGAGCTCGAATGCCCCATCAGGGGGCTCCCATGGGTCCCCCAGGCCCCCCATACGTTGGAAGTCCCTCAGTTCGACCTGGGATGCCCCAGACCGTGATGGAAACAACAAGAAAACGCACTGCACCACAGCAGGTCCAGCAACAGCAGGTGCAGCAGCAAGTGCAACAGCAGCAGCAAGCCACTCAGAACCGAACTAGGAGGTGAGTGTTCCGGAAAGAAAACATGGGAGGACAATTTGAGGAAGAAAAAACGATATCTTTTTAGCAATAGGTAAGACCTTTAAGATCGAATGAGACAGAAAAGATTTATGTATTGTCAGTTTCTTAAAGCAGGAAAAACATTGATAAATTTTACTCTTTGCTTCGTTTGTGAATGGTCTTGAACAAACTGACCTTTACTAATGTCTGGTTTTGCAGTTATAATGCTTTTACCTCACAGGTTTATCAGGCTATAAATCTGGCCGTTATATTTAGCCTTTAAAGTTAGTGAACCAGTTCTCTTCTAATATAGTACAAATATTGTTTTATTTGTTATCTGTTCTGTATAGTTTCTCTGATTTCTGACTGGCTAACAAAATGTCTCGTAAATAAGAGAAGTGGAAGAAATTTTTGGTTGGTCATGTGAATACTTGTACTGTGGTCACTCAGGAGAGTGGTCATAAAACTTGCAATTGTCACAGGCATTCCTACATATAAAGAGATATGCATGGGAAATAATTTCATAGAATTAGAGGATTTTTTTTTCTGAAGGAACTTTCTTTTTAAAATATGCCCACTTTGTACAGTGCAGAGTGCATTTCTCTCTTAAATAACAGTTCGCTTATTCCTTTTTGCAACTTATTAGACCTCAGCAGTCTTGAGTTTCAAGTGTGAGCCAGTTCCTGATAAATACATAGGGTGCAGTCATCTGGGTAGTCTGCCTTTTGCAAAATCTTTAGAGGTGTATATATGGATGCAGTTTTCTGGTGTGTCATCATATCTAGTTGTAGGTAAACCATGACTCTCTAAGCTCAGTGCTTCAGGAGCCCTGCTCTGTCCAGGTTATATGCCTTGGATCAGCAAGCCAGACTTGGGAATGCTTATATCTGGGATGCATCTGGAAAGGACACCAATCCTGAGAGTATTAATATATTACGATTGAATAAGATTGAATACAGAAGGAACGTGTGTGAGTGCAGCACGCGAGCACAAGAGATGCATGTGCGACTTGGAGGCCTTGCCCACCACTAGCCAAAATGCACATTCCACAGCACCTCCCAGGAGGTACTCCAGGAAACTGCACAGAATAATGCCTAGCCTTCAAGTATACGGGGTAGATATAACCTGAAAAATTGCCACTGCTGGATAATTAAGGTAAACCTTAGTTACTGACTAGTTTCCAGGGATCGTTAAAGAAGAGTATTTTCTAAAAGTTGATGGCCTAATTCAGAGAAGGAAGCAGTTCCCCCTCCCCAGTTCTTAACTTCAATGCTTCTAGTTTGGAACCCAGCAGTAATCTCTACTGTAGCGAGTCCAGCTCACACCAGTGCTTCCTAGGTACTCAGGAAAGTGTTTCTGTTTCTTCTGCCATGCCTTCCCTCCAGATAATGTGTTGAATATTTTCCCCTTGTTCATTTTTCCACCTCCCTGTTGTTTTCCATTGAAGTTTTTCTGGGTTTTCAGGCAAACTTTTCTGGCACGTTGGGTCCATTTGTTGGAGTAACGGAGTTCTAGGTTTTATGGCACAAAAGGGCCAAGAAGGTGTAGTTGTCCTTTCTTGGCAGGTTTGGTGGAGACAAAAATCTCATTTCTGTAATAGACTCTTGGAGAGCTAGTTGAGACCCAAGTTGTTGGGGGCTTTTTGTTTGTTACTTGCTTTTTAACTGCAAGCCTTTGGAGTTGTTGCAGGTGCATGCATATCCCATTTCCCTTTGGGAGGGTGGAGCTTGGTCAGGCATTACTTCCCGAATTCTGTGAAGTGTTTCAGTGCGGATTTGATTTTGTGAGCTGTGGAAGGTGTTGGAGGTTCACACCGTGTAACATTCCAGTCCCATTATGCTAGCTTTTAAAAAGGGACGTTGTTCACCTACAAAGTTGGGTGTGACTGTGTGGATGAATTTTCTGCCCCTGAGGAAGGATGTAGTTTGCACCTCCGGGCACAAAGAGTTCCTCAGGCTTGGCATATATGGGGATGGGGAAGAATCTAAGGATCTGGTATTTCAGGCCGGGCTTATTATTAGCAAATGTAGGAAGAGAGTATGCCACATTGATGTGTGTGGAAACAGCTTTTACGTGGACATGGCTGATGACAGACTTCCTGTATGAAAACAGTCAGGAGGGGCATCTTTGTGACATGGCAGAGCAGCAGCAGGCAGTTTGCTTTCTCCCATTTGTCTGTCACAGATGGAGTGATTCATCTCCTGTTTAAGATAAAGGCCTCACAAATTATAGAGGTGAAGAATAGGCCTGAATTCCCTCTTGGCCCTGTTAGAGAACTCTAGGTGACAGGTTTGGTGGGCACAAATGGTTCTCAGAATCTGAAGAATTCAAAAGACAATGTATTTGGCAATCTTCCTGACAGTATCATTGCTTAGGCACATATACGTTTGTGTGTATGTACACGAACACAAGTATGTTTTTAAAAGCATAGATATATAAATGTGCTTAGGTATAGGTATGGGGACATTGAGTATATACACTACAGGCACATATTTATCTTCCCACACGTGCGTTCATAAAGATGAACAAATATGGAAACGTAAGCCCACTTACCTTTGTATATCACTCATGGAAATACATTACAATAAAACAAGTGTATATACGTAGGGAAGTGTGTGTATATATGTATGTGTTTTCATACACCATATGAAATACACATATATATGTGTGTTTTTAATCAGCACTTAATTTGGGGCATGAATGCACGAATGCACGTCATCTGTTTGAACAAGTTCACGTTCTGTTTACAGGCACTCAACCACTTGCATGTGCATATGCATAGATATATCTATGCACGCTTCCACACGTGCACACTGTCCTCCTACATGCTTTTTCTGTATCTATAGACAGCATGTGCACATGCACTTGCCTACATTGCCGCCCTGCACCATAGAAGATGCTGTGATCAAAGAACTTGCACACTTCTTTCCAAGATGCATAACAGACAGCCCTGATTTGTTCTTAGCTAACTACCTCCCCAGGCTGCTGAGAGAAGGGGTCCTAGGTCCTGGGCATGGGTGAGACCCTTTTGCTGATGCATGCACAGCTGTGCACCAGCATGTGGAGATGTCAGGATAATTTAGCAGGTGGCCTCGTTACTCCTAGATCTGTCACCATGGTAACGTGTTTTTTTCTTTAAAAAATGTACAGTGCCAAGAGGAGGAAGATGGCTGACAAAATTCTCCCTCAGAGGGTGAGTCGCTTTCATTTCCTATTCCCTTCACAATCAGTTCAGCATCTTAGTGTAATTAGAGGGATTTTAGAAAATACTTTCACTTTTTGTTTAAAAATCTAATTAAAAAGTAAGTAGGCAGTGGGTGAAAGTCTAGAGAGCAAGGCTGGGGCTGGGGCTGGGGGCTGGGAGTGTGGAGTGCAGCCCGGCCTGTGTCTCCTCGTGCACTGGGTTAGCCGAGCCAGCACTGCCACTTGCTGGATGGACAGTGGTGCTGGGCTGCGAAGTACATGACTTGACGCTGGGGCCCTCTGGGTCTTAAGGATGTTTTTGATCAATTTTTGAGGCTGGCCAAAAGCTGGTTCAGAGCACAGCTGTGCCTGTAGGAGGTGGGCTCGTTCTCAGGTCTCTCTGGCCCAGTAGAGCTGCCAGGTTCTAATTTTTGTGGTTGTGTCCTAGTAGGACTGAAGTGAACCTGTGTAAACAACAGAGTTCAAGGGGCCTGCATTGTCTGGAGAGTTATTCTCTTATCTCTGGGGATATGTCTAGCTTTCAGTGTCTGCCTATGCTTGATCCTCAATGCTTAAATCTTCTACTTCTTTTTTAAACGCTGGAATTTCTCTCTGCTCCCCTTCTCTTTCATTATTCCCAGACTTTTCCTTTCCTGTACCCTCGTCAGTACAGTTCCCCCAAAACCTACTTGGTCCCAAAAGGCAAGCTTCCTTAGTCTTCAAAACACATGCCCTCGCCACATCCTAGTTCCAGTTTCTTTGGCTTCTGGTTCTTTTTCTGGGCTTAGAATCCCTTTGACAGGTGTGTAGATCTCCACGTCCTTTCAAGTCTACCTCTCCACTGCTAGTGTAAACCCAGAGTTGATGGCAGCCTGCAGATTCTCTTCTGTGACATTCCACAGGTACCTAGTGCCAGCTACCCGAGGAGGTGAGCCCACTTTGATACTCCTGATGTCATAGTGTCACTTTTTTTCTTGTAACTCCTGCCACCCTCTGAAAGCACAGCCTCTCATAGGTTAGCCATTAGTTCTCTCATGCTGCTGTCTTGAAAGGACTAAGCCACCATTAAATCCAGACCTTTGAACTACTTGCAGCCTCCATGGTGTTTGTGTTAGAGCCTCATTCCTGCTCTGCTTGGAGTCTGTACTTTCTTAGAATGAAAGCTACGTTTCTTGTGTTGTCAGTTCTGTCTGTCTCACAAAAATTGTTTTCACAGACAAATTATATATCCTCTGTGGTGAGGCTATCATTTTAAAGTTATGTCCATTTCAAGGCGCTTTTTTTTTTTTTTGTCTGCTGCCTTTATAACATAAGAAGGTCTCAGAGTAGAGGTAACCAAACTTTTCTGGAAACAGAAGACTTGTGCCTCTGTTTAGCAAATCCATAATTCTTTAATAGGTAGAGCCTTATTCAAGTGTGTCAAAAACTTACACAGATGCTAGCACCTTTCGGAACCATGCTGTCACCAAGTCTTCTTGTCTTTCAGTGTCTTTATTGCTGTCAGCCAATAATTTTAACTGATGGAGTGATAAGGCAACACAAATTGCTAGAGTTCTGTCTGCAGTGGAGTTTTTATCTGCAGCTGGAGCGCTGGTATCGATGATATGACGTTGCGTCTGGATTAAGGTACTCCATCAGGCTGCAGTCAGTGTATCAGAACCTCCTTACTCTCACTGTTCATGGGATGGGAAAACGCTGTGTGCATCGGTGTCCTGTCAAGTGGAAGATTTGCACTGGTGGCTTTGGAATGCACTTGAAACACAGGGTAAAACTTCCCATTTTCTAGAGCAACTTCTTGGAGTATTTTCCAGCCAATCAACACCTGTTACCCACAGGCTTTTTGCACACTCTTGCTTGTGTTTTCTGGGAACTGTGAAGGGGAGAGGGGAAGATACTAAATACGTTTTACTCTTGAAAACTGTCTTATGTAGTAGTGGAAAAGGAGATGGGCTCTCAGTGTTACTTGATGTGATAGCGAGTTGGGTGGTTGGCGCAGATAACCTGCTGTTGGACTTCCAGGCTCTGATCAAGCCTGTAGTATAGTGCTGGAGCATACTGCTAGCTGGGTAGGGTCGCTCAGCTGCTATAGTTCAGATATTTGAGAAGGATTTAATTTTTCATGGATATAATCATATGAGAAAGTTCAACCTAGCAAACTATTACATGTAGGAAGGTAGGATTATGGAACTGCATGGGATCTCCTGGCACATCCAGTCTGGTTTCCTCTGTAGCCGTGACACAACTGCTGCCTCAAGACTAGTTAGGTTCCTTACTTCTGAGATACTTTAGATCTGGCACCTTTTTTTTTTTTTTCTTTTTTGCTGGGCTTGGCAAGGCAAGTGCTTTTAGTTTCCCAAGTAGGAGGGGCTCCCCACAATTCTAATCCTCACAGTCCTTCGTTATATCTATTCCAGGTTAAATTCACCTCTTTCAAACCTCTTTAAATCGACCTCTCAGGAGACCAGAGCTATACATAGTAATACAGATTACCAGTATCACCAGTGCTTGAATGCCACTGATGCATTTTTATCTCTACTGGAAATAGCTAATGATGCAGATTGGGATCACATTTTATTTTTTGTGGTTCTACCAGGCTGATACAGCATATGGTCATTCTGTGATTGACTAATACTCACAAGTATTTCTGCTTTCTATTGTTTGTGACTGATGAATTCCCATATTAGAACAGGAATTATGAGTATAGACTCTGAGGAACATGATCCTGTGCTTTGTAATGCTATATTTAATCACATTTCTATTATACAGTTCTCAGCTTCCTTATATTCTCTGTACTGTCCTCTGCCTTGTATTGACAGTGCCACCCAAATCTGTCATTGTTAAGTTTTGTTAGCATACTTCTCCTTCTTGTGCTGGAGCTATTAATGAAAATATTTAAATAAAATCAGTTTTAAAATGGTCCATGAGGTATTTCCTGCTTAATACTTTTCCTGTATGCCAGTTCTTTGCAACATATTGTTCTTGTTCTAATCCCCATTTTTTAGTCTTAAGTAGTGGTTCCCTTTATGACTGTATGTCAAATGCTTTACTTAAATGCAGGTTGATTGAATCTACTGCGTATCTTTTGTCTAAAATGCAAATTTAATGAAAAGAATGAATTGCTTAAACCCAGGCTGACATACTGTAACGTAACAAGGCTTAGCATTTTTTATAGGGTATTCAACATTAACTCCAGTTCCGTGCAGCAGGCTGTACCCCACCCCATTTTCCTTACCTCTGGATCCTTCCCTTGTTCTCAGGTCACTGAAACCCTCATTGAATTTCGGAAAAGTTCATAGACATCTTCATTCATAGCTAGGGACCTAGATCTCTGGGGCTGATGTGACCTTTGTGACCCAAGTCTAGCAGTTGTGCCTCAATTTTGACCTCAGGCCACAAACTGTCTCTAGCGTAACATGACTGCATATCAAATTGCACCTCTTCTTCGTTCAGGCCTTGTCTCATTACTTCTGGTCAGTGTCTTATTTTCTCTTAGTTCTGAGTCATTACATTTTTGCCAGGCACCGTGACTGTGATTCACTGTTCTGTTTCTTCAGCTTCCTTGCCTACCCATTCTGATGCAAGAATCTCAGCTGAAAATCATTCTGACTCCATAGCTGTGTGTGTCTCTGCATTTCCTCATTTAACTTGCTGAGTGGAGTGTAACTTTGAAACAGCAAACTGCTTCTCCTTCAATGGCATGCTTATCTCTTAGTATTGACTACTGTTGTTCTCACTGGGCCCCAGATTCCCATGAAGACTTCTTGTCTAGCTGTGCTGATAGGTTTTTGTACAGCTGTCCTCTCCTTTTCATCCTCCCTACTTCATTCTCCTTTACACAGATATTCAGTCAGCTCCTGCTGCCATTCACTGACCATCCTATGGATTCTCTGCACAGATACCATACCATAATAGCTGTCCTGTTGTTGTTTAGTCACTGCTTGGCTGTTGTCCCCCTTTCTCCATCTGAGCCAACCAGAGGTGAGGAACACCTGGGTCTGCTATTCTCTTGTAAGGAGGAAATGGTTAGGGATGTGATAATCAGTGGCAGCCTGCTGTGAAATAATGAAGCTCAAGATCTTGAAGGGAATGAGGAAGGAGAGTAGCAAAGTACAGACCCTGGACTTCAGACAAGCAGAGTTTGGCTTATTTAGGGAACTGGTAGGTGTGATCCCATGGGAAGCAGCTCTGAAGATCAAAGTGGCTCAGACAAGCTGGCAGGTCTTTAAGGACCCTCCAAGCACATGAGCAGTCTGTCTTGATATGCAAGAAAATTAACAGATTTATGAGGAGCCCAGCTTAACTAAGCAGGGAACTCACAGTGGAGGTCCCAACATCAAAAGGCAGTGTACAAGAGGTGGAAGCAGGGACAGGCTACAAAGGAGGAACTTAGAAATGTTGCCTGGGCATCTGTTCTCAGGAAAGTCAAAGCTCAGCTGAAGTTGAGATTTTCAAGAGACGTCAAGGACAACAAGAGAACCTTCTACTGTTACATTAGTAATAAAAGGCTGACCAAGGAAAATGTGGGCCCTATGCTGAGTGGGCTGGGTGATATAGTGACGACAGAGACAGATAAGTCTGAAGTACTCAAAGCCTTCTTTGTCTCAGTCTGCACTAATGATGTCTCCCATACCTCTGTGATCAGTGAACATGTTCAAGAGGAACAGCCAGCAGTGGACAGGGATTGAGCCAGGGATTTCTTGAGAAAACTTGACCCATACAGCTCTGTGGTACCCAGCAGGCTGCATCTGAGGGTGCTGAGGGAACTGACCAATGTCCTTGCAAGGCCACTCTCTATCACCTTGAAATGTTGTGGAAATTGGGGAAGGTTTCCTGTGACTAGAAAAAGGCAATTATTGCACCCATCTTTGCAAAAGACCATAAAAACAATCCAGGGAACTGCAGCCAATTGGTGTCACTTCAGTCCCTGGGAAAATCACGGAGCAAGTGCTCTTTGAAACACATTTCTGGACATGTGAAGAAGAAGATGGTAATAGGGAACAGTGAGCCTGGATTTACCAAGGGTGAATCATGCCTGACCAACCTGATTGCCTCATCTGATAAAATGACTGGACCTGTGAGCAAGAGATAGCAGTGGATGTAATTTACCTTAGCTTTAGCAAAGTTTTCAACGCTGTCTCCCATAATAGTCTTGTATCCAAGTTGGGACATCATGGTCTAGATGGGGGGACAACCATCTGGTGGGATAATTGGGATAGAGGGTAGTGGCTAATAGGTTGCACTCTGCCAGGAGGACAGTGGCAAGCAGAGTACTGGAGCGATCTATCCTGGCAGCTGTTTGGTTTAGCATCTGTATCAGTGATGTGGAAGAGGCAGCGGAGTCCTTGCTTTTAAAATTTGCAGGTGACACCAAGACATGGGGTGGGGGGAAACAGTCGATGTGCTTGTGGACAGGCTGCCATTTCGGGGGAGCTGGATAGACTGGAGGAATAAGCCAACAGGAGCTTTATGAAATTCAAGAAGGTCAAATGCAAAGTTCTTCTTTGGGAAAGTGAGGGTAAGTAAGCTCTTGGGGTTGCCTGGCTGAGGAGCAGCACTGCTGGAAAGGCCCTGGAGGCCCTGGTGGAGAGTGAGCTGAGCATGAGCAAGAAGTGTGCCCTGGCATCAAAGATGACTAACAGCATCCTAGGCTGTATGAACAAGAGCACAGCCAGGAGATTGAGAGACTTGATTCCCCCTCTTTGCTCAGTACTCGTTAGCTCACAGCTAGAGCACTGTGTCCAGTTTTGGGACCCCCAATTCAAGAAAAACATTGGCAAACTGAATTGAGTTCAGCAGAGGGTCATCAGGAGAGACTGAGAGAACTGGCCTTGTTCAGCCTGGAGGAAGGATGGCTCTGAGGGGACCTAACAGCTGGTCAAGAAGGTGGAGCCAGGCTTTCCAGTGGAGCATGGCAGGAGAATGAGAGCCAGCAAATGTAAGTTGAAACATGAGGAGCTGGCTATATGTAAGGAGAAACTTCTTCACAACAGGACAGTCAAGTATTGAAACCCAGAGAGATTGTGGGATCTCCACCACTGGAAGTTTTAAAACCTCAGCATAACCTCATCGTTGACCCTGCTTTGAGGAGGAAGTTGGACTAGAGATCTTCTGACATCCCTTCAAGCTGGTACCTGTGATCCAGGTTCTGTTCCATAGACATCTCTAGCAGAAGTCTCCAGAAATGTTACTTCTGTATGCCATCTGACTCCCTGACATCCCTAGAGTTGATGTTTTTCCATGCTGATTGACTTTGTGGTCACCTCTCCGGTTGTTTCTTTGGACTATATGCCTCAGAGCTTTGGCTGGGTCATAGATGCTGCCTGGCCACTGAATATAAAGGAGCTACTGAATTGCTTTTACTAGAACTTTGAGTGTAACTCATAAGGACTCCATATAATCCTAATTCGTAGATGTGACCTATAGCCTTGTTTTATGTAATTAAACATTCAAATATAAACAGTGTAGAGCTTAGGTGCTTATATGTATTGCTTCTATCTGCCCACGTTAGTCTGTGCTCATGACTGATTACCGCTGGTGGAAGACTTGCTTAACTGTTGCTAGTAGTGTTACAGGATCTTTGCCTTTTTGAATGGTATCTGCATGTGACCATGAAATTCAGAATGGCACAGTCTTTAATTGCTTTTTGCCATGTTACTGGACTGTTACTGGCTCTTTGGTAGCCACTCAGAAATCCTCCCTGAAACACTATCTCTTCAGGATCAAGACTTGCAAGCTAGCAGAGAGTTACAATTTCTAAGGAGTGTCAGCCCATAGCTATGCTTCTTTGACCACCATAGAAGCCTCAACGGTAGAGACACTTTTGTCAATAAGCTGTAGGCTGAAGTTTCTTAGCAGGGAGACTGTCCAGTAGCTGATAAGTCGGACTTCAGTCATTGTCACTTGTAATGTAAAAATGATGGCTTCTGAACACTATTTTTGAAATGTCTAGGTTGTGTGCATCAGCTGTAGGTAGTAGAAAAATTGGCTCAGGATCTAATTGAGCTTTTTAGACTTGAGGAGCAAGAGGTCATGGCTTTTGTTACCTTTCTCAAACATAGAAATTACAGGCTAGCCTAACTCTAAGGAAGTTGCCAAATCTCTGTTTATTAGTGTCTGATGATTATTTTTTTTAAAAGCAAATTGCTGAAACTGCTTTGTTTGTCCTGCTTGAGTAGTGAAGAATTTATCTCCAATTGTTCTTTCCTACTTGAAATGGATCAATTTTTTTTTTTTCCTGCGACCTTTAATGATAGCCAACTTTCACCTGGAAAGAAACATCAATCTGAAGGACATACTCTTCTGTATCTGTTTTGGTTTTTTTTTCACTAACTTTAGTTTAAAATTGAGTTATGCAGGTGAGAGCGTGGTGGCTGTCTACTACAGACAATCTGCCCGATCAAGATGGAGACAAAGCCTTTCTTAGACATCTGGAGGAAGCCCCATGGTTGCAGGCCCTCATACTCATGGGGGAACTTTAACCACCCTGACATCCGCTTTGAGGGCAGGAGCACTGGGCACAAGCCCTGCAGGAGATTCCTGGGTTGGACTGATGACTGTTTCTTGACACAGGTGATCAACAAGCCAGCAAGGGGAGGGGCACTGCTGGGCCCATTACTCTCAAAGAAGGAAGAACTGGTTGGGGATGGGAAGGTTAAGGGCAGCCCTGGCTGTGGCCACCGTGAGATGGCAGAGTTTGCGATCCTGAGAGAAGCAAGCAAGACCTGGACTTCTGGAGAGCAGGTTTTGGCTTGTTCAGGGATCTGCCCAGAAGGCTCCTGTGGGACAGTGGGGATCCCTGGAGGACAAAGGGGCTCAGGGAAGCTGGCTGAACTTCAAGGACAATCACTTAAAGCAAAGGGGCAATGATCAGACCAGAGTACAGAAAGTTGAGCGGTCCTGGCAGGAGGCCAGAATTCCTGACTGGCCCCAAATGCAAAGAGGGAATGCACGGAGCTGTAAATAGGGATGGTCTACCCAGCAGGAACAGCACAACGGTGCCTGAGCATGCAAGCCTGAAAATAGGAAAGTCAAAGCTCAGCTGGAATTGAACCGAGCAACGGACGTGATGGGCAACAAGAAAGCCTTCTGCAAGTGGATCAGGAGCAGAAGGAAGACTACAGAAAACTGGGTCTGGGTCTGGTTCTGCTGCTCATGTCAAAAGCCGTGGAGAAGGCTGAGGCACCCGGTGCTGTCTTTGCCCCTGTTTCTCCTGGTAAGTCCTGTCCTCACGTCTCCCAGGTCCCCAAGCCAACGTCAGAGCCAGGGCAGCACGGCTGTTCAGAGGGACCTTGACAGGCTGCAGAAACAGGACGGCAGCTCATTGTTGTAGAGTTCATCAAAGGCAAACAGAGAGTCCCGCTCCTGGGGCAGAATGACGCCCTGCAGTGGCACGGGTGGGCATCAACTGGGTGGAAAGCAGTTTTGCAGGAGAGGAGCTGGGGGTCCTCATGGACAACAAGTGGAGAATGAGTCTGTGAGGTAAGCCAGCCGTGACAAAGGTCAGCTGCAAAACGGGCTGGATTAGCAGAAGCGTTGCCCTCAAGTCAAGGAAAGAGGCTGTTCTTGCTACACCACGCTTGTGAAGCTGCGTCTGGACTTGTGGGCACCGGACCACAAAGACGGGACATTCTGGAGTGAGGCCCGCAGAGGACCACCAGGATGTCGAGGGGCTGGAGCACAGGCCTGCCAGGAGAAGCTGCAGGAGCCCCGTTTGTCCAGCCTCGAGAAGAGAAGGGGAAAGGGAGATGCTGTTGGTGAGTGCAACTGCCATAGGGGATGGTGAAGAAAAGGCAGAGCCAGCCTCCTCTTTGGGGTGCCCAACGGTAGGATGAGAGGCAACAGAAACTCACTGCCACATTGGCAATTGACTCAGTATAAGGAACTCTTTTTTTAAAAAAAAAAAAAAACACCAAACAATGTGATGGTAGCAAAACATTGGAACAGGCTGCCAGAAGATGCTGTGGACATCCATCTTTGATTGAGGGTATTCAGAACCCGACTGGACAAGGTCCTGAGCAACATGATGTCATTTGAACCTGTTTTGTGCAACAGTTGGTTTGCATGACTTCCAAAGGTCCTCCTGATCCAAATTATGTGATTACTGATGCTTAAACAGTTTACCCAAATCATGGTTTTGCCAGATATTCAGTGAATCCTTTGTGGGTTTGACGACTCTTCATCAACATAACCCCAGAACTTCAAATGGATTGTTCCCAGGATGTGAGTGACTTTGGTGTTTGCTAGTCGAGGCATGTCAGAAGCACCTTCCAGCAGAACACAATGAAGCAGTGACTGCCTCAACACTGAAGGCTTCTGGAGATCAAGGGAGGCTGAACTGCATATAGACTTTTTTGTAGCCTGTACTCCTATCAAGGCTTCACTTGAAGAGACTCAAATTCTTTCAGAATTCAGTATCATCCAATGTTAAGTTTATGGCAGAATGGGTTATACTCTGTCAGCAGGAAAGATTTTATACATATAGTCATGCTGGAGGTCAATGAGACTGACAGAGATATATTTCTTAGGTTTGCTGGTGTCCACACTTCACCTAAGGATGCTAATGAAAACCAAAACAACCCCCTTTAGAAAACTGTCTATGCCAAAAATGCACTTCCCAGATCCTCCATTTTCTGATGGCAAAAGTCACAGAAATGATTGCTGTAATTTATTTTCAATAGGGAGGAGTCAAGAGCTAACCTGTTTGCAATAGGAGAATATTGGAGACTTATGTTTTGTAGTCTGTTTGTGTGGTGTTAGGAGCATGGGAGATGGCTTTGTTCTTTGCAGAAGTGGGAAATCTAGCATCTATTTCTCCATACATCTCCGTTCTTGGATATGTCAGTGGCAACGGGTGCAATTCAAGAAAACCTCTATCCCCAGCTTAAGCTTCGGTTTTCCATCACTGACACTGATTATTTTTCTGTCATTTCCTATCAGTATTCTGTCTGTTCTTTATGTTCTGCATACATGTATATCAGCTCCTAATAGTTGTATTGAGTGGTCTATTTAATTTTACTAGAGAGTGGCAAGCCTTCTTGTGGAAGACTTTAAAGAAAGAGCACATATTTGATCTTCTGGGAGGAGAAAAAAAGTATTAATTTATTTTTAGTGTCATACAACTAGACAATCTGAAGTCTGACTCTGTCATGAGAATTTACTGCTACTTTGTTTTGTTTTTGTTTAACTTCTACAAGACAGGCCTGAGAATTTACTTGTAAGTAAGAGCATATGTATTTAAAATCACTAGTGATGAAATATTCCCTGCAGTCATTGTCAAATTTTTTCAGTGTTTGGCTACACTCACTCCTAAGAATTTTCACTTTGTTTCTAATCTGAACTTAACCAATTTCAAGTTCGTTGTGTTGTCACTTTGACAGGCAGAGAAACTTTTTTTTCTTTTGTGTAAATAGATACATACTCATAAGTGAAGCTAAATTAATTGGCTGCATGGAACCTTGTATTATAGAGGATGTTTTCCTGTCTGCTAATCATCTCAATAGCTTTTCTCAGAATTTTCTTGAGTTTGTCAGTAGATTTCTTCATTTGTGACTCTGGTGTTCTTTCTGATTATGATATTGCCAAGCATGGCAATAATTGTAAAACCCTTAGTCTTGCTCCCAGGCTCTCTGCTCATGTATTTAAGAACTGCACTGGTCTGTTAGGCTACAGTGGTGTTCGGGGCTATTGTTTCCTCCCCTACCATTTTCTAAATCCTTTTAAGATTTCCCTGGGAAGCAGTGAGAGTCCCCACAATGTAGTTATGTCCTACATTCTTTGCTTCTTTCTCCCAGTTCACCATGGTATGGATCCATATCCCTGTACTCTTCTTTATTTCTGATTTCCCCATTCTCTTCTTTATACCAAGCATCTTTGTCTGTTTGTTGCTGCTCATGCAGATGATTTCATTAACTTACCCACAGTGAGTTTTGGTCACTTTCCTCAGTAGCTATGGTCTCTTTAGTACCCACCAGTACTGATAAATTGCTTGCCTTACTGTGCATTCCATTGTGTTTGTTCGGTATCGCAACTCATCTGCCATCGTGCAGCTCGGTCAGCAAACTCAGAAAAAGCCTTTTCTGAAGTGTCTTACAGTCTTTTCAGGATGTGATTAACTAAAAATTTTACAGCTTTTAATGCATTTATGTGTCTTTTGTCCTCTTCTGAATCATTTTAATAAAATGCCACGTCAAAGTTGTTGAAAGATGTAAGGTTTCATATATCACTTGGCCTTGATGAAAAAATGAATCTTTGTCTTACTGCTTTTTTTTCAGCTTTCTTGGACAACACATGGCTTTTTATGTGTGTGTCACTGTGAATTCCTCAAAAAGTTCTTGTGAAGGGTTGTATCCCTAAGGACCACTTGAAAGTCTAAAATACCCGTTTTCCTTTATTTTTTCCATTACTTCTGACATCTTTAAGGAATGGAGGGGACATAATTTTCTTGCAGAAGTGATACAGCTAGGTCTCTTGATATTTAGAAGAATAAATTTGGAATTTACATGATGCTTTTTAGTACTCTTCCAGCCACAGCAGTAATTAGTTTGGAATGGACACATTAGATCAGTTTTGACATAATGTGTATCTTTCTCTATAGCCTTGGAGACCGAAGCACTTTTTTCTTTGGTGTACTGGAGAGAGTTTAGTCTAGATTTAAATGTCCATGACTCTATTTCATAACTGGGAAATGTTCATGACATTCTGCTTAAAACATTGTAGAGAAATCAAAGTAAATCTTGCTTGTATCTTTTAGCTGCACATAACATTATCTGTCCTCATTCCATGTTTCTTCTCTGCTTTAAATCAAAACAAGACTTAACTCTTTGGTTTTCTTCCCATAACTGTGTGACTATAAACAGATAACTGTTTTCTTTCATGAAACTGTTCTTCCTTTGCTAATATTTATTTGATAATGAGATAGCCAGAATAAAGGTAACATTCTAAATACATTTACAAATGCACCGTTCCCCAACACAACTGAATTATTAGGATAATGATGGGTATGATGGAGTTGGGGCTAAGTGAGGGATAGGACTAGGAGTTAATGGGATGTCAAAATAAAAAGAGAGGGGAAAAGTTTTTGAATTAAAACATGATTTTTTGAGGGTTGGGAAGTGAAGAGTGCTGATTCTGCCTCTGTGCTAAGGATTGCTGGATTAGATTACTCTCTGCTGCAGGTGCAGAGAAGGAAGGGAGGATGCACTTCTGTTGTTTAAACAATATTTTTCTTATGTTCTCCTTTCCGCTTGACAGCCAAGTCCAGTTAGGGTTCACACACAGCCCTTCCTTTTCTTGGTGACAGGCAGACAGCAAAATATAAATTCAAAGTTGGGGAATCTTTCTTCCCCTCTGGAAGATTATCCTGCTGTCTAGATAAGGAGGGATCTTTTTGTTCTGTGCCCAGGCTTCTCTTGATCTCTCTGTTAAGTTTTACATTGTTTGAGGAGATCCTTGTGCCTTTAGCTGACTGAAGACATCTGAGCACTTTGATACTTCATAGACCCATGTGCAGCTTTGTAAAAATTAAATCTTGTTCAACAAGCCTGCCTTTTTCTGAGGAGATCACAGGCTTCTTTGATAACAGAAATTGTGTTGATACTATTGGATTTCTTCAAGCCGTTTGATCTGTTATCAATGACATCTCAATTAAAAATCAAACAGTATAAGTAAGCTTATTGGTTACCTTGAATTAAGAAGTCCCTCACTGTCAATTTGGAGACATCAGTGAGTGGGTCATTTCTAGTGGGACCAGAAAGATCAGTTCTTGGCCCAGTGCAGTGTAGCTTTTTTTTTTTTTCAGTGTCATGCATAATATGTGAAATTTGATGCTAAAATTTATGGGTAAGATTAATGGAACAATAAATAAACACAGGGAGAAGGACAGTTATTGCTATGCAGTACTATCTGAATTGCCCTATAAAGTGGTCATAACACAGCAAAATTAGTTTTTCTGCAAATAAGTGCAGTACATCTCTAACCCAGGAATCTGGCAGTACAAGAGTCTGTCTTGGAGAGCAGTGATGCAGACATGCTTGAAGCAGATGAAGTTGACAGAGCACAAGCAACAGTTTGTTCTTAGTTGTGCCTCTCTCATACTTTCTTATATAACATTTGTTAAGGCTGAGAGGAGCTGGTACATGTCCTGTATAGTACAGGCCAGACAACTTCAACCTACTACTTTTGTACTGAATTCAGCAGAGGCCCAGGCATTACGGTACTCCTGTTTCCATCTCCTACTAGCAGTGTTCCTCAAGGTTTCTGTTACACCAGAAAAACAACCAGTCATCTCTTTCTGTAGTAATACTACTTCTGCTTCATAGATAGTGACCATCCTTTTATCAAATCATCTAGTAGATAACTAAGTTATTGTACATCAGAGCAGTTGTTTCCTGTATGGACTTGTTCTGAAGACTGACACTTCTATTTCCCACTGTTGTTTAATGATGAGATAAATGTTGCTTTCAGCTGCAAATACAGAAGTGGAAACGTAATGGGCATGTATCAGATCTAGCATTAACTCCCTGTGACAATTCAAATATGTTATCAAGTTTTACTAATTTTACTTTGTACCACCAGACCTTACAAGTGGTTTAAAGTCAGCGCACTTTCTACGCGAGGTACTCCAGCCATTTTGACAGAAACTGGCATCTGATGTTGATCACTGTTTTGAGTGTAATCTGCTACACTCAGGTATGAAATTGTAGCCTCAAATGTGATGGAAGGCTGCCTCTTCCAGAATTGTTCTTCTCCATCCATGCTATTGGCCAAGCAGAAGATTTCTCTATCTCTCAACCTTACCTCTCCCATAGCCTTAGATACTTCATCTGTTACAGTACTATTGTTAACCTGATTTGAATTGATGATTTTAAAAGGTGGATTATCCCTGTCTTGCTTGTTTGTTTGGTAATGACAAATTAACCATTCCTGATGACTAGTGCCAGGTCTGAAGTAAGGGAAGGACAAAGATGAACTGTAGATCTTAATTTCTTGTTTTCAGAGGTGTTAAGGTTAGTTAGCCAGTGTTCTGGAAGAGTGAGTGTCATTACTGGGCTACATCTGCCTGTATAAAAAAAGTATGCTTGAGTAGACCAGCTTTATGGAGAATCCCTGTTGCTGTATGGCTGCTCTGTTCTCATTCACTTTTGGTCAGTGTTAATGTCTGCCACAATTTTTGATTTGGAGATATCCTTAAATAGAGGATATTAGATAGACTAGCATTCTATTGACTCCTTTGTAAACCTCCTGAGGAATTTTAAGCCTTGTTTGCATATGTGCTCATAATTTAAATATATTACTTGTACATTTTACTTGCAATACATGTAGTACATATAACATGTATTCGCAGTTGCATAGAATAAAAGAAACTGTAATTTAGTCTCTATAGCATATAGGCTGAAAGTGATCACTTAGTCCTCAAACACACAAAGGATTCACTGAATATCTGGCAAAACCATGATTTGGGTAAACTGTTTAAGCATCAGTAATCACATAATTTGGATCAGGAGGACCTTTGGAAGTCATGCAGACCAACTGTTGCACAAAACAGGTTCAAATGACATCATGTTGCTCAGGACCTTGTCCAGTCGGGTTCTGAATACCCTCAATCAAAGATGGATGTCCACAGCATCTTCTGGCAGCCTGTTCCAATGTTTTGCTACCATCACATTGTTTGGTGTTTTTTTTTTTTTTAATACTGATACTGATACTTATACTGAGTCAATTGCCAATGTGGCAGTGAGTTTCTGTTGCCTCTCATCCTACCGTTGGGCACCCCAAAGAGGAGGCTGGCTCTGCCTTTTCTTCACCATCCCCTATGGCAGTTGCACTCACCAACAGCATCTCCCTTTCCCCTTCTCTTCTCGAGGCTGGACAAACGGGGCTCCTGCAGCTTCTCCTGGCAGGCCTGTGCTCCAGCCCCCCGACATCCTGGTGGTCCTCTGCGGGCCTCGCTCCAGAATGTCCCGTCTTTGTGGTCCGGTGCCCACAAGTCCAGACGCAGCTTCACAAGCGTGGCGTAGCAAGAACAGCCTCTTTCCTTGACTTGAGGGCAACGCTTCTGCTAATCCAGCCCGTTTTGCAGCTGACCTTTGTCACGGCTGGCTTACCTCACAGACTCATTCTCCACTTGTTGTCCATGAGGACCCCCAGCTCCTCTCCTGCAAAACTGCTTTCCACCCAGTTGATGCCCACCCGTGCCACTGCAGGGCGTCATTCTGCCCCAGGAGCGGGACTCTCTGTTTGCCTTTGATGAACTCTACAACGTTGAGCTGCCGTCCTGTTTCTGCAGCCTGTCAAGGTCCCTCTGAACAGCCGTGCTGCCCTGGCTCTGACGTTGGCTTGGGGACCTGGGAGACGTGAGGACAGGACTTACCAGGAGAAACAGGGGCAAAGACAGCACCGGGTGCCTCGGCCTTCTCCATGGCTTTTGACATGAGCAGCAGAACCAGACCCAGACCCAGTTTTCTGTAGTCTTCCTTCTGCTCCTGGTCCACTTGCAGAAGGCTTTCTTGTTGCCCATCACGTCCGTTGCTCAGTTCAATTCCAGCTGAGCTTTGACTTTCCTATTTTCAGGCTTGCATGCTCAGGCACCGTTGTGCTGTTCCTGCTGGGTAGACCATCCCTGTTTACAGCTCCGTGCATTCCCTCTTTGCATTTGGGGCCAGTCAGGAATTCCCTGCTTAGCCCTGCTGGCCTCCTGCCAGGACCGCTCAACTTTCTGTACTCTGGTCTGATCATTGCCCCTTTGCTTTAAGTGATTGTCCTTGAAGTTCAGCCAGCTTCCCTGAGCCCCTTTGTCCTCCAGGGATCCCCGCTGTCCCACAGGAGCCTTCTGGGCAGATCCCTGAACAAGCCAAAACCTGCTCTCCAGAAGTCCAGGTCTTGCTTGCTTCTCTCAGGATCGCAAACTCTGCCATCTCACAGTGGCCACAGCCAGGGCTGCCCTTAACCTTCCCATCCCCAACCAGTTCTTCCTTCTTTGTGAGTAATGGGCCCAGCAGTGCCCCTCCCCTTGCTGGCTTGTTGATCACCTGTGTCAAGAAACAGTCATCAGTCCAACCCAGGAATCTCCTGCAGGGCTTGTGCCCAGTGCTCCTGCCCTCAAAGCGGATGTCAGGGTGGTTAAAGTTCCCCCGTGAGTATGAGGGCCTGCAACCATGGGGCTTCCTCCAGATGTCTAAGAAAGGCTTTGTCTCCATCTTGATCGGGCGGTGTGCAGGAGATGCCCCTCACAGTGTCATCTGTTCCGATGCAGCTCTCAGCATTCGGATGAACCCTTCCCTAGTGTGCAGCCTGTTGTCCTTGCCTTCCAAGCTGTCGTACTGTGCCAGTCATAGAAGCATCCTGTGATGTTTTTCATATCGCAGAGACTGGAGTGTTGCATCTGTTCACTGGTTTCTGATTCTGGCTGTTTGACAAGACTTGCGTGTTTGTTTACAGGCACGTGTGGTGCAGCCCCCACATATCCTGCTTTTACAAGGAAATTGTGAGAAGCCTCTCCCATCATGCTGTTCCCTGCACACTGTCCTCACTGCCCCCACTCTTATAATTTTTCCATTCTTTTGTCACCATTGATAACAAATCTGTGGAAATCAAGGATAAAAGTGCATAATTTAATAATAATCTGTTCTTACTAATTTTCAAAATTTTGAAACATTTGAATTTTCACAGTAGGAAAAAAAAGATCCGCAGTGTCTAGAAAGACACTACCTTACTAATGTTAATAATAATCTACTCCAGTTTTCCATATAACTTTAAGATAAGGTTTAACATACATGCTTCAAAACCTCAGATGATGTGATGCTGCTGCTAGGGACTCTTTGTAGTTTCTTGAAATAGGTAAAGGTCAGAATGGAGAATTCAGGTCTTGAAATATTCTCTACACATTTATAGTTAGAACTTTTGTAGAAGAGAGGAGACTTGGATCTATGAACTTTTCAGTTAGGGAAGGCTATGCAGGAAGAAGGAATTAGGCAAGCTGCACAGATCCTTATCATGTAAACACCAAGATAACTGTGGTTCAGTTACCTATAAAGAAGACTGAAATATGAGTTATATTACTGACCGGAGTATAAGAGTACCTTGGAGTGTAAGAGTACCTTCATCTTTTTGAGCTAAGATGTACCAGAAACAAAGAAAATTCTTCATTGTGATCTGATACTGCTGGGGCTCCCCTTTAATTTAACTCTCACTCTTGAGGGGAAATTTGGAAAATGAAACTGTATGAAACTGGAAAACGATCATGACTCCAAAAGATTATTCCAATAGTAGGGTGAGAAAGCAAAAGACTGTAAGAGCAGCCAAAACTGGCCTGAGTGAACCTTTGATCTCGCCTAGTATCCCATCTTCACTATGACCATAACACATACCTAGAGAAGAGTCCAAACACAGGCAAGTACAATTCTTCTCCCAGATACTCTCCCAACCTGCAGCCATTTGCAGTTCAAGGAATTATATGCAGTATTAGCTTTGCTGGCTGATTTTAAAGTGTTTATGCTTTCTTAACATCTTATAATGTTTAACATCCAGTTTGGTTATAGGAATGGAATAGGAAATACCCTTTCACTTTCATGTGATAAGAAACATAAAAGTGTGGAATAGAAACACTTATTGCTGTTTCTACAAATTTATTAGAAATTTCATTAGGTCCTGGGTCCAGTACCCTGCGAACCAGCTGAAAAGGTTGTATCATAGCTGTAGTATATGCTTTATCTTGTGGGCTGTGTAGGCCAGCTCCCTGCATCATCATGTGCCTAGGAGTTCATGAACTGACTGTACTGGAACTTGGAGTTAAAAGATCAAAACTATGTTCTGGCTCCAGAATTTTTAATTGACTGCAGTACAGTATGGTTAATTTCCAGGAACTGAGGAATCTTTTTTTTTTTTTTTTTTTTTTGTGGGACAGGATAAAAGCATTGGGGTATTTTGTTGGGTCCAAAGATTTGTATTCAGTGTGAGGAGGAAGTATTGCCTAGCCGTCTTTATTCTGCAAGCTGTCTGGCAACTCCTTGATGTTTCCAGGGCAATGCTTGCTCTTCGTGCTTCGCTCTTAAAAATGTTCATGTTCTTTTATTATTCTGCTGATACTAAGACTTTGTGAAAGAATACAAGCAGTTAAAAATATAGTGGTTCAGCTAAAGCTGAACAGAGTTTTTGGCTCTGTGGTTTCTGCTTCTCCAAAGTGTCAGTCCTGCTGTAAATAGAGCAGGTGTTCTAGCATCTCAAAACAAACAAACAAGGTTGAAAGAGACATTTATTTGTTAGTCTTTATCAGTCTAAATACAGAAGGGAGGAATTGTTCATCTTCAGGCTGGAAAAGGAAAATATTGAGAGAGGGACGACAAAACACTATAAAATATATGAGCAGTATGGAGAAGATGCACAGGGAGTGCCTGCCCAGTGCAGCTCCAGCTATGCAAGACGGCGGTATCAAATAAAGCTAACGGATGGCAGGTTCAAAACGAGCAAAAGGAGGTACTTCCTCACACACTGCCTATTGAGGTTCTGGAGCGCCGTGCCTCAGGCTGTTTGTAGGTATTAAAGGGCAACAACTTCCAAATGCTGTCAGAGACACAATGCTAGGATAGATGACTGTTGGGATGACCTCGTACAATAGTTCTTATGTCCTTGCAGAACATAGTGAACAGGTGTATGCCTGGTGTCTCTCACATAGGTGTTTGTGCCTTACACCAAATTAAAACTGTAGACTTCTGATTCTAAAGCAAAACAGGAATACCAACTAGCTTTTGATTCCTATAGAACAGAAGCATTCTAACAGTTAAATATTTTAGTTATATAGGTGAAAGCTAGAGTGAATATTGTAGAAATAGACAAGGCAGTCCAGTAGATTTATTATAATTACTTACAGTTCCTTTCTTTTGTGGTTTGCCTGCATGAGTTATTCCTGATTAAGAAGTGACTTTTTCATGTAAGGGTATACTTGGCCATTTCTAAGCTCATGTTGTTAGGTCTTCCTCCTGACCTACTTCATAACACCTCCTCTGCTAACTTCTCTGGAAAAGGGAAAATAAAAAGGGGGTCTGTTGATAGAACTAATATAGTTTAGCTAATGTATTGAAATACCAGTAGAAGTTGGCAAGATTGAAAGTTGACACCTCACAGCTGGTCATGTTGAAACTTTGATGTGAAGGTCACCTCAGCCAAGAAGATATGTTCACAAAGATTGACTTCCTAAATGGCAGTTTTTACTTACAATGGGTAACACTTGTTTTTAAAAAATCAACGTGAACATGCACCCTTTCCTTTCAGTCTAGAGAGACCCAGCATTTTTAGTTTAAACAGGACAAATTTACTGTACTTTGCGTTGCTGAAAGCAGTGGCTCCCAGGCTGCTTGTAGCTAAGCCTCAGTTGAAAAAAAGCAGCCGTGATTCAGGCCTTGTGGATCCAGCTGGGGTCTTCCAGAGTTCGTTAGCTTTAGTTCTGTGCTCCATCTTTTCAGTCATATGCTTGTACCATGCCACTGAGACCTGCCCCACTAACTGGGAACTGCTGTCTTAGGGATAACTCCCTCTGAGCACGTCTGTCTAGGGGCTGGGAAGGTGTCAGTATTACTGCTCTGGAACATAGTAGATTCTTGCTTCCAGTGCTTGGATATTCCTTGCTTCCTTCTCAGATCCGGGAGCTGGTTCCTGAGTCCCAGGCCTACATGGATCTGTTGGCCTTTGAACGCAAACTAGACCAGACCATTATGCGGAAGCGTGTGGATATTCAGGAAGCGCTGAAGAGGCCAATGAAGGTATGTCATGAAAAATTTGAACATTGAGTTAGGGGGAAAAAAAGTAATCCTTGTATTATATGGTGGAATGATCTTTCCAGTAAGAGTCCTGTTAACAGATATTTTGAAACAGGTCAGACAAAGTGGTGGAGAAAATTCTGTGCATATTACCAGCTCTAGATTCTGAAAGCTTTTAATAAGGGGAATAATAGCTTCTGGATAAATAAACTCTGGTTTTGGAACTTTGTATTAGAATGATTAAATGAAGAACATAAGAGGTTAAAGGGGTGTGCTGAAGAGATGTATTAAATTTCCTAGTAGAATTCAGTCAAAAGTTAAACTTGCGGAATAACAGAACATATAATGGGAAGAATTACTTACAGAAAAATTGTTAAAGATCCTGCAAAAATGTACACATGTTGTCACAGTCTGTAAAAGGATGATTCATGTAAGAGAAGAATGGATGACATTTTCTACAATTTCTATTAGATCAAGTCCAGCACTTCACTGTTCATAATACCTACTGAAATGGTCTTTTCCTAAGTTTTCTGAGTCTATTCAGCTGAATCATGGAAAAGTTTAGTTAGGAGGAAACTGTGGAATTCATCTAGTTCAACCTCCTGCTCAAAACAGGGTTGTCAAGGCCTTGTTGAGTTTTGAAGATCTCTAGGGACAGAGTTTTCACAGCCTCTTCAGGCAACCTGTTCCAATGTTTGTCCACTCATATTGCAAAGAATTTATTTTCATGTCTTATTTAAGTTCTTGTGACTGTATTGAAGGTTCATACTCATTCATATAGTAAATCCTGTAGCACGGAGGGTTTTATAGCTGTATGTCTACTGTGAAGTAAAGCTGTCATTCTTGTCTGTACCACAGTAATGCGTATCGGCCCATCTAAGATCAAGATTCCATTCTGTTTGTCACTGTACAGGTATCTGATATGATGTGGAAGGCTTTTACCTCTGATGTTTTTCCAGTTGATATATATGATATATATGAAATGGACTGTAATGGGGAAGAGTATAGGAGGCACAACACTCTACAGAAACTGTAGACAGAAAATTCTGTTTCTGTTTAGGGCTCAGCAAACACATTTTAAATATCAGTTACTCAGCTAGTTAACATGTAAAGAATGATCAAACAGATGTTTTTCAAATTCATGTCTAGACTTAGCGTGTAACAGCTGTGAAATTCAAGACCTGTCAAAATAGAGCTAAGCCTAGATAAATTTGAGTTGTTCTGATATTAAGTATTTTCATTTTATTATAGTTGGAGCATTGGTAACAGCAATAAAAATGATCTCTGCATTTCCATGTCTTATCAAAGCTCTTGTAGTTTTGAAATATTTGCCTTAAAACAGTGGTTCCCAAACTGGGATTGGGATTGTAATTTAAATTTGTCTGAGGTATGTGATATTATGTAGAGAATATGCAGGACTGCTCGGAATTGTCAGTTGTAATTGCAGTTATCATACTGGTCACTGTGATTGAGTTGTAGCTAGGAACAGTCTTTGGGAACCATAGGTTTATGGTCTAGTGTTGCTCAGGCTGTTTTTTTTCTGTCTGAAGACTAATTATTCTGGAGAAATTTTAGGGGGAAATGTTTGAAACACTTTTGATTGAGGACAGCGCGGGGCCTGTTGATCCTACTTGGATCTTCTGTGAACAGTTGCACTGTTGAAACAGATGACAGCTGTGGGATGGCTCAGAAAGCAAGGAGATCTTGGGGCTGTGAGGTTGGTTGAAGAGGGGGAAACAGCCTTCACCACCTGCCAGCTCACTTTACCACTGTCAGCAACCCCTTTCAGCTGCCAGCTTTTTCAGTGTAGATCCTGCCTTGTCTTTTTTCTGCCTGTTGGGTACTAGTGTGTTCTATCCTCTTCTTCTGTCAGTCCTACGTTCTTGGGGTACATCTGTCACAAGAGTCTCAGAATTCCTCATCTGCAGAGCAGCATTTGCTGCATGCCACTGGTCACAAAAGTCCTTGCACTGACTTTATGGAAGACCCACCCACTCACGTGCTCAGAATTCCAGAAGGGACTTTTTAGGAGGGAGCCAGGCAGACAGGGCTGTTTGACTGCAGTGTGGCTAGAGGTACAGATATAGCAAGCTCCATGGCCTGAAGGAAACAGAAACCATATGGCTTAACTCCAAACGAGTAGATGTCATTAAAGAAGAATGCATTACAGAAAATCTGGACAGCTAAGGCCATGGTGGACTTTGGGAGTGGGATTTATTTGGCTAAGTATAGACATCTACATAGTGTTTATTTATATGTAAGCTAGTCGTTCTGGGCTCCCTTTATAGTCAAGAGATTTAGTTGGTGTAGGCAATGGAATTCAGGGCACAGTTCTTCTCATACAGAAGTAGATATTTAAAAGTATAGATAAATCATGCCCTAAAAAGTGCCTGTTTCTCCATTGTCTGAGATAACTAGTCAGTTGTGGATGTAAACATAATTTTTAAACTGATAAGATTTTCATCCCCAGGCTTGAATCAGGGGTCACCTGGCTGAAAGAAGAGCATCTAGTGACCCATCCCACAAACAGGGTTCCTACTCCAAGCCCTGGCACCACAGACAATAGTTTGGTCTCACCCAAACCAGAGATTGTTATCCAGGGACTGTCACTCCAGACCTGTGTGTAGTTGCAGTTCCTTGAACTAAACTATCTACTCCCAGGTTCTCCATTTTCAGGAGAGTACACAAGAGTAGTAGCATCTGAATATAGTTACAATGTCTCTCCCCGGTTTTGTAAATTGAGATTCTTTCCCCACTTTCAGGTTTTAAGATGACTGAGGAATTGCTATTGGATTTTTGGCAGAAGGGAATTTGCATTTTTTCTGAAACACTAAGGTTTTTGTCTGGTCCTCTGCCCTCTCAGGCAAGACTGGGTTTTTTTTGCTCAGTATGCCTTGTGTCTGCAGCACCTCATACCTGAGCTCTGCAGTTCTGTCGTTCTCAGAGACTCTCATCTTTTCCATGTACTGAGTTCTAAACCTTGAGCATCCAAAGGATATTCTTAGCAGCAGAAGAACAAATAATTTGTGGAGATTTTTGTGTCATACTCTGAACCCTACTGTCATTGAGCTCCTGGAATCAAACCTGCATGCACTTCAGTCAACAAATGCAGTAGGTATCATTTACCTCAACTTGAACAAAGCATTTTATGCATTCTTTATGGGATGTTATGGAGAAAGAGGTGGGGATTACTGAAGAAGATTTAAGGCAATTGAGAGTAATGGCAGCTCTATCACTTTTTAGCTGTTGTAGATTCCCCTCTGCACTTTGCAGTCTGTGGCACATGGGCAGTGTACTTCCTTTTCTGTGATTTTCATGTTGGTCTTGGTTCTGGCTGGGATTAATTGGAGGAATTTCTGCTATAAAATAGTTGCCAATTGATTTGAAACATCATTAAAGGTGAGGTTTATTATTTTCATAATAACAATCCTATACTTCATATGATGCAACTGAGAGAAAAAATCTTAGGATAGGTCAGTAACTAGAATTCCCTGTAGCAACAGAAAAGTTCTAGTGTTACTGCAGAAGACACTAGTGACATCTCATCTGGTTGCTAAAGCTGGAATACAGTGTCATCAATGCTCAAAATGAGCAGTTCAAACTAGAATGATCATGTGGAAAAAGAGCTTCTGGAACAACCTAGGGAAAGGAAGATTCGTGTTGTGAATGTCACTCAGCTTTTATATGCAAACACTAACAAAATGGGGAGGGATGGGGCGTGACTGCCTTTTTGGTAGAGGAGGAAAAAAGTATTCATATTTAGGCTGAAGGACAGTGCTGGCACAAGGAAAATCGGGAAAAGGTGACTGAATAAATGTTAGGCTTGAAATTAGAGAGAGGTTGTAATTGTCAGAGAAGCAAAATTCCTCCAAATCAAGGAGGGGAAACAAAGATTTAATTTTTGAAATTGTATTTTCATGGGTTCTGAAAAGCATTACATGATGCAGACCTGTGACCTGGACTTACTGCTGCTGCCAGCTCAGCGACCCTAGGGCCCATTGGTGTACTCCATCAAGCACTATGGTGATTTTGATAAGATATTTTAAAGCTTTTCAGGGGAAATGTCTGCACAAGCCATTTGAAGTAGAAATATGTTGAAAGCAAAACAGAATTTATGGCAACTTCAATTTAAACAAAAAAATTTATTGAAGTAATTTTATTAGGAATTTTCTCATCTTTAATCATCGACCATAAAATTACAAAATAAAAAAAAGCCAAATAGCTTACAGGTTCCCTAGTGTGAGATCAGTCCAGCAACAGATATATCCTCTGATTGGTATGTGGTTATACATTGGGAGAGTAGGGTCATGGCTTGTGGTTCTTACCGTCCTTTGCCTTAACATGTGTATTAATCTGCAGTCACCAGATCTTTGAGGGTCACCTCAGAGCCAGTGGGCTTTAGGTGAGCCACTTCCTTTTGGACAGTCCTGAACTTGGCCCTAGGAGTTCCCAGGTTGTCCTCTCTAGACTGATCTGGGGGTTCTTACACATGTTATTATTGAGAGGACTGAGTTGCCAATGGGACCATGCCAACACGTGTTACTGCGTTGCTGGTTGGCTTATTGCCTGGATAGTTACTCACTGTCAGAAACTGTGCCTGCAGCCTTAGCATGCTACACTGCTCTTAACTAGTTAGGACTGAATCAAGCCACTGGGCAAAAAGTTCCTCAGCCTCAACACAAACAGGCAAAGTACATGTGCATTCTTAACCCATTACAAACTAGCTTAAGTATTTGATGAGAACATGGTTAAATCTTGCATAATCACCCTCCCTCTCCCACAACAGGAATTATGAGGCTAGAGTAGATCAGTGTCCTTACTAAGAGATCAGTAACAGGATCACAGATTGGTTGAGGTTGGAAGGGACCTCTGGAGGTATCTTGTTCAACCCCCCTGCTCAAGCAGGGCCACCTATAGTGCGTTGCCCAGGACCAGGTTTGGATGGCTTTTGAACATCTCCAAGGTGGGAAACTCCACAACCTCTCCCGGTAATGTGTTCCAGTGCTAAGTACTTCACAGGAAGGTGCCAGAAACCCTTCCAACTTTAGGTAGCAGTTCCACCTAAATTGCAGTAATCAGAGATCATTTTATATAAAGACACAGAAAGGTCTGAAATCTTTTAAAATTCTCATACGACTGGATATTCTTGCGATCTGTATGTAGTATAGCCACTCCAGCTCTTTCCCTGTTTTTTGTTTTTCAGTTTGTTTTTGTTTAAAGAGCTTTTGGCTTTGGTACAACAGCTGGTAGTTCAGAAATAGACCAATTGAGACTGATTAATGTGCATACTTATGACTACTAGAGCAAGATATCAGATATGTAATAGGTTTTTCATTATGTCAAGTCTTTAAGTCAACAATGGATGTCCTTTAAAAAGGTCTGCCCTGTTTGATGAATGATTAGAGCCTGTGTTGCACAGAAAATTGAACTGGACAATAAAGTCTCTTCTGGCTTAAAAACCTGCAAGTTCTAAATCTATGTTCTGTGACAATGAGTTGTATGGGTTAACTATGGTTCATTATGCTTTGTATAGCATACATGACATACTTCCATTGATCAGGTTTGAATTTATGGTCTTGTGGCATAATTTTATGTGTTCTGCTTTTTGCATTGTGGGATAAGGAAAACGCAAACACTTAATCTCCTTCTTTTGATCGGCCTATATTTTAAATTTGTCTTTCAGGTTCTTTGATGTTTCCTTTTCTTAGGTAAAAAATTCAGTCCTCACAATCACTGTAGAGAAAGAATTTTTCAGTGCACCTAGCTATTCTTATCACCCGTCAGTATACACCTCATGATTCTCCTCCTAAGAGAGTATAGTATACAACTGCCAAATAAGCTGCTGTAACTGATTTTATAGACTGTTGTGCATACTGTTCTCTGTTTTATTCCTCTATAACATTTGTTTGTCTTTTTTGGAGGTGGTTTTTTTTGTTGTTGAGGTTTTTATAGAACTGTCTACAGGTGTTTTTCATGTGTTGGTGCAATTTTAAACTCAGTAAATATTGGGTAGTTCCTTTCAGTATTCATGATACTTGCCTATTCTACCAAGCCACTAATTTTCCTGCTTTGGGTTTGCTGTTTTTAAGTTCTTGTCCATCTTTTGTTGTCGTGAGTTATCTAACTAATTTTGTTTCTTCTACAAATTTTGACATATCTGTTTGCTGCTCCTCTGGGTGAGTGATACCTCTATATTCCAGTTCTGATATGGACACTCTCTGTTTCATTTGATTCTTTTATAATGATCAGACTTGAACACTTGTTATTAATGGTCATTATTCTTTTTGTCTCCTGATTTCTAGTCTCCATGCTACTTTATCTTCCAGTGTTCTTTTTGCTTCCTAAAAGGTTTTTGTGAGACCACGAAACAGTTACTCTAAATGCAAAAACAGAAACACAGATTTTAATCTTTCCTGTGCTTTATGCATGGGGTTTTATGCTGTGTTGAGGTACATAGAAATCCATCTTTAAGATGTGCATAGAGAGCTCTTAACACAAGGATCATAGGATCAGCAGCCAGATCTCCTTGATTCAGTCAGCAATAGACTATCTGCTGATAACGTAGTTCATTTGTTTGAAATCCCAAGCACAACTTCCCTGGAAGTGTCCTGGAATTTTGTCCTACCTGAGAGTTCACTGAAGGAAACTTTAATTTCAGCAGTCAATGGAGATTTGCCTTGGGGATATCACACAGATCGTGGTATCTTCAGATGCTTATTTTCTGATTTGACTTTTTAGGGGTTTAATGCTAATGGAAACTGAAAAAAAAATGTGGCACTATAAACCAGAGGTAGTTTTCTGGAGGATGTGACAGATTTCCAGCATTTCACCCATTTACTTCAACTTAAATCTGTATTGATTTGTGTGAAGATGACATTGAAGAATTGGAGAGAAAAAGCTGTAGTTCTGCTGCTCCAGCATTCATGTCAGCCTCCTGTTTAGATCTGTTTCATTCCACATGAGCTCTCCCACCATTTGTGCTGCTGTCGTAGCTGAGACCTTTGCAGTAGTTCATCGCTGACATGACCAATCTTCTGTCACATAAGCTTCTTTTTTTCCTTTTCTTTTCCTCAAGGAGAAATTGTAAGTGAAATACAGTGCTTTTTGGGGAAAGCTTTTCTTTTCAATGTGACTTCAAATTCATTTCGCTGAGGACAAACCAAAGATGCATGTTGAAGATGTGTATCTTACACTTAAAGATTTAAGCATTTGATTTTTGGACAAGAGGTTATTTGATTCACAATGTTGATCAAGTCTCCTTGAAGTTCCCCCCTGATGAGCTTTGTCTTTGTGGGTGATAAAGTTTCAGTGGGTCTGAAGAGATGAAATGTGATGCTTGCTTCTTGATCTAGAGCTGTAAGTTTTCTCTTTAGTTTTTTCTCCAAGTTACTGAGAATCCTACCAGTAAAAAACAAGACCACATGTTTTGGGTGGTTGCTTTTCTGTTCTCTGAGAAGCCAGCATAGAGAGAGAAGAATAGATTTTAGATCTGTGCTATAATGTGCGTTGCTAAGAAATTTGCAGAATTTATTGAAGTGCAGTGGCTTCTTGCCCAAATACATTGCACTGCTGTATTTAAGCTGCAAAGTAAACAAGCTACACATAACTGATGTTGTGTCATTTCCTGCCTGGATGAGATGGAGTTGCTCAACTGGAGATGGAAGAATACCTCACTCTCAGAGCCTTCTGGATATGAGCTTGACATTATTGTAGAACCCAGAAGTACTGATAAGTGAACTGAGTGCAGTGATTTTGGGTGTGTGTCTTCAGCCAAGGAGACTCTATGGTCTGTATAGTGGCTATAAAACCCAGACAATGCCATTTTGGTGCTCTTCTTCCTTGAGCTCAGTTTTGACTATCTATATCATCTCCAAGCTGACATCTTCCAAGAGTGGACATCATGATGATAACAGCATAGCTGTGGGTGCTGAAGTTGTTACTCACTGGGGAACAGGTTACTCACAGAAGGGATTCAGACTGTACTCTTGGATCTCTGCCAGGATCTTGCTTCATCAGGTGAGATGGTAATGTCTCACAGCTGACAGGAGAAAAATCATGGTAGAGGAGAAGGAGCCTGCTGGTCCAAAGAAAATGTTCATTTGTAGAGCTATGGTTTTGATGTTTTGATAGATTTCTAAACGCATTTTCTTTAAATGCCACTGCTCATTACCACTCCTCAGTATTACCACTGTTGGTGATAAGTGTATGTAGGACAAGTTCAAGTGCCATTGTCTAGTTCCTGGAACTGGAAGATAAGATAGTCAGCCTCTCAGGATGTCTTGAGCAGAGCTGCTCCCAGATAGCTTTTATGAGGAGCCAGTGGTGCTGACAACACTGGACATATGTAAGGAAGAGATGGTAGTGGAAGTTCTAGGAAGGGCAGAAAGAAGATAAAAATGGAGCAGCAACTCATAAAGGAACAAACAGGAGGTGGACATGTTGGCAGCGGCTTCCGAAAGGTAGTTGTGGAGGCTTGAATGTCTCTGGGTCAGTATGGTGCTGTACAGGGGAGGACATGTTTGCTGTTCAAGTGTTCATGGCCAAATGCCTTTTTTTTCAATTTTTTTAGACTGCTTACCAGAATGTCTTTGGCAGATCTTGCTGCGCTCTGCAGGTCAGGTCTAGAGTTACTGGTTATGACAACTGTGATGGCTGACATCTGTTTGCTGTGTAGGTTCCTTTTAAAGGGTGGTGGCTCAGCTGTAGAAAGGAAGGCTAGTGTTTGTCGCATCCTAAGGTACACTTGGCTTAGTAGAACCCTCGGAGCGGGAGACTGTGCCAGCTGGAGTGCAGGGTAGGGCAGTCAGTGAGGCAAAAAGGATGAGGGACTGCCACCATTGAGTAAGAAGCTGGAAGAAAAAGCAGAAATTTGGAGTCTCCTGAGAGAAGACAATAGCACAAACACAGCTGAAGCTTAAGGAATAAAAAGAGAGGATTCTCTGTGTCTCCTCAGAAATGACCCTACAGAGTTTTCTGCAACCCCGGAAATCACAGAGTTGCTGGAATAAGAGCAAGCCTGAAGAAATGAACCATTTTCAAGGACATGTGAGCAGAGAAAATTTGGTTTACAAAACCTTAGTTATTTATTTGTTTATTTATTTATTCCATTTTATCCGCCAGATGTGAGTTTTCCTTCTCTATGTTCCCTTATTCTGCTTTGTGTTCTAATAAAGATTTTTTTTTAGATTTGAAGCCCATTTGGTGTTGGGGTTCTCTCGCAGCTGTGCAGTTGACCTATTTGACTGATTTCCTGATGAGTCAGAAGCAAAGATCTTTCTGTGGTTGCATTTGGGAGATAATCACTGCCCTAATAGTATTGCAAATTTTCAGTACCTTTGGGCCACATTCTGAAGCTAACCCCCCCAGTGCAGGTTATACATTTTGCTGGTTGGATAGAATGTCTTTGCTTAGCAGAGACTAAAGGCTCAGCATTCCACAGTACTTACAGGTCATCAGTAGTGTCTGTAACATGTTGGACTCAAAGGCTAAATAGTTTTTGATCTAAAATCAAGATATGTAGAAAGTAGGACAAAAGATAACTTTAGAGATAGCCATTACTTAGGATTTAATTAATAATTAATGCAAGTTCCTTTCTGATGAGAGTGTGGAAGAAGCGGACTGATTTATAGGAGTTGCAGCAAGGAAAGGATTAAATTTGCGAAAGAGAATAATTCATTGTGTGGAAGAAAACACTGTAAATTGAAGAAAGAGATGTGGGAGAAACAAACAAATGATATACAGACTCTGACTTTGACAGAGCAGGGAAAGGATAGGGAACCCAGCATGAGACCAGTTCTGAAATGTAAGCTGCATCTGGCTTGTGCATGACTTGAAAGAAAAGTGATAAGGGGTTAGCAAAGGGAAATGGTGGAGATTGTCAAGGAGAGGTATTTTGTATTTCACAGTGGAGTTAGTCATTGTTACTGACTTGGTTTTAGGTGGGCTGTACAGGGCAGCTAGAGCCTGAAAGCAAGGAGAAAAGAAGACATCTAAAATATTCAGATTTTAGTAAGAATGTTATTGCAGAGAATGATCTTAGTGATGACATGTGAGACTTTGGAGGAAACAGAGACAGCTCCTACCTGGATATGGGGAGATATGAGTAGAGAAGGAGTTTCCAGGGTAGAAGGGAGAATAGAGATAATGTCTTTGGAAATCAGAAGAAAAGGAAATGGAATCAGTGATATAAACCTGAAATATCAGTATTGAGGAGGAACTATTAAGAAAAAGCTGCTTACATATATAGATACCATTTTGCAAATAATTCAGGTGAGGATAAAATTTAGGAATAGTGCGTAAAATGTACAAGTTCATTAGAAGAGTTGTGAATTTAGAAATGTGAAGTCCTTCACAAGTCCTCCACACCAAATAAAGATTCTGGGTCATTAAAAAAAACCAATTTATATAATGAAAGAGCACTTCAACAACCAAAATCCTTTAGGAAAGGATGGAGAAAGAATATGGATTTCCAGGAATATTTTTCTACCTATCTGCCTGTTCTTATCTGTGTCAAGCTGTCATTTTCAGGAGTCCTGGCACTTTTGAAAATCCTGTTCCCTGTCAGTGGATTTTGACACTCCATTTCCATCAAACCTTTCTGTCACTGTCTTCTCTAGATTTGGCAAAACGCAGGCATTTTCTCATTCCTCTTCAGCCATACATCTCTGCCTCCCACGTTCCTCTATGCCATATTAGATTTTTAGTTTCCTGACCTGATGCAGGAAACTAAAAACTTCCTTCTCTCCTATATGTGTGTGTGTGTGTGAGTGTGAAAGCTTTACAAGACTACTCCTTTCTTATGTTGTATGAAGGTTGTTTTGACTGCATTAACTTGCCAACTGTAGCCTAGCCTTTTTGTCATTCTCTTATAAACAGACACTTGAGATTAGAGTCCCAAAGAAATTTTTGGCAATATCCTTTCTGGAATCCATGCATCAGAGTGAATGGCCAGGTTTTCCACCTGGTGCACGGGAGAGAAGGGCACTGAGAAATAACATAGCCATAAGCCAGTACAGTGGTTGGGAAACCTTAGCCTGTAAAAATGACAATGGGTAGGCGTGATTGTGTCTCTCACACACTGGAACACCTGGGTTAGGGATTGAAGCACAGTGCCTTCTTCCACTCAGGTCTCACAGCAAGTTGGAGCTGCAAGATGTTTGATTAGGGTGAAAGGCAGTTAAAGAGGCAGCAATTGTGTGCGTTTGGGTGTGTGTCTGTAGGAAGACTATGACCAGACTCTGCATGATGGTAGAATGAAGATGGTCACAGATGTACCTGGCATGTAATTTGCAGCAGTATCTGTATTTGTGACTGCCATTTACAAGTCTGATCTGATACAACTATGAAAGACATCCATGCAGCAAGAGGTTTGCAGCTGAGCCTTAGCAATCTAGCTAGGATCTAGACAGGAGGGCATAATATTGTGCTTTTCTTACAACGATTTCTCAAATATCTAATCCACAAGTACAGGATGTATAGCCTCATGGGCCTGGCCCTGAAACCTCCTGTTTTTCTCCACTTACGTGTATAGCCAATAGTTTCTGAAAGGAAGTTTCAGATTCAGCTCTTCAGTGTATTTTCTTATACATAACCAAATCTTAAATTCTAGTATAACCTGATGCAACTGTACTAAACATGCAGATTCTCTGCTAAATGTGTAACTATCGCCTTTCCTGTGGCTTCCTCAGGTCTTGGACTTAAACTGGATGTGTACTTTTCTTTTCTCTATTTGTATAACAGCAAAAGCGGAAACTGAGACTTTACATCTCCAACACATTTAATCCTGCAAAATCTGACGCTGACGACTCTGATGGCAGCATTGCTTCATGGGAGCTGCGAGTGGAGGGGAAGCTCCTGGATGACGTATGATTTACCTGTGCTTCACCGGGGCTGGCAAGGACCTAGGGATTGTCCTGTGGGGTGGTGGACTTTACTGGGGACACCAACTCAGATGAGACATCTCTGAATGTCAGCATTGGCTTGTTGATGCTGGGAAGGTCCCAAGTCCAGCCAGAGGGAGGGATAAGGCCATAATGGTAATATTGGGGAGGGGCAGGGAGGGCAGCAGGAAATGGAGCAGACCTGAGGACAGGACAGGTAGGAGGAGGTGGAGAGAACAGGCCTGAGACAATTCCCTTAAAAGATATGGCAGGGTTCAGGTCATGAGAAGTGTGATAAATCAGGCCTACAGCAGGCGCTGATCCTGTGAAGAGTAGGATAACAAGGAGAAGCAAGTAGTTCATATTCCTAGGGAGGACAAGAGGATGGATGGATGGTCAGAGCAAGAATGGAAGAAAACTTTTATCATTCTGAAGTCCTCCGAAACCTCAGTGATGGATTTAGCTTTCTTCAGGGAAGACTGGACTTTCCTAATAAAGGTGTCACCTATTTGAACAGGCTTGACAAGCTAAGTGTTTGATAGGGTAAACAGATGGAGAACGTGCATGTATGGAGAGGGCAAGGCTTTCAAGGCATGTCCGTCTGTCTGGAGATAACTACATGAATCAGAATCATAATCTTACTGGAGGATGAAGGGGTGACAAAGTGCAATGTCTAGAAATTGAAGTTAGACCAATTCAGTTTAGAAATCAGAGTATATATTTTAACAAAGAAAGAGATTCTTTAGTGAGAATAATAGCTTCTCAGTTACTGGCAAATTTTAAATCAAAAGGTGGTGTATTTCTAAAAGATTATCTGCATTAAATAAGAAATTCATTGAAATCCTGTGGACTCTATTCTATGTAAATAGAATAGAATAGAATAGAATAGAATAGAATAGAATAGAATAGAATAGAATAGAATAGAATAGAATAGAATAGAATCTGAAAGTCAGATCATCTGAATATAGACCTCCCAGTTTTTGACAGCAGGAGCAGTGTAGTAAACAGCAAATACCAATAATTAAATGGAAATGCAAAATGTAAGAGAAAATACTTTTACTTAGATTTACTGTCATGATAAATCAGAACAAGAAATTAGCATTCATCAAACAACCAAGCTATTAAAGGTATGCAGTGCCTTTAGAATGATAGAATGGTTTGGGTTGGAAGGGACCTTACAGACCATCTAGTCCAACCCCCCTGCCACGGGCAGGGACACCTTCCACTAGCCCAGGTTGCCCAAAGCCCCGTCCAGCCTGGCCTTGAACACTGCCAGGGAGGGGGCAGCCACAGCTGCTCTGGGCAACCTGTGCCAGTGTCTCACCACCCTCATTGTAAAAAAAGTCTTCCTTATATCTAATCTAAACCTACCATCTTTCAGTTTAAAAGCATTGTCCCTTGTCCTGTCACTATGGGCCTTGGTAAAAAGTCTCTCCCCATCTTTCCTGTAGCCCCTTTAAGTACTGGGAGGCCGCTTTAAGGTCTCCCTGGAGCCTTCTCTTCTCCAGACTGAGCAACCCCAATTCTCTCAGCCTGTCCTCACAGGGGAGGTGTTCCCTCCCTCTGATCATTTTCATGGCCTCCTCTGGACCCACTCTCACAGGTGACATATTCACGTTACGAGCCAGTCCTTTCCAATAACACTGAGAGTCAGGGAAATCTTCCCTTCAGTGTGCAGTGTTCCACCACTGTTGAGATTTTTGCGTCTTGCCCTGCATTTGTCAGAGGGAAAACTCAATTAGATTGATCACACTTGTGGCCTATATGGGAATTAATGTTCAAGAGAAAGAGAAAGCCTGAGAAGGAAACATAGAACATAAGTCAACATACTCAGCCTTAAACATTTCTGTTTCTTCTGATTGTATAGCTCAGCAAACAGAAACGGAAGTTTTCATCTTTTTTTAAGAGCTTGGTTATTGAACTGGACAAAGATCTTTATGGACCTGACAACCATCTTGTGGAGGTAAGAAGGTCGTGCACCCTTTGCATACAAACCTGATACTAGCACAGATAAACAGCTATGTGCCCATTGTCTGCTGTGTTCAAGTTACCTTGCACTCATTTAAGGTCTTTCCAAGTTTTCAAAATTCCATTCATTTTAAGAGCATTTATTAAACAGAATCTATATAGTCTAAAAACACAGATGTGATAGTGATGTAGTGCACATCTTAGAACAGAATGTATGAAATGATGAAAAAATTGTGCACATTTTTCCTAACAAGTAAAGCATGCTAACAGCAGAACAGATTGTGCATTAATAAGCTGAATTGTAAGGGCAAAGCAAGAAATTATTTGGGGTGGTTTTGGTTAGGGTTTTTTTTTTTTGAATTGCAAGGTCTTCAGAAGGCTTATACTTGTCTTCTTCTTGCATAGTGTATTGTACAAGATGTACCTCCATGGACACCAGTGTAAAAGAGACTGACCGTTTTACTTGTTTTTTCCTTTGGCAGTGGCACAGAACTCCCACAACCCAGGAAACGGATGGCTTCCAGGTGAAAAGACCCGGTGATGTCAGCGTGCGCTGCACATTACTCCTCATGTTGGACTACCAGGTCAGTGCACTCACTGCTTTTGGCTTGGAAAATACAGCCATTGGGACATAGTGCAACAGAACAAATTCGTCCTGTCACATACATCAAAAAACAATATACTTGGACTCAGAATCTCACATAGTCCATAGTCCAAACTGACAGATTATTTAAAATTTAAAGGGGACACATCAAGTAAGTTTCTATTATAGTCTAGCAAAATATTGTTCTTGGCACTATGATAATTACTATTTTTATTTCCCACCTGCAGAAGGAATATGAATTTCCACCACAGGCTTCTTAGAGAAGAGTGAAATAAATTGCACATGAGTTATGTGTGTGGTCCTGTACAGAAATTGAAAGGAGTGGTTCTTGCTAGTGGTAGCTGAACTAGCTGTGTAGGTGTGGCAGCCTGTTTTTCAGAGCAGACCGCACAGCTTTCCTGTTTTGTTAAATTTGGATTACATTGTCACCCTAATCTGGTATAAAACAACACTGCCCTACATGGGTTAGACTTGCCGTTACTCTTAGGCCTTGTTAGGCATTCCTGCTTCCTCTCTTTTGTCAGTATTAGTTCTGTTGTAGTAGTATTTGTGGGCTGAGCACAAACGAGTCAGGGAACTGATCCATTTGAAAGCTAACAAAACTTACTTTCAAATCAATTCCCTGATCCCAGTCACAGGAAACAAACCAATAGGCAAAAATTAGGTTATACTGCCTTGAGATAGAATATAAAAGAGGTTCCTGGGCAGTTTCAGACTGTTGCTGTTGTAAGCTCTTGTAAGGCTAAGCTGCTTCAAAAAAACACTTTCCTTTCAGTTGCGGGTGTGCACTGCTACAGCCTCCATACTCTTGGCACGCATGATGGAGATGTGCCGTTGTGGAACTCAGTAATCTGACTGAAACCATCCCTGAAAGAAATGTTGCTGTCTTAAGAAAATTGATAAAAATGCACTGCTGAGAGGAGATGAGATTTCCCTTTTCAATGGCAGTTCAGTCTCAGATACATTTTGATTGTATAACTTAAAGAACTCATTCTGTGCCATTCTCTTTCCCCTCCATGCAAATAACATCTATCAAGGATAAAGACATTTAACAGAGAGAAAATGTTACTAATTTTAGGGAGTGTATGAGCTAACTGAAATGCTGATATAGCCAGTGAGAACCTTTACTATTAAGACAATATAATGATGTTTGTTGTGCTCACATTATTATAAATTTATGCTTTAAAATAGATGTTCTCTTATACTTAAGTCTTGATTTGTTATTGGGTGTCCTGGCACCCAACAGAGTAATCCTTGCCTAATAATGTGGCAAATATTAAACTTGAGTATGGGTACACACTTGAAGAGGCACCAAATTCCAGAGTATCCAAGGAACATATATTACTGGAGATGCAGAACAGGGTAGTTGAAGAGTTGTATCGCAGAGGTCAAGAGAAGTAAATTTTCTGGTATGCAGCAGAATGGTGGGAATGTGCCTGAAAAACAGAGTTCCAAGGTACTTTGTTGATGTGAGGCAACTGAACAGTTATTAGCAACAGTAGAAGCATCGTCATGACTTCGTTCTCTCTTTTTGTGGTTAAACTCCAGTAGGTCAGGGGAAGGACCATTCTTTTTCTTCTCCCACTCCCTAAAGTCAAATTATACATCCATGTTGAAAAGGAAAATTTTTTCCTGAGTCTGCATGCAAGTTGTTATTATCTAAAGCATGTGATACAGATAGTCTGTGTGCACAGCACGTGTAAAGTGTCCCTCTTCCTTTCCAGACCCTAGGCATAGTTCTTCCAGAGCACCAACAGTGGTACACATCTGAGCATCTTGTATTTTTGCAATCTCTGCCACTGCATGGGGTGCTTCTCCTGAGGAACAGAGTCCCTTGAGAATTAAAGCTGAAACTTCACAGCTGTGTATTTATCTGCGCTTCTCTCTATTGCCATTGCCATCTCCTCTTTCTGTTACAGCCTCCACAGTTTAAACTGGACCCGAGATTAGCCCGTTTGCTGGGGATACACACACAGACCCGATCAGCCATCATCCAGGCTCTCTGGCAGTACATCAAAACAAATAAGCTGCAAGACTCCCATGATAAGGAATACATTAACTGCGACAAGTACTTTCAGCAGGTAACTCCTTTTTGGACACAGTAGCTCTTCAGAGGCAAACTGTAATATTCATCTGCAAATTTTGAACGGATGAAAATGTCTGATTTTTATTTTCCCTTAATGATTTGCAGTATCTTCAGTACTGAATGGCTTTCAAGAGTCACTACAACAAACATAATAAGCACACTCTCCATGTGCCTCTGTTGTCAAAAAACCACATCTGGTGGTTCAGCACTCCCACATAAGTTGTGGCCTTTTCAGGAAGGAGGACTTTCTCTAATTGTTTCACTGTATTGATTTACTGTTTTTTTCCCCCAGTGTATCATTTTGTACTAAGGAATGTGAAATATCTACTGATTCTGATTGCCAAATCATATGTAGACCTGTTTTCTTCCCTTCTCTTTCCCTGTTTATGAAGGGCAGAAGGCATGGAAGATATAATTAGAAAAGCTATTTTTTCCTAAGTCTGCTTCAGATTATAAAATACCCTCAATGATCTGCACGATGTTTTGAAAGTAGTATGTTAAGACTTTTTGTCTTTCACAACGACCTCTAGAATCAACCAAGAAGGCCACTTAAAAGCATCTTCACCTTCTCTGTAAATATGATTATATTTATTTTGTAAAGTAATGTGATCTGAGCTGTCACTATTTTAATTGGCTTTGTTTTTCTGTAGCTTCAGGCTTACCTGATTTATTTTGAAAGTACCCAAAGGTAGAGTTTGTGACATATTCCCACTTAGGGAAAGTACTTGCAGTTATAATAAATGAATAATGTTTTAGTGAGCATTGAAAGTAAATGATGCAATGAAAATTGTGTCCAAGTTTTCTTTTTAAGCTTTTATTTTCTGTTACTAATTTACAACTGTTTAAAGTGACCAATGCTTGAGATAAACTTAAAGGCAGCACTGGGTTTTTCCACATTTGAAAATATAAAATACAACAAAATATTTGTGAGATTCATGGGTATTTTTAGGAATATAGAACCAAAGTGATCTGGATTATGTAGTCACTTTTTGTTTGTTTTTTGGATTTTTTTGAGAATTACAGCATGCAGTCTTTTTCATATATAGTAAAAATTCCATCTTTAAACCACGTAAGAATTTTTGGCAAAATTACAAAACTGTTCGCTCTGTTGCTTAGACGATTTGATTTCCATTCCCTATGTATCTATAGCCAGTTTAGACTCAGTTTTGTTTGTGCCATCCTGAAGAGGAAGTGGAAAAGGGGAGGTGAAAAACACTGAAAAATCATGAGCAGAATGGAAAAGGTGAAGGAGGAGTAATTATTATTTATTTTGGTAAATAATTAGAGGCCATCAACTGAAACTGGCAGGTAGCAAATTAAAAACAAACAAAAGGAATTGAACATAGTTAAACTTTGGAACTCCTTGCAATAGGACATTACAAATGCTAAAAGTGTATATAGGTTCCAAAATTGACAAACCAATGGAAAAAAAAAATCTTCGGCTGTTATAAATGCCAAGTAATTGCAAAGCTGTGGAGATTGGGAGATTTTCTGGGGGGAAGAACTAGTACATATTTCTCCTGTTCTTATATTTTTCCTTTAGTATCCACTTTTGGCTACTGTTGAGGGCAGGATAGTGTGGTAGATGTCTGATTCAGTACAGCAGTTCATACCTTACTTATGGTAAGCCTTCTCACTTAGATTAGTCAGATGAGAGAGTTGAGAAGTAGCAGATTCCTTTTCTAGAAGACTGAACCTCACTCCCTCGAAGAGCTGGCTAATCTGGAATAGTTTCATAAGAATGCAGTGCTTGCATAGATTTAAATCATAAATGGGATTGATTTGAGTGTTTCCATTTTTCCTTAAGTCTCTGGCAAAATTGTCCCAAGGAGCTAATCTTGCTTTCAAAACTGATGTTAGTGTATAGGAAAATTAATCCCATTAAATCAAATGAAACATTTCATGATGAGTTTTTTGGTTTTCACCCTAATACTCTAAGATTGAGATATGGAGGGTAAAGGAATTGAGTTAGGAATGCCTTCCAGTCTGATGATATTTCTGTAGACTATATAGTTTTTGGCATGTAACTCCTGGAAAAAATCATGGTCATAGCTGGAAGCACACAGATCACTTAGGGGAGCAGTACGTAACACATCAGTGTCTCTAGCGTTCCCTTGTAGATACGGGTCTTCTCATTTGGTATGCCAGCTTTTCTAAATCCTGTGCTGGTGTGCTTGTGGTGATATTTAATGACACAACACAGTGCAGACTAAAAAATGATCACTGAATGAGTTACTTCACACAGCAGAATTACTATAGGCATGTACGCTTTCAGAGCCAGTGGTTATAAGTTTAGACCATTAACTCCAGTTAAGTAGGAATGTGAGAAGGTTTAGGAAAATTCCATCTAGCCCTAGTTTCCAGGTTCCCACTCCTTCTCGCACTGTTGTGTGTCCTTGCTCCCGTTTCCCTTCCTAAGGCTCTCGTCTCTTGGGCATTCACGTTAGGAGTTTGACATGAGCATTGAGCCAGTGGTGACAGCAGATTGGATGGAGTTTGGTATGCAAAGATTTTGAGTGGAAATTACACAGTGTTTTCTACCAAGTGTCAGAATTCAGAACTGAAATAAAGAGTGAGTTGCAGACTCAGTAGATTTGGTTACTTCCTTGCTCTTTAGAAACTAGCTGGCTGAATTCCTGGATGCAGATAAGTCCAGCAAATTAGACAGATTTTAGAGCTGATGAAGAAGGGTCCTTCTCTGTTTAGAAACACTGTTTACGTCAGCTGGGGAATTTGAAATCCACTGTGTTACAAGCAAAAGCAAGAAAAAAGGTCCAAAGATATTTCAAACCCCAGAGCTGGCTTTTAGGTATTCCTGCTATCAAATTCCCTCACTCCAGAAAATGATGGATTTCAGGTGATAGTCTGTCTGAGGAACCACAGCATCCTAGTTGAACAGTCTGACTTTGCATGTCCATCCTACAACCTGACAGTCCATTCTTTTCAACCCTGCCTGCATCCTTGGTCTCTAGAGCTGCAAAGCATTCTTCTGTTTATAGATACACTACTACAAGTAGTATCTCTTGTCTATCAGGTGGAAATAGTTTCCCTAGGAAGCATTTGCATTTGTATAGAACTCAACATTTTTACAAATTACCTCCACATAACAGCACATTTTAAGGGAAATGTTAATATATAGATAGTTCGGGGGTTTTTAAAGTCACTTTAAATGGAATATCTTTAGAGAAAAGCCTACTTACCTATTCAGAGCATCAAAAATCCCAGTAGGGAAAAAAAGGCTGTAATAATTATATTTCTGAAAGCTCCAGGTGTAAGGAGTGCTCCTAGATTCATGGCAATGCACTGCAATTACTCACAGAAAATTTCCAAAAACTACAGATTTTGATCTTTTCAAAAGGTTGGTGGTTTTTTCTGAATTCAATACATACTTAGCTTCTGGACCACAGTAAAGAGAAGGTAACCATAAGATGTTGATTGGAAAGGAGTGGATCCCTTCCAAGAGGCTGTTTAGGTCTTGGTTAAAAATAAGTAAAACCATGTTGACTTTTAAAATTTTCCTTAATATTAAAAAAAAAAAATAATTGCAAATGGTTTTAAAATCCAAAAATGTTTTCTTGTATTTTTCTTTAGCACAAAATATTGCAGGAAACATGCCTTGGGAAAAAAAAAAAAAAAGCAGACTGTTTTATATTTCCTGTGGTAAAAAAAAAAAGTTTTCTTTATGATATGCTGCTGCTGACCCTTAGTGAGACAAGTGTTCACTTCTCTCCCATTATTGATACAGTTGATCCTGATGATCCATTAAAGTGGCCTGAGCCCTTCAGCAGCTAAACCAAAAGTGGGACACCTAAAATTGTCATAATCTGCTGCATCTGTCAGCTAGCCCAGATAGTTAAGTACAGCAGCAATTTGCAGGGACAAAAGTGATGAAAAATTTATTCTGTGCAAGGAGCCAGAATTATAGCTTTCAAAATCACCTTCCTTTTGAACTGTCGATTTCTTACTTTCTCATTTAATTGCAAGTTAGGTTTTGGACAAGGATAACATGCTTTATTGTATTCCAGATCTTCGACTGTCCACGGCTAAAGTTTTCTGAAATTCCTCAGAGACTCACTAACCTGCTGCTGCCGCCAGACCCTATAGTGATAAACCATATCATCAGGTAAGCTGGTCGGTCCGCTCAGCACTGTCATGTGCAAAACACTCACTGTATAAAATACACAAACAGCTACAGTAGCAGGGACCAGAATCCAGTTTTTAATAACTTCCAGGTGAGTACCTTGGACTTTGTTCATTCTCTGTGTCATTCTGGTCTATATAATTTTGAATTATTTTCAATAGAATGGTACCAATTCTCTAGGCGTATGCAAAACAACTTATTTTTATCCCTACTAGAGTACCACTGAGAGAGTTAGTGAGGTTTCTTTCCAAAGGAGAAAGGAATGAGAGTTTGAATCCACTTAGAAGGGAAAAAAAGGAATTGAAATAAGATATTGTACATCATGGGCAATCATTGTAATCACTGAGTTATTATGTAAAATGTACAACAGTATTACAGTTTCAAATACAGTGGCCAGTCCATGCATGCTTTGTTGGGATTGGGTCAGCTGTTTGGGCATTAGTCTTATTCTAAGAAAGCCAAATAGTCAGAGATCTCAAGAGTTTTATGGTAAAGAATGTGTAGAGTCAGAGAAGGTCATTGTGACCAAGATACTGAGCTTCTGGCATCCTTGTCAAAACAGATGTATTTCTGGCATAGTAGATGAAATACAACTTTCAGCTATCTAGGGCACTTCCAGCACATGCCATATTTAAAGGAGAACTGTGTGTAGGGGGGAGGAGGATAAAGAGACTTTTGGGGATTGCAACCTTGCTGTTAAGATACTCTACTCTTTCCCAAGTTCCTCTGTGGTCTTGATCAAAACTCTGAATCTGGGTGTTTAAACATTATTGTTAATTTGAGCGTAATGATTTGATTTCCTACAGAATATTGGCAACAAATATTTCTGAATATGCTTAATATTGGTTTCTTTATTTAAAATTCGTAATATATGTGGTGAGAAGTTTATTACATAAGCTATAGAAATAAAATTTGCTTTTCGATTCATTTGAATATATAAAACAGAGTAATCAAAAAGCAGCTTGGCTACCATGCAAATTGATAGCTGTGTATATACTGTCATTGAAGACAACTCAGTGTCCTATTTGATTGACCAAAAAAAAGCTGAGGTTCTCAGAGATATATAGTCGTTGTCGGAGAAAAATGACAATGAACTGATGGTTAAGTTTCCAAGGGCAGAGAGATGGCAAAGAGGTTCTGGAGGCAGTATGTTTTCTGTTAGATCCAAGCTAAAGAGCAGGACCTTGTGTGTAGTACCATCCTCTGATACACGGTGTGCACCACACAGCGCCTGACAGCATTACACTGCTCTGACATAATGCTGTGGAAAGGGGAAGAATTAATTTCCTGACAATAGGGAATACTTTGCAATAGAGTCTTTGCAGTCTCAAGCTAAGCTAGAATAAATCTGGAAGTCTGGCACTGAATTTAAAGGAAGTGAGTAATTTTTAGACTCATGAAATCACAAAATACTGTACAGTAGAAGGCATCACAGGTGATCATCTAGAGCTCCACACTCCCAACTCAAAGCAGGTTCAAATTATATCAGGGTGCTTAGGGGCCTAGTCCAGTTGAGCTTTAAACAGACTCTTACAGGCCCTCTGCCCTGCCCCTCTGTGTTCAGTTTTTAAGAGTGAATGTACTGAAACAGTTTTGCAACTGCTTGTCATGGTCTAACCCCAGCCAGTAACTAAGCACCACACAGCCGCTCACTCACTGACCCACAGCGGGATGGGGGAAGAGAATCGGAAAGGTAAAAGGGAGAAAATTTGTGGGTTGAGGTAAAGACAGTTTAATAATTGAAATAAAATACTAATAGTAATAATAGTAGTAGTAGTAATAATAATAATAATAACAACAACCTATAATGAAAAGGAAAATAACAGAGAGAAATAAAACCCAAGAAAGACAAGTGATGCAAATGAAAACAATTGCTCACAACCAACCGACTGATGCTCAGCAAGTCCCAGTTTATTGCTGAGCATGACGTCCTATGGTGTGGGATATCCCTTGGGTCGGTTGGGGTCAGCTGTCCCAGCTGTGTCCCCTCCCAGCTTCTTGTGCAGTCCCAGCCTGCTCGCTGGTGGGGTGGGGTGAGGAGCAGAAAAGGCCTTGACTCTGTTAAGCACTGCTCAGTGAGAACTAAAACATCCCTGAGTTATCAACACTGTTTCCAGCACAAATCCAAAACATACCACCATACTGGATACTATGAAGAAAGTTAACTCTATCCCAGCCAAAACCAGCACACTGCTACAGGGAATTTTTCACCCCTAGTGATTTTAAATAAATGTGTTTTTAATTCAGATAAATCCTCAGGCCTGTCATTTACAATAAGGTCAACTAGATCACAATTATTCATTCTAGTTTTGGAGTATGTGCACAGAGACTAAAATCTGAAGTATACTAAGCTTGTTCTAGAAATAATAGCATTTTAGAAGCACTCTTCAGACACAAACCACCTCCCCCTTTTGAAAAAGAAAACAAAAAATGCAGTGGGATTGAAGTGGAAGTGAAATAGAGATGAACAGGAAGCCTCTAATCTTGGTAAATATTTCAAATATTAGGTAGACTGAAAGGGAATGCAGAATACAATTAAAAAATACAGAGTGTATAATAGTTTCTGATTTCTGCGATACCAAATGTACCAGATTTAAAACTGGTAGAAGTCAAATCTTCTTACCTGAGCTCAAGCTGGATCTGGAGGTTTTCTTGAGTTGCACTTCTTTTTGTAGCTGACACACCTAAAATCAGAGGTATAAAGAGAAACATCTGTGGGATTTCTCATTTCTGCAAAGCAGCAAGCCATCTCCCACAATATTAGCATTACACAAGTAGACTAGAAAACATAGCTCTCCAATATTCTCCTATTGCAAATAGATTAGTTCTTGATTTCCTCCTTTTGACTACCATCATGATTTAAAAAAAAAAAAAAAGAGTTCCTTATACTGAGTCAATTGCCAATGTGGCAGTGAGTTTCTGTTGCCTCTCATCCTACCGTTGGGCACCCCAAAGAGGAGGCTGGCTCTGCCTTTTCTTCACCATCCCCTATGGCAGTTGCACTCACCAACAGCATCTCCCTTTCCCCTTCTCTTCTTGAGGCTGGACAAACGGGGCTCCTGCAGCTTCTCCTGGCAGGCCTGTGCTCCAGCCCCCCGACATCCTGGTGGTCCTCTGCGGGCCTCACTCCAGAATGTCCCGTCTTTGTGGTCCGGTGCCCACAAGTCCATACGCAGCTTCACAAGCGTGGCGTAGCAAGAACAGCCTCTTTCCTTGACTTGAGGGCAACGCTTCTGCTAATCCAGCCCGTTTTGCAGCTGACCTTTGTCACGGCTGGCTTACCTCACAGACTCATTCTCCACTTGTTGTCCATGAGGACCCCCAGCTCCTCTCCTGCAAAACTGCTTTCCACCCAGTTGATGCCCACCCGTGCCACTGCAGGGCGTCATTCTGCCCCAGGAGCGGGACTCTCTGTTTGCCTTTGATGAACTCTACAACGTTGAGCTGCCATCCTGTTTCTGCAGCCTGTCAAGGTCCCTCTGAACAGCCGTGCTGCCCTGGCTCTGACGTTGGCTCGGGGACCTGGGAGGCGTGAGGACAGGACTTACCAGGAGAAACAGGGGCAAAGACAGCACCGGGTGCCTCGGCCTTCTCCATGGCTTTTGACATGAGCAGCAGAACCAGACCCAGACCCGGGTTTTCTGTAGTCTTCCTTCTGCTGCTGATTCATTAGCAGAAGGCCACAGCATCACAGAATCCCAGAATGGTAGAGGTTGGAAGTGACCTCTGGAGATCATCTGGTCAAAAGCCCTCGCCGGCTCAAGCAGAGCCACCTGTAGCCAGTTGGCCAGGAATGTGTCCAGACGGCTTGTGAATATCTCCAATGTGGGAGACTCCACAACCTCTCTGAGAAACCTGTGCCAGTGTTTCGTCACCTTTAAAGTAAAAAAGTGTTTCCTGGTGGTCAGACAGAGCCTCCTGTGTTTCAGCTTTCACCCATTGCCTCTTGTCCTGACACTGGGTACCACTGAAAAGATCCTAGCTCCATCTTCTTTAAACCCTCCCTTCAGGTACTGATAAGTTCCCTCCACCTCCTCACCAAGCCTGTTCTCTAGGCTGAACAGTCCCAGATCTCTCAGCCTTTTCTCATGTGTGTGGTGCTCCAGTGCCTTAATCATCTTCGTGGACCTCTGTGGAACTCTCTCCAGTAGCTCCATATCTCTCTTGTACTGGGAAACTCAGCACTGAACATGGTACTCCAGTGCGGCCTCACCAGTGCTGAGGGTAGGGAAGGATCACCTCAATCCACCTGCTTGGAACACTCCTACTGCAAATCCATCCATGGAAATTCTTCTGTTCCCCTACGTCTAACAAGCTCAATTAGATCATGAGCCAATTTTTTTATAACCTACAGCAGATGCACACAACCTAGACATTTCAAAAATAGTGTTCTAAAGTCAGCATTTTTATATTACGAGTGACAATGACTAGAAGATCTATTGGTCTGAAAAACTGTTTTCTCGCTAAGAAACTTTAGCCTAAAGGTAAAGTAAATGTTAAATCTAAACCCCAACAAATTAAATATAAATTTAGGATAGGACAAGCCAAAGAATAATACTGATATTTGTTACTGATAATACTTGTTAAAGATGAAAAAGTAAGATTCTTTGAAATATATAGGAAGTAGGAAGTCTACTGTTGAAACTGAGAAATTAATAAGGCTTAAAAAAACTGTCCTTGGAAGATAATCAGCTGCTTAAAGTCAGATAAGAAAAGAGATTCTTTTAATCAATGTTAACTTTAGAGATTAGGGAAGGTCCCATACCTGTGCAGTATGGGATTTGGAGGGCAGGTGGAAAGAGTCTGAAAAACTTTTTCACACGAAGGTATCAAATAGAAATAAATTTAACACACACTAAATGAGGAGTTGTAAATGGTTTTTAATGCAGGACTGTCATTAAATTGCCTAACTACCAACTGCTGTACCTTTGTACTCGGCACTGGCGAGGCCGCACCTCAAATACTGTGTTCGGTTTTGGGCCCCTCACTACAAGAAAGACACTGAGGTGCTGGAGCGTGTCCAGAGAAAAGCAATGAACCCAGTGAAGAGTCTAGAGGACAAGTCTTGTGAGGACCAGCTGAGGGAACTGGGGTCGTTTAGTCTGGAGAAAAGGAAGCTGAGCCACCTCGTGGCTCTCTACAACTACCTGAAAGGACGTTGTAGTGAGGTGGGGGTCGGCCTCTTCTACCAAGTAACACGTGATAGGACAAGAAGAAACAGCCTCAAGTTGCACCAGGGATGGTTTAGATTGGATATTAGGAAAAATTCCTTCACTGAAAGGATTATCAAGCACTGGAACAGGCTGCCCAGGGAAGGGGTTGAGTCACCATCTGTGGAGGTATTTAAAAGACGTGTAGACGTGGCACTTAGAGACATGGTTTAGTGGTGGACTTGGCAGTGTTAGGTTAATGGTTGGACTCAATGATCTTAAGGGTCTTTTGCAGCCTAAATGATTCTATGATTCTATACAATGTGTTATCTATTACTGAAATCTTCCTCAGTACCAGAGGGGTTATAGTTAATGAGATGCCAAAAAGATACCAGGACCAATCCTGGATATTGGAAGCCAATTGGTACCAACTGTGGTACAGAATGGCATTAACAGACATGATGTATTGGGGAAGAGTCAATATATCTTCTGTAACGGGAGGGCACGACTGGCTATATTCTTTGAAGAATTAAGCAGGCAACTTTACAGACAAAGTGGTGGTCTCCAAGTTCACTGCTACCTCTGAAGAAGTAGCTGGGAATCATTACAATGCTGCATAGCTGCCAAAACAATTACAATGCTAGGAATTATTAGAGAAGGAACCAAGAACCAAATAACATGTCGTATGTGCTCACATCCAGAATGGTAGTGTACAGTTCTACTCACCCTATCTCAAAAAAGATGCAGTCGAGCAGGTATTTACCACTGGGGACTGCTTTGGAGGCCAGGTCTCAGGAAGGTGTTAGACAGTTTAATGAAGACTATGTCCATTAGTAACTATTAAAGTTGACGGTGTGTACAAAAGCTCCAGCTCAAAAGTTTCTGAATTCTGCTGATGGAAGATGAGGGGATATGCTAGGATATACAAATATATAAAGATACCCTGTTCTTAAATTCTTCTCACAGCACCTGCAACAGGCTTTATTAAAGAGTGTATTCTGGGCTGGAAGGATATTTATTCTGATTCATTATGGCAGTTCTCATGTTCTTCTGTTATACTCTCCATAGTGTTGACCCCAACGATCAGAAGAAGACGGCTTGTTATGACATAGATGTAGAAGTTGAAGACCCATTAAAGGGACAGATGAGTAGTTTTCTTCTCTCAACAGCTAACCAACAGGAGATTACAGCATTGGACAACAAGGTACTAGCCCAGGAGTAAAGTATGACACAGCATATATACTCATTGTGTACCTTCATGTGGGTTTGGTGTCACACATCAAAGACATTAATTGTGAGACAGGGACTTCTCAATTAGGAATGAATCAGCCACATGCAATGGGAATACAAAGGGCGGAGTGGCATTCCCGCTCAGGATTTGATCCAGGGCCTGACACAGTTGTTGAGGTGATAGAAGCAGAGTTTCATAGGTAGTATCATGATTCCCCTGGCATTTAAGAGTCATCTGAACTGTTTTACTATAACTTCTTATTGAGAGGTCATGGTGTCTTGCTAAGTTGCTGTAAAACAAAGCTCAGAGAATCTCATACTCCAGATGTGTTTTGTGCAGGCACGGTTGCAGAACAGCTCTCTGCAGTAGGTGCAAATATGGATGAAATATGGCAGAAAAATCACTTGAAGCAGTTTGGCCGACTTGTTTTTGGTGTTCAAATAACAGTATCTGTCTTACAGCAGTGGGGAGCTCTGCAGGCTCTATTCGGGGTTCATGTCATGGGGACTGTTAGCCAGCTTTTGGCACATGTGTAAATGGCTGATTTGGCTTGGTAAGGATTAAATAAAAGTGGCTTCTCAGAGCAAGGGAAGAAGAGGTGTGACACTGTGGACCAGAGATTATTTATGTGACATACAGTCAGGCCCAGTTTCTGTTTGTTTACCTCTAATACAAACAAGTATGTTAAACTCTGGTCTTCATGTGATTTTAAAGGGGTTTGGACACTATCAGTCCTATGGATTCTGGTCACTGTTGCAGCATCTTTTGGTTTATGGCTCTTGAGAAAGGTCGTTTTCAGCAGGGCAGGTGCTCAGCCAGTTGCTTCCCAGCCTATATAGGCTTGCATGCAGCATGCACGGGATTATTCTGTTTCCAGCCCAGCTCACCTTTTCTCATGTCTGTATCACCTCTTTTTTGAGCATTTGCTACAGCAGAGGGCAAACTGCGATTGGTGAAGTTACTGAAGTCACTTCTGGGTGAACAGCCATCGACTGCTGCATTGTTATCAGCTGTACCATGTGTTGCTGTGCTGCCACAGAGTCCTCTAGTGGAAACTCGGTGCATGTCAGCAGATTTGTCTCCAGCAGGGCTACATCATTTTCCCAAATACCAAATGATTTTAAGTTGACAGCAGCTCCCTTCAGTTAACATACCACATAGTTGTGCCTACACTAGTGGCCTTGATGGCATAGCCAGATCAGGGAAGGATTATTTTCTCCCATGTCCCTGGCCACATTAGCTGTTCTGGCAAAACAGATGTATCCATCAAATTAAACAAGATAGGTTTACATTCTCAAACCAGAATTTTAGAGGAACCGGGTAGCAAAAGTTTACTTTTCTGTGTGTATGCACAAATGATTCATTAACTATCCTCCCACTAATGGTACTTGATTTTGTTGTTCAAGATGATTATGTAACGTTGACTTCTCTTTGGAGTCTTCATTCTTCCCTAATGGTTAATGCTCATTTCTTTCATAATATTTCTGAAGATATGGCTCACTTTCTGTAAACCTTCCATACTCCTGATTTCTCATTGTTCACACTCATTTTTGCAGCCATTGTGACTTTAATAGGCTTTCTTGTAAGAAAAAGTCTAGAAGTCATGGCTGTGATGTGAGTTCATTTAACATGGACTTGATCAGGCAATCACTAGAAATTTTAAGGATCACAGCAGGGTATTGAGGATACGATGATGAGTAACCAGGGGAATAGCTGCTTTCTTGCATTGGGCGCTGTTTAAAGACATATTTATAAAGCACCTTTCCTGAAAAATCCCAGACTTGGCAGAAGGACTGATTATACACAGGAAATGATTACATTGTGCAGTGACATGACTTAGCCCTTCAATATTGTATATAGCATGCCATCCAGCAGTTCGATGCAGGAAGTGAAGAATCCTGTACATACTTGTATTGCAGAAGTACAAGTGAAACCGAAAGGTAATTGCAGGATTGTTTGAAAGGAAAAAGCCATGGAAACCTGCACAGGTCTGTGGTGTAGAATTGTCACCTTTGTACATTACAAGAAGTATGAAGATGCTAACGGGGCTGACCTCAGGGCACTGGAGCATGGGAGGAATTAAGTAACATCTGCTTTGTTTTTTTCTGTCAGATTCATGAGACAATCGAATCCATAAATCAGTTAAAAATACAACGTGATTTCATGCTGAGTTTCTCCAAAGATCCCAAAGGATACATCCAAGACCTTCTCCGGTCCCAAAGTAGGGATCTTAAGGTGAGCTAAGGTTTGAAGAAGAATGAATAGTGAAACCAGAATGTAAGAATTTTAGCTAAATGTATATAGAGTGTATAGCTAAAACATCCAGGATGGAAAATTGGTGGAAGACAGACAATGAGTGGAATACTGCAATCCCAGAGCAGACAGTGTGTAGAAAGGACAGCTGAGGCTGTATGCCACTTGGAATACAGTGGTGCTTAATGGGGGTGGTAGGTGAATTTGTGGTAAGATCAAAGTGCAGGGCTGTGTTGGTGTAGTCTCTAAAATTAAAGCTATATAAAATTCATCAGGAGTATCCTGTACTACAATAAAACAATTAGGGTGTTTTGTTAGTTCAGCATTTAATCTTATTTAAGAAATAAGCAGATTAAATATCAGCTGCCTTTGAGTTTAGCTTTGAGATACCCAAGAAATGGAATGTAAAGTTCAGTTTTTTGCCAGCAAAAATGAGTAATTTGTTCCTCATAAAGTTTCACACTTTGTGTCTTTAACTCAGATGCCTCAAAACCAGTTGTATTAATAATTATTTTAATAAAATAATTGTGTCTTTCAGATATAAATGTCTAGTTTGTTAGTCAATAGTCTTCAAACAATCTACTGTTAAGATTATGATTATTATTATTTATATTGTATTCAAAAGGGGACAAGCATCTGAAAGAATGTTTAAATAAAGCAGCCTTTAGCTTGACAATCTTACAAATGAAGGTGTTGTGGAGCTTCTCTAACTGCATATATAGAACAGTTGTTCAGTGTTCTCCCTGACTGACAACCAGTCACATAATGTTCTGCCCTGCCAGCATCAGAATTGTGATTGCACAATATTACTCTGCAAAAGATGCTAATAGTCTTATATTTACCCTTGATTTTATGATGCCAGAGATTTAGTCATCACAATTTTATTTTTTTAGAGAATGATAGAATGGTTTGGGTTGGAAGGGACTAGGGCTCACCTAGTTCCAACCCCCCTGCCACGGGCAGGGACACCTTCCACTAGCCCAGGTTGCCCAAAGCCTCGTCCAACCTGGCCTTGAACACTGCCAGGGAGGGGGCAGCCACAGCTTCTCTCGGCAACCTGTGCCAGTGTCTCACCACCCTCATATAAGTCTTCCTTATATCTAATCTAAACCTACCATCTTTTAGTCTAGAAACATTGCCCCTTGTCCTGTCACTACCGGCCTTGGTAAAAAGTCTCTCTCCATCTTTCCTGTAGCCCCCTTTAAGTACTGAAAGGCTGCAGTAAGGTCTCCCTGGAGCCTTCTCTTCTCCAAGCTGAAAAACTCGAAATCTCTTATCTTCATAGGAGAGGTGTTCCAGCCCTCTGACCATTTTCGTGGCTTCCTCTGGACCTGCTCCAAAAGGGACATGTCTGTCTATATACTGTGGACCCGAGCTGGACACAGTACTCCAGGTGGGGCCTCACAAGAGCAGAGTAGAGGGGCACAATCCCCTCCCTCGACCTGCTGGCCATGCTGCTTTGCATGCAGCCCAGGATACGATTGGCTTTCTGGGCTGCAAGTGCACACTGCTGACTCATCTAATTTTTTGTCACTGGTAGCCCCAAATCCTTCTCTGCAGGGCTGCTCTCAATCCATTCATCCTTCTGTCTGTACTGATACTGAGGATTGCCCTGAGCCAGGTGATGACATCAGTTGCTCTTCCATCATCCACCACTGCGGTCGCTCCATCATAGAAGTACACTAGATTAGTCATGCGCAATAAGTTGCATCAGGGAAGGTTTAGACTGGCTATTAGGAAGTATTTCTTTCCAGAAGGGGTTGTTGGGCGTTGGAATGGGCTGCCCAGGGCAGGGGTGGAGTCCCCATCCCTGGAGGGGTTTCAGAGTCAGGTTGGCCCAGCGCTGAGGGATCTGGTGGAGTTGAGAACGGTCAGTGTGAGGTTAATGGTTGGACTGGATGATCTTCAAGGTCTTTTCCAACTGAGATCATTCTGTGATTCTGTGATTCTGTAATTTGCCTTTGGTGAAGCCATGTTGTCTGTCTCTAATCACCTCCCTGCCTTCCATATGTTCTGACATGTTTTCCAGGAGGATCTGTTTCATAATCTTACTGGGCACAGAGGTGAGGCTGACTGATCCCAGAGTCCTCCTTTCTACCCTTTTTAAAAATGGGTGTGATTTTTCCCTTTTTCCAGTCACTGGGGACTTTGCCTGGCTGCCTTGACTTTTCAAATATGTTGGAGAGTGGCTTAATGACTACATCAGCCAGTTCACTCGGGACCCTGGCATGCATTTTGTCAGGTCCCATGGACTTGTGTATGTTCAGGTTCCTCAGATGCTCTCAGACCTGATCTTCTCCTACAATGGGAGTGACTTCTTGCACCCTTGAGGTTTAGGGGTCTGAGAGATGTGGGAAGAGAGATTACCATTGAAAACGGAGGCAGAAAACTTTGTTGATTAACTTAGCCTTCTCCATATTGGTTGTCACCAGCTCTCCTGTCTAATTTACTGAGGAGGAGTACGTTTTCTTTAATCTTCTTTTCTGGCCAACGTACCTGTAAAAGTTCTTCTTATTATTCTTTGCATCCCTTGCCAAATTCAGCTCTAGCTGTGCCTTGGCTTTCCTGAGCCCATCCCTACAGCATCCTTATATCCTTCCCAGGATACCTGTCCCTAGTTCCACTGCCTGTGCATTTCCTTGTTACACTTTAGTTTGACCAGGACATCCTTACTGATCCATGCTGGCCTCCTGCCTTCCTTGTCCAGTTTCTTACACATGGGAATTTAGGGCTCTTTCACACTAAGAAAAATGTCCTTAAAGAGCTGCAAGCTCCGTTCAGCTCCTTTGTCCCTAAGGGCAGTTTTCCAGGTGGTCCCATCCACTAATTCCTTAAACAACTTACTGGTTTTTCAAATCTTGCTTTCTTGGCAGTTGTGTAGAGACTGAAAAATCAGCACAGGACTTCGGCCATTTTGGAATTACTAGGGTTTTCTGTTCCTCGCATTTCAAAAGAGTTATTTTTCGTTAATGCTTTCCCCATCAGAACTTTCCTTGAAATCAAGGTCAGATACGCTTTGAGATAAGGGCAACACTGGTATAGAGTTGTGCTTCAATCTAATGTGAATACCTTAACCATTTCAAGCTGTTACCCTGTGTATGGGTAACTGCTGAGGTTCTTTGGATACATAGGCTAATAAAATATACAGTGCCAGGGTACTTTTCCTGGGCACTGGAACTAAACTGTCCATGTTGTTAAATCATTGGAGATCGTGGTACTTATCCTGGGCAACTACTAGTGTCTAGAATTATTCCTTGGTACAGTTGAGGAGCAGAGGTTAGGAGCTGTTCACGGTGAACAGTTTGTATGTGACCATCTTGTTTTGGTACTAAGCACACATGCCACTCATTGTCCATTCGCCTTGGGCTTAGAGAACAGTCCTGAACATTTTTAATGTAGTAATGTAGATAAATTTTGACTCTAGGTAAATCTGAATGCTTCTCTACGTGGTATAAGAGCTATAGTGAAAAATGTTTTAATCTTTGTCACAGGTGATGACTGATGTAGTTGGAAACCCAGAGGAAGAACGCAGAGCTGAATTTTATCACGAGCCATGGTCTCAAGAGGCTGTGAGCAGATATTTCTACTGCAAGGTATGAAGGAATTATCCACACTGCTGGCTTATAAATGAATCTTTCTGCCACTGAACAATTGAATCTGCTGAACTGTACAGTTTCTCTTTTTCTTTCAGATCCAGCAGCGCCGGCAGGAACTGGAACAATCTCTGGGAGTGCGCAATACATAAGTACTGCTCACAAGGTCCCATTGGCATCATGATCACCAAACCAGTGGACTTTTCAGTGTTACTTAGCTCACTGTTACACATGGACCTGCTTCCTGACTGGATGAGAATGTACCATCAACACACCAGTCAGAACACCAGCTTTAGAGTGACCCTTGAAAATCTTGCCCATGGGGGGTGTCTCAAACCATTCCAGGCCAGAGACAGCACCATACAAGTGTCAGTGTTAAAGAAGATTAAAGGTTCATTCATCAACGTGCATCATTAAGTTTTAGTGGAAAGTTCCGACACTACACAGCAAATCCTAATGGGCTATGCATAGAATCATGGGTGGCATCGATGGGGGAGGTTGAGATAGGTGTTATAAGAGACTACAGATTTAGAGAAATAAATGCAGTTCTCATCCTATGTTACCTAAGAGTCTCAAATAGTAACTTCTCTGGAATTAGACAAGATAGTCTTTCTTATAGCTGTGGAATGCTTTTTATTCCTGAATAGAGTTTTTATTCCAGCTGGAGCAGTGCAAGAAGCCATCTCACCATGTGAAAGAACAAACTAGGAGGATTTTCATTCCTGGAATGAAGAGCCCCTCTGGAAGAAAGCAGTATAGTCAGGACACCTCTTCTGCAAACTCTGATACTTCCTCTTTCCCTTGCCCCTGCAGTGAAAGGTAGACTGAATGATGTATCTCTAGATGGGTATGATCAATGTGCTGTACTGAGAGGAAGAGAATTATCCCTGGGATAAGAGCTTCTTAGGCATCCTTAATATCAGTGGTGTTAGCAAAGCTGAGGTTGAAGCAAGAAAAGAGGCGTTCGCAAGAAAAGAAAACTTAATGGTGCTTTGCTGATACCTGCCTTGAACACAGTAGATATTAACAATAAGCATATATGTAAAATATGAGATTTCTTAAATGTTTCTCTGTGTACCAGCAGGGATCAGCCCTGCAAAGAACTTTCCTAATTGTTAAGTTGGTACAGAATCCAAGAAGCTTAACTTCATGCAATGTGGCAGTTTACTGCAAGATGTTAACAGTCCTTGGACTGGTCTCACATTTTGATCATAGGTGAATTGCCTCTTACTAGGAATTATTTAGTTCCCCCATACATGATACGTACTGGTTATATAGGATGCTGTTGAGTTATAAAGCACTATCAATCAGCCTTAAATAGCACAGAGAACATATCCCTAGGAAACCATCTTCTTTGTAAATGTTTGACAAATTCAGACTATGGGAATTTATATCCTATTTACTTGGAAGCAGGGACATCTTCATTAAATCCTTCCCCCCCTCATTTTTGGTAGTGCATAGATTAGTTTGTAATTAATGGCCCAATATGACTTCTAGTCCAAAAAGCAGCTGCCAAAGTATAACTTTCTGTCCAGATTATATGGCACTCAAAATCCTCCTCTAGGTTACTCCTTTTCATCTCCTTTCTTTCACTATCTTGGAAAGAGAATCAAATTCACATGTGGTACGGGAGGCAGCTCTTGTGAATAATGCATTTTGCTGTAGTATTGTCCTTTTCTCCTCTGCTATCTTTGCCAATTTCTTTCTTAGTTGAACTTAAAAGTTTCTTCTGTCCAGTCACAAAAGAGATAGTCTTCTCTTCCACCCCTTTATTTAATACCTCTGCTTTCACATTAATAGTGCCATGGCTTTTACTCTGTCCGTTGTGTTCGGAGGTGTCTTGGAAAATTTACATTTGATTGCAGTCATACGATGGCAGTACCATCATGCAAAACCACTGGTATGAGAAAAAGCATAGCTGTACCTCTTTGCCTGAGGCCTTTTACGGGGAATGGCTTTGTTTGGAACTTTTTTTTTTTTGTTAAAACCTCTTTTTACAGTAAAACGTGACGTCCTGCAGTCTTAAACTGAGTATAGTGAGGGGCTGTGAGGCTGCCAGACAGTGAATGACTTGAAATTGTATTTACTTTAGGACTCCACTAATTGGACTACAAGCAAGCATTATGAAGGAAAACAGTGGGGGTCATCTGCTACTGTGCTTCCATATTTATTACGCTGCTGTGTCAGTTGTGTGCATGCTGTCCAGTGTATAAAACTCTTTTCTGTGTGTGGTAAACAGAGCAGCTACATTCAGGGGATGCATTCAGTCTCCAGGAATAAGAAATGCAGAGAAAGATACGCAAGGATGTGAGAAGGGCATGGGACTAGGATAGATGCCTGCAGGATGTCTGCCAGGGAATTCTGATTTTTTGAGAACTTTCCCATTAAAGTGGCAGATATTTGTACAGAGAAATTTCAGTCATGTGCCACAGCTGGCAACATAATGGAGTCCAGCCTGCTTTTAGAATCTCTCTGTAGAATTAGTTGGATGGATCTGTTTCCAAGTCTCTTCCAGTGCAAATTAGCAAAACTAATGTGATATTGCTGCCCAGTGTTCACAACAGCATCCCTGGAAGGTGAAGCTATGTTAAGCACCAATGGTATACTGAAGTGTGTCTGTACGTGCGCGTGAGTCAGCCACTGTAGATGGCACTGAAGATGGCAATCCAAAATCTCAATTCTTAGATCCCACAGTCCATATTCCTACTGTACATAAAAATAGTCACCAACAGTGAGTCTTAGGAACAGCTGTCAGGTGTCTTTCCTTTGGTTAAACTGGGGTTTGAGATTTTTATGCTTTTTTCCTATGTTCAGAAGCAGTTCAGGCCTTTTACTGAAGAGACACAGAGAGAATTTTTGTCCTCTATTCCAGGAGTACCACCAGGAGCTTGCTTGTTTGCAAAAAAGATAAATTGTATTTGAAGAGAAATAAGGAGCAATACTGGGAGGAACTGGACCAAATGCTGCTTGAGCATACAAAAATGAAAGGCAGTGGTACTGAACAGGCATGCAATTGTGGCAGATTGTGAATGATAAATTAATTTTAAGTTCAGGATGGTTGTCTTTTTGTGTGTATAAAAGATGACAAGAAGATGTTTTGGGGTCTTGCTGCCACAGGACAAAACACATCTGTGCATACTGCAAAAAAATATTCTGTGCATGGAAGTAGTTAATGTATAGATGATAATATAGGTGGTTAGAAAATATAGTATCCAACTAGGAAAGGGTTAAAACAGAATTCTGGAGTGCCAATAGATGGGAAATAATCTTGGAGCTGAAGTGTTGACATGGCAGGTTTAAAACACTCTTTTTAATCCTTTGTGCTCTTGGCCACAAGTCAGGACTCAGACCAAGTGTTTCTTAGAAATGAAAGGGAAAACAAATGTTTGATTATGGAATAGAGAGAATACAGCCAGTGGAAAAAGAAATAAAAAGATGGAGCAGAGTGCCACTGAAGTGCCAGTAAGACGTAGCACAGGATAACGTGCAGAGCACTGTTGGAAATAGCACAGTCCGTGTGAGGTGGTGTGTTTTTTGTGTGTGTGCGTGTGTGTGTGTGTGTATACATGTAGAGAGCACATGGGAGAGAGCCAGGCTCAACGTGCATGGAGCCTGGGAAACGGGCCCGCAGGACACAACCAAATGTTCTGCAAAGAACTTTGAGACACATTGCCAAAACATTTTCCACTGTTATCAACAGGGATTCAGTTGTTCGACTTAGCGGGGTTGGTAGTTGTAGTGCAGACAGTGTTTCAGCTGGCAGGTTTTTTACACCACATCGTTTAGAATTTATCCTGTGGAAGCTGAGTGAAAGTATTAGTGCGTATATCAATATTGGTACCTATCATAGGGCTCCTAATTTTGCCAAAATGCTAGTCAGGTATTGTTTGGGGTTTTTTGGCCTGTTTTTGTGTTGAGACCCCTTTTATGGCAGTGCAAAGAGATGAGGGGGAAGAGAAAGCTCTTTTTTCCTGAAGAAAGAGGTCTCCTTTCTGTAACTGCTCTGTTGTTTAATAGGATGTATCTGTTCTGCCAGATCCTGTATGATAAACACCTTTTTCAATCTCATTGAAGAAAGGAACTCCATTAAAAAAATATAACTGTGGGTTTGTGAGAGTGAGCAAATATGTGTATAAATGGGGGGGGGGGGGGGGAGAAAGAGAGAGAGAGAGAGAGAGAGAGGGGCTCCCTCTACTCTGTAGCCACCATATCTTCATTGTATGATGCCGAGTGATTCGTAGAAAAGCTTTTAACAATAAATACTTTGTTTCTTTGTATCTCTTGCACTAACCTTACGTGTCTTAACAAAGACCGGTACAGTTGGTTTCTTTCTGCTGATAAATGTTCTGAAGCTTTTGGATTTCTGTTCAGTTGTGCATGGACGTACGCACACAGACACACACACACGTTTCTTCGCTGGATTCCATCTTCAGCCATTTCCATACTAAGTAAGCGAGAAATCCTTCCCACTGGAGAGGTCTGGCTCCTCTCCAGGTCAGTTGCTTGGTCATTTTGGAGTACATTTATCATTATCACTGTTATTAGTTACAATCAACAAAAAAGTTGCAGCTGGGGGTAGAGTTTGGATGCTGAGAAGTGGTGTAGGAATTACACAATCGCCATCTAGCCCGTGGTAGGAATTACGCGGATGCTACCTCGGCAGGGCTTGTTCCTAGGTTCCACTTTTATAATAAAAGAATAAGAGTTCCTTCTTCTACTATGTTTAATATGTCATAGTAGTTGCAACTCAAGCTGGGTGCCTCTGAAAAGCAACCCCACCTGTTGGTTGGTACTGGATTTTATAGTCTCTATAGGTTGCTTGATTTCCTGATGGCATTTATGCTTATGAATCCTGTTCGTGGACCCTGGGGTCTTCTCTTCTGATTTGTTCCTGCAGCCTCCAGGCACCCTTTTTGTCTCTGTCTTGAGACATTTCCTTATTTTTTATTACAGAATATCCTGTAGTTAAAGTTTTACTTATACTTCTTTATCTACTGGTTACTTTGTCATAGATAAAAACAAAGGTTAAAGTACAATTCATGTGGCCTAAGGCTTCATTTACTGTAGTCACCAGTGCTAAGCTCTGGCACAAATTGGTCTCTCACTACAGAGGAGCCTGGAGAAAGCTGTGCAAATAGCTAGCAGCCTTCCAACAGAGGCACTATACAGCCAATAATATTAGAAACCTTTTTCAGGATGAGCAAGCTGCAGTGCACCAGCTCAGTGAAGAGAGGTTTGTTTCTGGGTTAAGGTTTCTTAGCCCAACAGACTGTCAAGTGAGAATGACATAAAGAAGTGAGGTGGTGAAGAGTAGAAAGAGAGAAGGGTGAAAGAGGCAAGGAAGACCTAGAATTACTTCAGCAACTCAGTGAAAGGGAAGGCAGAAGCAGTAACCTTTATCTGAGAAGAAAGCAAACAGACTTGAAAAAAAAAAAATTCCTAAATGTCTATATAAATATTCCACCTAGCGTGGGGAAAGTTCTGTTCGGAAGGTTTTCTAGGAAATCTCAGCAGCTGAGGTAAGTTAATTTTGCCTTTGAAAAAATGAGTCTCTGCACACTTTCTAACAGAGAAGGAAAAGCAAGTAGCAATAACAGCAGTCATCTTGCAGTGACAACAGTCCCATGTGTTTTATCCCCTTCCTTTTGAAGAAGCAATAGGCAGGCTGTTTTTCCAGGATTGTGAGAGGAGGAATGGAGATTTCTTTTTGTTTCCTGTTGCTTCTTGTTCCTCTCTTGTTCTGTCTGCTCCCCATCCCTATCCCATTCCCCATCACTATTTTGCTCTCGTTTTTTTCTTCATTTTAAAAAAAAAAAGTTCCCTGTGCCTTTTCTTTCACTCCCTCATACCTCTGTCTTATGTTGTGTCCCATTTTTGAGGCCATGGAAGTGACATCAGGAGTGACAGGTTGTCAGAAACAGGTCCTCCAGACCATCGCCTGTTTTTACCTTCTCCGTCTCTTCGTCCCAATCTGCATCTCTCCGTATTATTCAATCCCTCTCCCCTGTTCTCTGTCCTGCTTTTTCTCTCTCTCCATATGTCCCACTCCCTGTCCTCATCCTTATCCTTCCTTCTTCCTCTCCTTTTTCTGTCCTTTTGTCCTGCTCCCTATTTCTTCCTCCATCTCACTGTACTTTTCCCTGTACCTTTCTGTCTGTGCCCCTCAGTCCTTCTCACTCATCTCTCTTTACAACCCTCTGTCCTGGAGATGGAGGGTTTTTCCCTTTTTCCATCGCTCTCTGCTGCTGTCTTTCTCTCCCCTTCCCATCATTATCACCGTCCTTGTCTCCCTGTCTCTTTATCCCTCTGTTCTTGTGCTCTGCCACTGTCATGCTCACTGCCCCTTTTTTTCATTCTGTCCCAGTGTCTTGCTCCCTGACCCTCTTTCCCTGCTGTTGCTCTGTCCTTCACCTGCTGTTCCTCTCATGCTCCCTCTTCCTTTTTTATTCTCTGTTGCTGTGTCCTGCTCTGTCCCCTCATTTCTCACTGTAGCCCTCCCTGCCCCGTTCTTTTTTAATGCCTCTGTCATGCTGCCCATCCGAGGATTTTTCTTCACCTCCATCCTGCTCCCTGTCCTTATTTTTCTCTCTGTCCTGCTCCCACTGTCCTTCTGCCTCTCCTGTCCCTACTGCTTCTTTCTCCATCTCTGTCCTGCTCCTTTCTTATCGCCACTCGCTGTGCCTGTATTTTTTCTTGTTCCTGTCTTTCTCTCACTATCCCATTCCCTGCCTCATGCTTTCTTTGCTACACCCCTGCTGCCCAGCCAGCTGCCACTTTTCTCCTCTTACAGTGTCCTGTGTCCTGCTCCTCATTTTTGGCAGCCTACACTTCTGCCCAGCAGCCCATTGCTCCAGGAGCTGACTATCTGTTCCATGTCTCCGGAAACAACTGCAGAGGTGTCCCAGGGACAGGGAGAGCGTTGGGTTGCCCCAGCCACGGAGCAGACTCACTCCAGGCACTGATGTGCGTGACTGAATAAACACTCGCCGTCTCCTCTGCCATCCCGGCTGTTTTGTGCTTCCTTTGCCCCGGGCAAGGGGCTGTGAGGGAGCCCGGGGGAAGAGGTGGCACGCTGCGGGGGTTGGGCGATGCCCCCCGCCATGTTCCTGCTGGGCTCCAGCTGCGGGCCGGGGCTGGAGAAGCCCCAGGTCCAGGCAGTGAGGCTGATGGTGACAGCCCCTCCCTGTGAAGGGGTGGCTGCTGCCGGTGGGGCCGGGTACTACCCTGCCCTGGGTGGCCTCGAGAGGCCGGTGTGAGCTGGAAAAGACCTTGAAGATCATCTAGTCCAACCATTAACCTCACACTGACCGTTCTCAACTCCACCAGATCCCTCAGCGCTGGGTCAACCCGACTCTTCAACCCCTCCAAGGGATGGGGACTCCACCCCTGCCCTGGGCAGCCCATTCCAACGCCCAACAACCCCTTCTGGAAAGAAATGCTTCCTAATAGCCAGTCTAAACCTTCCCTGGTGCAGCTTGAGGCCATTCCCTCTTGTCCTATCACTTGTTCCTGGGTTCAAGAGACTCATCCCCAGGTCTCTGCACCCTCCTTTCAGGTAGCTGTAGAGGGCGATGAGGTCTCCCCTCAGCCTCCTCTTCTCCAGACTAAACCCCCCCAGTTCCCTCAGCCGCTCCTCGTACGACATGTGCTCCAGGTCCTTCACCAGCTTCGTTGCCCTTCTCTGGACACGCTCGAGTCATTCAATGTCCTTTTTGTAGTGAGGGGCCCAAAACCGAACCCAGTAATTGAGGTGCGGCCTCACCAGTGCCGAGTACAGGGGTAAGACCCCTTCCCTGTCCCTGCTGGCCAAAGGATGAGCGGAGCGCGCTCGCCGAGCGTCGCAGGGATGCGGCTGCGCTGAGGGAGGAGGTGAGCGGGGCCGCCCCATCGACTGGTGGGTCCCGGGGAAAGCCCCGAGGATGGCGGCAGGGTCCGTGTCGGGGAGGCTCGGAGGAAGCGGCGGGGGGGGACTGTGCCCTGTCGGAGCCGGAGGCGGGGGCTGCCCGGAGCCACGCTGAGGAGCGCTGGGCTGCGCTGAGGGCTCGGCGGAATTTCCGAGTGCGTCGGCACAGACGGGGGATAGTGTACCCGCGGGGCCAGCACGGAGGGAAAGCCGCCGGTAGCTGTAAGCCCGGGGCTTCCGGTCGGCCATGCTGGTTCCCGGGGCATGCCGGGAGCTGTAGTTTTTGAGGACATGGCTGCCGAGCAGCTGCACCGCTCTCGGGCGCGCACGGCATGGCGGAGCCCTCGCTACCGGCGCGGCCCGAAGCGGTAGTTTTGTCGCCGGTTTCCTGGGGGCTTCCGCCTGCTCCCCGAACAGCGGCGTGGCCGTGCCTCCAGCGCGCATGCGCCGTGGCGCACCGCCCGCCAGCCCAGGAGCGGTCCCGCCGCGCATGCGTGGTGGGGCGCGCGCCCTCACCGCTGCCCTCAGGCGAGCGCAGCGTGGCACCGTAGCGTCTCCGGTACCGGCGGTGCGATGCTGCGGTACCCGGGGGGTGCTGCCTCCCGGTAAGGAAACGCCGCCGCCCCAGGTGCGCGGTGTCGGGGGGGGCGCGCAAAGCGCGGGACGGCAGCGCCGGCACTGCTGTCCCTCGAGGGCGAAACCCTTGTCCCTCAAACGGGGTTTGTCACCCGAGGTGCAAAAGCCGATCTCGCACACAGCGCCGAGAAGTCAGTTTTATTCCATCGTGCTAGGGGGTAATTCCACAAAGCTGGCGCACCGCACAAAGGAGCTACAGCCTATTTATCCTATTACATGATTAGTAAAAACCTATCTGCGTTTACACTCATTGGTCTGTAATTACCATTCCACCTGGTATTGGTTAGTTATATTTAAATTAGCATCGCTTGCTGTGTAAATTAGCACGCGTGCTCCTTGCAAGTGTGGGGGGACAAGTTTTTTTGGTCTTTATTGAGACGGTGGTCGTGATCTCCCCCTGCTGCCTTTACTTCTCCCCTGGTTTCCACAGATTTTCCCAGACTTCATGCTTCTCGGGCAATCATTCAGCCTCTGGCACCTTCTGGGGCCAGACCCCTCTTATCAATCTTTTATCTCCTCTTCAATGGTGAAGGCATTAGCAAGGCCTGGATCCTATCAGGCTTACACAATAGATCCACAAAGTACCGGGTTTACCCAATGGAACTTGTGATTAGTGGTCCCTGTGTTTGATGAGAAACATTTGCACAGGCTGCAAGGCTTGCTGCCGTATGGCGGCTTGCTGAGTGCGATTCCTGGTGGTCAGGGAGGGCCAGGACCACCAGTGAGGCAAGCGAGCCCCTTTGGCAGGTGTGGGGGTGTCTCCTGGCTGCCCTGGGGGTGGTGGGATGGGTAGTGGCAAGCCCTCTTCTGTGGCAGGCAGCCCCACCTGAGAGCTGGTGGAAGGGAAGAAGGGAAGGATTTGGGTGCCTGGGTGCCTCCCCAACTCGCCAGAGCTCCCTTTTAGCCTCTCCCAGCCCTGTGCAGCTGCCCCCAGTTCCAGCATCTCCCCCGAAGCCTGTCCCATAGCTTCAGGCCACCCCCAAGCCCTGTTGTGACTGTGGCAAGCTGGCCCTCGATGCGTCTCCAGAAGCCCCTGTGGAAGGACAGGCTCCGGCCAGAGGCTGTCTATAGTCACAACGGTCACTGCTTCTTCTTTTCCATCTCCCAGAAGCTTCACTGAGGATGTGCTTGTCCATTCCTCCCCTGGGTGCGCTGTTGACTGCACCCACCTCAGGCTTGCATGGGTTGTCTCTGCCTGGCCTCGAGCTTCTCACAGCATGGGGTTGAAAAGGAACAGGCGGAGCACTTACTGGCTATGGACAGTGGACAGGAGCTGTGGTGGCTGAAGCTGGAGAGGCCAGAGAAAGACTAAAAAAAAAAAAAAAATTAAAAAAAAAAAAAATTGAAGGCTATCTGGCCGGCAGCCACCTCCTGCTGCAGGCAAGAGAGAGCCTGCCCCTCGGGGTGGGGAAGGATCCCTCTCTGTAGTCCGCAGCAGGCCAGCCCGCCAGCGTGCCCTGCAGGGTCCGCACGGGTCACCCAACGCGCGGTACGGCCGTGTGCTGCGGTCTCCTAAGAGCTGGGATGCCCCCATCTATTCCTTTAGGTGGAAGGCAGCCAAGTGACTGGAGTTACAGAAGAAGGGAAGGAGGAAGGGAGGAGAGAGAAACATCTGACCTGTCAAATTCTCCCGGCAGCGCCAAGAGCGAGAGCTGTGGTTAAGTCCCGGGCCCTTGGGGCCCTGTCATCCCTCTTGTGCGTCCTGGTCCCTTCCTGCCCCTCTCCTGGCCCCTCTCTTTTCCATGCTGCTGCTCATTTTTTTCATTTTTTGCTTCCCTATACCTCTTCTCTCTATTCTTCTCTCCTGCTCCCTCTTCCTTTCTTCTTCTAGTGCTCCCTTTTTCTCTGTGCTTTTGTCCTGCTACCTCTCCTGCCTTATTTTCTCATCCTCCATCTGTCCTTAGTGCCCTCACTTTTTAAATTCTCATTATACATCTTTTAGTTTGCTGTCCCTATTTTGCAGTTTTTCCTCTTTATTTCCCTAATGCTTATCTCTTTTAAATCTTTTTAAATTTCTTTCTATGCCTACTTTTATTCCCTTTGCTGTCTTTAATTAGTTCTTCTGTTGCATCACTTTTTAGTTCCTTTCTATGTCTTCATTTCAGTTCAGCTTTGCTACTTTTTAATTTTTTCTTATTTCCTTAACCTGCATTTGGTTTTATATCTTCTGTCTACTTTTATCCCATTTGCTGTCGTTGTCTACCTTTATTTTTTTTAATTATTTCATGTATTTCCTTTGCACCCTCACTTTTTAGATACTCTTTTTTACTCATATTTTTTTAATTTCCCTAATGCTCACTGGGTTTAAATTTTCTTTCTTTGCCTAATTTTATTCCATTTGCTATTTTTAAAAAATGATTTCTTGTATTTCCTTAGTGTTGTCAGTTTTTAAATTTTCGTCCTACATCTCTGTTCTAGTTCACTGTCCTTATGTCATAATTTTTTCCTTTATTTCCCTTCTACGTATTGCTTTTAAAATGTTCTTTCCATGCCTATCCTTTCTCCATTCAATGTCTTTTTAATTAGTTCTTGTCTTTCCTTAATGCCCTCTCTACATCTCCTTTTGTTCACTGTTGCTACTTTTTAATTTTTTCCCTATTTCCTTAATCACTGTTGCTTCTCAAATTTTCTGTCTACTTCTATCCCATTCACTGTCTTTATTTTTTAATTATTTATTCTCCTTCCCTAGTGTGGTTGCTTTTTAGATTTGTTTTCTTAGTCTTCATTTTAGTTTGCTGTGTCTATTTTTCGTTTTTCCTCCCCTCCTTTATTTCCCCAATCCCTGTCACTTTTAAAATTTTCTACATTCATCTTGTTCGCTGTCTTTATTTAGCTTGCTTTCTTTTTAAATTATTTTTCCTTCCTTAGTGCCCTTGCTTTTTAAATTTTCTTTCCACATCTGTTTTAGTTTGCTGTCCCTATTTTTCCCCTTTATTTTCCTATCCCCCTCACTTTTTAAATGCTCTTTCTATGCCTACTTTTATTCCCTTTGTGGTCTTTTTAAAGTTTTTTCTTCCTTCCTTAGTGCCTACGTCTGCCTTTTGTTATGCTGACTCTACTTTTTAGTTCTTTCCTCTCTTAATCCCTTGGCATCTAATGTTTTCTACTTCTATCTCCTTCTCCGTCTTTTTTAGGGTTTTTAGTGGCATCACTTTTAAAATATTTTTCTACATTTCCATTTTAGTTCACCATTGCTCTTTTTTATTTTTTTCCTCATTTCTTTAATCACCATTGCATTTAAAATGTTCTGTCTACTTTTACCCCATTTGCTGTCTTTGTCTTCCTTTATTTTCTAATTACTTCTTCTCTTTCCTTAGCACCCTTGATTTTTCAATATTCTGTGCATCTGTTTTAGTTTGCTGTCCCTATTTTTTAGTTTTTCCCTTTATTTCCCTAATCCCCCTTGCTTTTTATAAGTTTTTTCTATGCCTGCTTTTTTTCCTTCTCTGGCTTTTAAAAATTATTTCTTTTCTTGCTTTTTGCCATTGCTTTCCAGATTTTTTTTTTCTACATCTCCATTTCAGTTCGCCATCACTGCTTTTTGATTTTTTACTTATTTCCTTAATTTCCATTTCTTTAAAATTTTCTGCCTCCTTTTATCCCATTCACTGTCTTTATTTCACTATCTTTTCTTTTAATAATTTATTGGGTTTTCTCAGTGCTGTTGCTGTTGAAATTTGCTTTCTACATCTTTGTTTTAGTTTGCTGTCCCTCTTTCATAATTTTGTCCTTTATTTCCCTAATGCTTATCGCTTTTTGCGTGTTCTTTCTATGTGTACTTTTATTCCCTTTGCTGGTTTTTAATTATTTCTTCTCTTTCCTTGGCACCCTCACTTTTAAAATTTTCTTTATCTCTTCTAGTTTGCTGTCCCTAGTTTTTTAGTTTTTTCCCTTTATTTCCCTAAGCCCACTTGCTTTTAGAAGTTCTTTCTATGCCTGCTTTTTTCCCTTCAATGTCTTTATTTCTCATCTTTCCTTAGTGCCCTTGCTTTTCAGATTTTCTATGTCTGTGTTTTCATTTGCTATCAATATTGCTTAATTCTTTTGTCTCTTAATCCCTTGGCTTTTAAAATGTTGCTTCTATATATACTTTTAGTTTTTCTAGTTTGCTCTCTCTGTTTTTAGTTGTTTCCTGTCTGTCCTGTACCTCATCACTTTTTATATTTTCTTCCTATGCCTACCTTTGTCATGCTTCTTATCCCTATTTTTTAATTGTTTCCTGCCTTTCATGTACTGTGTTGCCATTCCCCAGTCTCAAAACTTTACACACCCCTTCTCTTTTCCTGAACTGTCAGGGAAGGAACCCCACTGCTTCCTGACAGCTCCTTCCCTGTGTTAGCACCCCTGAACCCCCTACACTGGCCACTCCTTGGGAACTATTCTTCTGAGCCACACCCAGCATTCTGCAGGCACCTTCCCACAGACTCTGGGCTCTGCTACAGCCCTACAAAATAAGTGAAGTCCTAATGCTTATAATCTATGAAGGGCCCACCACAAGCTGCAAAGGTTTTAGGGACAACATTGGTACTCTGTGGGCAACTGGGGAAGGCGATGAGCTGTCCCACACCCTGAAAAATGCTGTGTGTTAACATCCCTGACACTTTCGAGAGAAATGCCAAAACTCTGTATAGACGCATACAAGATGCTCACCATAACCCTGGCTAGCTAATTTTACTATCAATCCTATTAGGAGAAATTATATCAGCAATTTACATAGTATTCAGTAAAACTGGTGAAAAAGACAAGGTTCCACCTTCAATAAAGTCAAGAACCCCAGGACAATGCTATGTACCTAGAATTAAAAAAACCCCAAAACATCCTCTTAAACCACCTTTCCACCCTTGAACGCTCAATTAAAAAAAATGACTGACCTGAAAAAAAAGCTGCATACAAGTGTACTTTCTACTCTATATGCTGCTGAACATTGACTGGTCCTAAAGCTCTTCCTTCAGCCCTATCCTCTTAATATCAAAACACATCTACCCAAACAGGTTAGAGGGTTCAAAAGCTGTAACCAACTGAAGGAACAGGAAAACACTTACACTAGAGAAACCCAGGAGCAGGATGAGCTCCCTGATGCGGGGCTCTGGCTCATATACCCCGTGCCCTGCCCACAGCCCCCTGGAAAAGGGGAGGGTGAACCACCAGAAGGCAAAAAGGCAGCCAGGTGGTGTTGGTAGTGTCTGTATTAAATTTATGTTGTTTTTTTCTTCCCCTAACAAGTCTTTTGCCTGTGCCTTAAAGGATGAGATCATCCCTTCCAGTCCTTATCTCAAGTTCCTGCGTCTTTTGCTTCCCTCCTTCTCAAAGCTGGTGAGGAAGGGGGGAGTGAGCTTCTGCACGGTGCTCAGTTGCCCTCGGAGCTCAAACCACGACAATTACAAAAAGAAAAAAAAAAACGTGCCATAGCTATGTCAGGAAGTGGAAAGGGGAAGGATCACTTATCCAAAGGTTTATGTTTGTGGGTTTGTTTAAGAGTAGGCAGCCAATACACTCAGAAAAACCTGACTCAGCAAATTACTGCTCTCTTATAACCTTGCTAAAAGACTCCGATTTCACCACAGCTTTTTGGAAATAGAAAAAGTTAAGCATAAGGCATTCAGACAGGCGTCTGCACGCACTTTTAATCTCTCCAAGGCCTGTAACGCCTTTGCTTACGGTCGTTCATTACAGCATTACGGATGGGCTGGCTGCGCCCCATCCGCGGGAGCCCCCGAACACCGTCAAACACTTTAGTACACGGCAATAAGTTACTTAAACAATAAAAACAACTCATGGGGCCTCCGCCACCGCGAGCCCCCAATGGCGGCGGATCGCGCTTGCCCCCCGCGCAGGGGAAGCCCCGCCCCCTGCAGACGCGACGTGCCCTTACAGGCTGCCCCCGCCTTGTGCCCGCCCCCTGGCGGCAGCCCGCCAATCCCGAAGGGCGATGTGGCTTTTCGCCCGTGGGGGCGGGCGCTCCCCCCTATCCCCTTCCTCGCACGGCTCCGAGGGCGGCTGCGCCTGACCCGCGTGGCAGCCGGCGGTTGGTTGGCACCCCTGGCAGCCAATGGGGGAGAGGCACCTCAGGGCAAGCGTCTAATTTTCCGCGCGCCCTCCGCTGCGGCCGCTCGCGCTCGGAAGGGGCGGCCGGAGCGGCCTGAGGAGCGGCGGGCGGGCGGCGGGATGAGGCCGAGCGGGCTGTGGGTGCTGGTGCTGCTGCTGGGGCTGGCCCAGATCGCTCTCCTGGCGCGGGGCGCGGCGGCCGAGGAGGAGGACGGCGGCGACGGAGGTGAGCGCGGGGGGCTGGCGGGGGCCCTGCGAGGCGCCGCGGGGGGCCGAAGGGGCGGGCCGCGGCCGGCTGGTTCCCCGCAGGCCTCTGGGCAGAGCCGGCGGGGGCAGGGCGCTGATCCCCCCTCCCTGAAGGCCTTGGTGTCTCGGAGAGCCTGCCTGTCACAGCGCTGGTCGTTTCTCCTTCGCTGTGCGGCAGCTCTGCCTCGCCTCTTCTAAACACGGAATTAAAAGCTAGCAATTAGCCGTGTTGGTAATTACTGACTTTTAAATTGTCAGTACGTTTGCAATTTCATTATCCGACGGTGCACTCTTTTCCTTACCCCTTAGTTCAGGAGATCTGTGCGTTCGTTTCAAACTGCCTGTGTATCTCCTCCCAGAAGGAAGGCCGTGCGTTGCTAGTTTCTTGGTGTTTCTTCCCATTGTCTTTGAATTTCACTGATGCCTGTCTTGACCTTTCCAAAATTAGCTGAAACAAAACTGCTCTGACTTACTAAGTTTAGTACCTCTACGTAGCAGGCAGGCGTTTGAAGGTGCTTCTTTTTAGATTTTAAGTACCTTTCACGTGGATTTTGAGAAATCCTACACCTTTCATATTTCCTACACTGCTGTATGTTAAATATTAGAGGCTGTTCAGGGAGACCAGGTTATGGAGAACCTCCTGAACTCCTGTCCTGCAAATTCTTGCTCAGTGAACAGGCCCAGAAACTTCAAGAAACACACTTATCTCAGGTACCTTATCTGTGTGACTGACTGTATGATCTGTAGAATAAGGATCAAGAGATTTGGGTGGCGTTTTTTGTAGGATATAGCATCTGCAGTAAGATACAGAATCTTCCTGTGAAGCTTTTCTTTTAATTCTAAGCTGAAATGCACGTATTATGTCTGTTTCTCTGCTTTTAGCTAGAACACTTATCGCTTTGTAGCATGTGACAAAGCCTAGCACTGATTTCCCCTACTACCTTCAGAGGATGAAGAACCTGTGATGTTACAGCGAAGCCTGGGCCCTGTGTCAGACAACAGTAGCTCAGCTTCTCATGGGCCGAGCACCCATCAGTGTTTCCCACGTGTGCTGTTCCTCTCATTATATGAGTTCTCGGGATCAGAGATGCACAGCGGTGAAAGTATTTCCTCCTCTGTGCAAGTTGAGCACTAATCCATTGCACCGCTTGAATAGTTTTCCTATTTCTGTTGTGTATCTCAAAGCTGTATATAAATCATGAACTAGGCTCTACCAAGCCTTTGCTTTAAAAAGGCATGTAGTTAAGGATTTCCATTTTTGCCCTTGAAATGCAGACCTGTATGAAGTGGAATAAATTTACTTTGCAACAGGCAAGTGACTTTATGTAAGTTGATTGTTCAGGAGATGAAAAAAACAGATGAAGCCAGGCTTGTTGCACTGTGTGATTTTGGAAGTGAAGTTTGGCTAGGACAGTGAGGCGAATATGCTCACAGCAAGATAAGCCTAGAGCATGACTGTTACACTCTTTGCATCCTGATGAAGGAAAAGGAGGGATCTTGTAGAGGATCCACTGTAGATAACCTTGAGGAAGACTGCTTTCATAAAAAGGCTTTTGAATGCCCTGGCAACAGATTTTGAGTCTTGACTTCTGGGTTTCTGAAAACTGAGCTCATCCAGTTGGGGAACAGACTGCAGTGTCCTCCTCAAAAGGAAACTTTCAGGCAGAACCCCGAAGTCACTGATGTCTGGATGCAGCTTTTTCATATGGGATTCACCCTACGTAAGAAAAAGCTACTAGGCCAGACTTAGAATAAATGCTGAAAGTTCAGTGAAGTTACTGTAGGAATTAATTTCGGTTAGAGTAGCTGTCATCCTGAAGAAAGCCTACTGGCCAGCATCATGCACCTGAAGCCTTAAAATGAGTGCCATCTTCATCATGTTTTTTCACTTGTATGTTGAAATTTGTGGAAGTGCTTTGTTGAGGTAAAAGGGAGTCGTCCGTATTTTACTGGAGGGCAGGTTTAGCCACAGCTCTCACTTGTTGGTTTGTCCACCTGCTTTGCAAGTAGATTTAAGAAACAAAGGCACTTCAGTTCGGGTGTGGCTATTTTATTTTCATGAGCTGTCTTATGCAAATATTTATTAGCTATTTCTGCCATTACAGGATGAGTCTAACTGTGACACCTGAATCTGTTCTCTTCAAATTGTAAATCATTAATGCAGAGGAAAGTTTCTTGCTCTTAATGATAAAAGTCCTGCTTACTTCTCCCCTACTTGGTCAGGTCCTTGAAGCAGGTCTTTCAGTCCCAGTGCTAAAGGGGATGTTAGAGGTAGCTGTGATAACCCTAGGTATTGGTGAGGCTGGAGACCTCAGACGATGAGTTTGCACTCTTAAGGACCAATTTATAGGTGTGGTGAATTTTTTTTTTTTTTTTTTTTTGGTGGAAATACGTGCCCTCCTTAAGCCAGTTGGGAAAAGCTGGACTCTTGCTGTTAAGTGCTCCTGTCCTGCCCTCATCTCCGAGGAGGAAGTGGGTGGTGTATATAGCTCCCCGGACAATGTATTGCTGTCAAAGAAGTTTTCTATTGGCAGGCTATACAGCCACTTGCAGGGAAAGATAAAAAATTATTTCAGTTTAGATCTAGTGGTAACATTTTACACTTGTGCAGGATGATTTTGTAGGTGATACTTGGTTCTGGGCTTTCTAAACCATGAGCCTCTGCCCCAGTAGCTGTGGGGGTCTTTTTCTCTGTTGGGGGTGTGTAGTTAGCATAGTAAGCAGGAATGAGAGTCGCAATCTGGTCGTTTCAGAGGTGCATGAGCAGAAGTGGCCGGCTAGTTTTGCTCAAATTCCTTTGTGTCAGGGAAAATCAAGTCTGAAGCGATTTGCTTGGAAAAGCAGTGGACATCGTGCAACTTGCTGGGAATTCAGGCACAGACCGACCATGAATGCCCTGCAGTGAAACATAGCCCTCAGAACTGCCGGGCATGCGTGTAAACAGAAGTTTTGACTGCTGAAACCCCCTGAAAATGTGCCTTTTCACCAGGGCAGTCCTGTAGGTACAGGACTGCCATAGTTTTGCTTCAAGGGTGCTTGACAGTTCAGCCCTTTCACTGCAGGTGCTCAGAGGCAGTGACACAGGAGGCATTGTCCACTTGCAAATAGTGCTTTTAGCTGCTCCATAGATCAGATGAATTAAAGAAACTTAATCCAGGTAACTACTGTTCTGTGATAAATGATCTCCTGTGATCTCTCCCCTCATCAGAAGCTTTAAATTTGTGGTGGTATATAAAGTTGGGTTCTAATTAAAATTAACTCATTTTCTTCAGGAGTTCATATTGTTTTCTGAGAGCATATAGACTTATTTTTTTAATACCTTCTCCTAACAGAAAAATAGCTATTGCAATTTAATAGCATAATTTTGTCCACAGTTAGCTTGTTCCTGTGGTCTGCTGTTGGTCTGAGAATAGTGGGGTTTGGTTTTTCCACTTTTTCATACCTGGATACTACAGATTTATCATTCTTAACTTTCAAATTCCAGGTGAAATCAGAGTATTTTCAGAATTCTTGTTCTGAATAAGTAACTTGCATGTACATGATTTGCAGTCCTACTGCAGTAACTCCTGTCAAAAGCCAATTAAAGTTAAATGGAGAATATTTCTGAACAAGAAACCTTAATATTTTTCTTTTTTTTTTTTTTTTTTTTTTTCTTAATCCTGGAACTCCCAGTGGTTGAAAGAACCTTAGCTTCATTGTTGTACAGTTTTCTTTTGGGATGAGGTATTTTCATTATTTGTTCTGTGACTGAAATTCCTTTAAAGTCATTCAGGAAGGTCTGCTTGCCTTGAATGATGGCAGTTTAAAAAAAAAAAAAAGTTTAAAAGAACATGTGAAAGATCGAATATTAAAGAAACCATCTCAAACTTCAAGCCAGCAAAGATTGAACCGGTTGAAATGTCCTGGCTTCAGGTTTCATGTGCTAACTTTGCTTCAGTAATTCTGCAAATCTGATCTCTTCTTGAAAGGCCTGTTCTGGACCAGCAGTTTTGGCCTCTTTAAATCATAAGCCTCCCTCAAAGTTCTTTGAAAGAAGGTTTCACTCCATTTATTTTAGAAGAGTACTTTGCATCTGCCAAGTGCATAGGAATGAGTTTTCACGGGACTCCTGTGACAGTCACTTCCTTATTTGATTTTACACTCGTTCTGCAACCTGGTGCTGATCCAGAGCAGAGTGATGCTCCTGTGAGTGGAAAGTCTCTTCAACGAATTGCAGGCCTGAAACATCACTGTAACGGAAAGCAAGATACGTTGAGGTGGCAGGGGTGGGATTGAGCAGTCAGGAACAGAAGCATAGTTTTGAAGTACTGCCTCTAAACCACCTTGGTAGTAGCGAAATGATAGTATTTGAGTTTGTAGCAAGCCTTGTCTGTTTATTAGACTTTTAGACAGGCAGAACATAGTAGTGTTACAGGTGTAGTAAGGGTAAAAGGGAAGCTTTGTGAATAGATAACATCTGCTTTCTTGGTACAAGACACCTCATGTTTCAACCACAAGTTGCAGCGCTTGAAGGACAGCTGTTCTGCTGCACGATGGAGGGCTTCTGTTCCAATTTGGGTATCATCTGGGAGCTCAAAAGTGCAGCAAAACATGTCTTGCTTCCCCCGTTTCAACAAGATACCCAACGTACCCTAGTAGCGACTTGTCACATAGGGTCAGTATGTGTTAATTCTCATGTCTGTTTTGTTAGTTTGCCCTGAAGTGCAAAATACATGTTGACGCTTTACTGAAATATTGATGTTGTTAGCTGGTGTGGTGTGGACAAAAATGAGATGGTGAAACATCTGCATCCAGACTCTTTGCAAATTAAAGTAGCTGTTGTTGTGTATGTGGAGCAGGAACTACTGTGTGTTGATGCTTTTTTTTTTTTTTGACCACAGGATATACTTAATCCATCTTTAACCTGGTAGCATTATTTTAATGTTAAACTTGATACAATCTAATCACTATTGCATTTTTATTTTTCTAGAATCTGTTACAAAAGAAGCTGACGATGATGGCGATGATGATGATGAAGATGACGAAGACGAGGATGATGATTCTGCAGTTAAAGAAGAAAATGGTGTATTAGTCTTGAACGATGCAAACTTTGACAGCTTTACTGAAGACAAGGACACTGTGCTGCTGGAGTTCTATGCACCATGGTGGGTTCGCAGCCTGCGGTACCTCCTTAGGTGCTGGCTGGGGTGGCTGTTGGGGGCTCCCTTGACAGGACACACTCCTAAAAAGCAAGCTTGGGTTGCAGTTTTAAAGGTGACGTAGTAGTAGCTTGTCTGCAGGAGAAGCACTGGCCTCTGCCGTAGTCCAGGGTGGGAGACAGTTCTGGTGGTGTGGAAGTACCCTTTTCCCTGCCCCTGTACCATGCAACAGACAACAGCCTGCTCTTTTCCACAGATGTGGGTCATGCTGAGGCATCCCGTGCTAAGGGAAGCACAGCCCTGGTGCCATCCCTGGTCTGTGCCTGTCACGGAACAGAAATGGTCCCAGCGAGCCCCAGAAAAGTCATGCAGTGTGGTCTTGCAGCCTGCTGTCATGTCCTTGTGCTGGCCCACTGAGAACTTGTGCAATTCCTCATCTAGATGGAGGAAACTTCCCTAGCAGGGGAATTGCTAGGAGGTTTTCCTTCTCTAGTTCAAATCTCTGTCCATGCCAGAAGAGTGTGGTGTGAGTAAGGACATAGCTCATTTGTATTATCAATTTAAACAGTGTTTCCTATATCTACCTAATGATGATAATTCTGCTGGCATACCAGGGTTCTCAGTAACACCAGTGTGTTCAGGGAGCTACAATGGATTTACCTGCCTATAACCGAGACAGAGAATTTAGGCCAGAATGTATCTTTTCTTGCATTCTTATGGACAAAAATAGTAGGGATGGTTAGTGGAGGAAAACAAGAGTAGGATATATTTGTAGTCAAGCTGCTGAGTTAGTGTTGCAGCCAGAACCTCTTTTCCTTTGTGGCTTAGTGATCTAAAGACAACTTACTCATTTGTCCTTTTCTAGTCTTTGAATAGAGGTGGGAACATGATCTTGCTTGAGGTGGAGTTGCCTTTTAACTGCTACTCTCATTACAGACAATCCCATCCCTGCTTGGTTGTAGGTACAACTTCTGCAGCTGTAGCTTGCCTGCATGAAAACTGAACATGAAGCTGAATTTAGTCAAACAGAAGGATGCGTGGTTATCACAGACTAAACACCTCTTCTCTTTTTTTTTTTTTTTTTTACTCCCCCTCCTGCCAGTTGAGAGGCTAAGGAGTACAGCCTATCTGCTACACACTACTTTTCCTTTTTTTTTTTCCCCCTTCATTTTCCTGGTTTCATCTTCAGCTTGTCAAGCTTTATTCAGCCTTTCTTACACTGCTATCCTCTGTCATGTCAGCTGTTGCAGCAGCAGCCTCTCTGTTCTTCCCAAAGAGTTCTGGTGTGTCCAGAGAGAGAGAGCAGGTGCTGTGATACCATGGTGGATGTGAGATTTCATTAGGCCACCTTAACTACTGGTTCATTTTTCTTTTTAGTTCAATTTAGAATGCTGGGTAGAGAAGGTGAATCTAGATTAGGGAGAAGCTGAAGTCTGAGTTAGATTATATTTGTGGGGGCAGGGAAGAAGCAGCACAGGACAAGGTTTGCAATTTTGTTGTAAAAGGAATTGTTACATTTTTTTTACAGTGGCTTTAGAAAACATAAGGAACTCTGTTGCCTTTTGAATGAAGGGGGGGGAAAAATAGAAGAGGTTGGGATTTGAACAAGCAGCACATTAGTTACAGTTACTCTCTCTCTCTCTATCATCTGAAAAGATAGCAAGACAAACATTCTTATGGTGAGGTTGTGAACACCTATCAGAAGTCATCCTGGAAATGTAGAGTAGCAAAATGCTCCTGTGGGTCTGTTGTGCATTTATGTAACTGCTTGACTCTTCCTCCGACAGGTGTGGGCATTGCAAGCAGTTTGCTCCTGAATATGAAAAGATAGCCAAAACTCTGAAGGAAAATGACCCTCCTATTCCAGTTGCCAAAGTAGATGCTACTGCAGCCACTTCCCTAGCAAGTCGTTTTGACGTCAGTGGCTACCCGACCATCAAAATCCTGAAAAAAGGCCAACCTGTTGACTATGATGGTTCTCGGACAGAAGATGGTAAGCACCAGTCCTTTGCAATTCTCTGTAGCAAAGCAAGAAAGTATATGCTCTTGTTTCTTCATGCGACTGTTTTGAAGGACTTTGATCTCAAGTTACTTACGCAGAATAATATTATGAAGGCTAAAATTTTGCCTGTCTTCTCAATCGGCTGCATGCTAAAGGACAGTTTTGCAGGTAGTGGGTAATGCTGTTACTGACGGAAGCTTTCTAGAAATATGACTTGACTAGAATAGGAGGTAGTCTCATGCTTGCTGAAGAATCAGCTAATAACAAATGTCTGGTCTGTACACTGACTGTATATAAAACCACTTGTTTCTTGCTTAATGAATGTGTCCAGCTCAGTCGGAGGGCAAAAACTACCTTTTCTGTCTGTTTTGAGATGGAATTCATGTGCTAAGGTGCTGCAAAGTACAGGTCTGTGCTCTGCATAAATAAGATACTCTATGGAGCAAAGAGAATATTAAAGACCTTGGCAATACCAACAATGAAGTAAAGCATAAAGGAGCTTGATTAAGAAAGTGTTCTCATGTAAGCTTGACTATGTTTGGTCCAGGACCATGCTTGCTATTCTGATTTTAAATTCTTGATACCAACATTGGATATGCTACTGGTATAATAATTCAAGCTTGCTAATTGAGCTGTTGAACTGTATTTCAGCAATTGTGGCCAAAGTCAAGGAGGTTTCTGACCCCAGTTGGACCCCTCCACCAGAAGCAACCCTGGTATTGACCCAGGATAATTTTGATGATGTCGTGAATGGTGCTGACATAATCCTGGTGGAGTTCTATGCTCCATGGTAAGCAAGAAGTCAGTCACTGGTACTTCCCTAGCACAGCTGGCCCGGACATGCTTGGGGAACCTGTTTTCTGTTGTTATGCCTTGTTGAAAGAGGCTTGCCTTGTGCAGGGGTGTAGCTGTGATTCACCTTAGTTCTAACGTGGACGTAGGTTCACACAAATCACTTGAAGACTAGACTGGATCTGTGTCTCAGCAAGGGGTGGTCTCCAAAACTTCACTGAAGATTTTCCATATGTACTAATTTGGAAACACGTTGGGAGATACTGAAGACCAAAGGGAGTTGGTCCTTAATTTAAAAATGGCCTCTAAAAATGAAACTACCTGTAGTAACATGGGGCCAGACATAGAGGCTGGCTTCAGGTTAGAGAGACAAGTCTTCCTGGGCTGAAGTGTTCTCTAGAGATTGAATAACCCCATTTCTACTTTCTCCATTCTGGAAGATTTAACTCTTCAACTTCAGAGGTAGCAGGACTGGTGGCTTGTAAAAACTACCCTCTGATCTCCTTCTTTAGGTGTGGACACTGCAAAAGGCTTGCTCCAGAATACGAGAAGGCTGCCCAGGAGCTCAGCAAGCGCACACCTCCTATCCCCCTGGCTAAAGTCGACGCCACTGCTGAAACTGAGCTTGCAAAGAAGTTTGATGTTTCTGGCTACCCAACTCTGAAAATCTTCCGCAAGGGCAAACCGTATGACTACAGTGGTCCTCGGGAAAAATATGGTATCGCAGCTTCTGCTTTTTCTTATTTTCTGAGGGCTTGACCACAAATGTTTTGCTGTATCTATAGGATTTGCAGACTTGTTAGCATCATAGCAATGGCAGTTGGGTAAACCTGAAAAACTCTGCTCTCATACCTACATAGGCCAGCAGTATAAATTTGTACCTAATCTTTGTAACATCTTATGGTGGAACTATAAGCTCCTTTTAATACAAAATAAGTTAAATACACATGGTGAAGCAGTGGCAGTATGAGTAAATGGGCAGCCTTTAATTGGACTGGAGTGCACCATAAGGACTGGCAAAGTGCTTAATATTAGGTTTTAATAAGAGGGAAGACTTAAGACTATCCATGTAGAACTTTGGCTTATAGCAGGGTCAGCAGACAGTGAAGGGTCTGGAATTTCAGAAAGGAGGTTACTTTAAAGATCAGCTGATACTCATGGAACTCGTGCTTGGTCACCTCTTCTGAAACCAACCTGAAGAGAATATCCAGAACTGCAGCTTTAAAAACTTGGATTGAGGTCTTACTTATTTGGTCTTCTGGCTATTGTGGGTGGTAAGGCTGCACAGAAAGAAAGGTGTCCATGGGAAATGCGGTGTTAAACAATGTCACAGGGAGAATGCCTGAACCTTTCAGTTCAGTAAATGTTCTAAGCAACTTCGGGGTCACATTTGTCTTGCAGGTATTGTTGACTACATGATTGAACAGGCTGGTCCTCCATCCAAACAGATTCAGGGTACCAAGCAGGTACAGGAATTTCTGAGGGATGGGGATGATGTCATCATCATCGGTGTCTTTAGTGGAGAGAATGACAAAGCCTATCAGCTCTATCAGGAAGCAGGTAAAGAATGTTTTAAAATATTAATGAAATGTATGTTTTGTTGAGATTCTGCCTGGGACTTTGGTCATGGAGAGATCCTTTATTTCTGGTCTTAGTTTGGGGGGGAGGTTGGAGAAGAATTAAGAGGAAGATCAAAGGGTGATCTACTTGTACTTGAGGAAAAAGCTCACACTAGATTTTGAAGCTATAACTCAAGTTATCAGCCAGTCACAGGAGGTACCTCCTCTTGGTATTGTGTCCCTAAAAACATACAGACTAGAGAGGCGGGAAAATGCCTAGCCTAGGAACAAATCACAACTTCTTGGCTTAAAGCCTTGCTAGCTTTGCTATCTGCTATTGCTTGTTTCACATCTGACAGTTCCAGAGGCTGGGCTCTGCCAAATTTATTTAGGGTGGGGTGGCCTGGAGAAAGAATCCTCATCCACCTCTGGATCAATTAAGCTAGACCATTCCTGGCAATGTTTATTCTTAAAAAACCCCATTGGGGTGACATATTGACGGTCCTGTTAATGATATTTGCTACCGCACAGAAGCAGCTAGGCTCTTGAAGTGCTCGGTCCCTTTAATCAATCTCTGTGTCTCACACGATTGAACCACTCGCAGCCACTCTTGGTTTCTACCAGAGCCTTGAGAGCAGTGTGGGCAATTCTTCTCCCCCCTGGCTATGCCTGTTTCTGGGGCTGCCATCATTTATAGTTGGATTAGGAGCGGATGTGCTTGCTCCAGCCTGGCAGGATACAGAATTGTTCCCCAAAGCAAATAGATTGACTAGGTGACCTTGTGAGTTCCTTTCCAGCTCTGCTTTCTGTTATCTGGAGGGAAGCCAAGAGGTAGGAGATTGATAAACAAATAGGTGTTTCTCCATATATGTTTTGGAAGCTGCTCAAGGCTTTTGATTATGGAGAATAACTCACGTAGGTGGGTTGTTGAACAGCACTCAAACAGTGCTACTCAAATTGTATGTATTTTCACATGCTGCTCCACCCCTGGATGAGAGCTGTTCTCTAAGACTCTGGGTTGTTCCATGTCCCATTGAGAATGGGAAGAGAGTTTCCGTGCAGTGCAGTCTCCAGATTTCAGTCAGAGGCTGTCAGGTCACTTGATGACTCTTCCTTCTCCCTGACCTTAATTTTTCAGCTAACGGTTTAAGAGAAGATTACAAGTTCCACCACACCTTCAGCAATGAGATTGCAAAACTATTGAAAGCATCTCCAGGAAAACTGGTTGTCATGCAGCCAGAAAAATTTCAGTCAAAGCACGAGGCCAAGATGCATGTTTTGGATCTTAAAGTAAGTAGCTGGTCCAAAGCTAGAAAGTTTGTATGCAGATTGAAGGTTCTCTTTCTTTGTGTACACAAGGAGTTGGCATCTTCCTGTTGGAAGTATTCCACTAGGTACTTGAGGCAACTCATTTGTCACTTGAAATTGTATTGCTTTGTTCAAGAAAGCTTTATGAAATTAAGCCAGAGGTTACGTGTTCAAGTAATAATTTACCATTACAATATTCAGTTTGAGTAGAATAGTAAATTATCTTTAGTGTTTAAGGACTTGAAGAATATGGTGACAGTAGTGTTTATAGCATGCCCTTCTTTCTCATTCATGCATGCATCAGTATTACTTTTCAGTAGTGTGTAACAGAAGTGCCGCTTGAATGCATTTGTCTGAACTTTTTTTCCCAATTTTTTTAAACAGGACTCTACAGATGGATCAGAGATTAAAGAGCATGTGCTAAAATATGCTTTACCTCTAGTTGGCCATCGCAAGCCTTCCAATGATGGTAAAAGATATGCTAAGCGTCCTCTAGTGGTTGTCTATTATTCTGTAGACTTTAGTTTCGACTATCGTGTTGGTAAGTTAGCTGAGATTACCTTTTCTCCACTTTGGGAGGAAGCCAGCAGTAAGTAACTAGAAATTACTAATCCTGTTGTGTTCTGATTTTTCAGCTACGCAGTACTGGAGAGGCAAAGTCCTGGAAGTGGCCAAAGACTTCCCTGAATACGTGTTTGCTGTTTCTGATGAGGAGGACTATTCTTCTGAAATAAAAGACTTGGGCCTGCTTGAGAGTGGAGAGGATGTCAATGTTGCCATTCTGGATGAACATGGCAAGAAATATGCGATGGAGCCGGAAGAGTTTGACTCTGATGTACTCAGGCAGTTTGTGCAGGCATTCAAAAAAGGTGCAGTTTCTAAAATAGGGTTCTCTAAGCCATTTTCTTTGTTTCCCCTTTGTTTTCCAAGAGTTTTTGCTGAGGCAATGTCTATGATAAAGTTACATGTGCAACCTCACAGTGCTCTGCGGCTTAAAGCTTTTGGATGTTTCTTGCCTTTATTTTTTAATCTCAGTTCATTAACTTTGCTTGGATTATGCTGTGGCATCTAGCTGTATTCTAAAACTAAGCATGTTTGGCAAGCCTAAAACATTTGTGCGGCTTTGAAGCATGAGTTGACTGCTCATATTTGGGACTAGTATCATAAATCGCTGTCTACTATATTGTGGATGGACAGCCATAAAAAGATGGAGGAAAGGTTCTAGGGAATTGTGAAACAAATTGCTGCCTGTATTTCACAAGGTGATTGTGCTGAAATGCCACCAGCAAGAGCCTATGTTTCATGTAAATGTAAGTTCATTTACTGGTGTGATGCTTTTCCCTGACAGGAGGATGTTTGTGTGCCCTTTCGTCTTGGGGGAGATCATAAGGATTGCTCTTACTGCATTCTAACAAGAACGTGTGTTTTGCTTCCTTCTAGGAAAACTGAAGCCTATTGTGAAGTCCCAGCCAGTGCCAAAAAATAACAAAGGGCCTGTGAAGGTGGTAGTGGGTAAAACTTTTGATACCATAGTAATGGATCCAAAGAATGATGTTCTCATAGAGTTCTATGCCCCGTGGTGCGGACACTGCAAGCAACTAGAACCAGTGTATACCGAGCTAGGCAAAAAATACAAGAATGAGAAAAATCTAGTCATAGCCAAGATGGATGCTACTGCCAACGACGTGACGAGCGACCACTACAAAGTGGAGGGATTCCCCACGATCTACTTTGCTCTGAGGGACAGGAAGAACAACCCTATTAAATTTGAAGGTGGGGACAGAGATTTAGAGCATTTGAGCAAGTTTATAGAGGAGCATGCGACAAAACTCTCCAGAACAAAAGAAGAGCTTTAGGTAGGATGAGGGTGGTGAAGAAAAATTGTTTGTACATTGTAGTTAAAAGCAAGTTACTGACAAAACTTCCATGAGAGAAGAATTAAGCAGTTTGAGCAAGGAAATTCTTGAGCAGTAAAGCAATTGCAGTATCTTTTTTTTTATATGGCAGAAAAGTTTTTCTGGACACTGAACTTCTCTGATATGAATGTCTTGCGTTAGTTATGGTTTTGATCTTTGGAGAAAAATACATCCTCTATTTTTTGTGACTATCTTGAGCTTGATTATTTGACTCCAATGCAACTTTTTAAAGTTAAAAGATATTACTGAAAAGAAAGAACCAGATCCCTTTGCTGAACAGTTTTCATTGTCATTTGTTGGTATGGTTACTGAGGGGAGCAGTATTTTGAGCCAGTCTCTCTTCTGTTATATTTCTGTATACTTATTCACATGACTATATCACTGTATTCGTTGCTGAGGGTAAGAATGGGAGTTTTCTAAAGTATGGGCGAATTATTCAGTCCTGTTGAGATAAGACACAGTGACTTGCTAACTAAATGTGTTCTAGACCTGTCTGCTTTTGCTTTGTGCCCCTCTGTAGAGAGGGTGATGCTAAAATAGCAAGTTTTACTTCTCTTTACTAGTCTGTATTGACCCGTTTATATCTTAGTCTTCCCAAGTATGTTTTGGACGAACTGGAGTGTGGTGGAAGGAGCATCTAGTGGGTGGTAATGCTTGGTTTCTGATATCAAATCTGTGTGTTGCCATCTCCTTTCCTTTTGCAGAGAGGAAAGTTTGGTAGGGATTTTTCTTTGGGGAAGCAGACTGAAACCTGGTGGACTTTATTCCTGTGGCAGTTACTGCAGTTACAAAGGTTGATCGCATCTACTTTGTGCTCCGCTTGGCAGTATGTGTGTTTAAAAGTGGATTTTGATCTTGAATGTCCCAGTTTAGATACGCCTGTAAACTTATGGGCTGTGTTGGGGTATATACTCCAGAAGCACCGTCTGCCTCTTAGAGCTGTGTTGCCGCGGTGTGTGCGACTTAAGTGTCACTGAGGCAGTTCTGATACAGATTTGATTTTACGGGTAGTGATTCCCTCCTAGCAGCAAAAGACCGATATCATCAGTCTTCCTTCAGCATTTCCTTGCTGTATTAGTTTTTGGAGGGTGTGCAAATCTAAAACCCCACCACCCAATGTTTTGGGTTTTTTTTTTTTTTGTTTTGTTGTTTGTTTTTTTTTTTTTTTCTTCTGGGGAGATGCAGTCTTCTGTGTAGCGAGGGTAAACCCATGTCCAGGAAGGGGCTGTTAAGTATAGTCCAAGGACCCAAAAGGGCCTGCAAGAGGGTACATAATCCTTATCCTTTCCTACTGCACCTTGCATCCCTCTTGAAGGGACGTGCCTCCCGGCTGCCTTAAGAGGGGACTGTTCCTCACTGACTGTTAACAACCTACACAGCAAAGCGTGAGTAGCAAATTATTCTTGCAGAGGTGTATGAGACTGCGTGAAGGCTTTCTCTTAATTGACAACTTAGCTGATGCTAGTGAATGAAGCTCACCAGCAGATTATGGATGAAGGGGACGGTATCAAATCTCCACAGAGTGCTGGGATGTGCTTGAATGCTATTCATCTCCTGTTGTTTATCAGCAAAAGCTGGGAAGTGCTAAGCAACTATTCAGGATCAGATCTCAATTGCTGCTTTGTGTTAAAACAGTGTCATAATTCACTTCAGGGCCCTGGCACTGTCAATCTCCTCTTTATATAGTAGAGGGCTTTTTCTTGACTCTCCTTAAATGTACAGATATCTGTTAAGCTTAGGCAATATTTCACCTACAAGACTTTTTTTACTAAGTGTATTATCTTCCCATCACTTGCCATTTCTGTTTGCAGCTTTCCTGTAGAGCCTTCAGAGGCCGTGATCTGTGATAAATGTCTGTGCACAGGCAACAGGACTGAGATCAGACTTAGCCGAGCACCACCTTACACTAGAGGTGACTCTTTGCAGCTTTAGAGAGTATCCATAAGCTGAGTAGCAAGTTCTGACCTGTCTGTAAGTTGAGATGAACTCAGTTCTTCAAAGAAGTAGGCACAGACTTCTAAAATCAGTGCATAAACATAGTTCAGTTTCTATCCTGAAGCACATACCTCACTTAATACTGCAGGGAACTAAACTGCTCCTGCTTATTAGTTAGTTGCAGGCTTATAGGGATTTATTCCAAAACAGATAATGTCTAACCAACAGCAGGATATGGATAAATATGGAACATGTAGAAGGGAGGGTGAAAAGTCCCTTCTTGGTGGTGAGGACTACAGTCAGGGCTGAGTGAAGCTCCGTTCTTCTCGGGATAGTAAGTTTTACAAGAGTTTCTTGCCCCTCTTTGTGCAGTTGCTTGCTTACTAACATTGTGATTGCCAGTGCTGTACTGTTTCTATTGTAGACTTCTTCCCAGTAGGAGCTAACACCACTCTGGGTGGAAAACAACCTCTCCTGCCTGCTGGGAGCCTTTGTGGCAATAAAAGGGACAAGGCCCAGGGGAGTGTCCAAGGTGTCTTGCATGGCGCTCCTGCTGTCTTCCTCTTCCTTGCCTCCGCAGGTGGAGGCAGCCTGGTACGTGGTTAGTTCAGGGCTATGCTCAAAGACTGGAATTTTCTTCTGCAGCATCAGTGCTTAAGTCCGAGCTGAATATGGAAGAGGGATTGTCGCAGTTGGGTGTTTTATGATCCTGCCAATTTGTCACGGATCCTGATTTATGATCACTTAAAGCAACTTAACAGAGTTGGACGGCAAGGTTCACTCTATTACTTACTGCATGAGGAAACATACAAAGGAAAATAGAGCTAAAATCATTTTAGAATGACTTACACAGAGATTGGAGGGTGCAAAAAGGTGAGGGAGACCCTCCTGTTGAGTCATGAGGTTCAGAATGGACCCCCCAAGCCCCTGATGGAGCCTAAGTGTGGCTGGCTCCAGACTTAGTCCCAGACTTCGTCAGCGGTTTATGTCTAAGAGATACAAAGGGTAAGGAAAACCTCCTGTTGAGTCACAAGGTCCAGAATGGACCCCCTAAACTCCTGACAGAGCCTAGGTGCAGCTGGATCCACTCCTAGTCCCAGACTTGGTCAACAGTTTATGTCTAAAGGATTATATGTGTTGATGGCTAAAGGTTTATATGCGCACACCCAATTCTTTATATCACTTAGCTAAGGTTTCAGAGTTTCATCATGCTTATTCCCAATTCGTCTGCCTTCCATCTGGGTGTCTGGCGTTAGTTCACCCCAAAGTTTGAAGCCTTCAGTCCAGGCGTCCGGTGTTAGTTTGCTCTGAAGTTCAAGGTTTCCTGAAAAGACTCTCAGGCATCAGATTTTATTAATAGAGTGGTAGAGCAGCAGAGTCAGCTTCAGCTGGTGCCTCTGAAGAGGGGCCCAACCCAAAGAAAGAAATCTCTGGGCAATTACACCCTTACAGGCTGTTCACCCGCCCCTCACACACTCTCCATGCCCCTTCCACATGCCTTTCTTTCCAGTGGTGATTCTGGTCTGAGCTGCTTCTGACACCTCGTTGGATTCCTTCACTGTCTTTGGACAGGCTGTTTGTTGTCTTGTCAAGCTGCAGGTGCTGTTGATGGTTGTAGCCTTGAAGCCTCCTTATCTCCTGATTTATGCTGGCTCTGGAGCCCTTTTTTGACTAAGTAGGAACACATTCAGTAAATCTAAGCCACAAGCTGTAAATTTCCACTTAAGGTTTCAAGTCTAGCTGCTCATACTAAGTAGAGTTAAGCAAATGGCATACTAAATCACACAACGTTATAACTCTGAAGTGATTCATTCTATTTAAAACTTAAGCTAAATGATTAATATATCTTAACACTGAGAGATCTCCCTGTGCAAGGGGAGAGTTGCCTGGTGTGCAGTCCCGTTGCTGTCCAGGGAGAACTCAAATTGGGCTCATCCAGCGATCTGTCATTGGTAAAAGATCTCTCTGCCTTGAGGAGCAATCTTGAGAGTCATCCCAGCTCAAGGGGAGATCACCGCCGTGCAGCCACGCTGCCTAGCAGCAAGGGAGAGCTCAAAGGAGGCTCACATAGGCTGTCATATTTATGGGGTAAAGTGCTTGGCTCATAGTCAAATTGCATACAACAAGAGGTATGCGTGAGAATCCTTGTTGCTCTGCTCCTCTGTGGGTTTCCTAGAGGAGTTCTTGGCCCGGCTCCGGCCTTTACCTCCTTTGGAGCCTGTACCAAACCGCTGCTGGTTTGGTTAAGGGGTGGGGAGTTGAGTGCATCTGTCACAGGAATACACTAGTTGTAGCATTGCTAACTTAGTTTCTTGACAGCTGTGAGTTGCAAGGGCCAGGCAGCGTAGCCCAAGTAGGTTATGGGTTGGGGTTATGAGCAGTAGAGGGAACGAGGATTTGATCTGTCCTTACACTTGGGTCACCCAGCTGTGTTTCCTGCAAGTCCATGGCTGTGTCACGCACCTTGACACCTGTACCTCATAATGGATGTATTTATCTTGATGGCTTCCCAGCAAGATGAGGATACTGTGGCCTCTCAACTTTGGGCAAAGTCATACTGGAAAGCAATCTGCTTTCCTTAGCTCCAGTGTCCTGTCCCCTGCTGTTTGCACGATCAACACCATGTCACCTTTCTGTGAAACTCACTGGGATGGCGATATCATTAGGTCAGTTATCTCTCTGTAGAGAGTTAAAGTTCTCTACCTGAAAAGAGGTATTAATGAGATTGATGCCTTTTAAGGGGAACAGGTCCTAACATCTTCTGGAATTTGTTAAATGCATTATGCGTGTCTGCTTTTCCCTTCCTGGTGCCTTAGGATGCTTTCCTAAGCATCTTAAACTCCATTAAAGTCATACCTAAGTGCTGCTGATTAGCCTTGGTGTTCCTTTCTTACTGAAGAAAAAAGCATACAGTGCAGAAGAACAAGGGAGCTCCCCTCACTTGCTCTTACCCACAGCTGCATGAGCATATGGCATCATTTCTCATTATAGTTCCAGGTGGGAGACAGCCTGCAGCTTATGCTTCAGCACAGGACTGATTTGTGTAGTAATAATGGTTCCTGGGTAGGCTCCAAGGAGCCTGGCCTGGCGTAAATATCTCCCACACATCCTCTAGAAAACAAACATTTTTCTGTAAACTGTAGTATATCTCTAAGCAGTCAGACTTGAGACTTCTTCAGGGCCACTTCCTTTCCCTGAAGGGTCAAGGAATAAGGTAGGCAGCAACTCTAGCGCAGCTTGTGCTCCTTGAGGGAGTTTGTACTGTGTCTGTGCAACAGTCAAGGTGACAGCAAATACTGGCCTGGGATCTTGATACTGCATTAAGTGCCGTCTTTTCTGGGACTGGAAGAGATTGTTGACAGTAGAGGGACATGTCTCTTTGCAATTGAGGTTATTACTTGGTTTCTACTCTAAACAATTTTATACTTCAAAACTGTTAATTATGGTGGTGCCTGCGTGTGGCTCAGGATTTGACTGGTAGCAAGCAAGGCTCTGCAGAGCTGGAGACTACTCCACAGCTTATCTGTCCTCTTGTACATGAGGCTATGCACTGAGGAAACAGGCTTCTGAAAAGTAGAACATGAATAAGAATATATGATACAGGTTAGAGGCTTTTCAGAAAGTAGCATTAAGTGTAGAGGTCAGACTTGGGTCCTTTCTGCTACAGTAGGCAGAAGAAGCCGCTGCAGACTGTCCATGCCCCAGAAGGCGCTTTGCCCACAGCCTGCGTTGGAAATGGTCGAGGATCAGATTGAGTATTGCAGTCTGTACACTCAGCCCTTGATGGGGGTTAGTGAGTACATCAAGCCCTGTGCAAACAAGTGTGTAATCCACTTAGTCCAACTGGTGCAGAGCCTTGTGTTTGCAAAGCAGTTTGGCTTTGGTTTGCTGTCCTTAAGTGGCACAAGTCCCTTTTTCAGTGCAGAGCAGGGATCTCTGAGCAACCCTAGCTGACGGTGCTGAAATGCTGTAGCATCTTGCCTCAGTTGCCAGGCATTTCTGGGGCTACAGCTGGTAGTAGTGCTGTACACCTTGAAGTAGAGAGGTGTCACAGGAATCGCTGCACATCACTGCAGTGCAGTTCCAGGGGAGGGCTCCCCTTCCTTTCCTGCCTGGGCTCGTGGTAGGTTGCACGAAGCCATGCAGCCAGAGGCAGGAGAAACTTTCCTGGCACGCGTGGCCTGTCTTGACATCCACGCCCAGACTCACAGAGCTCACAAGTCATCTTGTTTTCTGTCAGCTTCTCTGGAGGTTGCTCTCAGAGGCCGCAGAGTGATGTCATGTTAATGTTAGTGCAGGAGTTTGTGCCGTGAACAGCTGGCTTTATATGAAGCCACTGTGCCGTTAGCTGACCCTTTGCAGCATTGCTTTCTGTTTCTGCTCATCCATTCCTGAATGTCTGGGCAAGCTCCACAACCAGAAACACCGTGAAATCTAAATGATCACGTCTTTGCAGAGGCTGTGTGAGACTACTTGGGTCTGGAAGGACATGGGCATTCTCCAGTTTAATTTCCACATACAGCGAGGAAGAAATTTGCTCTGTGAATTACTATGAATCCTTACATTAGAAAAATTGAAATTCCAGTTTCTGAAATGCGTTGTGTGTTTGGTTTTTTTTTTTTCAAATCCCAAGCGTGTGTGGCTTGATTATCTCCTTTACCTTTTTGTTAAAGCTATATTTAATCCAATCATGCAAAGAAAACTGTTATCACAATCAGTAACCTAATCCTCTGATGGATTTCCATATGCTGGGGTTTTGAACAGCCAGTTGTTTCTTCATAGTGAAAGGTAACACTTGTCAGTCTTGATTAATGCCCTCCTACTTGCTTTGTCTGAATTACAGAACCCTTCCTGAAATTCAGTATGTCTTGCCTTACAGTGGGGGAGAGTCGTTCTGCAATGCAGCCAGGTAAATTGCTGCTCAGAATGACAGATGCAGAGGAAAAGAAAATACAGCAGAAGGTGGGCTCAGAAAAAAAGCAAATGTTAACTCAATTTTCCTTAAAGTCGAAGAAATCAAGGCTAGACAGGATGATTTACTCACCTATTCTGATCGCTGTACATATCAAGCCCCAGATTTTCAGCTGTTTACTTTCCATATTCAGCCTAATAACTTGTCTTTTTGGAACAGGTACATAGGTTAAATACAAAGTTCCACAACCAAAGTCCTGATGCTACACTAGTACTGATTTCTGAAGCACAGAATGCATCCGGGAAATGGAATGTACCTCTTGAAAGTAGTACTGCTTTGAGTAAGGAAGGTGGTTCTGCATTTACTTGCCACGTGAAATATTTCATATGTTATTTTTGCTAATGCCTTTGGACATGTATTTTAATGTGGGGTTTGGTGGTTCTTTTGTGCTTTGAGTTGGTTTTGGTCTTTTACAGTCTCAAGATGATCTAACAACTAAAGGATAACCAGTCAAACTCCACTAGTGTAAGTAAGCTATAGCTCTTCCCAGCCAGCAGATCTTCACAGAGGGCCTAGTGCCAGGTGGGTTAAGCTTTGTTCAAGATCCTTTCAACAGCCTGACAGAGCAGGAACAGAGCAGATAACTACAGCAGATGCAAATTGAGAGAGGTCTTTATTGGTGTACTAACTGGTCCATCGAAATGAAAGTGGCCTTACTAATCTGCCTGCCTCTTTTTATTTTTCTGAGATCACTTGTAATGTTCCATTTGGACAAACCAGCTGCTCTTTAAATAGAAAAGTCACGTTTTAAATAAAAAAAAGTCACAGTGGGCTTTGTTTTTCATTCTTTCCCTTCCAAGATGCATTACAAGTATTAACGAGATCCTTGAAGCACACTGTTTTCTATAGCGACACAGCAGTGGGTGCAAGGGGGGCACTTCCTCATACTGGAAGCTGTCCAAAAGACAGGTAAGGATCAAAAAGTCTCTCTTTAATTACGGTGATGTGACAACAGGTTCAGTGGCACAAGCAATTTGGTGTTTGGTTGGGCTTTTTTCCTAACAATGCAGCTTGTTTTGCTGAGAATTGTAGGAATAGTCAGCCTTCATCAGACATACAGTACTTCAGCCTGAGGGGATCCTGTTGAGCTATGGATATATAAGGAATAAGTCATCCTCTTGGCTGTGAAACACTGCACGTTGAAGACCAGCCCCAACTCAATGATGGGAAACATCTTGTAAAAGAAGGAGGAAATTAGGATAATGTGTAAAAATCACTACACACATGTAACCATGAGTAACAGGCAGTACCAGGCAATGCAGCTAATCACCTGTATATGCCACTAGCAAATACAGGTCAGTAACTACATAAGTGCAAGAAAATCTGGGAAAACATTTAGTCTGAGAAATGCATCAGTTCATAAAATAAGTAGAACGGTATGAAGATGTTCTAGTGGGAATTGTAAATTTTGGGTTACTGTTCAGTAGGAAAAAAAAAAAGTGCCACAAAACTGGTTTGGTTTGAAACCTTCCTCTTAAATCACTTTTCATCTTATCACTAGCTGAAATTAGTAATTAATTTAAACCACACATTTTTAATGGTGATGAATGCCTGACTCAAGAGTGCTCCTCTAATAAACAAACTAAGGGATAAATGTATTTGCTTCATAGACTTTGACTTCAGAGAATCCATCAAATGCCTTCAAAAGTAAACTGCTGGACTAATTTGCTTACCACCAGGAAGAAGTGGTTATTACATGGTTTTCTGCTGTCTATGGCATTTCCTTTCTACTAGTTCAAGTTTTCTTTCTTTTATTAAATTGAATCCAGTGTTAACCTTTCAGAGTAAGAAAGCTACATCCAGCATTAGGGTGGCAACAAAAGACTCGGTACCTGAAAATTAGTTGACTGGTTCCTGCAGTGGAATGTAAACTGTTGGTATCTGGGATGCACCTGCGAGGGAAAAATCCTCCTGCATGGGGAGAAATAAGCACTTCAGTCAAGATCCAAAACAAACAGGGCGGTGAGAAAGGAGCAATCAAGCTCCAGCCAGCAGGAAATGCTGTGGAAAGGGCCTGAATGCGACCTCTCTTTCAGGCTTAGGCAGGTTTCTTGAGGTTGTGGGAATGCGCTTGCAGTCTGTGATCCTCAGCACAAAACTCCCTCTGGAAAGCAGGTGACCGGCAATTCCCTATCGAAGAATTTCTCTTTAAGCAGGAGGTATGACCCTCCACGTTTTTATAACAGGTTATAGCACGGTCAAGGAGGTATCTTCCCCTTCCTAAAAATCGTCAGCTGTGCATCTCTTGAGATAAGGCTCTAGCACTCTCGCTGTCAGAGAGCTCTAGGCTGTCGCTTCTGCTGCATCTCTTTAGAGAAATGCAAATCTGTTGGGTTAGAGAAAGAAAATAAAACTTTACCAGATGGCTGATGGAGAAGACTGGCTTACTGCTGTCGTTCATTGGGCAGGCAGGTCCTCCTCAGCCCATGCTTAGGCCTGACCTGTGTTACACTGGAACAAGGGTGCCCAGAAGAGCAGGGGCAGAGGCAATGACTCTGTTACTAGACCTGCTGCTGCCAGCCCGCCCGGTCTGTGTGGCTGTGGAGGAAGCTGGAGGGTGCATCTTCTCCTCAGCCCTGTGTGTGCAGCAAAGCAGGTGGGAGAAGAAAGGGTGCTTTGAGAATTACCTCTCTGTGCTGCTTGCTTTGGGGGAAAGACTTCTGGACATAAAGGCCTTGAAAGGAAAGAGTTGGGGATGAGGCAAGGAAGTATGGAGGTGAAGACAAGAAAAAAGGCAAAAATGGATAGGAGAGAACAAAGAACCAGTGAGGAGGGGAACATAGATGAAAAACCAAAGAGGTAGGAAAAACAAAGATAGTGAGAGTGTTGTAATGCAATACTTAGCTGTCTGTTCTTTAACTTCCAAAGACAAGATTCTTTTTTTCCCCAAAGAATGAAATGTCATTCTGTTTTGGTTGGTTTTTTTCCCCTCTGTAAACCTGCATTATTTCTTTTATCTGATTAAAATGAGTTTACTCTTTATGTAGTAATTTTGACCCAGTTTGCACATCCTTCTTTTCTCCTTACATGCCAAAACTATTGTTACCTTTAACTTCCAGCCCCTCACCCCTGGTGATCTGAGATACACCAACAGGCTAAAGGTACCTTTAGAAGTGCTCCAATGTGCTCTGAAACCCTCTTTATCTGACCAGGTATAGTTTTAAAAGTGAGGTTCTTTTACTGCTTCACAAAAATACTTTGCAATACTTTTAATTGTGCTTACTAAATTGTATGTATTAATAAATGTTGTATTTGTAAAGAAGTAGGAATTAGTTTCCAAAACCAAGTTAACTACTTCTGATACTTTCATTTTTCCATTTTCCTCAGAACTCCTTTGTTTTTTCTGAGGAAGAACAAACAGGTCTCTGCCCATTACTTCAAAATTTAAAGAAAAAGTTAAGTTACATCTCTAGTTTTCTGTGGTGTGCAGTCTTCCTTCAAACACTGTTAGCTTAGAAACACCCTGAATTTCTCAGTCTTTGGCCCTCCCAAGGTGCCCACATTCCCCAACCCCAGATTTCAGATCATCCATCAACCTTCCCTTCCCGCAGAACCTCACAGTTTCTCCTAACACACACCAACCTGATGCGCTCTGGGGTTTCCCTTGGAGCTCTAAACCCCCGTGACTTGCGGTAGAGCCGGACTCAGCACCGGCGCGACACTTGATTTGTCTCTCCCTTGTTTCCCCACTCGCAGCCCTGGGTGAAGGGGTGCAAAAGTCAGCAGGAAAGCTGAAAGCAGGGCAGTGGCTGCAAGAAGTGACCTCTCCCCCCTCTCTGTCACCGCGGTCCCTAGGCAGGCCGGAGGAGTGCTGGCCGCTGCGCTCAGCTACCCCAATGCAGTCGGGAGCCGTGAGGTGCAGTTACGCTTTATGTAGCAAGTTCTGTCTCAAAGGAGCGCCCTGCTGTGCTTCGGGCATATCACTAAACTAATTAATTAAATTAGATTATTTTCTGTGCGTTGGGGGCTGCAGGTGGTGGCAGGCAAGCTGAACCACCAAGAATTCAGCTGGAAGCTGGATATTGAGATAGGTACTGGATTCTTATAAATGGAAAAATTAATTTTTCACGTTTTTGGGTGCTTCCTGTTGCTCTAAATCAAGAACAGAGAGTGGTCGTGGGGGATGAAAAGTGATGGGGGGGTGTGTTCAAGGTGCAAAAGACTAGTCAAGTGCAGTAGTGGGAAGGGGGGAAAGAGAGAACGAGGAGATCAATCTGTAACTGACTGTGAACAATCAATTGAGATACCCCACTACCTTCGGACCAGCCGACAGCCATACCGCGCCCCAAAACTATTTATACCACCCTCATCCCCATACCTGCAGCTTACGGCTCATCACCGACCGGCGCTCCTAGCCTTCCCCTGGCTATGCCTTCACGTCGCTAATCCCGACAGCGCGATAAAAGCCACGACTGCAAAGAAACGCCTTCGAGTGGCAGCAAAAATCGCGGTGTGTGCCGCCGCGGGGCTGCCCCGCTGCATTCTGGGAAGGCAGTATGCAAATCACGGGGCCCCGCCTCCCGCCCCTCCTGGGTCTCGGCTGCTACCACAGCGCTCTGCAGCTTTTCTCCTTTCTTTCCTTTTTTCTTTCCTCGTTGTTAAGTCTGGCAATTTTTTTCACATCTCTTTACTGTGTTTTCTTAAGAAAATTAAACTTCTGGCATCATACTTGCCCACACAACTGCCACTCGTTTGCATCTCCTTCCCTTAGCTTGTTTTAATGGCTTTGACAGATGGAATCGCAAAAATAATTCCATTTCTACCAGCTAAGTGAAAAGATATGTCTGACTGGAAGAAACGAGCTCCTGGGCACCCCAATGGCGGGAAACGCCGCAGTTTTCAAAAAAGGTATTTCAAAAAACAGCCTGTGTACGTGCTTGAAGATGTGTTTAAGGGTCGTTTGGATGAGATGTTGGGGGATATGGTGTAGGGGAGAACTTTGTAGAGTAGGGCTGATGGCTGGACTCGATGATCCCAAGGGTCTTTTCCAACCTGAATGATTCTGTGATTCTAAGAGCTCCCTTCAGCACTGCCCAATATCAAAAATTTGTATTAGCTCGCCAAGAAACTTGATGAGTGCTAGAGGCAGCCCAAGGTGAACCCAACGGTCAGGGCAAGTTGGGTAGGGGACTACCACCCACCTGCCAGATGCAAGCTGTGAGATCTGCTCGGCCGCAAAAAGGACCTTCATGTCTCAGAGCCTCCCTTTGGTGTATTTCCCAGCTTCTCCTACGTGCAGTGAACACAGATATCAATAAGCACCGATTCACGTAATTTATGTCCCCCTGGGCTTCTTTCTCCTTTCTCAAGAGGGCTGCTTTTGCTGTGGGAATACAGCCCATCTCTTCTGCCTGGGGGAACCCTGGGCCAGACACAGCTGCGTTCTCTCCTTCTGCAATAAGTGGAAGCAACTGGTAGTTAATCTCTTGAATTACTACCTTTTTCCTTCCCCAAAGGCCTGTGATTATTGAGGGAAGCTGGGTTTTCCTGGACTTGGAAGGCTTCTTTTTAACCCTTTTTTTCTCTAAAGGCTGTGGGTGCTTGTCTCTGTTGGCTGTCAGGTCTGGTGTAATTCTTCATCGGAAGTGTTTCCATAATTGACTTCGCTGAATGCTTCCTAGCTCAGTCTCTCTTCAAACTCTTGAAAGGTTCCTTGGGTGCCTGCATACATTCTGGGGAAAATCTGTCTTGGATAAAGGATGGGCAGGAGAACACACAGTTTTATCCCTGTAGTCCCACTCTGGTGAGTGTATTGTAAGATGTAACATACCCAAGCTGCATGTGATTTTAGTGCTCACTGTGGAAAAGATACAAATATTTGGTTAAGTTCCCAATACATATGCAGGAGGAGGCTACCTGTGTCTCACTCATTGCTATGTTTTCATAATGTCTCCTCCTTGTCCCTTCCCAGAGCCGTGGTGGTAGGTGCTCTTTCCCCTCTGTGGCCTTGCAAACTGCCACTGCAATTGCTACCGTGTGACCCATTGAGAGCAGCCCCAATGAGAGTATGCGTCTGATAAACTAGATTGTTTAAAAAACTAGTGACTCCCTTGGACCTGGAGTGACCTGTGATTATGGAGAGAAACATGAGATAGGTAAAACTGACTGTAACAGGAAAGGAAACTCATCACTCTGGCAAAAAGACAGCTTTCAGAAGGGCTCTGTGTTGCATGAAGACATGAGCTAGATGAACTCTCTCAGCAGCAGTAAAACTTGAAACGCAGAAGATGGTAAAGCAGAGAGAAATCCTTCAAGGGCTGCATTTGCTGTACTTCATTTGAAATCATATGATAAATGTTCCCTGCATTTTCCCCTGAATGTTCATTTTCTGTAATGCTGAAGATACCCATCTGTAGAGGAGATGTAGTAAAAAGGGTGGGGATTAACATAAATGTTTGGGTGGATCACTGGTAGCAATCTTCTGACTTTTTGTTTTGGAGCAGAAACTGTAGCTTTATTAACTATCCAAAACTAAAACCTTCATATCCAATCTTTATCTTGCGTTTTTGGAACATGGGCTACAATTAAATATAGTCACAGATAATCACTGAGATGCTGAGCTCCTGCACTTTGATATCAGTTTTTTCTTTCTTCTTTTCTTCTATTAAAGCTCTATTATATGTCATTACTACAAATTGAGTAAGTTCTGGTCTGTTTGATTTAGTCTGGGTTTCTTTTTTACTTGCTTACTAGAAGATCATGGACTCAGATCTTTATCTGACCAGCTTCCTCTTCTGGAACCAATTACAGGAACACAAATCAGGTCCAAGTTGTTGCCTAGTCCTCCTGCTTACAGTGAGAACTCTACAACAGCAGAAGGTATTGGAAACTATTTGGAGTCCATCATGTGGCTATCGAAATTTCCATTAAAAAAGAACTGTTTGCAAAATGGTTTATTTTATCCGTATTGTTTGGCTTCTCTGAAACTTGTGGGTTTTTTTCAAGGGAATGTTTCACTGTGCTGTAGCTGTTTTATTCCAGCTAGCATGCACAATAGGTTTCCATTTCATTTTATTTTTATACTTCCTGATAATTAGATCCATACTTTCAGTAAGTGTAAACTAATATTGCTTTATTAACATCAATTACTGTTAGCTATTATTTACATCGAAAAAGCACCCACATGTCTCAACACAACCAGCACCCCCTCGGACAGGCCACAGCATAAACAACAGGCAGGAGACACTTGCCTGCAAGCTCCTTAAGGCAGAGATTTAATGCGTTCCGATTTACATCACCTACGGTCCTTGGAGTATTCACAGGGCTAGGACAGTGACAGGGAACGATACACACTTATTGCAGCGCATTCTTAAAGCATATCTCCTTTAGACATGTAACCTGCCATTGTTTTAAATTGGTGAGGAATGACTTCTTAAATTATAGATCTGCATTTTCAAGACAACAGTGAAAATTATTTCATGTAGTGCTGTTAGCAGCACTTCTTTCTGACTTGCTTTTCCCCTACTCAGGGTTTCAGTCCTAAGAGAGATAACCTGTATAGCTGTGAAAACATTTTGTGTTTTCTGGGGCGGAAAAAAAACTGTGAAGTATCTGGAATTACACAACATGTCTTTTTTTTTTGCATAGCTTCCATGCAATTTAGAGTTTGCGAAGACTCCTTCCCCGTTGGGAATTAATTAAAATGACTTCATTTAATCTCTGGGGACTATAGGTATTTGTATATTCAGAGCCTTCTAACACCTTTCCCTAGGGAACGCTTGCTGAAGAAATAGCTCAGCTTTTTCAGCAGGGGTAATGATGTTGCATATTTGCAATTATTATTTCTTACACTAAGCATCTAAGTTAACACTTTCAGAATTCAGTTTAAACAACAAAACAAACTTTTAGTGAAAGGATAACTTTGCCTAAAGAGAAGGTACTATGTCCAACTGTACTTTGAGCTATGTTCTGTTCAAAATATTTGTTTTGCTTTAATGAAAGAATTTTGTAATCCGTTAGCCTTATGCTACTTCTGGAAAATTCATCTAAAAGAGGCTGAGTAAATTTCACAAGAAACTTGGTCAGATCATAAGGAAGATTATTTTTATGTGTTTTTGTTTACCACGTTTGACTCTTGCAGGTTTATGGTGTAGGTGCTGTGGCTGAAACGCTTGTGTTTAGTGTATAAAGACTGATGTGGAGGCTAGGAAGGCAACAGTTTTCCTTTTGCAGCTTATTTTGGGGACAATCCTCTTCCCTCCTGTGCAGGTGTAGATAACCCTTTGGCAGAAAAATAGCAACGTTTCTATGGCACAAAGACAGACTGTCCTGCAGAAGGTTGTGCCTGGTGGAACAGGCATAGAGGGGCAGGGATGCGCTGAAAGCATCAGCTCTGAGAAGTGCACCCACCTACACAAGGGCTTCCCCCAGCGAGTTACTGTCCTGGCTGGCAGAGTGGGCTCTGCCGCAGAGTGGTGCGACTCGGTGGCACTGCAGGATATTTCCTTCTCTCCAGAGGGAAGGAGTTTTCTAGCAACCACCTCCAAGATGGGGATGAACAGCTGATGGCTGGATTTTGTCTCCCTGGTGGATATTGCAGTGGTCTCAATGAAGTTACCTTAACCTTTTCTTTTTTTGGTCTATGGGTCTGAGACGGAGAAAACCAGTGGCTCCGTAAATAAGCTACTCTGATCCTAAAAAGACATATGAGTCAGGGAGAAGTGATTAAAAATTCCTAATGAAATTTACACTTGGGTGATCAAACTAAGAGCACATGATTACATGTGCCGATACCTCTTTCACTATCACTGACTTTTATATCGCATTCATCTGTGTGAGCCTCTGCTGTTGCCATTTATATCATAGTAATAAAAAGTTCACTAGCTTTTGCTTTACAATATTCTAGTAATTAATATTCTAATAATTGATACTCTGAGTGATTAATAAAATCAGTCTATAAAATTTCATTTGAAACCTAGCAGCTGGATACAAATTTCACAGGTTCAAAATGTCATGAAGAGAAGGAATTTTCTAGAAGAATAGTCATCACGCAAATATAAAAGACACTTTGTGGCATTCTTACCTCCCAATATAAGGTACAGTGTAAAGACTTGCTGTCCAAAATATATGTTGAGCTGACAGTTGTATTTAGTAAGAATTTATCTCCTGATCTAGTGACTGCAAAGCCAGCCATGAGATGTAATCAGCAGAGCTGGCTGATACGTTCTTAGTGGACTCCCAAATACTTAAATGCAGAAAGTCCTAATATTTAAAAATTAAAAGTTTAAATTTTAAATCCCCCCTCAATTCACAACAGCTTATTGTTTGAAGGAAGTGCTTTGAGGCCAACCTTTTCCTACATTTCTTCCAACAGCATACGTACAGCCTTTTCTGTTTACAGTGATTGCCTCTTCTGCTCAAAATTTTTGACCTCCAGGATATTTTTGGGAAACAACAGGGTGAACTCTACATTTAGGGTGTACGTACTACCCCAAGATTTGTACAGGCCTCCTAGATGGCGATGAAACTTAGTATTTGCTTGTGTTTGAAAGAAAGGCAGGTTGTTGAGGCTTTTTTAAAACAATATTGACATGGTTGTATCTTCAGGGGTTGGCTGAACTGAGACACAGCGGGGATGGGTGCTGCAATAGCAGGGTTAGCAGAATATTCAACTTTCACTTCTCAGTGTGTCTGAGTTTAAAAGAAGGCCTCCCTAACTAGAAGAGACAAAAACCAGAGTATATGCATAGAGGGATGGTTTTTAAGCTACTTGTACCCAATAGGAAAAGACATTAGAGACTTGCACTCACATAGCAATAAATCTTAAGAAATAAGACAATATATTGCTTTCATAGCCAAATCCTTGTGAAGTTGAGTGTATCAGCAATTAAAGTGGATGCAAGGAAAGGAACTACTAGCGATGATGAAAAGAAAATAAGCAATATGCTCTTTACGCAAGAGATCCCTATTGAGGCATGGCAGCTGGTGCGATGGCAGGGATGTACGGCATGCTGAAATGAAACAGGAGATTGACCCTGCATGTGACTGCTGCGGGGGCCCTCGAGCAGATTCTGCTGGGTCTCGCTTATTTAAGAGGCTTTCTTTAAAAAAGAGTGTGCTTGCCTAGAGGATGCGGCAAGTGGGAGGGAGAGGAGGTTAGAAAACAGAATCAAGACTGGGTTTCCAAAGCGGGAAAAGGAAAACTCCCTGTGAAAGCAGAGCAGACTAGAATCATATACTGTAAAACAATAAAAAAAAAAAATTAATTCTTCTGAATGCAGTGATGAATAATGCAGGCATCTTTTCTCATACACTGGATACTGCCTAGGTTTTATTAAATATCTCTGCGGTAACACAGATTTTACACAGTGCTTTGCAGAAGAGCGGGACAGGTCAGACGCAGCCCCTGTCCCCACAGCCATGGCAGTGCTGGTGCTGGGCCAAAGCACAGCCCTGGCAGCACCACACACCGAGGGGAGAGGCCCCATGGGGAGCCCCTTGGGCGCCACGCTGCGGGGAGGCAGGCAGGCCCCGGAATGGGGCAGGCCCCAGATGGGCCTGGGGAGGCGGCTGAAAGCTGAGATGAGGCACGGAAGAGAAAATGGCTGCGAGATTTGGCTGCTGAAGAGCAATGGGGGCTTGCCAGCCAGCAGGACAGGTGGGCTGCTGGCACAAGAGGGGAGGTATGATGGTGAAAAAAGCCATTGTCAAAAAAGAGGGGGATGCTTCTTGCACCTCATAGAGGCACCCCACTTCCCATCAGCTCCCAGCTGCCTCCCTGCCCCTTGCAGCACCACGTGTGGGCCTGGCCCACCAGGACATGGCTGCCTGCTGCCGTGAGGGTGAGCAGGGGGCTTTCTGGAGGCGTTTGTAACCCCTCCTTCCCCCAGGAAAGACACGATACTGAGTTTGGAATCGGCTTTATAATTTGTGCCCGCTTGGCAAAACACCTACCAGGATGCCTCTTACACAGGTGGATGTCGCAGCACTGAGCGAACAGGTGGCCTCTCTGTTGGGGTCCCCACGGGCACGGCTGGCTGGGCAGCAGCACCTGGGCAGCAGCTCAGCACAGGTACGCCTCGCATATTAACTCCAATAATTGACACCAGGCTCTCAGCGTTATCCCTGAAGCGCATATCCCTTGGGATTTTGAAGGGCCATGACCCTGCAGTTGGGAGGGGAGAGCTCACATGTGGGGAAATTTTGAGGGCTTTGTCATGGAGACAGAGCTGTTTGCAACCACCACACCCACTGCCAGATCAGGTAAAGGGAGCACAATTATTATCACGTTGATTAACGGCGCTAAGTTAAATACTAATATGTGGCAAAGGAGAGTTACTGGAAGGCTGTCTTTGGCCTTTGTTAAGCTTCCACACCCTTGGAGAAGGGATGTAGTGAAACAACCTTTGGGGGAGAAATCGGTAACTGGTAAAGAAAATCCTGAGGGGGGGAAAAAAAGATATATGTATTAGATTTAAATCTATGACAGCATGCAGGTTTCTACCGGTATATTCATGTCATTCAGGTTTATGGAGAGGTGTGGTTCTTGATTTCCAGAGCTGTGTCTGCAGAGCTCATGGTGCATCGTCGTGTGAGCACAAGAGAGCTGTCACCGCCTTTGCATGTTCAGTGTGCAAACAGTGAGAGGCAGGGTGTGGAGATGGTGATAGGAGTATATACTGCAACCTTGACTCTGCAGCTCAGTCCACAAAAGAAACCTTTTGTTCATACACTATGTATTTGTGGGGCTGTAAGGCATTTATAAAGTAGACATAGCTGAAAGGAAGGCAATAGGAAAAAAACAAAGGGGAATGGAGAAGAAAGGTAAACAGGAACACCAGCATTTTAGCCATCAGGCTTCAATAACTGAACAATAAATGCAGATTTCAAATAGATGAGAAATGCTGATATAAATAACCTACAGGAAAATGAATCTGTAGTGGCTGAGGATATACTCCTCTCAGCACAATTAACATTTCACAGCTGACTTAAAAAAACACCCAAACACATAAATCCCCAGTCTAGAAAAAGGGGGCTGAGGTGGCTTGAAGCTACAAGCTTCGAGCCGCCACCTGTGGGAAGTGATCATTCAAGAAATATTTGAGGCTCATGATGACCAAAAGTTAAATACCTTTCTGCATAAAATGAAGGCCTCCACCTTGCTCAGTTGCTGTATTGTCTGATAATCAAATGGCACATTTACTTGCAGCACCTAGAGCAGAAATTCTTGTGTCCTGTATGTGAAAGGTTTAGGCAGTCTTCACTTATTTCTGCTATTCATTCTTTTGACTATTTCATTTCATTAATCTGTGAAGAGCATGCTTGAAGTTGTAAGCATGATGTATTAGAAATGAAAACCATATAATTAAAGCAGAATCTCAGGTAAGTGACTCCTATTTTCTCCTCTGCCCTCAGCAGTAACACTTTCAACTGCCATTGCACAAATGTCTTTGAAGCACAGTGCCTGTGTTAACAATGGTAAAAATCCAGTAGCAGGCACTGGCTTCTCAAAGAGACTGGGGAAGAAAGCATATTCCATGAGGGATTAAGATTAAAAAATATATTCTTGACTTGATCCTCATTTATTCCAGAAAATTAGAGGCTACAGAAAAGACTGTCAGCTTACAAATAAAAGGGAACAAGAGCTACAAAAAATGGTAAAGTCACTAAAGCACTTAATAAAGCAGAAGCAGGATGAGGAAGGTTGAATTTCATGTGTGTAGTGTTGGAAATATTCCTGAACATGGGCAGCTGCACCCCTGCTTTGTCCTGCCTGTTGGAGCTCTATACAAATGTTATTTCTAGAATGTTTAATTACAAATGATATTAAAAAGTATGTGGAACTTCAGCAGCAAAAGACCAGTCAAGTGCAGCAGTGGGAGTGGAGAAAGAACAAAGAAATCTGTAACTGACTGTGATCAATTAATTATAAATACCACTGCCATCGGACCAGCCAGGATGCTTCAACTGTAGGGAAGGTATTTATAGCCCTGAGAGTGAGACACCGCTGAGTTATGATGGCACTGCTAGCACTCGGGTTTTGCAAAATCAAATGATTGTCGTTTTCTCTTTTAAAAACAATGCGGCTGTGTCTCTCTTAAAACCCAATGTGTAATCTATTTCATGTAGACCTTTTCCTTTAAGCAACAACAGGCCCCGCTGCATGATGGGTAGGTGATATGCAAATAAGCAGCCTCGAGTCATAAATTAAAAACTGCTGAAGAAAAGTGCTGTTGTCTAGTTCTTTTTCAAGTAGCAATGCAGGCGTTACAGGTGATGTCCGACAGGAGGAAACCCCCCTCTTTTCAGCTACTCTTTATCAAGCGAAGTGTGCAGGGTTTACGTGAGCAGTCCTGCACCGAGTACCGCCCTCTACACCCACATTGCTGCAGCCCTCCACAGACAGGTAAGCAGGGTCACGCACATATGTATACTAATATATTCTTTCAGTCATATCTGCTGTAGCTTATAACACCACTAACACCTTTCTTGGTTCGAGAGGGACTGCTGAAGCCATAGCTCCTGCTCCACAGCACGTCGGAGATGCCGATGAGGAGATGGAGAGATCAGTAGCACGTGGGCGTGTATGGGATCTGGGGCTGAACAGCTACTAAGAAACGATTATTGCAAAACAGAAATGTTCATTTAGGGATAAATTAATGCCTCAAATTTTATTTATTTATTTATTTATTTTTACTGATGTTATTAAAGGCAAAGTGCATCAAGGAAAGAACACATCCAAGAGGTAGAGTTTCAGTGAAGTGTTCTGCTTACAAATGAAATCAGCTGAAGAAGAGTCTTCCTCCTGTCCCAGACACTCCCACAGCCACCTGCCCCTCAGCAAGTGCTGGGATAACCCCTTCTGCAGCAAACCCCTACATCCCTGGGAGAAAATAGGCTCCGTTTTGAAAACTAAAAAAACCAGGTAACACGTGGAGGGCCCTGGTTGGTGTGGATCAGCGCAGCCATACAGCGTAGCTCTCTAAAAGAGCACAGCAGTCAGGGCAGTTAGCTGCAGCACTGGGGCAGGCGTTCTTCTACCCTCCAAACCCAGCATCTCACTCACTGCTGTTTCATTGTGCTGCAGTTCTTTTTGCTGTCCCCTTTGCTTTGCTCCCTTGCATCAACACGGCTAATCCAGGGAAGTGATACAGTGGCAAATAACACTTCAGATGTTACTTTTCCAGCCTAGCAAGTTCACTGTGCAATTGCACAGGGCAGTGAAGAAACAAAGGCAGGATGGAATTGCCCTGAAAATCTTCGTGAGCCTGATTTTAGACTGTCTTTAAACTGCTGTGTGTGCAGTAGCACACTGTCTTATCTGAGGAGTAGGTTAAATAATTCTAAAGAAAGCAAATATCTCTCCTACTGATTTCAGAGAGATGGGCTTAAAATATTCCAGAGGCTCAATTCAGCTTGATGTCTATGATTTATCAGGCTTCTTCAGGCTATAAGAAATGAAAATACAGACATTCCTTGCTCTCAAACCAGCTGCCAGACTAGAAAATGGAATTATTTTCTAAAATTTGCAATAATGTCTGAATTTCAAAATTTGGGCTATTTGGCCTCTGTATTTATAATACTAGGTTGGAACCAAAATAAAATGCTTCAGTTTTACTGTAGAGGAATACCGGTGTCCTGATGGTACCACAATTAATGGCTGAATTTCTTCAGAACAGTGCTGCACTTTCATTAATCACCAGAATTTTTATATTCTGAAACCAGACAAACCAGGAAGTGAAGAGTCATAGCTTCATCCAAATTGTTCTTTCTGAAGATACATCGGTCTGTTGTGCTTGAGACCCAGCAGGTTCAACTTGGGTCTAAGAAAGCTTAGTGTGACACAAGTAGGGGCACCAAAGTGGTGTCTCTTTCATGGGAAAGTACTGTCCAGCCAGCAACAACAGCCTGATCTCTTGTCATTGGTCTTCATCCTCAAACTGAGGACATTTTTGCCTTTCCTGATTTGTCAGGAAATCAAAAGCGTTTTTTTTCTGCTTGCAGAATTCTTCTGTCTACATAAACCTACTGAGTAGAAAGGGAGGCAGGGAAAAAAAAAAAAAAGAGCATGTCATTGTATAAGATCAGTTAAAATGCAATGCAAGGGATGTGCACATAGTTTGGAATGATCTCTGAGATTATTTGCTACCTCTCGTTTTTGTGAAATACTTTGATAATGCTGTAGGTGTGCTTGTTTGTTTGGGGATTTTTTTATGCCACACAGTTCATTTGCACAGATTTTACATCAGTAATGTTGTATCCAGGCCTTTCAAACAAGTTCCTAATTGATCAACATCTTTTTGAACTATATCACAGTTGGAACTAATTTCACTTGCTACTACTTCAAAATCTGTTTTGTCATGGAATTTATTTCCTTCAAAATGTTGCAGAATTGGCCCACTCTCAGCTGCCTCTCAGTGATTTTGTGCCATTGCTATGTCAGGCTTCAACAAGTGAGTATGCATTAGGAGTAATTTCTGTTTTCACCCTTAAAAGTGTTTCTATATTTACCTTGAGTTCTCATACCCCTATTTTCATGGGTATTGTTTCACAACAGCGCCCTATTTCACAGTTACATCTTTCACCTATTGCAGAGATTTTCAAGGGGTGATAGGATTAGACCTGTAAGAATAATTCCTTATCATGGCAAAGACCCGAAGTATTTGCAAACCCTGGCAGACAATGGGAACCTTGGGCCAGCCCACAGGAAGGCATCAAGATTGAACCTGTGCTAGTTAGTCCTGGCTTCATCTTTGGCCTTGTTCCAGCCGCATCTCCACAGGCCTCAAATTCAATATTATTTTAGCACACTAATTAGATACCTTGCAGTGCAAACTGGGGTTCAGGGCTAAAGTAGGGGATATATGTCATCTTCTATACCACCTTTTTCAATATACATGTAACAATACAGGCTGGAGCCTTGCTATCTGTTTCAGAGGACTCCATCTACAGTGGAGACCCACTTTGAGTGTAATATGGCAGGGTTTTTATGAGAGCTCAAGAGGATTTCTTTATATAGCTTGCGTTAATGTGTTTGTTGCAAACCACTGCTCTTCCGACTGGCCCTGTTAAGTTTAATGCTGACTTCTTCTCTCTCATTATCCATTACCTGTGTGTTTAGCTGTGTCTTTAGACCCTTAACCTACAATCAAAATATCTGACATGTTAACTGGGAGACTTAATGTTGCTACAGAAACCTTTATGATTACTTGTGTATGGTTACCTTTAATCAATTTTACGGACCGAAAAAAGATGACAAAGATTCTACAGTGTGTCTGAAATACAGCGTGCTACACAGCATTTAAATATCTAATGTTAGTGATGGGGATACAGGCATTCACTAAAAGCAACAAATGACCTCACTTGACACCTCAACATGTACTGTAGACCGCATTCCCAAGAGTGTTTGAGGAATGCAAGACAACACACGATTTCATGAGTGTCTTCACATCATCTTTACATCTGCCAATATAAAGAATGAGAGGTGTCTCCTTCTATTGTGTAGGAAGGGAGAAGTAACTTATCTTAGCCAAAGCATTCTCCTCAAGAAAAATAACCTCCTGGGGAAGAAATATTTGATCAATATTGTTGATTTTAGCAAACAGTAGTATAGCTCATATCTCAGGAAGGAATTTTGTTCATCAGGATACTCATTCAAAGCACTGAGAAGTAAAACTTCCTTGATTTCCATACAGCCTTAATCTATCTAAAGAACATATAGGAATCTGGAGCCAACAAATGACCCTTCCAAGTGATCTAATCTGGCAATAGGATTGCAGTGGGTGGAGATAACATCCCAGAGATATCTCGTTTCTCCTTTACCCTACATTTCCTAAGAGAAACACATAGTTTATTTTTTATAATGTTTTCCTGAATGTCTCTGGACTCATACAGTTTTAAATAGCATCACAACTGTAGCCAAGGAGTGGTAGTAAAAACAGTGTTTGTTGATGTAAACTTCCTACTGATGGCTGAGCTTCCTGGTCAAAATCAATCACCTAATATGACAGTATGGCATTAATTTTCTTTGAAATAACTTCTTTTTGTTCTGTGTACCATGCTGGCAAGCTCTCTGATTCATTACAGACTCGCAAGTGTCCACTGAAGACAAAGTGATGTCATGAGTCCAACTAAATTGCTCACTAGCATAGACTGCTTCTGCTTTCTTTCCCATGAGTTTTAATGAGTCTATAATCCTCCAGAATTTTCAGAACCTATGTGTAGCAGCAGAACAACTGCTCTGCTGTTCTGCTTTTGCTTTGTGTCTGTAAATGCAGCAGTAAATGGCAGGGTGTTTCAGAGATTGAAGGAGTGATCAGACAAGGACATGATGTAGTTGGTTGGGGGTCTTTGTTGTTTCATCTAAGGGAAACCCTATAAATTGACATTTCTATAACTAGAAATTTGAACATAAATACTGTCTTTTGAGCACTTCCAGATATGGGGAAAAATGTTTTTTTAATTCCTCTTTTTCTGGTTTAAAGGTACAGCATGATTTAATATGCTGAATAAGGTAAATGTTGCAGTTTATTAAGTTTATTAATCAGAGCAACAACCTTTCCCACTCTAAAGGCAAGAGATCATGACAAAATATTTAAAGACTTGTAATGTTCATGGTTATTAGCTTACTTGAAACTAATCTGTTCAGAGACTAAAGCTAATTTTAATTCCTCCCATTCAGACAACTTTAGGAAAAGTCACCTGAAAATCGATTTCTATCCATTTCAAACAAGAAAATTATCTTGCTGTTTATTTTGTTGTGATAGCCCTGACCATCTTCACTCAGAAATTTTTATTTGTTTAAATTGCCTACCAATAAGCCTCTTGTTAGTCTCTGTACTTCATCTTTCTAATTTGACTCATTCTTCCAAAGCTGAATTGATATTGCTATTTCCTGATTTATGATGACATGTCATCTTATTCAGGAACCCACAGATGCTGAAATATTAATACAGTAGTAATGTTATGCCCTGTATAAACTGGTATATCGGTTATATTTGTCATTTGGAACATCTGTGTTGAATTGGTTTTGGTAGGCCTGATCAGGGAATAAGACTTTGTCATGGTAAGAACAGGGATTTAAATATAAAAATATAAAACAAAAACTGTGTTCAGTTTTGGGCCCCTCACTACAAAAAGGACATTGAATGACTCGAGCGTGTCCAGAGAAGGGCAACGAAGCTGGTGCAGGGTCTGGAGCACAGGTCTGATGGGGAGCGGCTGAGGGAACTGGGGGGTATAGTCTGGAGAAGAGGAGGCTGAGGGGAGACCTCATTGCCCTCTACAGCTACCTGAAAGGAGGGTGCAGAGAGCTGGGGATGAGTCTCTTGAACCCAGGAACAAGTGACAGGTCAAGAGGGAATGGCCTCAAGCTGCACCAGGGCAGGGTCAGACTGGCTATTAGGAAGCATTTCTTTCCAGAAGGAGTTGTTGGGCGTTGGAATGGGCTGCCCAGGGCAGGGGTGGAGTCCCCATCCCTGGAGGTGTTTAAGAGTAGGGTCGACTTAGCGCTAAGGGATATGGTGGAGTTGGGAACTGTTAATGTTGGGTTGATGGTTGGACTGGATGATCTTCAAGGTCTTTTCCAACCTAGACAATTCTGTGATTCTGTGAAATGATGGCCATGGATGTCAATACAATCATGTTCCAAAATATCTCTGTTCCAACTAATAAAGATTTAGGGCTGCCCCTAAGAAGTGCTTAGCACATCATAGTTTTAACGTAGTGTTTCAAATAATTTTCATTATCAGTACTTAGCGCTTAGCTGGCCTTCAAGTGGAAAAAAAAAAAAAAAAAAGATGTCTCTTTGCATAAGATTTTATTTACACTACATGTTTTTATTAAGGTTACAACCTTTTACTATACAGTCAGTTTGTGACCATATGCAAGCAGTTAAATGGTTTACAGCAAAGCGCTGCTTACTGAAATCTCATTTATTAACAGTGTCAACTGAAGTCCTGATCTAGCAAAATATTTAAACATTGTCAGTACCATAAGCATGCAGTTATTTCTTTTGATGTTGAAAACATTGTGTATGAGCTTAATGCTGAATTGAGGCCATATAGTGTTTCATCTATGCTGGTTGTCTTGACTCTGTTACAGATGTTTTCCTGCAAAGGTTGTGGCACACTGCATATTTGTGCTGCAAGTAGAAGTTAGTCCTCCTCACCCTTTCCTCGGTAACCGTCCCCAGAATGATAGTGTTGAAAAGGCCAAGGCTTAGAGACACAAGAAAATTAGGATAATTAATTCCTTGTCAAGCAGATGTGGAGTGCCTCCTAACTTTTGTATGCCTAAATGCTTCTGCAAAAGTGGGTCTCAATGATTTGCTGAGTGGTTTTAAAGCAAACAAAACAAAATTAACTCTTATTTCCCCTTCTCTCTCATCTCCCCTGCAGCCTAGGTTTAATGTTGACATCCAAAATAAGACATTTGGTATGCTAGAAACCTAAATGACAGCTACTTTCTACACTTCAGACATGCACTATGGAACATGAAAGCAGGTTTTTGCTGAAAGACTGCAGTGCACTAAAAAGGAAGGATTCAAAGTTTGGAAACTCACTTATGCTTTTTGTATCAGGGGAAAATAATAATCAGTATGTTACCCTTAAACTAATAGCTTCGTTTTAAAATTTTCATTCTAAGGTGTCAGTCAAGGCTAATGAGGAATTTTAACTTCAGTTGAAGGTCCTCTGAGAGAGATGAAGTTAAGTTATGTCATCCTTGAGAATCTAATTTAATAAGGCATTGAATAGCACTGGGCAAGAACATACACACACATTACTGCATATATTCAAGCACAAGTAATGTTTATGTTGCTACAACAGTCAGGAATGACCTAAGGGGGCCACATTTGGATTCAGTTTAGATTTATAGTAATGTAGGCTGTTATCCAAGTTCCAGCCAGACATTTTCATTGTGAAGATTTTCCTTCTAGACTTTCTCTCCTTGTATCGTAAACCTTTTTTAAGATCAGTTACATTAAAACTGGGATGAGAAATTGAAGTTCCTTCTGAGTTTGGGTTCAAACCACAGCATTTAGGCAGATTTCAGTACAAAAATCCCATGTGTTTGTGGTTGTCTTCTCTACTCAAAAATAGTATTCCTTTTTATTAAAAATGTTGGATTCTTGCCTGGGAGAACATATTTTATTACTTTTGTTCAAGCTGAGTGAATACCTGGAAACATAGCTTTTAGATTATCAGGTACAACAGTAACATTTTCCTATCTCTGCTGTTTACCTGTTAGTTTAAAGTTCATATAGAAACTGGTGAGAACATCTAATGTAGAGCCATTAAGATGGCTTTGCTTGCATTCATGTAATTTAGTTCAGTAACAGGCATAACCCATCTTAGGTGTTTACAGCATAGGCTCGTGCCTGTTTTACAAGACCAATTTTAGACTGACGCTGGTTAGAATACTGAAACTTTCTAGTACAGACAAAGTTTGCTATAGGAAACAGCACCAGTATCCTCCTTATGCAATATGTACATGGTAAGATGTAGTTTGTGAAGTGTATATCTCAGCTGGAAAGAATTACCTTTCCTAGCATTTCAGAATTGTGATTTCTGCTGTCTTGCACCACTATTGCAAGCGAAAAACATTCTGAGATACTGGATATGTTTCAGAAAACTAACTGCAAAGACTTTTCCTTAATGTGTTGCTATTCCATTTTTCCCCCTACCTAGCAAATGCTACCTGACACTCAACTGCTGTGGGGACAGCAGGTTAATAAAATAAATATACTCAGCCCATTTTACTGACAGTTTGTTCTGCTGAGTTGGGAGTCTTCTCTAATTTTACATAGTGGTCCCTGAATCATCCTGACTTCCGGAGAACAATGTAATGCCCCTTCTCAAACTAAAAATCACTGGAAAAATCAAAATGTGTCCGAGGAATGGAAGACTTTGAGAAACAAGTAAAGTTTTTCTCAGAGGTCTATAGAGAACATTTATCTGTATGATAACTCGTAACCAAGGCCAATAATCAAGAGACCAGTTTCTATAGAGGCATACAAGAACCTCTAATCAAGAAGAGGATTTTTTCTAATCCTCCCTAGTTTGATCCTCTGTACAAGATCATTACCCACATAAATGGCACATCAGTATTGTAGCCCTGACATATCGTGACAGGAATTTGCACAATTTACCAATGCTTAAAGTAAAATATGATTTGTTTCAATATTTTGATTGCCTTTCATTACAGTTAAGACTCGCCTCTTATCTTATGAATAAGTATAAGTAGGGTCCCAAACTGACTTCCTCTGGGCTATAATTTTACATCCCTCTCTCATAACTCCATCTATTCATCTCGTCTTCTTTCTAAAAAGGCCCATCTTTTCCACAAATCTTTTACTTTCCCTATATATTTTGTTTTGTTTTTATTCAGACACCACAGATGAATTCCCGGTTCCTTTTGAAGAGCGGACTTAATTTATCGTCTGCCATAAAACATGTTCATGTCCATTTTTTACAGGCCCTAATGATTCATACACATGCTTAGTTCCTTGCTGTCGATGGAGCAGGCATTTCCACTGAGTAGTTACTCGCTGCATTGCTTAGGTTTCCTATTTCGTTACGTGCATTTTTATCCTCAAACAGTATATGTATGGCTTCCACTGGGTCATTCTGTCTGCATCGGTGCTTTGTAGGCCATTCATAGGGCAATAATCAAATAGGTCACTGTGAAGACATCATTTGGATTTTTGTATGGTTTTAACTTTTGACACGGCCTCACTTTGAAGTCTTATAATACCAGGCACAATATCCCCTTCTTGGTTTGCTCAGTCTTGCTCAGATTGTGACCCCAGCCAATGATATGCCTGAGCATGAGTGAGGATGCTTACCCTTGGTCCGTCTTCCTCTCTTGCTGCTCCAAAAATCTAGCGAGATAAAAACAAATGAGGTGAAGTAATTAACTCGCCTTACCGAGTATGAGTGAGGAGGAATTGTAAGTCCAACTGGTAAATTCACTACCACTGTCAATATGACAAACTTGGCCAGAGGGTCAGACCTGAGTCCTGAGACTTCCAGAAAAGCAGCCAGATGAGGAAAGGGCCATCATTTTTTGTTGTATTTTTGTTTGTCTTAGAAATTACGTAGAGCAGCTGTGACAGTTTGATCCTAGAAAGGTATATCTACCTTACAACCTAGATCAAAATAACATAAATGTTATAAACCAATCTAAAGCATGGCTTTTGGGGCAAAGATTAGAACCTCTTCTGTAGGGCAAAAATGTAAAGACACCCTCCATTTTAATTTCAATTTCAATCCTCCTGCCCTAGCAGACCTTTTCACAGCAGCAGAGATACAGAGCCCAGAGAACACATGGCAGCAGATGACAAAGTCGATAATTTGTCATGACTGAACACATTGGGAAAGCCACATATTTACAAATATTTCTGTTAGACAAGAATACTTTTGCTAACTGCTCCTTATGGATGGAATTTACATGCACTGCTCTGATTTTCACTGAGGCTTACTTAGGTCTTGTCCCAGTGAATATAACCCACCATCTTTTTCACCAAATAGGTGGTAGCATTTACAGTGTCCTCTCTAATGTCTGTCCCATATACTCTCATTACCCTCAGTGTCAGAATTGCACCAAAGGAAAGGGAATTTTTTAGACACTCATGGTTAAATTGCTCAGCCTGGATTTCTGCAGGTACATCTTTCCTTTCTGGATTCTGTTGACTTCAAGACTAAGGCTTAAATTACTGTTCAGCTTTCAGTGACAAGAATTTTTTATGTTCTGGAATAATTATTTTTTCTTTTTGCATCAACTGTCATGTACTATTTTTCTAGTTACCTTTGCAACGATAGAGAAATCAGTCTGCGGTCTTAAGAAATCCATCTTTAAATCAATCATGCAGATGTAGCCTCCCCTACAAAATATCTTTCCTGAACACTAGTAAGTCTTATTAGAGAGCCATGCTTCGGCAAGTTCTTCACACTCTGCACCTTCCCCACCTTTCACCATCTCCTATCTGGGTGTAACTTGCATTTTTCTACTGCGTTATTTCCTTTTCAATTCTCCTTGGCTTCTCAAAAGTAAAGGTCGTTGTTTCCCTGGTTCTATTTTATTCTCTGCAGAGTAGGTAACCCTTAATGACCACCTACATCTTACCCATGTGTAAGTACTATTTTTTCCTGTTGCCTTTTATCTAAAGCCATCATCAGTACCCTTTTGTATTCAAAAGAGTGAAACATAAAGTTGTACTTTAAGGAGAACATAAAATATTGGTGAAGTAACAATTTACCAGGAAGCTGTTGACTAACATTAATAAAAAGCTAAGCTTTAGGGGGAAAAAAAAAAAAAGTAGTTATCTGTAACAAATGGCAGAGGATGGTAAAAACTCAAGTCTTTTGGGGTATTATACTATATTACCTACTTACAGAAAACACTGTCATGCATTGACTCCAGTGGGATTCATCTGTGTGTTTACATGAAGCATGCAGTCAGCTTCGTAGGTCCAGACCTGCCAATAAGAGACATCTTGCTTCCCCTGCCACTGGAGCGCAGAGCTTCTCCTGTAATAACTGGCAGTGGCTTAGAACATGTACAGTCACTTAGGAACCTTTTGAAATGTCCCAGGAAATTGTACAAATCGGACAACTAGGGTTAATTACTAGGATTTTAATTTGGTCACGTAGACAGATTTAACACCTCTATTTTTAGGTAGTCTCCTTTGTTAACTGTTATGGCCCAAGGACCTAGAATCATAGCTTTATTACTTCTGCCCAAAACCCCAGAAGTTTGGAAATTTAGTGCTCTTTACACCATACATAGAACAATTATTTGCTTTCGTTTCAGAGGCAAATGCACTATGTATTGAACTATCTCCTGGAAAAGTTACACTACATAGTGAGAACTGGGAGTCACAGCACAAAGAGTTTATCTGAGAAGATACAGGGTCACTGTAACTACAGATTGATAGATGTGGCCAGCAGCTGTCAAGCTCTTAGCAGGTGCTTAAAATGCATTAAAAAGACCAGTCAAGTTTAGCAGTGGGGAGGAATATAGAAAGGTTAGTTTAACTAACAGTAATAATTTCTGTTAACCCACTACCATCGGACCAGCCAGAGTGGTTGTTCATTTGGCTTTATATATAAAGCCCTCAAATCTCTTTTTCACCCTAGTTAGGATGACTCATTTAACTAATCCAAGCAAAGAAGATGATTAATGTATGGCATGTACTTTGTATCATGAGCACCAGTAAACAATCTCTGTCCCCTTGCCACGTTTCTTTGGCAGTTCAGATGGCACAATTAGTTCTTGGTTTGCAACAAATTTGCATGATGGGAAATATAAGCAAATGACTGAGTTGTAAACTGCTATGAAAACATTGTTTGAGTTGAGCGACTATTGAGAGAGGTGTGTTTATTTACTGAATTAAAAATAATATTGAGCTCTCTGAAACTGGTGCAGAGACATGGATTTTGTGGGGCTTGTTCTACTTTCTGAGCTCTTGTGCGCATAATGAAGAAAAAACCCCATTCCGCAAGCCTGTTGATAAAATGCAGCAGATGGCAGCAATGTACAAAGGAAACATGATCTTTTGCTTATCTCGGGATTACCCTGAGCATACAGACTTCACCCTTCCTCACCCCGACTGGCTGGCCTAGAGCTGCTAAATGTCTCCATTTTATTTGTCTGGATTTCAACTCGCTTTAGTTTATTTGTCAGCAAGTGTCTTAAATCGAGAATCAGACAGGAAGATTCAAAACTGAATGCCTTTACAAGTTCAAAAGAACATCACTGGGATGCTGTCAGCATAAATAAATAACCTGAAAAGAAATAGCTGCTGATATTAAGACACACCTACTTGGAATAAGAATGTCATCTTGACTTCATTTTAGCCATATTTTTAGAGCACCTGTGCCAACAATTAAAAGGGTGAATAAGGTAAATCCAATTTTATGGCTTTTAAAAAGCAGTATTTCATGGATTCATGCCTATTTGAAAATGACAGAGCAGTACAACTCTCCCAAATGCTATTGGTTACAGAATTTCATCACATATTTCCTGCAAAAATTGTAAAAACTTTCAGCTAAAATAGGGCACATCTTATTGAAAAACTAAGTATTATTAACATGTTTCAAGAGATGATGATAGAACTTTAGCATCCCAAGAATATTCAACTAAAAATTAAGGGGAAAAAAATTCCTATGTTTGATGCTGCTCAGAAGACCCTTAGGAGGAAGGTCTCCCAAGTCCTTCCCACTCCCAGTGTGCATGATGCACCTGCTCATTCTTTTTTCTGTCAGATTAATAACTCTGGACTCCAACTCGCAGCCTGTGCGGTTTGTGCTGGAGCAGTGCAAGACCCAGCTTTATGTTATAGACTGGTTTGGAAGAATTAGCTGAATGGTGCTGCATCTGATTTTCAGCCACTGCTGAAATATGTATCAAACCTGAGATCATGCTCTGCGTTAATATGTTGGGCTGTGACCTGTGACAAGGGGGTTATGGCCGCTGTGGTGATTTGGTTGTGGGGTGGTGAGAGCCATCATTGCCAGAAGTGATGAGCTGCAAGGTGGCTTGGACATGAATTGTCAGAAATCATGAATTATGGGCTTATGTATGCTTAGATTTCAGCCACCCCATAGCTGTCTTTTAGAATGCACATGATTTACACTCCTGAGATTCACACACAACCAGTACGACCTGGGTGCACATTGAGGTATGTGCTTTCAGTGGCTGAAATCCCCTGCAGAAAGGTCCCTGTGGACAGTCCCAGAAACACAGCCACCACCAATCGGTCTCCAAAAAAAGCGTGAGCATGGCTTTGAGATTAGGAGTTAGGAAGGAGGTGGGTTAGTTGTATATACTTTAGTTTTCTGACCTCTTTGGCCCCACGATTTTATATATGTTAAGGATGGAAACAAACTGTTACGAGTTGGCAAAGCCCGGGCAGCACCTAATGGAGGGTACTGAAGCTCCCTTGTTTCTCCCCAATAAATCTGCCCTTGATTTTAACTTTAAAGGCAAGAAATGAGCTTTAAAAGAAAAGGCAGATGAGATTCACTGTTAATCACAGCTCTCATTAAAAAGCACCCATCATGAGTTCATTTTTTCTCCCTGCCTCTCTTCCACATTCCTCCAGCCCAACTGCAGGGTTTGCTTAGACTTCCCTCTCTCACAAGAACACCATCAGTGAGCAGTGCCTGGGTAAAGCTCTTTAATACCTAGAATTGAAGACAATATCAGTTACTGTCTTTCTTGATAAATATTTTTTTAAAGGAGCAGTAATGCTTCCTTCTCCTTTATCAGTGACCAGGAAAGTAAGCGAATAGAAAGTAAGTGGATAGTAAATGAAAGCTTTGTTTCTTTTTTAAAATGACATCTAGACATTTTTGGCCACAGCGAACTCCATTGCAAAAAAAAAAAAAAAAAAAAAATCACTAGATGATAATAACAACGCTCCTATACTGAAAATCAGTCATGACTAAGACATGCTAACAGAAACTATGCTGCAGATAAAACTTATGAATATGGAGCCTATTTTCATTAGATCAGCAATGCTAGTAGATGCAATACTTAGAATTGAGTCTAAGCAAAAATAATTTCAATAAAGAGAAGCTGATCTAGGAAGAGTCTTGCAGAATTCGCGCCGCTGTTAGATTGTAACTGTTGCCTTCAGAAGTGAACCAAGCAGAGTCTAGTTTGACTGTTTTGACCCAGAAACTTCAGGACAGAAAACTGGGTATCTTTTCTGTCTGTCTGTCATCAAATCAGATCACTGACAGTTCAGGTCATTGTGGAGTGTGATGCTTTCCTTTTCACAATGAAAAGATGGTGCTCTTAAAATGATTCTTACTTTTCATATATCTACATACTTGGTGCCACCCCTCATGAAAAACAATGTCTGTAACAAACTAGTCAATGAAAACAGAATTAATTATTCCATGATTCTAACAATAACCTAGAAGCCAGCCTGTTGGCACTCCATCTAATTACTTCATATGACATCTTTTATTCTTTGGGGGTTATTTGCTTAAAAAGTACACTGTAATGTTATTCCCACTTAGAGAGAAAGCAAAACTCCATTTTCTGTCAGTATTGTGATGAATGTAAAGGAATACTTCTGGCTGTAAAATAAATTAATTGAAATTATGTAAAAATCTGTCTTGTTCTGAGCTGTATTCAGCACGAATACCTAAGCATTTATGTAAAATCATCTACAGGCTTCACAGTAACTACAACAGCAGCTCTTTAGACTTTAAAAGGAAGATGCTACTACACTGTATGTATCAAGCAAACAGAGAAGGTACAAAGATTACTAGCATAACCTCAATTATCTTGGATATGTCCTTAACATAAAATTTAATCTTCCCATTTCTCCCAGCCAACGAGGCATATAGAGTATGTATGATCTGCTGCTGCTGGCAGAATGCTTAGGTACACCTGTGTTAAGAGAAAATGTTCTTCCTATATTTTGTGGATTTTAGTTTCAAGCTATGCCTGTCACTTCAGTGCCTTTTTATGGCCTATTTTTGATTTTTATGATGCTTTCTCAAAACCCCAAACCAATTATATTGAGAGGTATCTGAGGCAAATCAATAATCTAAATACTCTCAATTTTTTAAAAAACAATTGTAAATTTAGGTTTTCCTTTGAAAATGGTAAAGCAGAAATGATCTGACAGTGATAAACCAAATTGCAGAGTCAGTTCTTTGGGTCATTCGGTGTGTAAGAAATCAGGCAGTACTCAATTTCCTCTGCAGATGAATACGGAGATGTTGGAAAGGATAATTACAAGAAATAGTGACTCAAAGAGGGAGAATATATTCTTTTAAAAATAGAAAAACACCAAAAGGACAGTTAAAAAAAAAAAAAACAACACCCAAACAATGAAACGACAAACGTGAGAGGTAACAAAAATTAAAATTATGATCCTAGAGTTATATATTCTTGCATGTAGATGTATCTATTTCTGCTCTGGAGGAAGCAGGAAAAGATAATAAAAAATGGGAAATGCCTTGGATTACAAGAGTTTGTTTTGTGAGTGTGAAAGGTATGCATCATACAGAAATTTCATCTGCTTATTTTATTACTGTTTTAACCGATTTACTTTAAATCATGGCATATACTATTTATACAGGCTTAAACAGAATATTAATTAGAAGTGATGGTTAAGCCTGAATATAAATCAAGATGTTAAGTGAGTAGTCTCAGTGGACATTTATAATTAGCATTTGAATGTATAAGTAGATATTAATTCCAGGCTACCCAAAGAATTGTAGAAAAATCTATATTTTGAGTATGAAGGGGGTTGGATTTTATAAGATTGCATTTACTCATGCTATACATTTGGATAAACATAGATTCTCTCCACTCTCAGGTCCGCTGAACCCACAGGAAGCAGATTTTCTGAATGTCTGTCAAGACAATGACTGGGGTTTTTTTGAGTCAAAAAAGAAGCTGGCTAGGATTTCCTTGACCCAAGGATGCTGGATGGCCTTTTTACAAATCCTCCACTGAGAGCAGCTGTGTATGTGCCAAGTGGTATTCGAGCAACACGTTTAAATAGCGTTCTGCTGACTGCACCCCAAGAAGACCGTAGCATGAGTGCCCAAATGGAGTCTTGCGTTATCTCTCCCTGTCACCGCACAGCGTTGCTTACTTCGGCCTGACAGTGATCTGAGCACTCGCTCTGCTTCACATACTGCCGCTGGTAGGAAGGGAATTAGAATTTAAATGATAATTTCATTAGGGATTCACAAGTCTCAATAAAGCCCAGCTGACTCTCCATCAGCTGTGCAGCTCTGTAGGGCTAACAGTAGTTAAGGTCTAGTTTTGTCAGCAGTACAAGCATGTAAAAGTCAGGGAGGGAAGAGATATATCGTGTAGTAAAATAACATTTTTTAAAATGTTGAAAACAAAGACTTAAAATCGTTTACATTGTCTAAACATCAATATATTATAAATATAGTATTCTAAAAATAACTTTAATTATGAATACAAACATTTTAACTGCAGCTTTTTGTGAAAGTATTATTTTTCTAACTAGAAACCTGCCTCCAAACCAATGTTTTAACACTGTGTTTTTGCCTGTACTAACAGAACTCAAACCAGAAAATAACACCATTATTAACTTAATTCATTGTCATTATTACCATTGCATAAGTTGCAGTAATTTCTTGTGTATGTTCAAAATACTACTCAATCCAGGAGGAATATATTATAATACACTATTTGATTTTCCTGTATAAAGCAGTAGAACAAAGCTTACCTGAAGCCAATCTGAGCATTTGCATTCTGACATCTAATTAAATTTTACTTTGATAACAAAAATTTATTGAAATTAAACAACAGTAAAAAGCAGGAAAAAATTTTGAGTGCAGTGAGCTGTGAATTTGCATTATTATTATTGTTGTTATTATTATTACTATTATCTTCTATTTTCTTGGGGTTTGTAAGGAATATTTGGTATTAAAAACCATGTTGGAAAATTAAAATAATTTTTAGATAATAATGATTAGGTTTCTGATATCCTGACATCCAGGGTTTATGAATTGTTTTACAAAGGTCTACATCATCAGTATTTTCTGATAACAAACAAAGAAACAGGCGTAAAAAGTGTGAATTGCTCCAAACACCACAATATGGCTGGGAGAGCGAAGAATAAATCCAAAGCCTCTTGACTCATGTCCATCTCCTCTGTTGTGTCACCAATGAAGCAGAGCACCAGTGAGACATGAAAAGGATATGTAGGCTTTATATTTCCATGAGTGGATTCGAATAGAAGGTAATAGTGAAAGAGTGCTGGTGCTTATCTTCTTTATGGTTGGTACATGAGCTGGTGGTCTTCATGAAACCCATCAGCACCTTGCCGGAGATGTTTGGTATACACAGACATATTAACAACTAAAGAAAATGAGACCAAAAGCAAAGAGAAAATTAAATCAGTGCTATACCCCACAAAGTAATCCCCCAAAGACTGAAGCACTAAGATGCTATATTTAGGACAGAAGTCTTAAAGGTTATTTTCTAGCTCATCAGGTCTAACACTCTGGTTATCACAAGCACTAGATCCTGTAATTTACATTACAACTCTAGCTGGGTCCATAAGTCTTTCTCCTTTCGCCTATTTACAACTTACTCGACATCTCAATGCCTTCCCCTCCCCATTCTGTTCATCCCCTCTTTTCTCTGATTTTCACTCATTTACACTCAAATGTTTGTATTTCCTTCTTCTTTTCCACACTGATTTCTTGTCTGGGGAGCAGGGATGCAGAGAAATCCCTCCTTCCCTCTGCTTTCTTCTCTCTCTAGTCCTTAGTCCTTACCCATTGCACCATGGCAGCTCCATTTCAGGGAAAGCCCTACTGTAGGCAGAACATTTAATGTATTTGAGCAACATAACAGTCACTTAAAAATGCTTCAACAAAATGAAACCCTGGAAACCCCCAGCTACCTAATTAATTCTTAAATGTCTATTTATACTCGACAAAATTTACCTCAGGTGGCCTTCCTTTTGCACCTCATAGCTGAAGTGATGTCTCGGCTATCTGTGGGCTCTCTAGACTAGGGGTAATTTCACATTTACCTCAGAAAAGAGTCTTCTGATTTATTAAATGAATTAATTTCCTGCTAATGCAAGTAAGTAGAATTTTATTCCATCCGTTAAAGATAGACTTTATTTGAAATTTATTTGCATTCATGCTAAATTAGAAACTTGGCTGCTAGTGTATCTATTAACTATAAAAATAAAACATATATGTGTATTTGTGCCACTGTTTTAATAATTTTACACATAATTGACCTGATTCAGTCATCAGTTAAACAATATGTTATCGCCAGTCTTGCATACGTACACAAGCACAAGTACATCTTTTAGTCTAGAGAAGTATTAAATAATACTTGACTGTGTCCACAGTATCTTGGGTTCCACTTATTCATGCTTTGTCTGTTTCCAGTCATTTTCACAACACGTTGTGGATGATTTTATGTCTTAGTAGATGTCTATTGGTAAAGAAGATTTTCAGTAACTTACTTGGAGACCCAGACTTCTCCAGCAGGGAAGTCCATAGTAGATCAGCTCTTGATCAGAACTCAGTCACGCCAGGCTGTACATCCTGATGTGAGTGGCAAAAGACCAGAAGCCACAGACACATATAAACATACTTTCTTCTGGTCTTCACTTATGATACATTTCCCAGCTGCAAACTTTCCTCTATACATTTCCCTTTCCATAAAATTCTTGCCTGGGGTCTAGTTATATGACACTCAATTTGCCAAAGTTTGGGGCTATTCAGTAGGCTGAGGTCATCAACACACATAAGGGTTTACGATAAATGTCCTTTTCATTACGTAACTGTGAAGGAAAAGACCATTAGAAATAGCCTTTGCCTTATGAGAGTCCATATTGTATTGAAAAATCATGGTACTTCCAACTGAAATACCTGAAAAAGATTTAAAATGAAGTTTTGGTAGAACAATCCTATCTGCAGGTTAAGGCATATGTGCTGCACATCCCTTTTAAAGGATGTCACTTCAGCAACTGAGCTGTTTCAGACAGCTGCAATCCATAGGAAACTTGAATGCTGTAGCAAATGTGGCACCCATTCAGCAAAGCACTTAAGCCTACACTTAACAGACTTTGCTGAGTAAGGACCTATAACTTTAAGACATTATAATTTGTGCTTTGTATATACCTTCATTGATATATACAGGCATACAAAACCATAACTTCTAAAAACAACCTCTCTGTAACATTAAGATCCAAGTTTTGATACTGTTCCCTGATCCCCTACAAATATGGATCTTTCCTCTCCTCTCCTGACCAGTTTGGAACTACCAGAGATTTACAGCAGGTCTCAGCATCTGGAGCCCAAAGTCTGGGCATGTGAGTAAGCTACCAGCTGGCTCTTTCAGTAAAAGAGGTGAAGGCAAACAAACTTGATTCTGTAACTTAAAAAGCAAATTGAAGCGGTAAATAACTCTTTCATCTTTCAACAAAATCTGTCTATAATTGTTTTTAATCAGCTGCACAGCAAATGTTGCTGTAATTTTTCTTTACAGTATATACACTTCGTAAAATATCAGAAAGGTTGACCAGCTGTACTCCAAACATCTTCAACCCTTTCCAGTCTATTATACATTTCATCGTGTATTTTGAATGTGTATACAATGTGTGGTAACAAGATAATAGGTGTTGGCTCCTTGTTGGCTGTTTCAGACCATAATATAATCACATAATTGTAGTCTTGAAGCATCTCATTTGCTTGTTAGGCCTGAACGGCAGTTCTCAAGAGCTGATTGTAGGGATGCTCAGGCAAGAGAGAAAGGCTAATGTGTGGATTCATCTACGCATGGGTAAAAAGCCTAAGGAAAACAAAATCTGGGAGAAGTAGCTGAAAACCAATGATTAGAAAGGATACTAATTCAATAAAATAAGAACTTAGTAAAAAGTATCAGTAATTCTAAAACAGTGTCTATCATCCTTATAAAATTGTAGAATATACTCCATGAGAGAGTCATGTAATCTGACAAAATCATAGCTTTCAAAGTTTTAGACCAGACTGGTATTTGTAATTTTTACTTCTTTTTAACAATAGGTGCTCTTCCTCTCTGATCTTTCCCTGGTACAAAACAGCGTGTCTGGAATTTGCACAGGTATGATAGGCATGTCAGGAAATGGGTCTAGCAGTCCAAAAGCACTTGAAATTATTAGTATATAAAGCAAAATTGTCAAATGGTAACTGTTACTAAAAATACTTTTCTTCATAACTTGGAAGACATTGTTGTGTGCCATCCAAAAATCTTGAATGAGTTTATACTTATAAAATAGGTGTAGGTATTAGTACAAACCACTTAACCAATAAACCCCTGAAGCACTTGGATGAAATGAAGTGCCATATTATTACGATATAAAAATTCCTATAAAGTATCAAGGAAGACAAAGGTTTTACAATGGATATAGTATTTTTGTTAGTTTCCAAATTTTGACATTTCAGCTGGCTGATCTCCTTCAAAAAATGAGGCATTTGGAAACAATCCAGAAAGTTATCAGGATCATTCTATTTACACAATGCTAAGGTTTTATTGAAGCAAGGCAGACACCAATAGCGTGTTAAATTTTGAAAGGCGCTGAACTAAACTGCTGCATCTATTATTGCTTCCCAGTACCAAGGCAGGTGCACAGTCCCTTCCAGAGTTTGTCTTGGTATCCTTGACTTAGAAATGTACTGTTTTCTCTTTCTTTTTTTTTTTTTTTAAAAAAAATCCTGTAATTACAAATAAGCTGTCCCTTTCATTTATTGCTGAAAATTATTTCCATTAACAGTAAAATACAATATATGTATGCTTACAGAAAATGTTATTGACATCAAGGAAAGAAAACATGCATTATTTTTGGTTCTTTGCAGTGTTAACATTTTGGTCTAATCCATTTTGGATCTCTGGCACACGTTATTTCCTAAATTAGGACACTGGCAGCTTATGAGGTATGATCACATCTCACTGCCACATGCAATGCTAAATGAGTTTAAAGTCAGACTGTGATTTCATGATACCATAAACTTGAATGTAACACGTAACCAGTGCTGGATAAAAACCACAATGGCCACATAATTTGAAACACTGACCCAATATAAACTCTCCCACACATTTCAGATGTGTTTATGGCCTCGGATGAAGAACTTTGCAGTGGCATGCTTTAGTGCCAGAGTAGGTACTCTCTCTCTCTGAGCTACTCTGACCTTCAGATGCCTTACGGAGCCTCTGTTTTACCATGGCTGATGCAAAGCCTGCATGGAAAACACACTGTCCAAATAAGCGCATGCTCTAAGTCAACAGCAACGTGATCAGGGACCCATTCATCTGGCTTCAACATGCCCTCATGGGGACCTCACAGTGCCCCAATGCGACAGTGATGGCTGAGGAACCACTGCGTCACAAAAAATATACTCAGTTCAACAGCTGCTTTTCTGAAGATAAGATTACCATCTTAAGTGTTTGCAAGTCTTTGTGCAGCCTCTGTTGAAAGATCGCAGCACTAGGAAAAAAAATAGTATGTATATACTTATTTTACATGTAGAGAGGAAAAAAATAGGGCCAACCAAACACAATTTGTCTTGAGTGAAATTCTGCAGAACAGATGTTTATCTGTCCTACCTGGCTTTCATTCGTTATGACAAACAGATTTTGGATGTAACACAAAAACACAAAAAAATCCTGGGACTAAATCCTTTTCTGATCCCCTCTTCTCCTATTCTATGGATGGCACATGCATAGGTTTTGTTTTTCTTTTCTTTAAATAAATGTGAATCTTAGATGTTCTTCCTCAGGGAAGACAAGATTAAAAAAGGGGCAGATTTCTAAAATGAAACAGAAAATTTTATGGTAGTTGGTAAATCGGCATATTACATAGTCTACATGCAGTATAAAAAGGAATTTACTCCTTTACACCCACATCATGTTTTGAAACATATAGATGATTAAAGCTTTAGAACCTATAGCGTGATGCATAAATGAAAAAAATAAGTGCTGTTGTACCAATTGCTACATTGCCAATCCCATGGGAAATGGTCAGGGCTCATAAATGTTTTTACTGCCATTGGTTATGGACAATGAATACTGAATGGCCAAATAACAGCTACTCAAGGTCTCCACTTGCTTCTGCAAGCTGCATTTTTCTTTACCCAGCACCCACTGCAGACTTACATAAGAAGTTTAGGACTAGCTGTTAATTTAAAACATTCACATTTTCAAGGCACACTTATTTGCAAGTTAGGTTGCAAATCCAGCTCTAACATATAAGACTGTTCCTACTAAACTGATCAAAATTATGTGTTTCTTGGCAGACCTGACTTCAGCTAGAAGACGTGACTGTAAGTAGGTTTTGGGGGCAGCAGAGCAGTGTTTATCCTTATAATTGGGGATTTTCTGTACATGCTACTTCTATTGGTTCTTTCAGTCAAATTTAATATCCAGTATTAAATTCAGAATAATAGTATACAGTAAAGGTTCAGATGTTTCCTGCCTTAAAAAATTAAACAAAACCAGGGAAACCCCCCCAAAAGATCTTTTTATGAATATACGCTGGACAAAACCAGTTCAAGTCAAATTCTTCATATATGCATCAGTGTACAATATTAGTGATCAATCACATTATAAAAATGCTTCAGCAAGATTGGTAACCACTTAACGCAGGTCCCAAACTTTTATTTATGTGTTACAGTATGTGAAAAATTGTTTAGATAATAATTTGCCAAATATCACACATTATTTGATGAAGAACATGTTAATTAATACAGATCTTTCAGCAGTCCTTAGAAGGGTATGCATTTCAAAGCTCCTTCAGCAGAGAGGTGCTGGGAATCCTCTCTTGGTTAGTAACTTTATGGATGCTGGTCACTTTGGGCTAACAAGTAGAAGATAATTTTAAAAAAAATCCTGCAGCATAGAATTGTTCTCTAATTCACTAATGCAGGATGTTAGCAACCACAAAATGCAAATATTAAGTTTCTACAGGAACATTAATTTGGTCACAATGTACATCTGGTTTATTTTACAGTACACATTAAACAGCAGAAGTATAGCAATCAATGTATTCAGCTAATTTTATTACTGAATTGCATTTTATTATTATGCAAGGGTCTAATTATATTTTTCCAAACAAGTGTGGGCAGTTTAGTCGGTTTGTTCCAGATGTCAGTATCTTATTCTCAAAAACTGTGAAGCTTCTGCAGTTTGAGAGAGAGGCCATAAACCTGAATAAATGTAACAAGGAAAACAGGATGAGAAAGACTGGCTCCATTCAGGGCAGCAGAGCTGACATAAGAACATTAACTTGTGCATTTCTTGACTTCTGACATTTTAACAGGATAACTGTATGTGTGTATGAATGTAGGGTTTCATTTATTTATTTTTGCATTTAATTTCCTAAGTCTGGTGTTTTTTTAAAAAAGGAGAGGGAGTAAAAACACAAAGCCTTCTGTTTATGCAGTCTAGTGAAGCTGATTTGGTGCTTTTGATGTGGTGCTCTCTGTATGCTGGATGAGGCACACAGGGATAAGTGTTTCTCAACTGTGCAGTTTAGAAGAGCCCTCTGAACTGCCACTGTCCTTTGGATATAGCTTGAATCTCAGGATTAATAAAGTTTCTCTTTACCTGCCTTCAGTTTCTCAGGAAGACACAGTACATACTATAAATAATTGAGATCCAGATCTGAGAATGTGTAAAATTTACTCAAACCATGAATTTGAAGCTGTTTGTGCTGGACACTCCTGCAGCATTGTACAAACTGGTTTTAAAGATGCAGCTTCTGTAGCAGTTTTCTGGTCCCTCGAGTCTACACACAGAGAATGGCAGCAAAAGCTGGTGAAATAAATTTGGATACTCGTAATGTGTGTCAATGAGCAGCTGTCAAATGGCAGCAGTTCTTTATTATTGATCCTCTCTATCTTCACACTAATGTGAACTTCTTGGCCTGTGAGAGACACTTTGCAAAAGAGGCTCTACGGAAGAGCACGTGATGTGCAAAGCATACACATTTGACTTCCTCGCTCTGAGGAAGCATGAGGAGAATTCTGAATGGGTTGCATGAAGTATGGGCTAAGAAGGTGGAAAAGTGCAGCACTTCCACAGAGTACTCCATTATCCTTAACGACCCCATGCACAAATGTATTCACAAGGTTCTGCTTTTGTGCAGGCATCGCTATAAGGCCAAAGATCAAATACAAAATGAATCATTCAGATTTGATTTTTGTCTGTTAGTCTAGCTTAAGAAACGAACTGCAATCTGATAGCTGCATGCAGTGGATGCTCTTCAGCTAAGTTTCATGATCCGTGGTAGACATCAAGCCACAGCCAGACTGTGACCTTTTGGAGATCTGCAAGAATTACATGCAGACAAGCATTTGCTTGCTGTATGGTGTAACTAACATGGCACATTGCCCTTTCTTATCTGAAAAATTGATCCAGCTGTGGGCAAGGTTTCTCTCTCTGTGTATTTGGCCACCCAAAACAAATATGACATGATTTAACTCTTACTTCTCTTCCGATACTGTATTTCAAGATTGCATTCAAATCTTTCAATACAGAATGTACTTTGAAAATAATTTTAAAATTTCACAAATATCAATGTCAGTGACAACTTACTATGATGTTTCCACTCTGATAATGACATCCTGAGATGATAAAGCCTCCTTTTCTCTAGGCATCAAAAGCACTTTATAAACATTCATTAATCCTGTCTTTATTTTGAAAATGTGAGAATTAGGCACATGGAAGTGCAGTTGGAAGAAACCACAAGGCAAATCACAGGAAGAGTAAATCACATCTGTTCCCTTATCCTGGACCATCTACTCCTCACACTTCAAGTTCCCAGCAATTAATCCTAAACCAAAGAACTAGACTGACATAACCCCCAAACCCTCTTCTTTGAAACACACTCCATCTCATAGAAATGTTATTCAGCCTTCTCTGTTCAGTAGCACTGTTTGGAATTGGTAGCTGGAGGCTCAGTGTCTCAGAAGAACATCGGCCAGTTTTCAGCTCTTTGTAAAATGGCCGCTAACAGTAGCCTTAGATAGGAACAGATGTTCTGACTGAAGAGATTGATTAGAAGATTTTTGCGGTTTACCGATCAGTTTAAAACATAGACTGATAATTCTCAGTTTTCTATAAAACAATTTTGCCATTTAAAACTTTTTCAAGAATTTTTGCCTGTGTTTATGTCTGGGTTTGATCATTTTTGACACGAAACCTGAATAGAATGCCACCCTAGTTTTACCACTACACAGATAACTAGAACATACTCATGTGACTTGCATCAGAGCAGAAGTCATGAATTTTTACCTTTGGCATTGGGCTTGCCCATACTTCAGTGACTAATTTTGCTCATAAAGTCAGATAGCTCTTTTGGGTAGGTAAACCCACAAAAATCCCAAAATTGTTACTCTCTTTAAAGCTAGTCACATAGTTTAAAGCATCCAAATCAAGACCAAATACATTTGGAAAGATGGCAACATACGCAGAACATCAGCATTTTGCTAAATTACAGTTTGTTTGCCAAATCATGTCCTTCTCTGGAGGACCGCCATCCCAAACCTGGAGGATGTAAAAAGCAAAGGATTCCTGCTTTTTAAAGAATGGCAAAATGTTGTCAGATCACAAGATATATGAAAAAATACTGCCAGCTGCTCAATTTACTGAAACATTCTGAGAGAGTACAGTGCAGATGAGAGGGCAGATTTTGGCTTAGGATCAGGAAATATCTTCTGCTGGAACAATCAGCCAACATGCAGGAAAAAGCCTGAAAAACTGTAGGATTAATTATGTAATATACAGGTTTCCCATAACCTCAGTTTTCAAATTCAGAATAATTTACAGTAAGTAAAAGCATTCCCCAGCTCAGGTCAAGACATCAGAGTTGTTGAAATGCTGGTAACTACTAATGCTTGATATATTTTCTTCAACCTTTCCTACTACTGGAAGTTACAAGGTTTTTTAAATCTTGGTTTGTTGGTTTTTTTTTTTTTTTTGAGAGAGAGAGAAAGGGCAGGGTAATGAATGCCAGTGAGTCTTCAGGGGGGAAAAAAAAATCCATAGGGTGGAAAAACCTCTAAGTTTTCCACGATTCTAGACTATTTCTTTATCTCCATGCTTCACACCTATGGTTTGATTGGATTTTAGCAGCACAGTGTTGACTCCTAGTCTCTTAACCGCGTGCAGCTATGAAATGAAAAGTGACAATAGAACATGATTTATATATATGACATAATAGAACAAGGTTTTATTCTGCTTCTGTTTCTGTTATTTGAAGGAATAAGCTTTTAGGGTGCCAAAATTATTGCTAGCCTTGTTAACTACTTTGGAAGCAAAATAGTTGACATAAGAATAGCCAAATCTGCTCCTTTATGAAAGTGTAATAAGACAGAAAATCATTTCATTGTCAGATAATGCTTCAGTTTATAGTACACAATTAGATTTGCAATAAACTACAAACAGATTTGGTCATGTCACTTCTAACAATAATCCTGGAAGAAGTAATAGAGCACCATTCAGCTCCCCGACGCCAGTGGGCTGAAAGCAACCTGCTGTGGAACAGCCGATTACCCAATCCAGAGCTACACGTATGCAACTGAAAACAGGCTTTGGCACGTTATCGTTCATATTTTTTAATTTGTCTCCAAACTACATAACAAGTTTAGCTCTAGTCTACATGTATTAATATTCCAAACACTTGGCTCATTAGTCTAATCAAACGATGGAAAGACCACACAAATTATGGATTGTTCAGCAACCCTGACCCCACTCATTCACACACATGTAATAGCCCTGCCATTCACTCATGCATAGAAATGATCACAAAAGCAAACAATGCTCTGCTCACTCATTCACTTAATTAGTTAGTCACTGTTTCACTCACTTGGTTGACTCAGTCTTTCGTACTTACAGCCTTAGAATCTCATCTCACTTTCCCAGTGAGTAATGCCAATTAAAATTCACTTAAGACCCACATAGACTGAGAAAATCAGAATTACACCCTCAGTCTGACAGATACTAAACTTCATGAAACAACCCATCAATGTGACTTGGAAGTACTTTAAGGTCTTAAGTAGAAATTTATTGCTGCATGGACCTTGCCTAGCCTTCCCGTTTTCTCCTTTTTACCTCACTTGCTTTGAAAGCAAAAGATGGGATTCTCCTCTTGGTATTATTTATTTAAGTGAGCATTATTGAGAGCAAAATGCGGCCTTTTGCGTGTAAATTATAGACAAGGTTTTAACACTGACGTAGTTGTCAGCAATCTATCCTTCACAAAGCATTTCTCAGCGTCAGTCTGCGCAGATACTAATTTATTTCAAAATTTTCTTGGCTAAAGTCCAGTTCCCTTAATTTCTCTTAATTTCACGTTTCATACCCAGCATGAAGGCTTCAGAGAGGAAAGTGATATGTAAGAGTTTTAAATTGTTAAACCCACAACCTTTTTTACTCTATGATACAAATTTGATACAAATTCAAATCGGTGATTCTTTCCATTACGTATCTGACCAGCCTATTTAGCTGACACCTAAAATGTAATATTGTCTGACCAAGTCTTGCATCACTGTGTGATGGACTTTAATGTACAGGTCTGTCTGTATTTGTACATGCACATAAATCACTGCAGTGATTTCTGTCATAAAGCACAAAAAACTCTTATCATCCTCTGATCTTAGAACATCATTTTCCCAGTAATAGCTTTCTCAGGCCAGCAGTAGAATGATTTTTGGTTTTACCATTTTGATCTTCAGAGATACGTATGTGATAAAAAATTGCATATTTGGCAAAAAGACTGCCAAATAACTAGAAATCCTTACAGCTAGGAAGTAAACTCATTGACGCGATGTCACAGTAGTGAATGGATCTGCATAATCCTTTTTTAAAATTTGCATTTATTTGTGAATGTTTTCATCAAGGGCTAAGACTGGAAAACAAAAAGCCAGGGGTGCTGGAAGGCTTTGCCTTCTGTTGGTAGGGACCAGCATCTCAACTCACTAAAGGCTCTCCACAAACATGCAAACAAGGAAGAAGAATGGGGCAGCAACTTGATATGGGCCTGGACTTGACAGAAGCTTTCTCTAACCCATGCCCAGGGGATGAAATTTGGAATAAACTATCATTTGAAAAGGCTCCTGAATCATGAGAAACATGAACACAACCCAGAAGCATATTCAATAGGATACATATTTTGTACTTCGTACATCTCCATAAACCTCTGTGAAGAACGTCTTATTTTTATGACTTGCATTAGACGGAGTTTATTTAATGGGTGGATGAGTATCATTATCTTTTTACTTTCACTGTAAAGTCTTTACCATACATCTTCTTGAATTGACTTTTTTGACAATATAACTTACTAGTCTTGGCAAGCTTTAACAAATTATCAAATCCACTTTCAAAGTGTAGGTATTCACAGTCTTCTCCTGTAAAGGTGAGAAGACCAGCAATTTTTTTCGGTTTAATCAAGTTTCTGTTGCTAAACAATATTTTCATTTTTACCTTTATGAATTTACTAACCTTGGGTAATGTCAGATCCTGTGTATATACAGATAACATAATATGCATTATTATCTTTTTTAAAAAGGTAGTTAGGGTCAGTGCAACTGCAAATACCTCCTACTATTTTAGATGTCGGGATTAGGCAATTCTAGGACAGGACAGGGCTGTACCTTTACAAAGGAAGAGCTGAAAGTAGGCATACCATAAGTATCAGAGGATGAGGAGGGGTAAATGATGCTAAAAATGGAGGCCTATGCATGGCAAATTCACACACAGATGGAAGGGTGGCTACATTTGGATGTAATACTCTGAGAGGTGAAATGATGAACAGAAGGAAAGATTTCACAACTACATTTACTTTTGCAAACACTCTGACTTATCACTACATGTATATTGCACTTTGCTGCCTGAAGAAGTACCTTCTGCAGCCGAACAAGAATATTTGATTCTAGTCAGTGAACTCTGTCCATCAGCTAGGGCAATTTAGCCACTGCCACTGAAGAATTTTGACCCCTCAGAAACAGAATATTCAAACAGAGCTCAGGCTTTTAATCTTGGATTTGGCCCAACAGGAGACCATCCATCAACACTCATGAATGCCCACTTGAGCCTTTAAATCTGCAGCAAAATCCTCCCCTGTGAGTGGCACACCCAGCACTATCATACAGCTACACTGCCAAATACACCTGGAAACGGGGATGGGGCTCTCAAATTTAAGATCTCAAGCATATGCTTTCACAGCAATTTTGTTACATGAGACCATTTAGACCTTTAAGTGGTTTGAATGTAACAGTAAATGCAGGTTGGGTGAAGAATAAAAAGAAAAGGGAAAAACAAGCAGACAAGGATGGGAAAGTATTTTTCTTACACAACTTAAGCAGCTTCTGTGACCACAAAATAAACAAAAGTAGATTCTTTAAAGTGAAACCATTACCTACAGATAGTTTTTAAAGTAAAATTAACTTCTAATTGAAGCCAGGGGAAGTCAATTAATCCCTTTCACAAATTGAAATGGATGATCACATGCAATAAGCTTTATCTCTGTGTGTCAAAAAAAAGTTAATAGAAAATCACTTACATTGCTTCTGTTATTGTACAAAACCAACACTGGCGTTTTCCTTTCGGCAATATTTCTCCGTAGCCAAAAAGATACTATCCTGTATTTGATACAGAGCCATAGTTCGAGTTAATTGTTCGCATCACTCTCACTTCCACCTTTATTCATCTTGCATCCCCTTCCCTCAGCAAAATCCCCTTGAACTCAGTATGATAGAGCTGAGGTGGCACAGCATGCTGAAAGCACTTACCCTTAGTCTAAAGCGCATTACATACCTTTATCATGATACGTGAGGCAAACATTCAGTGACAGGCCAGGTAGCTTTCTGTTACTTGCCAGGGGGAGGGGGGGATGGACACTGACACTTTTGCAGCGCTAAGAACCAGCTGCATGTGCTACCATTCACAGCATCAGATGCAGACAGCCCCCCAAAGGCGCAGAAATCTGTGCATTTTCCTGTAGCAGCACTGCATCAAATTTTGGTCATATTTAGCAACGTACTTACTGTTACACCTTTTTTCACCCGTGCAGTCTATTTAGTTTTCATGGTGCTCTGGTGTTAGACAATACACCTACACTTGCCACTGTACATGTGTTTTGCACCCTGACTGCGTACACCTCCCAACCTTCTTTGGATACGTGAGTTCCCAGGTTCTGGGTCCTCTGACAGATGGCAACCACACATCTGGTTGCGTGACAGGGAAAGAGTCTACTTCTAGCAGGGACCCTGTGAGCACGGTGCTTCTTTTTGAGGCACGCCTTCAGCTGCGGGTCTGTGCTGCCATCTCTTCGCAGCCCGCAGGCCCTACGCCTTCGGCATGGGAGGCACTGGAGCAGCCAAGGTGCTGCGCTGCAAATATGAGAGAAGCAGGGGAGGGCAGAGCAGGAGTCTCCGGCACAGTACGTGAGACCTGGCAGGTCTGAAAAACACCGTGTATATGTTACGTCTTGCAGTGACTCAGCTCCTTGTTCTCCTCATCTAGCCTAATGGCCACTGTGTCCGAAATGACGTAGGCTGATTATCTCATTATTAAATTCAATTCTACAGAGAAGCATATGGCAAATGGAAAAAAAGAGGGCAGAAAGGTTTTGCGAAACACGACATAAGGTTACATTTCTTCCTGGCCCATAAGTACCATTAAGATATTAATGGAAAAACATTTAAAAACATAGTTGATCTCAAACTGTCTAGTGACAAAATAGTCGTAATTGTTTTTAAAAAGTTAACACAAAAGAACTGCTTCTTTAATAATAATAATGTAACAAGAGGCCAACTCTTTTAAAAGGCTATGTGCTGACTTCGGTGTAATCATTGCGGTGCCTAACAGTTTAATGCTATTACAGATATACTGGTTTAGGCTGTGCATATATTTCCATGTATGTAAACATTTTGTAAAATCTTACCACGTTCGCATGGACTAAAAATGCGGAATTTAAGCCACACAACAAACCAAGGTATCAGGAAAAGTACAGATTAGTGTAAGGAATTGAATGAATATTGTATGGAAGTCACCTCTGCCAAAACAGACACGGAATGCATTTTTTTAAAAAAATAAAATAATTAGGTAAAAACCCAAACAACAAACAAAAACAAAGAAACAAAGACCATGCTCCTAAATGGCCTGCTGGATGAAATATTATTTGCAGCACTACAGGCTTTGCTTGTAGGGGTAGGTATAACAAGGACAGGGTGTGCCTCTTTTTTCTGCCCACCACCAAGCAACTGAGCTCAAAAGCAATGAGACTGAACCTTTCGAGGCTGTGTGACTAATAAGTGAAGTCCACCAGACCACACCACAGAGGAGACCCACCCAAAAGCTGCGCACAGCTTTGTTACAGTGCGATCTTGAAGCACAAAGGAAAGCAACGCTGTGATCAGCAAGTCACAAGCTTATCTACAAGAATTACAGATGCAGCTACCGTCATGCCTGCGCAGCGCTGCTGATGGTGGGGGCGGCCTAGCTGTGCTTCTCCTTAACGAAGATGGGCGGACAAGGGGAAAACTGGCCAACATTTGTGGTTATTTCAGGCTAAGGCAGTTCCCTGGCTGGTATTGCTTGGTTCCCCCAGCCAGATGGAAGAAATACCGTATGATTCTGACTGAAAGGAAATCATTAGGATAATGCATAAAGAATAATCTGTGCTTTGGAAATACCTTAGTTAAGATGTCAAAATCTTTAAAAGAAACCACTCAACTATTAATTTTGCTTTGTAGCACTGTACCTCTTTTTTTCTGTGTTCACATGCTACTTTTTTTGGAGAGTGAAAAGAGGCACATAAGTACACCCCAATGTAAGCAATCGTAGTTAGGAATATCCTGTGATGCTGTTAAACAATTATTTTTTTGTCTAATTGATGTTAGTGATCTAGCACTGACAAATCCTTATTCTGCTCTTTTAGTCATATTTACAATTCGGACATACATGTTTCATTCACATTTTGGAACATGGGGAAAGCTCTTCTTACAATGTCTTAGCTATAAAAAAAGGCAAAAGCTTTCAACAATTCCAGAAGTGTCTAAACCAAGTCTGATATTTTTTTCCTGAGTCTGATTTTATTTTCATTGTCATGTAACACATATATACTTCTTCAACATTAGCTACTTTTCTCAAAAGCACTGTTACGTTCTGCCATCAGAATTCACTTCTTTCAGAATGACTCCTCAAAATACCAGTTTCATACTTCTTTCAAAATTTTTTATACTATTTTTGCCTAAAGATCTGAATGTCTCTGCGTAAAGCAGATCCTTGTTCAAATAGGTGTTCTTTAATCACGAAAATACAGCAGAAACAGAAAACCATTTGGGTGGTTTACTTTGTGAAAACAGAAAGTCTGTAAGGAGCTCGTTGCAACATTAAACTGCCATGTGCAGAAAAACCCAGTTGCTAAAATTCTCCTTATTGTTTGAGACAGCCTGAGCGACTGATCAGAAAATCGGCGCCTAATGGAGCTCCTCGCTGAGGAGTTCATTGCTTTAAGAGCCTAGAATGGAGCCTTGGTGGACAGGTTGTTTTGTTACAGTGCAGAGGAGAAAGATTAACTCCACTCAAAACGTGTTTAGTTTTCTTGCAAGCACTAGTTTCAGGTTCTGTGCAAGAGAGAAAAACGAAGTGATCTGTGCTGAGGTCTAGTTCACAGGGTAGGTTCTACAACGCAGATTTTTCCACCTTGTGGCTGACTGTACCTCTTACATTAAGTTACCCTGTGCTTGTTTAGCCATGATTATTTATACTTGCTGACTAAAATCAGATCCCATGAAGTGCAATTCTAACAATCAAGATAAATTACAAATTCTAAGTTGTGAAGGGACTGGGTAGCCATTTTGATGGTGGCAGCCATCTTGGGGCAGGATAGATTCAAATAGCTGAATTTCCAGAAATGACTAATATTTTGCAAATGTGATAATTTTAAAATAATCTTTCCAATTGTCAGCCACTTCACCAGAATTAGAGGAAGGGTATGGCAATCTAACACACTATGACATGTAACCGTAAGAGGAAATAATTTCTGCTGCACATTTTTTGCTCTTAACTCACAAACGCCTAGAGATTTAAAAGTAAAAATAAGCTACTAGTAGAAACCCCTTTTCAAGGCCACGAGGTAAATCAAGAACATACAGTGTAGGAATGCCCACTCTTAAGATCTCATTGCAAGTTTAACATGCAATGAAGTTTGGAAATTTTAAGTACTTGCACATAGAAAGAGATTATAAAAGCACACAAGCACGTCAGTTTTAAGTAGAATAACACTGAGCCTCGTTTGACATGTAAGCCAACTGCTTGCGTGACTTGGGAATGAGGTTGTGCTTGTGATTTATTTCCCCTGCAAAAGACTTTTATTACTCAGGAGCTCATTATGGTGGCCGTGCTTGCTTTTGGAGCTTTGACCCTGAAGATGTACCAAGGTATTCGCAAGGGAGAGGGGAGATTGTATTTGGTCAGGGGGGGTGACGGGGATAGATGGTGGAAGCAAGGATGCGGCTCGTGCTCCAGCTCACTTTAGACACAGCGCTCAATGCGGGGATGCGCAGGAAAGGGATATGGTTACAAGGGAAGGCCAAAGTACCCGTTAAGAAACTTATCTTCACGATTTTATTTCTCAGAACTGAAGACGAAGAAAGGCTGGAGTGACCAAAGAGCAAGATGACAATGGACTAAAGGAGCACGAATCCTCAAGGTTTAAACACAACCTCGGCAACAAGATTGATGTGCACAGCCCACGGATTAGAAATGAGGGAAAACTGAGAGCAACCTCAGAGGCTGGAGACGGCACGTAACAGGCAACACGATCCAAGCCTGATGTGGACACTTTGCTGCTGCTGTGATTTATTACCACTCCCACGACAGGGTAGGGCAGGGCTTTGACGGCGGAGAAAAACCACTCTGGATGCAGAGCAGGGAGGCAGAGAAAGCCGAGGGGAACGGTACGATGCACACACACACACACACACACAAAAAAAGGCAGATGCCGGTAAAGTTAGGGTAAGCAAAGGTCAGACACGACACGAGGGCGCATCATGCAACTCTGGAAAGTGACTCAGCCAGCTGACATCCGCGGGGGCCGGGGCCCCGGGGAGCGGCGCAGGGGGCCTCGGGGCGCGGGCTGTCGCAGGCCGCCCTCGACCCGTCGGATGTGGCGCCGAAGGGGGCGCGAAGGGCGACCCGGGGCGGAGAGCCGCCCTGCCCGCCGCGGCAGCAACAGGCGAGGGGAGCGCTGGCGGCCGAGGAGCGGCCGGCGCTCACAGCAGGCGTCCCGCCCTCCCGCGCCTCTCCACAGGGCTGCCGCCTCCCGCGCGCGCAGCGGCGGGACTGTTAAAACCGTTACCAGCTCCCACTTTCGAACTGATTCAAACTCGGCAGCGCCGGGCAGGGCGGCCCCTCCCCTCCCCGGGCCGCGCCGCGCCGCGCTCCCTCCCCGGCCCCACCAATCCTCTCGCCTCCCTCCTTTCCCCTCCCTCCCCCCCCCCCCTCCACGTGAGGCGGCGGCGGAGAGTTTCGAGCCTCCCCGGCCCGGCGGGCCCCGGCCCCGCTGCGGTGAGGGGTGCGGGGGGGAACCGGGGCACGGAAGGCCCGGCGGCGGCGGGGCGGGAAGGGGAAGCACGAGCCCCCCGGTCCCCCGCGGCCAGCGCGAGAACAAAGAGTTCCCCCCCCACCTCCCCGCTGCCCGTCCGCCCGCCCGCCCCGCACGTGGGGCGAGAGCTCCCGCCCCTCGCCCCGCCCCTCCCCGCGCCTGATTGGCTGGGGGGGGGCCCTGTCCGCGTCCATCCAATCGAGGCGGCGCTCGGCGCTCGCCAATGAGCGCGATGCCGATTGGGCCGCCGCGTTTGGCGCTCGGTCCGGGAGGGTGAATCCGGCAGCCGGAGGCTGAGGGGAGGGAGAACGAGAGAGAGCGAGAGCGGGCGGGCGGAGCGGCGCGGCGCGGAGCTGGCGGCGGCGGCGGCGGGGCGGCAGCGGCGGCGGCGGCGTGAGGCCGGGGCGGGGGGGCGGGTGAGTGAGCGAGCGACACCTCGCGGGCTTGAGGCGCTGGCACCGGGAGCGGCTATTTATAACCGGCTGCCTTTGTAATGGGGGAGGGGAGGAGGGCGCGGGAGGAGGAGGAGGAGGAGGAGGAGGAGGAAGGCGGCAGGAGGGGGGGTGACGGCTCCCCAGGAGCAGCCGCCTTCCCCCCGCCCTGTCCCCATCCCGCGGGTGGGTGGGCGGGCGGCGGGGGGCGCTGGCGGCGAGGTACGCGCGCTCCCGGCCGGTGACAGCTGGAGGGGAGAGACATGGAGTCTGAAGTGCCCTTTGTCTAAGTTGGCTCCGTCCAGCCCGGCCGGCGGTTCCCGTTCCGACCCCCGCCCGGCGGAGCTCGGCCTCGGGCCGGGGGTGAGCTCGGCGTCCGTCCCTCCAAGGGGTGGGGGGCGGCGGGGGGGGGCCGCGCTGTGCGGGGAGAGGGAGAACGGGGAAGACCCGGCGATTTCCTTCCCCTCCTCCCTGTTCCTGCCGTCTGCATGCGGCGGCTCCAGGCACGGTTTGATTGAAGGGGCAGAGGGGATGTGGGGGGGGGTGTGTGTGCCTAACGCACGCCGGCTGAGGTCTCGGAGCGCCCGGCTGAGAAATCCGTGTGCCCCCGGTGGGGAGAGCGGTATGAAGCCGCCACCCCCGTCCCCCCCGCGCCCCGGCAGGCTCCCGGGAGGCGCGGGCAGGTCCGCTCCGGGCTCGGGTGCTCTGAGCCTCCCGGAAGCTGGGGCGAGCCGGGCGGGGAGGCTGAGCGCGCCCCGGGCCGCCGGCCCGCGCCCTGGGGTCCTGGAAACCAGTTTGGGGGGGTCGCCGCCCTTCGGGCTCCCGCTCCTGGCTCGGGGAGGGAGTCGAAGAGGGCGAGGGGGATAAATCGGGCTGGCGGTGGCTCCGGCGAACTTCCGAAGCGTTAAAGGCAGCGTGCGGTCCTGGTCTTCCAGAGCGCCGCGAGAAAGTTCATGGGGAGCTGGGAATTTTGGGTTTTGGGTCTAATGTCGGCAAAGCACGGGTATACAGCGCGCTCTCTAAAATTAGGGTATCGGGGGAGGCGTGAAGGAGGGTACTGGGCAGAGCTGCCCCTGAGCAACAAACGTATGATTGGATAAAGATGAAGAAATCGGTGTGTTGTGGCATCACGCATATGTATTTGACATTAACAGGTATTCTTGGTGATTCAGAAATTGTTATTAGCAGACAAAAGAAAAGCAGCCTGTGCATAGATGCAGCAGGAATGGGATAATGAACTTGTACATTACTCAGGATACTTATTTCTAACTTAGAAGGCACTATCCTTATTTTATTGGACCTAGAGAAAAGTTCTTGTTTTGTGTTTTTTTTTTTTTTTTTTTTTTAAACTGGGGAGCTGGAAGTTTGGATTCTTGGTCTCTAATAAGCAGCAGGTAACAGTTTGAACAAGGTTGTTTAATCGTTGCAGGATGGGTTTGTCTTTGTTTAAGTCTGGCAACTGTACTTTCAGCTATTACGAGTTTGGTTCTTCAGATTTCAGTGAAGAGTTTTACCAGCATTTTTAGTGTAATCTTCACTTTTCTAAATTGGGATTTCCTCAATAGATAGGTTCATCTTTTTTTAGGGGTTGGCACATTCAGATTCATCCTGTGATTTATAAAATTTAAAAGGTCATTCTTTGTTTGTCCCCAGTGTCTATATCAAATTGAGAGTCCGGGGAATGTTTATTTGTGGTAACAATAAAGCATCTTCAGAAGGGTGAGTATGAATTGTACATAGTGTTTATAACTGCTCTCGCTTTAGCTTATTAAAATGTGAACATTTAACATCTACAGAGTTTTTTTGGAAAGCATGCTTCCAGTATTTTAGGAGATACGAACCAAAAGTTTTGTGCGATGTGTAAAGTGTTTTTAACTTCGAGAGTTAGTGCTTTGTCAAGTACTGGCTTTAAGATTGTTACATCAAAAATGTTACATTTCTTCTTGTGGAGTTTCCTTTACCAAAAAAAAGAGAGGAAAAATACTTTTTTTTTTTTTTCCTTCCTCTGTCTACATGAGGAATGAAAATAACAAAGTTAAACAACCTGTGGAGAAATCTGTGACAGTAAAATGTTCCATGAGATGCTTTTGTCTAGAACTCTTGAAGAATTCAAGATTCTAATTTAGGACAAAAATTGGGAAAAAGTTAATTTTTCAAAGTGTTTTTTTAATACTTAATTTCACCCTGAGAAGTGACAGACACTGAAAATCTGCATTGACAAAAGGTCATAAAATGTCTTTGTTCGGTTTAAAATGAGCTAAAGCAGTAGCATGTAAAGTTAGGCCAGAGACTTGAAATTTAAGCTCAATTTTTTGTTTTTCTTGCTGTGTTTTTTTCCTCTCTTGGTAGAATTGCCAACAACCTGAAATACAGTGATTTTTGTTGAAGATACGCATTCAAATGGATTTTTGTTTGTTCTGTAACATTGCAACATTCATAGGTGAAATGTAAATATATTCCTGCACTTCTCCTTACCTGCAGTGAAACTTTGGCTTAGCGAGAAGGGAGTTTTTGTAGTGCATTATCAAATGAACTAACTGTATTTTTTTATATATATATATGTAGAGAGGGAGAGAGTGCAAGCAAACTGCCACTTTCTGTAAAGCAGCTTATGTCAGAACTAACATCTAGTCCACTCCGACAATATTCCCAGAAAAGTTGGTACACTCTAAAATTCCTCTTGAAACTAGTAAAAAAAAAAAAAATCTGTTTTTGTCACCATTCACAAGATTCAGCCTCTTTAGCTGTATATTTCATGTATATATTTTAATAAGTTCATAGATACAGTGTTAAAATTGAACAGCAATTTTAAATGTCTTATATTCATGTTCTTGAACAGTGAGTTATTTTTAAAAGTGGCTGCAATACTGACAGAAGGCGTATTTAATAAATGTTCGCTTTATGTTGTATTTGAGCAAAAGTGCTGTGGGAAACTTTAGTGTTGGTTGTAATCTGAAAGTTCTGTAATCATACGGTTAGCGCTTATAAATGCATAGCTGACTTGAGGAGAACTATCAGTGAAACTTAAGGGGGAGTAAAGTTTTCCCAAGCAGAGATGCTGAAAATCTCAGGAACAGGACCTGGCCTTTGCCAAGCTTTACTGAGTCAAGCAGGTAATCTTTACAGAACTGCCTATCCAAGCAAAATTCAGTTTGACAGATTTTTAAAAAAATGGAGGAAATGGACTACATACTGTAAATATAAGTCTTAATGATTTCAGGAGGTGTTTGTATAATACTTATATTAGGAAACAAGACCCCTGTTAACAGAAGCTGTAGGGGGGCTTATTTTAGTGTTAAAGCTGCTACCAACCTTCTGTACGTACTATCAGCGAGGTCCATGGAGAGCAGTGCTGGGCCCATTGAAATGGTGTCTGATTGAAGACAGCATCTATGCTGTCTGTATCTATAAATGTATCTATAGATTTAGCATCTATGTATATGACTTGTACAACTGTTCTAGAATGGCTAATGTTTAAACGGATGAGTTACTCCAGCACTGACATAGATTAAGTGATAGCTTCAGTGAAGTGGCTATGTCTGGGAGGAAGAAAGGTGGGACAAAGAAAAACGTTGTATAAAATGGATGCAAAACAGGGAGAGCTGTTTTACAGGGGAACCATAAAAACATTGGTTACAAGTTAGCAGAGTGCCTGGGTTTGTTTTTTTGCTCTGAGTATATGCCCAAGAGTTTTGTTGAGCTAAAGGTTGAAAGGAGAACAACGCACAGACTTTTTAAATAGCTATTGTATCTGCTCTCACAGAGATCAGTTAAAGACTTTGGGATGATGTTGGATAAGGTGAAACTAAAGAGTGAAATTTGTTGGAGGAGGGAGTAAGTTTTATTGAGCCCAAAGCAAGAAACACTGAAGTTTTCTAAAACGTGGTAGTGACAGTGCTGCTTTCTGTAACTGATAATAGTAGGTAGTTTGATTGTTACAGGCTTTTTCTGGTTCTGTGTCTGGATTTCCACTCAGAGGTGTCAGACTGTGGACTTGAGGTCTGGATCCTCAGCAAAAGTGAGAAAACTACCTCCATTGTTAGTCAGAATATGTATTCTGAATTAAAATGATAAAGTCACGCTAGTAAACTTGGGTAGAGGCAGCTCTTAAGAAGAGTGACAAGTATAATTTGCACATAACATTGACAAATTAAACTTCTTTTAAAAATAGCAAAAAGGAAAGGAATTCTTAAATATATAACTTATTATTTAACCACAGACTTGTAAACTGGTTGTCATTTTAAAAAATACTGGGAAAGAAGAGGATGTCTGTTAATGTGTCTGCTCTGTCCAGAAAAAATAGTAAATAAACAAACACCCCCCAGATTAATGTGGGTCATGCCCTTATTTTAGGAATCTTTTGACTACCTGGCTGAAATCTGCATATAGGTTTTTTCAGTAACTGTGCCTCTGCTCAATTTGTGAAAAATTCTGTTGTCTTGGAATGATTTATAATGTGTACTATGCTTCCTTTCCGATGGTAAAACCAGTAGCACTTTTCAGGTGAGAAGGCCATTTGGAAATCTAGAGAGATACTGAGTGTGTTCTGAATGCTGTGGGTAAAAGTAACAATGTAATGATGTGAGTGGATCAGCGCAGTATTGTAATTTGCTTGAAAATGTGATATAATACTTCCAAAGCTTCTAATTTGGATAGATACGATTTCATTAAAATGAGGTAAAACTGATGCCTTCCTGTGTGCAAATAAAGACTTCCTTGATACACCATTACAGAAAACCTTCAGAATTTGCTATTAGTTTTCTTTTTTTATATATGCATATGGTGCCAGCTTAAGTTATGTTGGATGTGTAATTATGCGAGCAAAGTAGTACAAATTGCAGTCCACATTCTAGGCTAAGATGTGAACTGAAAATAAGTCTTTTACAGGAGGGTAGGATTTCTTTATACTTTTAAATTATCTTAAAGTCTAGAACCAGGCCTATTTCCCTTGTCAGTTTTTGTTGTATCTGGCTCCTTCCCATTCTGCCTTTTATGTGGTTGGTTCAGTTTTTCCTGCCATGTATTATCTTTTTCACAGCCTGCATGTTCAGTTTAAATCCCCAAGCCATCAGATGTAATTTAAAGAAACAAAGTATTTGAAAGGAAGGAAACGCAAATCTTACGACTCCTCGTATGTAATTCTTTTTTTTTTTCTTTAAATGTGAGCTGGTTTCCTTTCCATGTTTCTTAATAGGAGTGGATCTGGCAAGCTTTGTATTTTTGGTGTGTGGTTGTCTGATTTCATTTTTTTATTAGTAAGATAAAAAATTCTAGAGATGGAATTCAGTTTGCTGCTTCTGTCAGAAATCAGGCAGATGTGTGTTACAGGTGCTTGATTTACCCGTGAAACTATACCATGGCAAATGGATTGAAGTCATTAAGTTATTATCGTCTCTTTTTTAATGACACAATTTATAACCAGGGACAGCATAAAATTTGTCCTTTGTGATAACTTCTTCCAGCTATATGTCCACTAGTTTGTGCCATGTTTCTAGTGAGCATTTATTACTAATGTGTTTAGTGCAATGTTAAATCTATTGTTTAACTGTTGGCAGAAGAGATTGACATACGTTGTTTTATTCTTAAAATGGTTTAACCATTACTGGTGTTAAATCCATCATTGCTTTGAAACTGGGAGACATAATTGGTCCCAAAGCCTTACTATTTGTAATTCTCTTCCTCTGCCTAAGGGAGCTAATTTTTTTTTCACTGGACGAGTTTTTTGGGTTTGTTGTGGTTTTTTTTTTTTGTTTTGGCTTGTGTGTGTTGTTTTTTTTTTTTTTTTTTTTTTAGATAAACTGTTTCTCATTAATTTTCCTCCATTAAATCACGCTTTTGGAAAAGCAGTCTCTGTTTTTTCCTTTTATAAGCAACATTTATTCTAATGTGCTGATGAATTAATCCCCATATACCTTACAGACTAGGGATGCCATACATTAGACCCAGTTATTTTCAGGACTTTAAAGTGAGAGTTGTGTAAATAACTCTTACGGTTGCTTTCATCATTTGCAGCTCATTTTGGAATTTTTCAGACAATTGGCAAATACCAGTTAAGCTCCAAAATTTGCCAGACTGTTCTACAATAAATTCTGCATACGTGGAAGTGTAATGTCTGTAAAAGTTTAGGCCTATGCAGGGAAAGAAGTACGGAATAGCTATTGAGCTGCTTAATTGTTGTGTGACAGTTTGTCCAGTATGGAGTATGGGTTGCTTTTGTGTGTGGGGATTGAGCTGAAGAACCTGTGGCTATTTTAGAGTTTTTAGAGTAAAAGAGGTGTGTCCACAAAACAAGTTTGGGTGGAATAGTCAGTGCACACCCTACATTATTTTGCCTGTGGAAACATGCCTTAAGTGTTCCCAGCAAGTGTTGCTTTTTCTGCCAGATTTATCCAGGATATCAAAAAGCTAAATTTTGAGAGATGAAGGTGTTAGGCAGCAGAGGTGATTTGGAATGTATGTGTGAGTCATCTACCCCCTCTGGGCATCTGTGAATGAGCGTGAAGGGAGAAATTCGGAGGTACGCATTTGAACAACAGAGGTGAAGTTCAGGTTTTATGCATAAACCTTTACTTTCTCCTGACAGATAGCCAGGCTGTGGGATAGTTTTAAGGGTGGCATGTAAAAAGCATGATCAGAATCAGGCTTGAAACTTTTTGATGCTCTTCTGCTCTTTGCTGTTTTAAAATATTTTATTTGGTTTTTGATCCAAATAATCTTACTCACACATGCAAGTATAGTTAAAAGTATTTATACCTGCAGATATCCAAGTGCTGTTGTTGCCCAAACTGAAGTGAGATGTCGGTTGGTTTCAGTTAGTGCCGACTTTGGTTTGATCTTTAATATAAAATACTTGGTTATGATCTTCCTATTCTCTCTTTCCCCCTTCCTCCACCCAAGTGGATGACTACTTGAACTTGTTATTTCTATTTCCAAAACAGTATTTTTCTAAAAGTATCAAATGTTGAAATGTTCTGGAAGAAAGCAATAATATATGGAATTTAGAAAATTTTTCTTTGAAATGGTTACTCTTGCTTCTTACATGGTATTCAGTAATTATTTCATGTCTGTTTTTGTTTCTCTAAATCCTGAAGCTGTAGGGATACAGAGAAAGAACTTAATTTTTGAAGGGAAGAATACCTTTGAAAGTTGCAGGCTTACATATGCAGACTGACTGAACAGTCTAGTAAGGATTTATCTTTTAAGGGCTGACTTATTTATACTACTTAGACTTACTATACTATATTACTTTTCTTGTTCTACTCTTGTATTTGGTTAAGGAAATGTATTGGAAATGTAATTATTTGTATTGAAATCTTATTTTGTTGTTAACAGACATAACTTTTTTATTTTTCTCTACTGAGGAGAATGAAACTCTGAGAAGTACCCATACCATTGTTTCTTGATAAGTAAATGTTCTAAATGAAGGACTCCCACAAAATGAGATAATATCAAAACAAATCCAAAGGCTGTGTACTGTCAGGAAAAATGAAGTAATCAGATGCCCTCCTTTATGGCTAATAGAAAATCTGAAATAAGCTTGTTTTCTAGAACAGTTCTGTTGTTGGATCTTACTCAGCTACTTCATGTTTAATCAATCTGTAGTTAGTGCCAAAAGCTTTTAAAATGATTGTGGGATATTGTCAAGACCAGGTGAATTCTTGCCTTTTTTTTTCCTTGTTTTTATTATTTAAATTTTTGAAGTAGATTGATGAAAATTATTTCAGATATTAAGAACCACAGACAATTTTGGCTCTATTTTCTGAAGTACTTCTGGAAGGTCTGAGTTATTTATAACCTCTGAGTTGCAAAGTTTTTAACATGCTGGCAGATAGGGTAAGGGGTGTTGAATACCTGGTAGTTGCATTGCTTTGATAGTTTTCTAACCCACAAAAATAAAAAATCCTAATGTAAAAACAGCAAGAAGGTAAATTAAGATTCCTCATGTTTTTCCAGGAAGAAAAAGGGAGTGAAGGAACACTTTAATATCCAAGAGCTGCTTGACTCCTCACTCTTCCCTTTCTTTCCTTTTTGTCCTTGATAAAGAGTTGGGAGTTTCTGGTGTCTACCTGGTCAGTTCATGATGGTGGTAGAAATTCCTGAAAAGAATATTCAAGCAACATAGTGTTAAACGATCTATGTGAATGAACTGTTTAGGGGAAGAAAGCAAGAAATAAAATACCATGGGAGGCAAATTAAATTTTTTTTTTTTTTTAAATCAGATGGGGGGCATGATTGAAGAAAATGTGAGTTCTGTGGGTTCTAGAGTTGACTGTTTTCCCTCCTGTCTTGTGTGTCAGTAACTGAACTGCTCTGATTTACTATATGAGGTGAGCATTTCAGATAGTAAGTGATGAGTTTCAGTGTGAACTGAGCACACGCAGAAACTGATCTTCAGGCTTAGGCATTTAGTACTTTCATAAGGAGCTGAAAATTGAATGTCTGAGGCCATAGTTCATAGCATCTTTAGGTTGGGACAGAGTGGCTGGATGCTCACTTTTCTTCAGTCAAGAGTAGCAAGGCATTTTCAGCCAGAGGACTTCCTTGCCTCTGTCAGTGTCTGGCTGCAAAAATGCTCATGCTGTCAGGAGGGAAATGATAGCACAGGTGCAGGAACAAGTGGCGGGTAAAAGTGCTTTTTTTTGTAACAATGCCAGCATAGTGTAGGGGCGACGCTTGAAAGTCAAAGCTGCCTGGTCCTCCGTACCATTTTTGTCTGGTATATTTGGGCAGTAATGAGAAACTGTGTTTGAAGAGATTCATTTAACTGTTAAAACCAGACTAGAAACAGTAAGTGATGCAGGAAGGTAGATGTTGCGATCAAGGCAAGCAGAAGTCAGGAGTTAAGTATGGGGAGGGAAGACAGGGACTCCTACCAAATCTGGAAATTTGACTGGAGGTTAGAATTCCTAATATCTAAGATGGCAGCATTCCCTAGCAACATCTAGGGGCACAATGCAAGGATTGTAGCTACTGTCATGTATGTAATTGTTACACACTGGAGCAGAGAGCAGGTATGGTGGTGAGTCCTCTGAACTGTAGTTGGCTGCAATGGCATTGCTTGGGTGGAGATCTGATGCTGCCTGTTGATACATCAGTGTCTGAAACCCTGAGTGGTGTTTCTCTCTTGTAATTGGTTTTGTTTTTCATGACTTCCCTGATTTTTTTTTTTTTTTCCTTTTATAAGATGTGAGTTCACACTGCAGCTTTTCATAGTGCCAGAGCACTTGAAGTCCTTCTTGAATCTGTTGCAGAAAACACGTAACTTAGCGATCTGTAAGCCATCTAATTTATGTTTGCCATTTGCATCAGAAGTTACTGTGGAAGATATATGCAGAAGGATATATCAGCCTTGTTATCATAGGAAAGCTAAAAATCAGCCTTTTAGAAGAAATTTAGATTACAGATGCAAGGTATTGCCTATGTTATAATGATTTAGTAACCACTTCAACTAGTTTGGGGAATAATACTGCAAATAATACTATAGTCATTACAGTTAATAAGTTAGTTTTGTACTACTCCAGGTAAGTAGTTTGATGGGAATAAGTATGTCATGAAACTTCTCTTAGTATACTGATAGCTGGTCATACACCTGTAAGAGAAGAGGTGCGTACAGTTACTTTATGATAGGCATCTTTATCAAGGTAGCATGTGATGACCAAGTGTGAATTTGCCACAAAACGGTGATTCTTTTTTAAGCCTCTTTTGAAAGAAGGTGGAATTCTTATTCAAAAGATACAGAAAAACATCTCGATAATCTTGAATATCCTGAAGTATCAATTGAGAGCTTTTAACTTAAGGAGCTGCTGGGATAGTAACAAGGCCCAAACAACATTGTGCTTGGGAAGAAATAATTGAAGAGGCACATCTCTTGAGTTGCAGGGAAACAGTTCATAGAGTAGTTGCTTCTTGTGAACATATGTACTGCCTGACTTGCTTAATGATATCTTCTAGAATGTGTTTGTTTATTTAAAAATGAAAAAAGTAAAATTGATGTTGGAGGGGAAAAAAACCCCACCAAACAAACACAAAAAACAACCAACCATTTGATGTTCCAGGGTAGAGAGCAGGCTCCTAATCTTAAGTACAACAAGTGCAAGGTAAGGCTATAGTCACTTAAATACAGAGAGTAAAAGGTCTGAAAAGAGTGACACTTCAAAGGCACAAAGGTTGGACTATAAGAGAAGCAGAACCCTATTAGGATAAGAAGACAACTAATTTGAAAAAACAGCCCTTTGATGTTTTTTTATTTTAAACATAATGGAAAGTTTATGGAGAGTATGTAGCACTAGTTAGACTATGTTGTTAATTAGTGAAGAGCTTTCCGATCTGTCTTTCTTTATTATGATTTCTAAGAAGTTGAACTGAAGGCTCCAACTGTACTGTTAAGCAGAGAAAGCCTCTTTCAAATGAACAAATACATGGAATAGTAGGAAGGAGCGTGTGAACTAACTAGTTGATGGAGTTGTTAAGGGAGACTAACGTAACAAATGTTTCCACTGATAGGAACAATTGGTGATTACGCACCAAACTGAAGAGTTCAGTCTGATTAAACTCTTAAGCATTTTAATTCACAAATTATTGTTTCCTTAATAGTAGTGCTGTTTTCCAAATTGTACCTGTAGCTGATTGAAATGCCAAGAATTTTAGGATGTGGCGGTGATTGTTTTAATCTTCTGAAGTATTAAACTGGAATTTGAAAGGCAAACGACCTCCATAGCATCAGCTTTAGAAATAGCATGGTCCTTGGTTTTGAGATGGTGAGCCCACTTCAGAGTTGTATTGACTTGTAGAACAGTTCAGGTTGGCAGGTACGTCTAGAGGTCATCTGATCCGGTCTCCTGCTTAGGCAAGGCCAACACTGAAATTCTCTTTTCCAGACCACTTTTAAAATGTTTTCAAGAACGGAGATTCTAGCACCTCCCTGCTTAATGCATTCCTATACTGGACTGCACTCACTGTGAAGAATTTTCTCCTTTTTATTGAAATGAAATCCCTTACTGAGTCTTTATGTTGCCTCTTGTGCTTTCATTGTAGCATAGATTAGTGTGTCTCAGTAGAAAGACTAGAATTGCACTTAACTTCTGTGATTGTCCAGGTTTAGCTCTCATTTGTGTAAGAAAGCATGCTGTTTGGGGAGTTAATTCTTCTATGTATTGGTTGAAATTCTTGAAGTGTCTTGTCCAATTTGATAAGACCAACAAATAGGCAAAAACATGACACGTGTTTTAAAGAGTCCATTTAGGAGTTTGGGGGCCTGTGTGTAGTAGTCTTAAATAATTTTTGTTAAGAATAAATAGAACATGCCTTGAAGCCTTAGACTTGTAATAAGAAATGGAAAAAACCCCTTGTGCACCATTGATTTGAATATATGCAGTTGTGAATGGCTGTAGTGGAATGTATGAGGCAGGACTGAATTGAACAAACCTACACTAACTTTTCATTTGTTACAGACATCTTCTATATTTGTCTTGCACTGGCAACTAATGTAGACAAGTTACAAATGGTTGCTGCTGTTTTGCCACTCACTACATCTTTTCAGAGCAATCTTGAGTCGATCTAGAGATAGCAGGAAACATGCTTCTCCGCCAGTAGCTTTCAAGTAGTTTGCCACGTTAGCTGCTTTGATTGTGCAAAGTCTTGTAAAGAGAAAAAAAAAAAGCACAGTGTGAATAGTATGTTTTACACGGTACGGAAGATAAGTGTTCTAGTCCGAGGCAAGTGGATGATACACTCTAATGGTTTGCTGACATTGACAGGGAGAGGCTTTGTTCCTTTCCCTTGACCTTGGTTGCATGGTTCCTCTTCTTCCATGCCAGTTTGGGTGCTTATCAGGGCAGCATGCGCAATTTTGGTCCAGTTAGGAAACTGCTTCTTTTGAGTGCAGAAAAAACCTGATGTAACTGGTCACATCAATCAAATTTATTATATTTGCCATGTAAATTATATCTGAGATGCTGAAGTAGCGTAGACAGACAATGAAGAGAGGAAACGTGCCATTTTAAGATCCCACTTCCTTTCCAAGTCCTAGTTGAGAAGTACATTAGGATGTACTTGTTATCAGCTTCAGACAGCAAATAGGTAAGTGAATGTGCTGCTTAATTTTGGTTAAGTTGGAATGTTGTTCTTCAAAGTTAAATTCTGTTAGGTAACTGTTAATACACTAGTAGCCATTGATTATGTCACGGAGGAGAGAGTGCACTGGCCTTGAATTTGACAGCTCTCTTCCAGTGGAGGCAAAAATTTTAAGTTGTTGGTACATAAAAAACCCCCCACAATATAGTAGTGACAGACTGCTACTTTTGAAGGGATCCCACAAACTGAAACGTATTTTAGTGTTGCAGATGGTAATTGCAAGTAACTAACTACCACAATAATAGGAGCTTAACTGTGATGAGACTCCTCATAATAAAAGCGTGCTGATTTATAGCAGCAGACCTTCTGCTTTTGGCGCTGCCATATTACCTGGAAAGCCTACAGCCGTCATCACTCTGAATTGGTGCTAGGGCTGACGGTAAAATGTCTTGGATGTGGTTGTTACCCACACTGCAATTGAAACACAGGCTTTTAATTCTACTTGCAAGCCAGGGTTTTTCTGCTAACTTGAGGGGGAGGAAGAGGAAGTATTCTGAGATTTGGACATTTGCTTTCACAAACAGACATAACTCCTCAGTTTGGGGTTATGGCATTGGTACATCTGAGGCTGTTGATGGTTCTCCTCCTTGCATCAGGTTTGTAAAAATAATAGTTTTGTCTTTGACAACAGCTAGTATAACAGTTTCCATCTCTTGAGTAATCAAGACCCTTCTTGCAGAACATGGAATCTCATTAGAGTTGGTCATGAGTGTTTTATTAACCTATCATCCACAACCACCGAAGCCTGTCAGAGTGAGGAAGGACAGATGAGCTGTTTGGCGTTACCTGCTTAGGTCAGTTCACGAACTGACCAATTTCTTTTTAGATACTGCCAAACAGAGCCCAATAGAGGTTAAGCCTTTGTAGGCCACTGCAAGCCTGTTGGCATTTATCTGCCCGAAGAGTGGTACAACTGGCATGGATGGCTTAGTAAATGTTTCCTGTTTCTGGTTGTTAAGAATAATTTTTTCTGTACTGGTAAAACTGAGCAACAGAGACGATACGGCTTGACAGACACTTCTGCTGAAGCCTAAACTGCTGCCCTCTCCAATTTCAGTTCTCTGCCTCTTGTTCCTGCCCCAGTGTTGCTCCTCCTTTGTTTGTGTTGATTCAAGAATTCATGTGGCTGCTGAACAAACCAGCTTGTGGAGCTGATTTTGCTGAAAAATTGTATTTAAAAACTGTGTGTTTATTTTGTGGGCTGTTCAGACAGATTTTTTTTTTTTCCCCCTGACCTAGTTTGATTAACAGAATCATAAGCACTTAAGCTCTCACAGTAGAGAAGGCTGAGCAGAGGTGGAAATGAGTGACCGGGGGCTACTGATAGAGCAGACAGATGATGTCTTTTCCAGGTAAAATGGACACCAAATAGCATTTGAGGAAGGTAATTGAACTGATGGTAGCATTTGATGTAAGTTCTCTCTCTAAATTTAAACATCCTTTAATGATACAGAACTTCAGCATGTGAAATAATGGCATGATGTAAATTTTTAAGGATAGAGAAATATTTTTAGGTATTTCTTTATTAAAAATAGGTTGAACTGTACTCTAAACTTAAAATACCACATTTCTAGAATATAGAATAGTAAAATACACACTACAGTTTGCTCCCATCTATTTCTCTGTGACTAATTCTACAAAGGAGTAGATGTGCTGTAGTTGTTTTTTGTAGTGAAACATTATTAATAAACTATGTTAATCTTTCCTATGTTGTTGTATTTCAGGGCTAGAGATTTTTTTTTTTAGTTGTCTGGTTTGATATCTGAAATATCCAAGCTGACAGTTGGCCTTGGGAATATTTTTCTTCCCATGGAAATAAGAATGTTATTTTACATAGATAAGTTTGGAAGGAAATCATGTTTTGTTTTCCTTTAGAAAATCCAAAAAGTAGAGTAGCAAGCAACTACAAAGCTCCCAGGCATATTTTTTTTTTGTCTGCTGATAGCACAGGTAAAAAGCCCTTTGAGGTACTGAGAGTGTCTTTTTCCCCCAGCCCCTGCAGCTTGCATAATCTGAAATCACAGCAGTGAACAATTTTTCTTACTTAGCCCAAGAAAATAACACTGTTTCTTGACCATAGCTTTTTCATGAATCTCTCCGTGCAGTTAACAAAAGTTTGTATAAATGAAGGAAACAGATCTGGCAGATCACAGCATTAATTTAATTAATTAACTTCCAAGTCAGTTTTTTTGAAGTCTGGTAATATGTATGTGTTTTATTGATAGTTTATTTTCAGGTACTTGATAATTGTAATAAGAGTCTATTGGAAACTGCTTACTCTGAAAAGATGTAGGATAGGTTCATAGAGAGTATTTTGCATTTAGGGTGCATGAAGTAAACTACTAAAAGTAAATTTCCAAGAGTTTCTAAGCAATAAAGTTTAGCTTAACACAGCTGAAAAATACTTAGCTGCAGTTGAACAATCATTTGGTTGTATTGTGCCGTGTAAAATCCTGTAACATAAAAGATCATTTGAGGTTTTTTTATGAGGTGGTTTTGGAAAGCTAACAACTTTAGGTCTAAGCTTAATGCATTGATTTTTGATACTTGAAATGTATTACCTTTTTTTTCCTCTAGCAAGTATTGAATTTTTTGCAGGCTTATGGAAAATCTTGTTAATCTTGTTGCTAAAATTCTGCTTTCTGAACATGAAAGTTGCCATAAATTCTGTTGCCTGAGCAGAAATTTTTTTAGTTTGAGGAAAAGCATAGAAGGGTGTAGTGGTGTAGTGGGGTGTGGTTGTTTTTTTTTCTGTTGGCCTTTTTTTTTTTTTATACTAAACCAAGTTTTGTAGATGCTTGAAATTCAGTGATAACTTCAGATAGGGTTTAATATATAATCATTTCTCCATTAGTAAGATTGCTTATGCTCAGGCTGAGAGACCTATATGCTGTCTTGATCTGATAACAGCTTACAGTTAAAGAGTGTGTCTGCCTTTCCAGAGTAAACTGATATGGAAAACCAGTGCCTGCACTGTTGGTGTAATTGCCTGCACTAGTTTTTCCCTAGCGTTGATCTGAGTTCCTAACAAATCCTTTCTGCTTTATAGTTGTGCACAGGAAGCCGCAGTTGTGGATGGGATCATCAAACTGATCTGTGCTTCAGAGAACAAACAATCACAAAAGTGAGCTTTTATTTATTGTTGGTCAGTTTAATCCAGTTTACAGTGCATCCCTTTGAGAAGAGGGACTGCAGCTCAGTGGGCAGTATTGGGGTGAGAATAAAGTGTTGGGAAGTGTGGATTGTAAGATGGCATCGCTGCTGAGGAAATTACTTGGATGAGGACCTTCATTATGTGGTATTGAATCTAAAGGAATTTATTGTATCTGAAGGGACAGTTTGTGAAGCCAGTTCAGATGCATGGCAAGCTTGGAGCTTACCAGTGCACCCAGTCCAGAGAACTTAGTTGAAGAACATCACTGTTCACAGGGCTGTGGGCATGCTAACGGTGAGCTAGAAGAGGTTGAGAAGCAGCGTGGTGTAGTTCATTGAGCAGGGCTGTGCAGTTAAATACATTCCTTTAGAGCTCGAGGTTCTGAGAAGCAAATGTGAAAGCATTTGCATTTGTCTTTGTAGAAAGTAGAAGTAGTACTTCCCCCCACCTACCCCTGCCCCATCTGAATTATTTTATTCCTTCATTACTCTATTACTCTAGGCAACAAAAAACATGATGACTTATTTTATTGTTGTGTTTGCATTGGGTTACATATACAGTTTCTCTGCTGGGTTTTATATTCTTCCCCCTACCTTACCTTCCCTGCCCCCACCCCACATTGAATCTGTTGGTTAAGAGTGCTCTTAAGTGCAGTATCGTATCAGTGTATGCATATATTTAAAGTATATTAATAATCTTGGGTGTAGATTAATTCGCAAAAAGGAACTGAGAAGTTTTACTGTACACAGTATGTCTTAATTCATAAATATATCCAAACAGAAATGAAGAAGATAATGTAATGTTGTTACAGTTTAAAATATTGTATGATATTAAGCACAGTTACAAACTAATAGCATTCTTTTAAAAGGGCAGACACCCTCATTTGTTCTCCCATGATTTCCAATTTGAAAATTTTCATTATTTTTTTTTTTTCCCCTGAAATTTGGTACGGTAGCCAGAGGAGCTTAAATATAGTCTTTGACAGCAGTACGACTGCTTGAATAGACTGCCTAATTTAGAGAATTATCTGTGTGCTTGTCTGTCACTGATGGATATTGCCAAAACGATCCAAGAAAAATAGGACATTGTCTTTAAATAAGGCTGTTTCTATGTTCTGTAGGCAAAACAGGAGCAATTTGAGCTGAAATTTTTCTATACTTCTTTGTCTCTCATTGTGAATCCTAGATGTATTTGACTGTTAAAAGTAAGTATTGGCTGATATAAGCTTGTAGGCATGAAGTTTCTTTAAAATTTACTGTAAAGAATGTGGATCTTGTACATAACTTCATGCAATGCTCAGCAGAGTCTATTTAAAATGCAAATGTATATGCTTTAGGATGCTGCCATTTTTGTTGTTTTTCATTTCCAGCTATGCATGCATGAGTAGAAACTGAAAAGAATAGCTATGTGTTTGTTTTTATTTTCTTGCAGGGTTTTTTAAAATCAGTGGTTTAGGTGGGTTCCATAATTCTCATTCGTAATACCATAGTTCAAACTCCTTATTGGTCAAAAAGAGGTGTCTGTTTTGTGATTTTTCTTGTATTTGATGGTGGTCTGTTCAGAATGACATTGGTCCACTCGTTAGTATAATTATCTAATGTCCAGTTCTACCCATGCACTTAGGTATACTGTGCATGGGTGTACTCTATAGCTCAGGGAATTAGATAGCTGTAATATTACAAGTAATGGAAAAATATGGATGGTATGAGAGCTGGTGAGCAGAGTGTAGCTACGCTCAGGTGTATGTATGGAATAGGCAGTGTGGGGTCACTTAGTTCTGCAGTGCTGTGCTCCGGGAGGGCTGGCTGGGTTAAGCCCAGCTTTGGACCCAGGGTATTAAGCCTTTGCATTTAGGTATGGCACATGCATCTCCTTGCTTGCCATGGCATCGGGGTGATTGCCCAGTCTGGAATGACGCAGTCCATCTGTCTCTGACTGTACGAGGTTGACACTAGAATCGTTGGGGCTGTTTCAGCACACTTCGCAGTGTTCCTTCTTCTGCAAAGGGGGTGCAGGGAATTATGGCAAGGTTTCCCTTCTTAGCGTGATGCCAGGTAAGATCTGGCGAGGTTAGCTCAGGTTTTACGTGGAAGTCATTCTGCACTTTGGGAGTTTTCTGTAGAAACAGTATAACTGCTTTGGAGTTACGCTTGCTTTCTGGTATCTATTATGGAGATGAGATAATCTGCCCCTAAAGTTGCCCACAGGGTTAACTGCTACGTAGTTTCTTTCTCTTGGATAAAAGTTTTCAGGACTGGGATCTTTAGCAGATGGTTTTTGTAGGCCCTTCGTTTGAAGAGGATGCAAAAATGGGAAAGAAAAAGATTTTAAAACAATAGAAACAGCTAGCAGGATTCAGAAGGGGAAATGGGGACAGAGAAGAGGGACATGGCCTGGGGGCTCTCAGAATCAGACCGTTGCACTAAGACAATCCAGTATCATGTTTTTATTTATTAAATGGAAACTGTTTAACATTAAGACAGTTAAGACAGTTTAACTATTCTTAGACAGATGGGATTTATCTTGTGCTGCTTGTGCTACTGTGGCAATTTTCTGAAACTTTATATGAAAAGTTGACTACTTCTGACAAATTATCTTAAAATTCACTAGCGTTTCTGGTCTGCAATCCTAGCTGCAAATCCCATACAACATAATTTAATGAAAATGTATAGGCTTTTTTTCTTGTTTAGCAAAGTGAAACCTGTGTAGTTCGTTACAGCTCAGAGCACTTACAACTGTGAACAGCAGAAATGGTGGAAGAAAGTGATTTGGGAAAGGTTTTTCTTACACATAGGTACTAGTGCAAGTGGACCAATAGCAGGCTTGAGACAGCATCTACAATCCTGAATTTGTCCCAGAGATTAAGTTTATGTTGATGTTTCCCTGAAGTTTTTTAATTCTCCAGATTACTTTTCCTTTCCCTTTCTCCAGGGGTGGAGGTAGTGTGCAGCACCCTTCCGTAAGAATTCATCTTTCTCTCTCATGTTTTGCTTCCTCATCCCTAACCCAACATGGGCTGTCTTTGTCTGGGAAATTTCTTATCCCAGTTTCTCTGGTTCAGTTTCTTAAATGAATAGTTTTTGGGGCAACCTTTGAATTGACATTAGAAATTGTCAGTGGCATTTGGCTGTAGTCCTAATGTGAAGACAATGAATCAATGGCATTGTGAGAATTAACTCTGTCCTCTACAAATACGCTCTTCTCTCCCTGCCTCCTGCCTTGTGGTTTGGTTTTTTTTTTTGTTTTTTTTTTTTCTCCCGTACTTTCTTCTGAGGTTAGGGACAGAAAAACAATTACCACTTACCACAATACATGTGTTAACAACACTGTAATTCTTCTCTGGTGATGTTCAGCTGCCCAGAAACATACAAATATGGTTCACTTGGTTTGAAAAACTGCTGCTCAAAACCAGAATTCATTAATAAATTTTCAGGGATTTTCAAAATTCATATTTTACAACCATGCATCCAGGACGCTTTGCTTTTTTCTTAGTTATAACTTTTCTATAACCTATACATGCATTTGCTTCTTTTCCATTCAGTGCTTTTTCTCTTAATACAGACTTGCCATTTAAGAGGCCATTTCTAATTCGTTTATACATATTTGGCTTCATGTACTATGTGTATCCCACTGACTGTTGCACACTAACATTATTACTTTATCTGGAAGAACTTTTTCTTGCTATAACTTGACATAAACAAGTGCATTTTTAAAATTTTCTATGATTTATTATTTGATGCTTTGAATGTTAAATGGTTGTCTATGTTGTGCCCCAGATAGTAGCTTGAAACTAGTGCAAGAGGAGAGTGTCCTTCTAAGTCCCATTTGTTTTCAGATGAATGACCTGAGTGTGCATAAGTTTTATGCTGTTTTAAAAGGAAGTGTTTATCTTCTTGTGAAGTATTATTTTTCTTACCATTTTAATATAACAGGTAACAATGATGTTTATTACTGAAAAATTGAATAGATTGGATTTGTTTATTTGATGGGAATATATTGCTCTCCGGTCTTAAATCCTTGTGTGTGTGATCTTCTGGGGGCTGCATTTCAGTTGTATGAAAGAAAGATGGGAATTCTGTTTTTTGTTTGTTTGGTTTGTTGTTGGCTTTAATCTAATTATATATAATTTCCATATAGATCTGCTTTTGATAAGCAGGTCTTATCTGGCAATTTAATTTTAGTTAAGCTTTTTTTAAAGCCTGAGTCATTTGTTATTCTCCAGGAAACTAGAATAAGAAGAGCTGTGGTTGATGCAGTGTTAGAGTAAGTAAACATAATCTGTGTTTTGTTTTTATGGGATATGCTACTTCAGTATTGTCAGCTGAGCTTTCATGTATCTTTTGAATTCATTGGTACTTTTTCCATGTCTTTTGGCTCAACCATAACTGAAGTGATTTTGATGTTCTGTATTACAAATTCAGAATCTGTCTTTCTCTTATTTAATGATACTTATTCTATGTCTAATTTATTTCCAGTTAATGGTATGTTTTTCCATATTTTTGCTTTGCTTAGTTTAGCATATAATACAATGCATTTTCTGTACTTCATAATGCTTTTATGCTGTTCTCTAACCAATATTGTAGTGCGCTCGGAATCACTGATTGTCTTTACCATGCTCTAACATGAATGGTCCAGGATTATTTTTTAAAATTTATTTTCTTTTTATCTCTTGTAACCACTGGTGTTGTGGCAAGTGAGGTACAGGTGGATTCTACTTGCTGCCTTGAGGCATGGAAGCAGAGCAACTCTGACATTTTGCTCTAGATTTACCTCCCCCTGCTTGTTCTCTGTCCTTCCCCTCTGTATAGGCAGGTGCTTCAAGCATTACGTGAAACTTATTTATATGCTGTGCCTTTTTTCCTCAAAGGATGCTTCCCATGATTTGGGTCGGCAATTGTGACAATTGTTGAATCAGTTTCATTCTAAATCTAAAAACTCAACAATTTTTCTTACACAGTATGATTTAATGTCTTGCATAAAAACGGGTGTAAAGCTCACATAGACGATTACCTTTTGTTCAGTGTAAATGTGTTCAATGTAAATGAAGGTGTAGTATTGAGAATAAACAGGTTCTTTATTGTTTCCCTCCCCAGTTGTCATAAAGTCTGATAGAACTCGGATCCAACCTGTACAAAACTGCTGAAAATAGAGCTCTGCCTACAGCAGCAAAGAACTTTCAAAAACCTGAATAAAGCTGTACTCATGACTGTCAGGGGAGCTGTGGTACGGGGCAGGGGAGGTAGCACTGGGCGTTTGGCACCGGCCTGAAGAAGACACCTCTGTTCATGTTTACCTACCTTGATAATCAGAAGGGCTGGAATTGTTTCTGCTCAAATTGATTATGCTTGTTTGAGGATGTATTAACCTTGGGCAACTGGACATTTCAGTCTTTCAGTCCACAATGGCTATTGTGAATGCTATTTTGAGCTATTCGGTGAAATACCATAGGTTGTTACAGTGCAATTCTTGAGAGGAAGCCAGTCGTCGATGTAGTGGTTTTGTTTCGGGATGCTGTCAAAATAGTCATTGCCAGCATAGTCGCAGCATATGGTCCTTGATTTTGAAAAATGCTGAGCAGATTGGCATATTCTAGCGATGCAATTGGATTATAAAGTAAAAATGCAACTTCATTACCAACAGTCTTGTAACATAAAAAAGAAGCACTTGGTACTAGCAGAGTGATTAGTAAAAGTGGAATGAGTGTCCTGTTTACAGTCAGCTGGACAGTTTGGGTTTTTGTAGAATACTTGAGAGCAAGGTCTCTTATTCTGACTGTTTCAAATCTCTTTGTCTGAATTTCTAGAATTTTTTGACTCTTGAGTGGCTGGGTGGGAGGACTATACTCGGGGTATGTCTCTGCACTTAAAATCAACTCCAGAAGCCTATTCTAGGAGTTGGTATCTTACCGAAGAGGATGACTCCTGTGAGAAGGGAAAGGTTTGTCTGCTGTGAACGTAGCTGTCCAGAAATTAATTTACCAGATTGCTTGCAAGGATACCAGTGTGTATCTTTGCAGTGGGAATCTTGATTTGTTCCACTTCTTTAAATCCATTGCATACCTTTTTCTGTGTAAAGGCATTAGATATGCTTAAAGCAAATGTGAATGGTCCCACTGCTCTGTAATTAAAATGACTGTTTTCTGGTGTCTATCACTCAAGTACGTTTTTTCATTTTTCTTTTTTTTTTTTGTTGGATTGGGATGTTATTGCAAGTATCTGATTGAAAGGAATTAAAGGAGTTGGATGTGAAAGGTATTAAAAGAATGTCTCTATCCTACTTAACTTCCTCTGTAAGCAGCGACATCACATTTGGCAATATTAACCTGACGTTTTCTCTTGTAGTATAATCATGGGTCAAACCGGAAAAAAATCTGAGAAGGGACCAATTTGTTGGCGAAAACGTGTGAAATCAGAATATATGAGATTGAGGCAGCTCAAGAGGTTCCGACGTGCGGATGAAGTAAAGGTATTTAATCTTTTGGTTCTATTGCTTAAAAAATGATACAAAAATTGATTTTCTTCTGAGGTATGAATTGTCCTGCAGTTAACACCTGCAGTAACAATTTCATTAAATACTTTGTTAACGTACTGAAAACTTGTCTTAACTCTGATCTTATAAACAGGTATGATACATTTATATGTGATTGAATCAGGCATGCTAAGTATCAGAAGTGACTCTGGAGAGCAAGTATGGCAACTTCTTTAGTCACATATTCTTTCTAATTCCATTTAGAATTTAATTCCATGCTAAACCTCTGAGTCTCTAAACATGAGAACATGGTTTGAGTCAAAGAAAGGGATAATGAACTATATTGAGCCTCGCTGACATTTAAACAAAATTTGGACAGTTGAGTTTTGAGTACTTGTTTTTAGTCTGTCTGGTTTTGTTTTATTTTTTTAGTAAATGTTATAATGCCTTAAGATACTAGCAGGTGAATTTAGAGTCTTTGATTTCTTTGTAATGTTTACAATTGTGATTAATTTTTAGAGTATGTTTAATTCTAATCGCCAGAAGATACTGGAAAGAACTGAAATCTTAAATCAAGAATGGAAACAACGTAGGATACAGCCTGTTCACATCATGACTTCTGTGAGCTCATTGCGCGGGACCAGGGAGGTTGGTTAACATGTGTTGTGGTAATTCCACTTACAAGGTTGTTAGCACGTTTGTTGGTTTGTTTTTTTTTTTTTTTTTTTTAATACTGGAAAGTTGGCTGTTCTTTATTTTTTTCCCAGCATGACATGACTTGGCAGCTAAATACTTTTTGTATGAGTCTCTTAAAGAATTTATTTATTATTTACTTCAATTGTATGACTTCTGAAAAGCAATAAATATGTAGCAGGCTGCCTAGCTTCAAAGAGACACAAAAGTGAAACTTCTTTATTTCTGATAATACTTGGATCATACCTCTGCATCCTTTAATCAAACTGTTTTTGTCTCACTGATACTAGGAGTTTAATCTTGCTCCTATTAGAGTTGACCCCCAGTAGTACCAATGAGTAGTTACTTTTGTTGTTACTGAGTTAAAACACGTGAAAGCTGTGAACACACCCACTTGACAAAGTCTTCTTTATGTTAATTAAAGTTATGTAACCACAGAGGCTCTAAAAGGAGTTAGTTGAGTTGATGCACCCTTGTGTTGCACAAGCAGACTGGATGCTAAATTTGTGAAAAACACTTCCATGATTGTGATGCAACTTGAGCACCTAAACTGGCTTCCATGTTGGTAGCTTGAGCAGTGATTTAAGCCCACTCCAACTTTCTGTATTCAGCCCAGGTTAATTTATCTTCTTTCTCAGTTGCTCTTTAGGCACTTCTCCACACTAAGCCAGTTTGAAGATGTTTCATGTGTAATAATCTGAAAAGCTAACTCTTTTCAGTAGGATGAGAATGAAAAGACTTTATTGTGACTAGCTTAAAAAAAACCCCAAACAAACCACTTTCTCTTCAAGGAAATTTGTCAGATCATCCTTTTCCCAAAATTTTAGCGGGGAACTGGGGGCGTTTGTCAGAGGTGCATTTGTGTACATGCATGTTCAAATGCAAACAGGCAAGGACCTTTGCCTGAGTGTTTTCTCTTAAACATGATTGAATATGCAATTACTCATGTACAGCTCCATACCTCTTACATGGCACTGTAGGATCAGAACTTCTGATAATAATTGACACAGGTACACATCCTCTCTACACATTCTCGCTCTCTTTTTGTTAGTAAAAGATCACTCCTCACCATTCCTCTTTCTTTTTTTCTTGTTTTCTAGCTTGATTCACTATTCTTTTATGTTAATTTCCTGCCTGAATTGATAAGCACACTAATTACTGCATTCAAATCCAGTCTCTGTCTCATGAATCAGAACTCTAATGCTTGATTTAAGATTGCCATAAGTTATAGTGAGAGAAATGAGACAAAGAAATGGTGGGGATCTTAAGATTACTTTAAAATCTTTTTTCTTAATATGCTGAATTTCTTCAGAGTTGCATAGGACACTGGCTAGAAGTTTAGTGACCTGATGGAAAGGTTTTGTGAGAGCCTTCATGTGATTGGTGAAGACTGTGTTGGTGACACAGGTTTTCTCCAATGGCTAGTCCAGTCCACATCAACCAGAGACCATAACATGTCCTGTGCTAGCCTAATAAATATTAAGATGGGTTCCACACCAAAACAGCAGGACAACATAACTAAGACTTAGTACCAAAAACTTTGCGTCATTTTGACATAGTTAATTTGTCAGCCTGAGACTTCTAGTTCCAAAGATAAAAGTAATTATTTTTTACTTCTGTATTTTTAAAGAAAAATACATGAAAAATATGCTAGGTGGCTGCTATCTAGAAAATTAAACTTTAATCTGAAATGGGAATAAAGCATTAGCATAGGACAGTATCTTGAGTATTGATATACACAGCAGAAATCTAATTTCATTTGCTGCAGATTAAAAAGAAAATAAATAAATCTGGCTTGTGTCCTTCTACCGGGGTACTGTCTCTGTATACTGTTTGTTACATTACTTTGTGTATTTCTTTAGAAATGTGAAGCTCTGTTCATCTTTCCCTTCGGGAAAGGAGAAAGATCTTTTGTCTCCACTTCCTTTTTTCCTTTCAGGTAGCTATGATAGCTGTTCTAAACTTTGTTTTACCTACCTCCAAATCCTCTTTGTTGTACTTTCCCTAGCTTTGTATGTTCCTGTCTGCTTTTGTTTGTGACTTTTTTCGGAGTTCTTCATACTGTTGTCCAAGTACTTGACAAAAGTTGATCTGTGTCTGTTAACTGTTGAATAGATACAAGAATAACCTAGAAGATGTCTGTATTTCTATGGCATGTTTATCTTTTGGAGGCTATATAAACCCCTGAACTCCAAAAAAAAGAAAAAAGTCCCGTAGCTGAAAAACTCATTGTCATGTCCACAGTTGCATATTAGGAGTTAATTTTAATTTTTCAGTTGTAAGCAGTGAGCATAATCAGAGGCTTGAGGGTAGGATAAAGAGAAACGACAACAATGGGGAAACAGGACAGGAATTAACAAGACATGGAGGATTTATTTCCATAGATGTCTTGCTGGCATTAAAGTAAATGATTTTGTTTTTTAACATAAATAATACATGATTTCTGCCGTGTATTGATCTGAAGCCAGGGTAATTCAGTTGCTTCTCTGATGTAAATACTCTGACATCAGTGTAGCAGCAACAGGTACTAAATCTGAGATACCAAACATAATTGGTATTGTAGGTTGAATAGTCTGAATAAAATACTATCCCAGCCACTTAAGTGGAAAAAAACCCCATGATCTATTAGCAAAGGTATTGACATAGAAATAAATCTTGTGTCTTTTTTTTTCTGGCTAAACCTATTCTTACTATTATGCCCTAAAAATGTGATGTATTTTTCAAAGGCTGATATGGCTAATTTTGACAAACACTTTGAATTTTGTACATTGTAGAGTGTTCTCTGTTTTTTTTTTTTTCTTTTTGTTTGTGATGTTGCTACGTAAGTGTAACTTCAACCTCTTATTTCAGTGCTCTGTTACCAGTGATATAGATTTTCCAAAACAAGTCATCCCACTGAAAACTCTGAATGCTGTTGCCTCTGTGCCTATAATGTATTCTTGGTCTCCCCTTCAACAGAATTTTATGGTAAGTTTAAAAAAAATGCTGGGATGTATGGAGGAAAGGGAGGGGTGAATTTTAGAAATAAACCAGCAAAAATCTGTTGCCAGTTACCCTCCCTATCTATTTGGTATTGGTAATAAGGCAGTAATAATCAGAAGTAGGGTCCCCAAATAAAAAATAATGTAACTTTAATTGCAAACTAAACCTCTGTCCTCAATGAACCTAAGTATCTCTAGAACCTTACTGTAAAGAGACCCTAAGTTTCTTTAATTTAGGTGACCAATAGTCTTGTATGGCATTTAACAAATGTAGATTTATTTGAAAGCATATAATCAGTGTAATGAGAAACATTATCTGAGGGATATGAATGTCTTTATGTAAGACAATTGACCAACGTACCTGTAGCAGAATAGCAATTCTTATGGGATAAAGAGAACTTAATCCTGACAGTCTCCCCACATTCTTATATAGCAACTGAGTATATAGCCTTTTCTTCTGATTAGCTTCACTGTATGCAGAAACTATAATGTTGGAGTTCTGATGTAGGTATTTGACTTATTTGAAAGGCTAAGATTATTCCAAATTTTGTCACATCATTTTGCACATGATCACCTTCGCTGGCTGATTGTGATGATAATAATCGTAGCAAAGTGATTTAAATAACCAGTTTTACCAGTATATGTACAGAGCTCTTCCACGCATTTTTCTACTTGCTTTCAATTCATCAATGTTTGGATATTTTGCGCTGCTGCAGAATCATGATTAGCAGGAAAGTTTACATTTATCTTCTTAGCAATAGAAGGTTCCTCTCTAGTATTGGAAGATACAGCTGAGTGTCAAGGTCTGTAAATTCTACTGATAAAACATGGGAGTATGAATGCATTTAGTCTATATGCAGACAAAAAAAAATGACCGTGGAGTTCAGATTAAATTGTGAAGCATGTTTCTGTGCTTGCTGTTTAGACAACTTGAATTTAGAGTCTTTTCATATCATATTTTCTTTTCTCTGGCAAAGCAATGAAGGGGTAGTTTCCGTTGCACATTACTGTGGAAGAGCACCAAGGAAGGGAGAATGAACTTATCAAATGCAAGCTTCCCAAAGCCAGGTAGCTTATGGTGTTTCAGTAGTAGAAGCTTTGTGGAAACACCCTGCTAACCTTAATGTTAGGAGCTAGTGACAGTATCTTGAACCAGTCACCACTAGTGCAAAAAAAATTTTGAACAAAGATGAGGGTTTTGTTTTATTTATCTAGTTAATGATAAATGTGCTAAAGCAGTGAGGCCTGTTAGTTAACTGTGATAGCTAGGCACTTGTAGAATGTGAAAATAGCAATGCAGAAATGGTCAATTGAAAACCAATTTAAAATTGTTTGATTATAACTGTCATTACTAGGTAGAGGATGAAACTGTTTTACATAACATTCCGTATATGGGAGATGAAGTGCTTGACCAGGATGGTACCTTTATTGAAGAACTGATAAAGAACTATGATGGGAAAGTGCATGGAGACAGAGGTGAGCCCAAACACTCAGGTATACTAATCGCTTCTTCCTACATAAATAATTGTTGTCAGTGTTGCTTGTTAAGTCCTGATGCTTGATTGTTACAGTAGTATCTCTAGAAACCCTACAACGTGTAAACATTGGGTATAACAGACTTCCTTATTTAAATACGTTGCTTTGCATTTTCAGAAGGCTGCAAATTGTTGAAGTAGTAGTACGGAGAAATGAAATACATTAACTTTTTCTCTAGACCATACAGTGAGTTGTCATAATGCCTAGGTGCAACTTGGAGAAGTTCTTGGTCTTCAATTTTATGCTCAGAGCTTTGGAATATAATAATATAATGCCCCTATGCGTGTCTTGCCTAGCAGAAAGTGGCAGGAGAAGTATGCAAAACTCTGGTAAAGACAACACTTGTGAATGGGATTCGACACAATAACCTCTTGTGGGTTTTGGGTTTTTTTCCTTTAAGGAAAATAAGAGCTATTTAAAAGCCTCCTTTCTGTAAGTCAGCTTATAGAGCAAAGTTGTATCCTTCTGTTGGCACACTATATATATGTATTCATAGGTGTAGTTTATCTCTTATTCTGTGTGGGAGCTGGACTGCATGCAATGCCATCTGTCCCTTAGTTTGCTAAAGTCTTGGTGAAGTAGTAACCTTTTGCTTGCTCTGTGTGCCCACTCAGAACTGGCTTATACAAGCCTGAACTTTACAGTTGTAAAGATTTCTCTGACTACTCTGCTTCCCCCTTCACAGAAGCATTACCCACCCACCTCCCTCCACCCAAATGGGGAATTGTTTCTTAAAATTGATTATATTCCTGTTAATGCTGGAGTGACTGAGAAAGAGAACTACATTTTTTGAGTACATCATGTGCCACTCAGGAAGGTTAAGCCTGCGATTCGATAATGAATGCTACTCAGTCCTACCCAGTCTTGTTAATGTCTTCAGGATAGCTGTTGCCTTTATATTTCTTGAGGAATATGAAATGTTTCATGGGGTTTTGCCTTTGGATATTTTTACAGATTTACTGATTGCTGACATCCTTGTCAGAGAACTGGTTATGTCAAAGTGGTGACTTTACTAGCAAATGTCTTCTATTATTTATTTGATTTATTATTAAATGAGTCTAGCTTTAAAATTAATCTTGTTTTACTGTCTTGAGTCCCAAGTTTATGATGGCAACTACTGTTATTATGGGTCCTTCAAAACTGTATATTGAAAGCAGAGAGATAGTTTTTTAGTGTCTCAATAACTAGTATTCTTGTGTGACTGTAATTAAATGTAAATGCTGTGGGAATCTGTAATCCAGAGGCATTCTCACGTAGGAGTCAGAATTGTAAACTAGCTCTGTAATTGCACTTTTGGGAGAGAAAGTCATACTAACCTGTGTATATTAAGAGTTCTGTTTAAAACATCCAAATGAAGTATCTGCCTGTTTTCATTGTCTACATAGGAATAAAACTAATAGTTTCCTTCAAGTTATAGTTTGACATCCAACCCCAGTCCAGGTTCAGAAGGATGGTGATAAGCACTACAGTTCCCACACAGTTCAGGGTTATTTTTTGAAAAATAAGAGCAGTCTCTGTCAACACTAACTATGATTTTCGTCTCTGAAGAAATGCCTTATTGTCTGTGCTGCTCTCTGAATTTCACAGCAGAATATAAGCTAATAAGCAGATATACGCATCATTGTATGCTTCAGTTTTCTCTCAAATTTTTTGTGTATAATTGTATTCTTTTTTTATCACCTTACCAGTGGGGTCTTTAAGGGGGGAAGTGGATGCTGTGAACTACCAACCAAAAATCTCTCTGGAGATTGCCTAGCTGTCCAAGGATAGATTCATAGAGTGTTGGTATGCATTTCCAGGCTGGCTTAATCCAACCATGTTGGCATTGGGATTCTAGCATAAAATCTTTTAAATAGTCTAGCTAGTAAGTAATTTATCTTCCAAGGAAGAGAGGTTTATTTACGTCTACTAGTATGAAGCACAGGGAGTGAGGAAAAGAAAAATTTCAGCAAGTTTCCTTCTCCCTTCCCAGTTGTCAGTCTAAGAGTTAAAAATGCTCAGTATTTATTTCTTAGTTCATATGCTGAAATTAAGAGGGGGGAAAAAATACAAAATTGTTTTTCCTAAATTACAGTATTTGCCATAATTTAATTCAGGTGTAGGGAGGGTTAAAAATACTTCATATAAACCTTGTGCTTTTTCGTTCATTCCCAATTTTGCTGAATTTCAGAATGTGGATTTATCAATGATGAAATATTTGTTGAGCTGGTCAATGCACTTGGTCAATATAGTGATGATGAAGATGATGATGATGGAGACGACAATCCTGACGAAAGAGATGACAAGCAAAAAGATCGGGAAGGTAACAGGATGGGTATGTCTGTCTGCAGACTTTAAAAATTAAAACCAAAACACCCTTTCTCTAATCACTCGATAAATTGGTTCAAACTCTTCTACTTGATAGTTTTCAGGTCTAAAGTAGCATCGCTTTCTTCATAATTTCTTTTGCCACTTAGTTGAAGAGTTGTACTGAGAATACTGTGAAAGGTGCTTTTGCCAATTTCTGTTTATCTCCATACTGAGACAGTCAAATGCACCAGAAATCTGTCTAATAAATGCTTTCGTACTCCTCAGAAAATAAAATATCATTATGCTAAAGTAGGCAGAGTTCTGAATTGCCATCTCCATCTGCTGGTGAAATAATGGTTTCTCCGAATTTTACTAGTAGAGTTCTTTCAGCAGGAAAGATCACTTAATGCAGTTTTAAGTTGTCTCTAATTTAGAAATAAAAAACTTTGCCAAAATCCTAATAAAAGAAGCTGCAAAGTCCCCCTTTCTCTGAACACCTCCTTGAAGTAGCAAAAGATCAGAAATACACATTTTTTGTTTTCCAAATTTTTTGCTTCTTTGACAGAGAAAGAAAGCCACCCACCTCGGAGGTTTCCTTCTGACAAGATATTTGAAGCCATTTCCTCAATGTTCCCAGACAAGGGTACAGCAGAAGAATTGAAAGAGAAGTAAGAAAGTATTCCTTGATATATATTGCTGTGTTGCTTTATGAAACAAAGATTCCTTGACTTCGTTAAATATTTGTTGATTAGGAATGGTCCCCCTGGCAGCTAGGTTTTGTGGCAGTTGTATAACTTCTGCAAGTGATACTTGAAGGGAGTTGACTGTTCCCACTGAGTCAATACAGAGGTGTTTATTAGCCTTCCTTTCAAACTAATGAAAAGTGAGTGCTTGCATGTGTTTAATAATCTATGTTATTTTTTTTGAAGTGGTAAAATGAAAGCTTCTATTTAAGAAAGTGAAGTTTCCTTTGTGGCGTTAGTGAGTAATATATATGAGGAGATGACAGTCCAAAAAATAAATGCATTTTTTCCTAGCCAATTTTATATTTGTATTAATGAGTATGGAATTAATAACTTGTCACGTCACTGACAGATTGACCTTTCTGGCTGGCACACATTTCTTAGATTTTTTTAAAATTTTGTCACTTAAAATGCAGAGTGGTACTGAAATAAAAAATTACTTTTTTTAAATTATACTGAATAAATCACTTCTATTTCTTTCTTTTAAGATACAAAGAACTCACTGAGCAGCAGCTTCCCGGAGCTCTTCCTCCTGAGTGCACACCAAACATAGATGGACCAAATGCTAAATCTGTTCAGAGGGAGCAAAGCCTGCACTCTTTTCACACACTCTTCTGTAGACGCTGTTTTAAATATGATTGCTTCTTACATCGTAAGTACAATTACAGTGTGCTTGTATATTTCTTATTTTTTTTTTGCAAGTCAGGAAACTTAGAAGTACCATAAGATGCAATACAGAAGGAAGGAAAGAGAAGAAAAAATAAAAGCAGTAATATCGCTAAAGTTTACAAAAACAACTTGTCCACGTTGACATAATTTTGCAGTGAAAACTATACCTCAGAAAACTGAATGCACCTGTTTGGGGTAGTTTATCTTCTTGCATTTAGGAGTTCCTATAGAATTCCTGACTTGGACCAACCTCTAATGTTACTTTTCTTTTCGTAATTTTCAAGAAAACTGTATTGTTTTCTACTACTGTTTCTGTGTTACGCTTTCTTGGTTTGTGCATGGAGAATGGAATATATTTCTCCATAAAAATACCTGGTTATTCATCAGACTTGCTTCATTTTCCAGCAGGGAGAATGAATATCCATGAACAGTTTTATCTTTTATTCTCTCAGGTTACTTTCTAGCCACTTTACTTGTACCTGGTGGTTTGAAGAGAATTGTTTCAGACAGTTGAGTTTTAGAAATCGTGGTATCCTTTCCACTGAATTACTTTCATGTTGCTCCATTCTTTTGGGGGAAGGATTTGACAAGAGCATTAGCGGTGATGTTAGTTTCCATTTGCAAAGTGTGAAGATTAAGAGAGATTCTGAAGTGCTACTTGAGACAATTCTTTCTCTGAGAACAGAGTCAAATGTAAAGAGGAACCTAACAGTCAAATATGAAGTGGTTTCGACTTGTAGTTGAATACTATGATGCCCTCTATTTCAAATTAATTTTCTCTTTTGACTTAACTGTTCATGTGCATGTTCCACTGTGAGTGTGCATGCATGTTCATTTGGAAATCTTTGTGCTTTGTCAGCAGCTCCTCATCCAGCACACATGCAATCTGCCTGTATTTGTACTTCACACTGAAGGCTTTACACAGTGCTGCTGCTTTTTAGTCTCCCTTAGTTGCCTTTCAGTTTGAGGAGGAACTGGAGTTGTTCTCAGATGGCGGGGAGGGGGGAAGCTTTTCCCGTTCCTAGTTTCTTTAGTATTTGTGGCTTTTGGAGTTAGGTCTGTTAGTTTTACTTTCTCCTTGTGTTCTGTTGGCAGGCCTTGCTTGAAAATACAAAGCAAGAAGCTCTTACTTCTGAATAATGTTTAAGAACAATAAATTTCTGAAGTTATAGCTGCTGCCTTGTCCAGCCAGCTTCAACACGGTGTGTTCTGCGAAGCTGTAGCTTTTGTTTCGAAGTATCTTAGTTGCCTGGATGACTCATTCCAAGAAGTGCTGTGTGCAGCCTTACTCTGTAGGGCAGGGAAGTGAAGCTGCATGCTACCTCTTGGCAAATCCGTTTGTCTGGCAGTGGTTTTACAACACTCTCAATAGTTTAGCAGGGAGATTGAATGCCAGTCTAGTTTTACTTCTTCAGAAGGATTTTGTTTTTTAAGTCAACAGGAAAGCATTGTCCAGACATAGAACAAACTTTTTCCAGTAGCACCCCAAAAGATTTTAGGTGCTTCTGCAGCAGTGGTTTTAGGCCATTTTTCTCACTAACTTTATAAACTTGTATGAGTCTTCCAGTGAAGATATGGGCTCCTCTAAAATACACATATATTTGATTACTTACATAGTTTATATAGATTTTATATAGACTTTCATAGTTATTTTTGCAGACTGTTAGAAGTAGAACTGAAAAGGATCCACAGACCATGTTTTAGTACCTGCTACTCTGGGGAGCCTGGTATTACCAGTCCACAGTTTTATTGCACCAACTCTGTGAGGCCTCTTTTCTTTTAGTGCTGTGAGGGACAGGTTCATAGTGTTGTTCATTTTGACATGTTCTTAAGTGCCAGATTAATGACAAAGTCCAGAGTCATGTCAGTGATTGGCTGAAGGACCTCAGTTCTCACACTAGAAGCATCCTTTAAGTGGAAAGCGTTGTGCCTGCTTTTCTGTGTTCATAACTTTCAGATGGAAGACAAAGTGTTTATGCTAAACACTTAAATTGCCTCAGTTCTTGTCAGAAATCACCAGCAACAAGTCCTTTAAGCAAGTCAGTATTCTTTCCAAAGTGGTCTATGTCCAAGGCTTCATTTTAAACCATGCCTCATACTTAAAAAGGCCCAAACTTTAAGTCATCTCTTCAGGTTTTCAGGGCCATAGCAGAAAAAAAGGAGGAATAACACTTCCACTGTGGAGGCATTCAAGATATACCTTTGTGTCAAGCTGGAGTGTGAAATTACCTGTTATGATAATGCTCTTCATGACAGCTTGTGCAGCACATGCATTGTCACTGATAAAAATATATTTGATACTTGATCATTGCAAAGAGAAGCAAGAGAAGCTTGATTTACACATTCATTATGTAGCCTTCATACTGGACACTGAATGTAGTAAACTGATGCTTCAGTCACCATTCGCTGAAGACGTACCCAAACCCCACATCTACAATGACTGGTCACTGCTTTGGATGCATTGCTTCCTTCTGCTTTTGTCTGTAGTAACGCCAAAGAAAGAGGATTGTTTTCTGTCTGTGTGTCTGTCTGTCTGAGTGTCTGTCTAGAGCTAGGAATTTACCTGTTAAAAACTGAGAGTCAGTTGTATGACTTCTTTGCTTTCTGCGAAATCTTAAGACTGTTGGTCAAAATCCACCAGATTCATTGCTGGGAATAAGTAACTCATCAAAAAAAAAGACTACTCTGGTTATCGGGGCTGCACTAGCAATTTTCAGTGAGTCTGCAACAATTTAACAATTTAACTTCTTTAAAAAGTTGGTAACGTTTCTACTGGCACCCTTATCAGTTGCCCTTATGTTCTACTTCATGCAATTGCCAAGCGCTACAGGATGATGCCCTGGCTTCTGCTGATGACTTTTTTGATGAATTACTTTGGTAATGTGGTGGGCTACAGTGATCAGATTTGTACCTTGAAAGGAGCAAATATCTGGAGAAGGCATAGAGAATTAAAAAAATACAGAAATTCTATTAGGTCTGGTTTTGATTTTTGTAATTCCCCCTCTCAGATTCCATTTTTTTTGTTAAGATTAGCCTTATTTTATGGAGTTTCGAATCTTTGTTCTAGAACACTTGGGTTAAATATTGGAAAAGTTATCATTAGATTTTTAACATGTCAAGTCCCCTTGACGACCTGGCAATCCCTTTATGTGCAGGTGATGACATTACTGAAAAAACTTGTGTACCGACTTCATTTGCTGACAGCAAGGAATTATGCCTAAATGTCTGGACTAACAAAGAATTTAGAAGAAGGAAAAATATCAGGTAGGGAGAATTTCCCAAATAGCTTGACTGTGAAGCAGATGTACATTTCAGGCTAAACTGTTGCCTGTGTACTTTCACATTATGAAAAATATGAGAATTGAGCCCACTGGGGATGAGACAGGTAATAAATCTCAAAGACAAAAACCATGCTCAGTGAAGCAGTTTTAGAATGACTTTCATAAGGAAATTATTGATGAAATATGGAGTTTAGTTATTTAGGAAATTCTGCAAAGTCTTCTTTGATTTTTTTGAAAAATTACTACTGATATTTGCAAGATTCATAATACAGCTGTACGGTTTTATTCTTGTCCTGGGCCCTTTGTTACAAGCCTCCCCAAAAAATACCTCGCAACAGCGGTGGTAGATTCTTGACTATAGTTGTCAGTACTATATTATGTTGGGTGTTTCTGAAATAGTGGAATACAAGATATGATTCTAATATTAAGTATCAGATATAGTGTATTTTTGAGGTCTCGCTGGTTTAAAAAGTCAAACATTGATTTGTTTCACTGCATTACAAACTAAACATTTCTTAATTGTCTAAAGGAAAACATTTTTTTAAAAAAAATAAACATTCATTTTAGGACCTCTCACAAATGAACTTGTGAGAAATGTTTGCATCTGCAAGTGACATGTAAAAAGAACAGTTCTGATTTCTTCACATTGCAGCAGTCTGATATAGATCATGGCTTGCAAATGTTTTACTGCTCTTCTGCATTGTTGCAAAATTATTTTCCTTGTGGTGTGAAGAGAGGGTAAAACAGTTATATGAAAAAAAAAAAAACAACCAAAAAAACCCCTGAATAAATGAAATGGTATACTCTACAAATTTAAAGATGCAGTGTTGAAAAATGTGGGTTTTTTCTCCTCCACTTTTGGGTGGGGTGTTCCCATTGTTTCTTAAAAGCTGGAAAAAGGTGGAATAACTTGGCATTCAGTTACAAGGTTTCTTTGTTATTTAACATATTTTACCTACACAATGTATGAACACTTGAAGGATATGTGAAACGTGAGAAGTGACATACCACATAAAAGCTTTTAGCTGGAATGTGGGGGAAGAAAGAATGCTAATAGCAATAATATGCATTAAACTACATTCCTATACTTGCTTGTAAATAATTTTTGCATATCTGTATGTCCATATGTAGAAAATGAAAGCTTTTTTGTGTTTCCAGATTTATAAAATGTAATATATTTCTCTGGAGAAAGTGACGCAATGTTTAATTAGTGATACTTTGTTTATACCTTTTTAAGAAAACCTTGAAAGAATACATTGCTTCCCTGAGGTTCCTGTGTGCTGCTGTCATTAATACAGGCATAACATTATAGAATTTATGATTGGATTTCCAGCACACCTTCCCTTATGGGAGAGGAGCATGAAGTGATGGTTTCATCAGAGCTCTCTTAAGAAGCGCTCACCACCACTGGTCACCCTCCCCACTGGTGCCAAAACAAGTACTTGTGGAGCTACACTGCAAGCCAGATCACTGAAATTAAATTTTAAACACTTTGTCTGTGAAGACATATGTGAGCTTGGCCCACATTCTTTAAAAGGGAAGGAAGAGCATTTATAAAAAGTTTAGTCTTGAAAGCATAGTGGACTCTTATGAAGAGAAGCCTTGTGCACAGTCTAGAAATAAGATGAGTAGGAAATCCTATGGTGGTGGCTTACTGAAGGAGAAGGGTGTGGTGTTGGTATGGACCAGCCCTTATTGATTAATAGGGGTAGGAGGGGAGGGATTTCTTCTTTCAGTTTGAACTTTAGCACTTTTTATTCACTGACTGTTGAAAAACTTAATTGTAAGTTACAGTTGCCTAACTGCAACTGTGGTAAAACTGCAGCATAAGTGCTTTCACAGTGCTTGGGAATTGTGCATTTTCAGATGGGTGTCTTCTGTAGGCCTTTATGGAGCATTAGGAAACAGACAGCACTGAATAGTTTTTTGGGTTTGTGTTGGTTTGGTTTTGTTTTTTAAAAAAACTTGAGTACATTCTCCATTTTTGTTCCTTTTAGTTGTGTATGCCACTGTTAGCACATTTATTGATATCTATATAGATATAAAAAACGCGTTCTTTGAGCATGGAGGATTTTTTTTTTTAAAAAAGAGAATTGCAGAAAACTAAGATATTTCAAAAGACTCCTAATATAATTTGGGAACATGAGTTATATGAGTTCTGGTGAGACTCTAGCTGCAGGTTTTCCAGGCTTCAGTTAAGTAAGGGATTCAGAAGAGTTCCCAAGACTTCCAGCAAAACCAGGAAAGTCAGTCTCTCCGAAAACATCCTGCTGGGAGGCAGGGATTGCACAGGGGGAGAGCTGGTAGAGATGAGCTCTGGCAAAGGGAATGGGTAGGAAACAAGGCCATCCTGTTATAAAGGTGCTCACGTTGCACCTGTAATGTGTCCAGTTCTGCTCCTTTCTGAGTCACCATGCTGCAACTTAAGAGTCTGTCAGATACATGAGCAGACACTCCTCTGTGGTTGTTCTGATCCACAGTGACTGTGTGACGCTACTTTATTTTTACCCTTCATCTGGGATATAGGAACTGAACTCTTATCACCTGTCAGCTTAGTTGGAGTGCTGATAAACTGATAGAGTAAAAATGCTTACGTGTCCTTCTAACAAGAATGAAAGGTGCGTCCATTGCCTTTCCAAAGTGTGTGGGGTTGGATTTTTTGACAAGATAGAAATTGAAGACCTGAATTTTACAGATTAACAGATCATCATGCATTAATAGGAGAAGTCCTGAATAATTCTGTTTAACATGGTAACAGAATTAAAGTCTGTTCTGTTTGTTGGGAAGGAAGATACAGCAAGTCTTCCTTGATACATGAAACAAATGTGATGACTGTCTTCACTGATATAAACGGGCATATGCAAAATTTACCCATGTGTGCTGTCTCTGTGTATTTAAGCGGTAAGTCAGATGTCACTAGATGGGGTTTATTTTGTGGTTTTTTTTCCATTTGTTATAATTTTTATTCTGGTTTTAGTAAAGTCTTGGTAAACCTTATGTTTTGGATACTGTTTGAGGTTAGATATTTAGTGTATCTTTAATATGAAAACTTACAAATGTGATGTTTTGATTCAACAGCATTCCATGCAACTCCTAATACTTATAAACGAAAGAATACAGAAACAGCATTAGATAATAAGCCTTGTGGACCGCACTGTTATCAACATCTGGTAAGATAATTTCATATGTTAGAATTCACTAAGTGCTAGTGCTAGCTGCAGTATAGCAAGCTACACTTAGTGTAAGGACATGCTGGATCTGTGATGGCCCACAAGCATATGCACTACTTGAAGTCAAGTATGTTATCTTCAGCTTGTGCAAAAGAAAAGAGTTTACTTCCAGTCATCAAATGAAAATCTAAGTAGGAATAATTTTCAGCTCTATTAGATGTAGCCTGACATATCTGTAGGGAAGAAAGATTACCACCTCCTAATAATATGTTGCTGCTATTGTGTCCAATCTAGTCAAACAACTGGGTCTTACAGACTTAGCACTCTCATAAGTTATATCACAACTAAAAATTATAAAGGTTTTTTAGTTTGCTGAAGGCAGATTCCATCCATTATTTGTGCTCTTGAGAAACAACAGGATGGAAATTAATAAGGTGAAATCCTTAGTAATATAATTTCAAATCTCTCTCATACTTCTCCTAAATTTTTTTAGTACAAGAAACCATGTAATTTTCCAATCTAAAAGCTTGCTACGCATTGTCATACCCCTTTCCACTAGAAAACAAATCACCAGTGATTGCATTCTAAAAAATGCAGAATGCATATTGTTCAAGTGCCATGTGCAAGAAGATTTCTTGTATTTTGAAGGGTATTCTCTGGGGGGAAATTCTCATTTTTTTTTCTGTCATCTAGGAAAATAGAAATTTACTACTGGATTCTTTTTCATTTGGCAGCCAAAATGAAAGTGGAACTGAAATACTGACATAAGTACTCTGTAAATGTAGATTTATTTTTTCATGATAGCATCAAAAGTATTGATGTTCATTGTTAGAGTGCATTTAACTAGAATTTGTGTGTACGTGATTAATTTGTAGAATAATGCAAAGTTATACAGCGTGCAAGTAGAACGTGTTCTCCCCCAATCCCTGACCACAGGTGAAAACACTTTTAATTCTCTTACTGAAAATGATAATGTTTTGTGTTTAGGAAGGTGCAAAGGAGTTTGCAGCTGCCTTGACCGCTGAGCGTATAAAGACACCACCAAAGCGCCCAGGTGGCCGCCGAAGGGGAAGACTTCCAAACAACACCAGCAGACCCAGCACGCCGACAATAAATGTATTGGAATCGAAAGACACAGATAGTGATAGAGAAGCTGGAACTGAAACTGGAGGAGAAAACAATGATAAAGAAGAAGAAGAAAAGAAAGATGAAACATCCAGTTCCTCTGGTAAGGCTTCTTTATTCAGTTAGCTGCAGTGCTTGAGAGGATTGGAAAAAACCCCAAAAACCACAAAAACAAAAAACCCAAACCAAGTTGAGCCACGCGATCCTAGAAACCACATATTTGGAATGTATGGAACTGAATGAAAAGACAAAGTAATAATACGAGTTTAATCAAAGAGAACCCTGTAAGAAAATTTCCAGGTTGTCTCAATTTATGTATAGAAGTGAGATTGTGTAATTTCAATAGCTAGTGTTACCTTATTTTTAACTACTTTAAGAGGTATGTGAAAACTGCTATTTTGTTGTGGCACTTAGATTAGGAAGCAACAACAAAAACCTGGGATATTTTTAAATACAGTTAATAATTCGGCATTTTTAAGTGCTATGTAAAATTTTTGAAACGTAGCCTTACACTGATCCACACTTTCATTTGTTACAGAAGCAAATTCTAGGTGTCAAACACCGATAAAGATGAAGCCAAATATTGAGCCTCCCGAGAATGTGGAATGGAGTGGTGCAGAAGCCTCAATGTTTAGAGTTCTTATTGGTACCTACTATGACAACTTCTGTGCAATTGCCAGACTGATTGGGACCAAAACATGCAGGCAGGTAAGAAGGGAACCTACTTGTTAAGGATGACAGCATTTTACTTTTAAAACTGAAGTATAGAAATACTAGTATTGATTACTAAAAGAGAAAATTAATTCATTTTCTTGGTTTTCCCAAGAATGCTATGATCCAGAATTCATGCCACAAATATATAAAAGTTAGTTTTAAAACTGTTTTTAAATTAAAGTTACAGGAGGTTTAAATTAGACTGTTCTTAAATGACAAAAATAATCAACTTTAAATGTATTGAAAAGAGGCTATGACTGGATATAATCTGTAAGTTCTTGGTTGGAGAAAATCATACTAACTTAGAAAATGAGCAACTTTCTACTAGTGAGAGATTTATCGTGGATGTATTATGGTATCTCTTGTTAGGTGTATGAGTTTAGAGTAAAGGAATCTAGTATTATTGCTCCAGTCCCTGCTGAAGATGTTGATACTCCTCCCAGAAAGAAGAAAAGGAAACACAGGTAAATCTGTTACTAAATAACCTTAGCATAACAATAAACTGGAGAACAGGGGATCAGACAGAAAGTATTTTGGAGGAAGTGTCATGCAAATCTTCTCCTTTTGCTTCCAAAAACAAAATGATTTTTTGGTTTCATACAAAAGTCTTACCACATTGGCAAGTATAACCTTCCACATCTCTTCCTCTCTCCCTTCTTTTTAACCTGTTTAACAGCCAGATTCTTGTAGGTGTATTGCTGCAAGCAGTCAAACTAAGTTTAGATTAGAAATACTCTACACAGCTTGTTCTAACTTTGAAGGTATGGTGGTAGAATTTTGTTTGCAGCAATAAATATTACATTTTCAAGCATTATAATGGGATTCAATAATGATTATATGGTATTTTGTAAAATAAAGCTCATGGGTTTTTTATGGTGAAGTGTATTCCATTAAGATTCAGATGATCAGTGAGCAAAAATGTTGTAGCAAACTAGTAGGATTGCCTTTTTTTTTCTTTGAGATACTAGTCCTTTGTAGCACTCAGTTTCTTCATCAACTAGAACTTCAACTAAAGAAGCAGGTTAACAAGTTGTTCTTTGAAGTGAAGCTGCAGTGAAGACTGAAATTAAGTTTTTTGCTGAAGCCACAAAGATAATCTGAAACAATTCCTGTTGAAATTGTAAACTTGGTGGCTGGCTGTCAGTGAAACGCATTTTTCTTTGAGAATCCTGAGGTTTGAAAAATGCAACTCTGCTTTGACTATTTTTATTCCCAGGAATAAGAACCTAGGAGATGAAGAGCTGACTGAAAATTAGCAAGAACATTTCTTTTTGCAAGCAATAAGTACACTTTTTTCCATAAAGTTTCCTATTTCTCCTTTTAACTTTCCTTATTTTCCCCCAAGTTTGTTCTTCCAGTTCTTCTCACGTCAATTCTTCTTGCCTTCTGTCTTAGCTTGTCTAAGTATATTTATTATTTCCAGGTTTAGTGAAATTCCTGATACTGGCTCAAAGATACTGTTGATGTGGAGTAGAGTGTTTCTGCTTTGTAGCATAGAGGCAGCCAATGTGAGCTAGGAAAAGATTCAGTGAGCATCTGGAAGAGATTCTGTTCTCAGCAAAAACTATTGATTTAATGCTCTTGGCACAGTTTTCAAGTTTTTGGGCATTTGGTGGGCTTGGCTGTTTAAATCTGGAGTTATTAGCTATAGTGCAAGTTTAGAATATGCAGTTGGGAATTAGCTTGCTTTCAGATTCACCCAAATTGCTATAAAAGTCGTGCCACTACACGTATTTGAAAAGAGCAACTGAAAGGCTCAAACATGTTTTGAAGCTGAAATGGATTGTATGGTTATCAGGTTGACATTGTTTTGGAGGAGTGTTGAGACTTTTGTTTGGGTCTTTTTTCCAAATAAATAAAACCCCATACCATTAGGTGGGATTTCTTGATATTATTGTTCTTATTAGTTGCTAGTATAAAAGCTTTTGTGCTAGCAATTTAGTTTTGAAATGCCTTTTAATTCTTTAAACTCTCATTGAAGGAAGGAAATAATTTTTAAAATTTGATTTCACAGAGTATGTGGCAGTCAAGCTGTGCCCATTCTTCTGCGTGCAGTAGCCTTTTAAAAAAGGAAAACCTTTCAGCCCACGTGCATACTGCTGTAATCTGAGCACTTCTAAAGATGTCTGTGGCAGTGCAGGCCCAGCTGGCAACAAAGCACCATGCAGCAGCTTGCGCACTCTTCCCCCCCAGTGGGATGGGCAGGGGAAGATATAATGAAAGGCTCCTGGGTCGAGACAAAGACAGGGAGGGCTCACTCACCAGTTATGGTCGTGGGCAAAAGACAGACTCAACTTGGGGAAAAAAAGGTTAATTTAATTTGAATACCACCACTAATTTACCAATCAAATCAGAGTAGGACAGCGAGAAATACAACTGCATCTTAAAACATCTCCCTGCCACCCCTCCCTTCTTGCTGGGCTCAGCTTTGCTCTTGATTTCTCTGCTTCCCCAGCCAGTGGTGCAGGGGATGGGGGTTACAGTCAGTTCATCACCCATTGTCTCTGCTGCTCCTGCCTCTTCAGGGGGAGGACTCCTCACACTCTTCCCCTGCCCCAGTGTGAGGTCCTTCCCACGGGAGACAGTCCTCCATGAACTTCTCTGACATGAGTCATTTCCACAGGCTGCAGCTCTTCACTGCTCCAGCGCAGGTCCCTTCCATGTGTTGCAGTTCTCCCAGCAATGGATTGCCCCAGTGTGGGCTTCCCTCAGAGCCCTGGCCTTCTTCAGGCACAGCCCCCTGCTCTGGCGTGGGGTCCTCCATGGGCTGCAGGTTGGCATCTGCTCCACCGGTGACCTCTGTGGGTGGCAGGAGGACAGCCTGACCTCTCACCACAGGCTGCAGGGGACTCTGCTCTGGGGCACCTCCCCTCCTTCTTCACTGACCTTAGTGTCTGCATAGTGTCTCTCACATCACATCATTCCCCTCCCCTCTCTTTCTCCCTGCTCCTTGCCCAGCAGGTTCTTTACGTTATTGCAGAGGCGCAGCCACATCACCGATTGCCTCAGTGTTCAGTTAATGTTTGGACTAGATGATCTTCAAGGTCTTTTCCAACCTAGATCATTCTGTGATTCTGCCTCGCCCTTGGCCAGAGGCGGGTCTGCTGACTTGGAGCCAGGGGAGCTTCGAGAAGCCTCTCACAGGAGCCACCCCTGCAGCCCCTACCCCACTACCAAAACCACACCATGCACAAACCCAACACAAAGTCACACAACTAGTAGTTGGGAAAACCATCTCCAAGTCTTTCTCTGTTTATTGTTTCTTTGAGTTCTCACTCCTAAGGTAAATCCAGTCCTAGAACCAGGAAGGCCCTTCTGTCCTGTTTGCACTTTTCCATTTCAAGGGACTTACTGGTCTGCAGGTTTTCCATGTGTACCTGTGGTAGACAGCCTTTGAGCAAACGCAGCATTCACCAAAGAGAAAAGCTGCAGCAGAAGGCTGCTTTTAATGGCCTCTATTAACTGATTTGATAAACTTTCTTACAAGACTTCACTTATTTCCATGCGATCTTGGTGACTGTATAGGCATACTGAGCAACTAGCTGGCAAGGTTACATCCTTCTTGGATAGTAAAAGATATTCGCTCCCTCCTTCCAGTGTCATTTTCGTTAGAGAGCCGTAACAAGGCCGATCAATGAGAGGAGAAGACTTGTTATATAGTTGTGTTTTGGAGAGCCAGTAAGTGTCAGACTGTGCTATGTATCAGAGATTAACCTGGCAGTTTGTGAAAACTCTGCTTTGCTAGAAGAGCAAGTACTTTGCATAGAAGTCAATAGAAAAATCTGAACCAAGAAAGAATTCAGAACAGCACGAATGTACGCTGGAGGGACAGTATTTCAGTACTATTAATTCCCTTACAATTCAGCTCCCAGCAATGGAAGAAAAACGCACGTATTTGCTTTAACTAATCAACACTCCTTCCTCTGGATTAGTAAGGATCTATTATTGATTGTAGGGCCATGTAATGCTGCTTCTTGATTATTTTTGTTTTCCTCCCCTCCGTCATCCCCTATTTGGATGCAAGTGTACTTAGTAAACTTTATTTGAAAGTATTTTTTTTTCCCCATTTTCTCATTTTCCTCCTCCTGTCCCTATCTTCTGCTGGGCTGCTGTTCACTGCATATGTTTGAATAGCTTACGTGGTTCTGCCTAGAGTTCAGGGTGCCTTTTTATAGGGATTTAAAGTCTCGCTGTTACCAGGCAAAAGGTGCAGCTGAGGCATTGGCACAGATATTCTTATATGCCACCTGGTTGGAAGGCTGAGTCTTAGAGTAGATATGATTTAGGAGACTGAAAAGAAGTCTTTGAGTGATGCCAGAAAATCAAATATTGACACAGTTGGCATGTATTTTGAATTTTCAGTGCTATTTCTGGTAGAGTATCCCTGTGCAGAGAAAGAAATGCTCGTGTAAGCTTCAGAGAATGCGTTTGTACTGCCTGATTAGCTGATACCAGTGTCTCCTGAAAACACCAGCAAAATCTAGTAGGTTGTTAGCAGAGAACAACAATATTTTTGACAGCTTCTGTCATAATGCTTCTGGAAACACTTGTTTTCTAAGCTGGCTATCCTGCAGATGTCAGAAACCAGATGCACAAATCCACCTGCTTGCTTGGAAATCTGCCACAGAGTTTCCAGTTTGCTTTTGCTTATGAAGCTTCGAGTCCAAGTGCTTTCTCAACTTTCTGTCTTTTCCTTGCCTTTGCTTCCTGGTGCTTGGAACCTGATAGCAGATTATAGGGCAGATAGATAAATTAGTCCACCTTTAGTATGGTACTCATTCAGCCTTCAGCTTTGTGCTCTAATCAGGGGGACTTGCAGTGCTTCCTGGCAGTTTTTGAAAGTTAGAAGCCAATGCCTGTACTATTTGATTGTGCTAATCAAACCTCTTGTCAAATTTGTCACTGTTGGCAGCTTGCTTCATGTTGTCTTGTCATCCCTCACAATTCACGCTCACACTGCATGTCTCCAGCTCCTTCCTTGCTAGACTCTCTTCCTCCTGTGACACCAGTCTCTGTTACACGAGTGGCTAAGCTTATGCCTTTGCCATTGTGACTGCCATATTTAATTTTCTATCCATTTGGAGGAGTTAGTAGTATTAATGCTATGTTGATGGTGGCAATCTTTGTAATATTCAGGTGACCTTGTCCATATAGTCTATACTTTCCCATGGAAACCAAAAAGTCTCAGGTGGTAACTAGTCAGCAAGTGGCATTTTACTTTTAAAGAATTAGGATAGTGCTGACCTAAAAAAGAAGGGGGGGGTGGGGGAAAAGGTTCATAGTAACTGCTAATGAAATGGCATTTTAAGAAGTCTGTCCACAGAAGGCTTTTAAGGGTTTGGTATGCTAGTAGGTCCTTATAATCTTGGGCTGAAAGAGAAGCTTCTGTGAAAGAATTATTCAAAAATAAGATATACGTTACACTTGATGAATACCAGCCAGACAAAAAAGAAAAGTAGTTTGGTGTGCATTAGAGTAATTTAAGTCAAAATTGCACTCCTTTCAGTTATATGGGAACTGTCTTCTTATGTTGGTAGCCTTTTTTTTTCTAGAGTGAGTCACTCTTAAGTGATCTCTTTATTACAGTGCTCTGTAGTGCTGATAGTCTTTGGGTTTGTTCCCTCCCCTCAACCTCAGTTACTTGGACAAGTCTGCCTCTGTGGGTCTCTAACTTGTATGGGTTCCTTCAAATGCTTGTAAGAAAGTTGGCTGTCGAGCACTTAACGTTAAGTCTTAACTGTAAAGCTTTGAAAGAGCAATTGCATAGAGAATCTTGCTTACCTAAAGCTGTTGTGTGGGGCGGGGGGGCCAGCACACTATTCGGTTAAAGTAGAAATTGATATCACGCTTTTATGAAAGAAGTAGTGGCTAAAAAGTCTTATTTAAGTAGTTTAATGTGTGTGTGTGTGTGTATATATATATAAGTATTTATATATATGAATACTTATTTAAGTGTTTTAAGTATAGCAGGAGATATTTTTTCAGACTGCAAGCCTCTGAGTGTTGCACTCACTGAAAGGCTTTCTGAGAGTTCTGTACTGGGGATTTTTTAGCAACGTCTTCACGAGTATTTTGGACTGCTAAGTAAATCTGCAGAGAAAGTGAGGTTGCTAGGTACAGCTAGCAGTGTATTATTTGGCCAGGGAAAGGGGCTTCTCCCATGTTCTCTTAATGTTGCTATATGACATACTAAGAAAGTCCAAGAAGTATACACTTTGAGAATCCTTAATCTAATATTTTTTTATTCTGTTTATTCGCTGAAATTCAAGTGCTAACTGAAATGCAGAGAATTGAAGAGAAACTAAAACCATTGACCTCTCCTTTAATTTTAAGGCTACTGAAATTTAAGTCTGGTTTTCCTTTTGATACCGAAGGTCTAGCCAGGTGTTTTTGCTAGATTGTGTCTGATACAGCTATTTATGGAATAGTAGACATTTCCTGCCCAAAGAGCTTGCAATCTGAAACGGGTACAAAATAAAAGGGGTAATTGTAGCTTGCAAGAACTTTAAAGTATAGTGAGAAGGTTACTCTTAAACCACCCCTTCCTCCAGTAACAAACACCACTTCTTGCAAAGGGAGTGCTTAGCTAAGCTAATGGAGGAAGAGGACAGTGAAGGAAAACTCTAAGGATGTAAGAGAAAGGTGTTTAGAGTTTGAAGTAAAAGGGAAAAGGCTTAGCACAGTGCCACCAGTCAGAACAAGCTGAGGAAAAGTCTGTCCAACCAGAAGAAATACTGAGGTTGCCTCGGTGTGGCTGTGCCAGACAGATGTGATCTCCTGGTGTCATATACTCGGAGCTCGGCAGACGAAGGGCGATACCTGGCTGTGACCTGTAGGAGAGTACCAGTGTGGCGGGGGGCCACGTCCTGAGGAGCAAACTGCTGGCAGAACTTTGCTCCCCTATTCAGACACGTCCCTCCGTATCTGCGATTCCGTATCCTTCCTGCTGCTGCTTCTGCAGCTCCAGCAGCCTCCTCTTTGCAGGTTTTTCCTTCAAGGCCATCTGAATTTAAGCATCTCTCTAGCCTGGGCTGGGTGGGGGCTGCTCCGTCTGTACAATCCTGGGCAGGGAGGGGGAGGGAGCAGCCTGCAGAGCACTGATGGTCAGCTCCGAGAGACTGGGACAGGGTGGTTCTGCTGCAACCGCTTGCGACTGGTGTGCAGTTAGCAGATGTTCATGTTACCACAAGCATTCCCATTTTAAGTCAAGTGTGGGTGCAAGATGCAGCTACCTTTCCCAGCCCACTGCAGGAGGAGTTCCTGTCAACCTTCTTGTGTTTTGTGTTTTTGCAGGTTGTGGGCTGCTCATTGCAGAAAGATACAGCTGAAAAAGGGTTAGCATCTTTCCATTCAATTTATATCCTGAACTTTTAAGATCCTACTACTGCTTTTTTGGTTTTGTTTTTTGGGGTTTGGGTGTTTTTTTTTTTTTTAATGTGAAGCCATTATATACCTTCCATGGGGAGCTAGAGATTATAGAGGGAATAAAAAGAATAAAAGTAAGCTCTCATTACTGATATCGTAGGGACAAAAGGTACTGTTTGGTTTACATAACTGGAAGAGCTATGTATAATTCAAGAGAAAGGGAAAGAGGCTGAATTTACAATCTTTTCAGTATGGCCTCATTGAGGTACAGATAAAAATGGTATTAACAATAGGAGCTGTGGTAAAAAGCAGCTTTTTTTTTTAAAAAAAAAAAAAACAGCTTATTTTAGAAATAGTTATCTGAAAATTTCTTGAGAATCATTGGGACTTCTAGCAACATAAATAATTGATCAATTTGTGCGTGTCTCCTTTTTACTTGCTGATTGCTAACTTGAGCATTTTTACAAATACATGCAAACCCAACATGAGCTCAGGAGTATTGACAGCAAATACAATTTATATAGCACCAAATTCTCCTAGCTGCTCTATAGGTAAAGCTCTAGACTTATCCCCGATAGTCCCTCCTTGCCTGTAAGATGTTAGTGTTGTCTGTATTGGAAAATTGACTTGGCAAAGCACAGTGGTATAATGACTGGGTGTCATTTTGCCAGTCTTGTTTGAAAGTTGACTGTTGCTCCAGAGTAAAAATTACTTGGGAGTGTTTGAGCAAATTTACTTTGCTGAATAATATCAGTGCTACTCTAGAACATGTTCACACAGGAAATTATACCATTGTAGTTTGTTTTTCAGCTTTCCACAGTAAACAGTTTTTAGCTCTGAATATTCAAAGCAGCTGAGTACTGGGAAGAATGAAGTGCACTAGGAAGCAGGCAACTAATGGTGTCAAACACCTGACTAACCTTACAGTTCTGATTTGGTGTCTTTTGGTTTTTTTAACCCCACTCATCGTAGGTTTGGGTTTTTTTTGTTCATTTTCTGGGTTTTCTTAGTTAAATGACTAAAAGGGAATTTCTGCTTTAAAGAGTGATGGGAACTGTTTGTTTGCACCTTTCAACTTTACAAAATGTTGCTATTTTTATTCAGATGGGTCATCGAATCATGTTTACAACTATCAGCCATGTGATCATCCACGTCAGCCTTGCGATAGCTCATGCCCATGTGTAATTGCTCAAAACTTCTGTGAGAAGTTTTGTCAGTGCAGCTCAGAATGTAAGTAAAACATTTAAAAGCTATCTATAAATTCCTTTCACTGTCCTAGCGTCTAACTGTGTACTAGCAGTCTGTCCCTACCGCAGGTTGAGTTTGCAGGAGCAGCAAATTGTGTCAAATGGTGTGAGAAGGGAGCACACATTCAGTTTAATCTGGCCCTCTTAATTAGCCATTGAATAAAGTCAAAAAGAGTCTTCAGACTTAAAGTTGAGGAAGACTACAGTAAAAACAGGGAAGGAAAGAACTTGCAGTACCTCCAAATGTCTTATACAGACATCAATGGCTGTTTTTCTTTTTTATTTTCTGACATGCTATAATCTGCACTGCCAAAATCTTACAATGTCTTTTGTTCATACTTGCTCTTTTTGTTTTCCATATATTCCTTTGCAGGCCAAAACAGGTTTCCTGGATGTCGTTGTAAAGCACAATGCAACACTAAGCAGTGCCCGTGTTACCTAGCTGTACGTGAATGTGACCCTGACCTCTGTTTAACATGTGGAGCAGCTGACCACTGGGACAGCAAAAATGTTTCTTGCAAGAACTGCAGCATTCAGAGAGGATCCAAAAAAGTATGTCGATAGTTGTACAACTACATTCCTATTCCCTCGGGTTTCAGGCACTTTTATATTTTCATACCAGGGAATGGAATTTCTTTGCCTTCATGCTGTCAGACAGGAAAACAAAGCAAAAAAAACAAACAAAAAGGGTGGTAGCTGTCACCTTAGCTTGCTTATGTGCTGCTGTTAAGCTGTGTGTATACCTTGTCATGTATCTCCTTCTCCCCAACCAGGCTTCGCTTGTAATTTGTAAATAGGTTGCTGTTTTAAAGTGATAGCATGTCAGTCTCCCCCTAGATCAGCATAAGGAAGTTTGGCTCAGACATAGATATTGGCTATTTCTTTCTTCAGTTGTTGATTCTGACACACAAACTTGTATACAGTCTGCTCTCAAAAGCCCATTCTGATCTGTTAGATAAATAAATAAATTAACCAAGGTTTATTTCTGCTCTGCAACATATTCTCACAAACTAGTTCAGTCAAATACTGAGCTAATCAGTAGTGGGCTCCTGTCTGCAGACCTTTCTAGTTTGAAGTCCTTAGTGTGTATGTTTTTATGTAACACACTCATTTCAAGCTTAAACTAAAATTTTTCTTGGTTTTCCAGTACTTCACCTGGTTTTTCTTTCATGTAAAACATCTGATCCATGAGCTGTAATTTTAGCGTGCATTTGATAATTAGAAGAATCCATGTTTGTCTTCTCTCCTGGAGTCCCAGCATCCATTTCATTAAGTGATTCTGTTAAAAACAAACCAGCCAACCAAAAAGCCAAAACAAAAACCAGATCCAAGCCAGGCATGTCTAAACTCTTTTTTTTTTTTTTTTTTTCCTTCTCCTCCACTCCCACAGCACTTGCTATTGGCACCTTCAGATGTGGCAGGCTGGGGAATTTTCATCAAAGATCCTGTACAGAAGAATGAATTCATATCTGAATACTGTGGTGAGGTAAGGATGGAGAGCACTGGTTATGTATGAGCTTAACTGGTGAAGTTGTGTGTTGGCTAGGGACCAAGAGATTGTCTCTAGCTTGGTATCATGTTTAGACAGAGATGTGATGGACTTAAGTATACAGCTACTGCTGTCAGAGGCTCCAAAGCCAGGAGCTAGATGGTTGAAATACCACAAAAAAATTGACATAGGTTCTTGTGAGAGTGAGAGGCTGGAATGTCATCTTTATCTTAGATGCAATTCCAGTTCAAATGCACCAGGAATTGTGTCTAAAATAATTTAATATTGTCCTAAAATTCAGTAGGCGCTTTCACTAAATTGTATTCTGTAGTAATAAACCCCGGAATCAGGTATGTGGTCTTGATTTTGAGATGAGAAGCAATTCTTGCTTTCCTTGTGCTCTGAAAGAACTTACTTATGCGAAGTGCAAAGCATGGTTGGTTGATAAGCGCAGAGCGCTTGCTGAAAACAGTACTTTATGTTTGGGAATATCTTCAGGCCCAGAGAATAAAAAAAACCCCACTGCTCTTTCAGAATGTCTGGGGTTTTGACCTTAAGCTGTTACGGTTACAGAAGAGAAGAGGTGGTCTGTTTTACAAATACTATCTCTTTCAGATTATTTCTCAGGATGAGGCAGACAGAAGAGGAAAAGTATACGACAAATACATGTGCAGCTTTCTGTTTAACTTGAATAATGGTATGTATGTACTAGTCATAACCCTTGCAGCATAAATAAAATATGCTCACCATGTTGTTCAGCCCCGCTCTTTTGCAGGCAGCAGGTAACACTGAGAAATTTTTCTTCTGCACATCTTTTCCTAGCAATGTGTGGATTCCTAATATCGATAGCTAGTCCTTTTCTTTTTTTTCCCCCCCTCTAAATGGTAGTCAGCTAGATGGTACTGATAGAGCCATTACACAAGCCAACTGTACAAGATGAGTTAAGTGGAATTTCATGGAGTAAAATTATGTGCAAGCATTAAGTGCTTAAAGAATTTAAAAGGCTTGCTAGGTATTCTATGAAATAATTTTACTGTGACTTAAATTAGCAGTAAGCGATGATGGTAATTTTGTGTAGTGTCTGGGGGGAAAAGCCACACAGAGGTACGTGGTATGTGGCTACTGCCACTTGAGGAGAAAAATACAGACTGCACTGTGTCAAGAAAATATTTGAAAGCACGGAAAAAAGCTGCTTTATGTCAGTGTTGACTTAACATATTTATGGAGCTTGTGGAATAAAGGTAGAGAAGCTTTTCAAATGAGAAACTAAGGCAGGGCCACTGTGGGGGAGATAAATAGAAAGCACAGCGTGGGGCAGCTGGACTGTTTTGCGTCCTGCAGAACAATAAAGCTATCGTAGGATGATGTGCCAGCTCTTCCATGTGGGAAGCTGAGCAGTTATCTTCTCCAGCTGCCAAAATCCAAGCACACGAGGTATTGAACACAAAAATGGGTTTGAGGGTGACCTATCCATCACTTGTGGGTTTTGTTGTTGTTTCCCCCCTTAGATTTTGTGGTTGACGCAACACGCAAGGGCAACAAAATTAGATTTGCAAACCATTCAGTAAATCCCAACTGCTATGCAAAAGGTAAGTTTTAAATTGATTTGCTTTTAGCAACGTATTAAATGCTGTGGGATACTTATTTAGAATACCTATTTTATCAGTATTTGTGTTAACACAAGTTTAAATCTCTTTTAAACAGTTATGATGGTTAATGGTGATCACAGAATAGGAATATTTGCTAAAAGAGCCATTCAGACTGGTGAAGAACTGTTCTTTGACTACAGGTTGGTAAATTTTGTAATTTCTTCCTATCAGACTGGATTAGCCTTCAGTATTTCTGCCCAGCTCCTAGTTAATTACTGCACCTGCCTCCTTGCACCCTCTGCTCTTGGCAGCTGAGCAGCGGTGCCCTTGTGTTTCTTTTTATGCCAGATACCACAGTAAGACTGACTTGGGCAAAGTGGCTGGTTAAGAGCCTTGTGAACTTGGAACAGCAGCTTGTACAGAGAAGAGTTTAGTGACAAAAGGGACAGACCTGCCCATGAATCTGGTAGGGTTCCCTAGGTACCCACAGGGGTTGTCTTTCCCATTAATTCTTGTGTTAGTACAGAGAAGTGCTCACTCAGATTCTGTTCAGACTTTCTAAAATCACCTCACTTGAAGAAAACAAAGCTGTCCACTGTGTAAGTCAACCTTGAGAAATGCAGTTGCTTTCCACTAGCTAAGAGGGAACTCTAGCATTGCAAGATTTGAGGCAAAAAAGTCTGGAATTTCAGTGTGTTGTTTCCTCTTGGTCAAACTCCTCTAAAGGTGGTTTCTTGAGTGGTCAGCATTGTTCTGCATCTGCAAATTCACACAAGGAATAAAGGCCCCAGCGGGTGAGGAAACTATGGAAAATCTTAAGTACAAGAGTATTCCAGGAGCTGGTGCTGTGCTGTTGTGTCAGAACAACAAAGCTGAAATGTTCAGTGTTACTGGGTTTTAATTTTTTTTTTTTTTAATTTCAGATATAGCCAAGCTGATGCCCTTAAGTATGTGGGCATTGAAAGAGAAATGGAAATCCCTTGACACCAGCTACCTCTTCTTTTAAACAAACAGCTGCCTTATCTTCAGGAATTTCTAGTACTGTGGGCAATTTTAGAAAAATAAAAATGATGCAATTTGAAATTCTGTATTTGCAAAGTACTGTAACAGTAATTTATAGTAACAAATTAAAAAACCCCAACTTTTTATTGCCTTCTCACCAGCTGCAAAGTGTTTTGTACCGATGAACTTTTGCAATAATGTGGTGTGGTACATTTTTCAACCTTGAATAAAGGATACTTGAACTTCTTCATTTTTACTGGAACTGAGTGGGAATTTTGTGTCGGCCTTGAGGAAGCGATGTGAACACTTGCTTTCAACTTGAGCAAAGGCAGCCCTGTTACTTCAGGTCCCATTTAAGATTAATGTGAAGACGTAAACAGTGTAGGAGACTGTGGAACTTCAGCATATAGCACCTAAGTAAAATTTTCAGTAGTTTCAGCAGTTTTCATACACCCTTGGCATGAAGCTACACTTGCAGTCTCTAAAGTGATGGCTGCAGTTTAGAAACTCCTACAGCTAACCTTAGTTTTTTAGGTATTTCTCTACTTTGGCTAAGTCTCCTTAATCTTAACATGATGCATTTGATGGGAGGGGAAAAGGGGGTGTGAGGGGGTGTGGGGGGGTGTGTGTCCCAAAACCACCCCAGAATAGCTGTGATTTCTGGGACAAATGCAACAAACTGAATAACAAAGGCAACAGTAATTACACATACCTTTCTCTTCCTCATCTCCTTTATCTGTAAGCAATCACTCTTTTGACTAGTGGTACAGTTACTATAAATTTTATATATATATATATGTATGTTTTTATCCAAAATTGTTTAGATTGCAGCTAGTTGTCTGACTCTTGTACAAGGCTCCCACATTTATTTCTGATTTGCTGAGCATGAACTCTGTGTCCTCCTGCTCAAAAGAACACAATACTCTCATCAAAACAGCCAGGCACACACTCCTGCAAAACTGGTTTCAAGAAACCCTGTCAATAATGACACTTCCACACCGAGGAGGCTCCAACTCCCTGTTCAACACGAGCTGAAGCAGCACAGCTCAAGCACAGCAGTCAGCTGCCAGTTCCTAAGTAGGAACTGAGAAGTCACAGCCCTCATCTTACTCAGGAGAAAAAAAAAAAAAAAGTCCAAAAGTCAAAACTTACTTTCTCCCTGCTTGGGTAGAACATGACTCTTGCCTGAAGCTGGAGCAACAGCAGCTGGGTTTTAAAAATAGAGCTCTGCAAGAGACAGCAGACAAAGTGTACAAAGCAACACCACTTAAACCAGCACTGGGTTAAGGCTAGGCTTTGAGGCAGCTCAGAGCAGGTTATTTCTGGCCTTCCACATATGAACATTGAGCCTGCTCCTCTCTCACCACACCACTCTTACATCCTGCTATGAAAATCTACTAGCACTGAACTTTCTGCAAGGAAGGTTTACATAAACAAAACACAAACAGCATCTTAAAAGTGCCACACACTCCATCATTCCAAAAGCATCGCATACTCCATCCTTCTAAATTTCAAAAAGCAATCTGAAAATTGAACAGCAAGATGCTTCTCTTACCCATGCTTCAGTGCAAATAAAAGTTCTTTCAGAATAAGAATAACAAGCGTGCAAAATCTCAAGTGGGGTTGAGACTATTTCCCCCATTTTCCAAACAAGTTTGGATCACATCTAATACTGCTCCATTTTTATTTCTTTAAAACCCAGACATTTTTGTAGGTCAGAGTTTAATATAACCATGAAAAATTAATTTCCCTCAGAGAAAAAACAGTATCAACACAAAACTTGGCTCCCTTTTCTTCATGCCAGAGCAAACCCTGAACAAATCACAAATTCTAAGGGGAAAAAGGGTTTGGCTGCAGAAGTTTGGTTCTTTTCACCATGAGAACAGGAGATATAAGTTACCAAAACAGACCTGTGAGGATGGCAGCATTTTGCTTGCAACATCTGGAAAGCCAATACTCATTTCACATGTATATAATGAACACAAAACTCTGTGAGAGGAATGGAATGAAGCCTGGTCAATCAATGTACATGTAACACTCAAAGATATTTTAATTCCCATCACAGGTTGCATTTAATGGGAATTAATCTTTAGGAGCACAATTTCCTGTTCTAGCCAAAGAAAGGGGCAGCCTAAAACCTTATTTATTCAGGGCAGCATCTAGGCAAGTGTGATGCGCTTTATGGCAAACTGAACAATATTAAAACCAGCTCCAATTTCAGATGACCAAGTATTGCCACATGTATTCCAAGTATTTTCTATTCCACGTATCTGTGAAATTGTCACAACCTTTTCTTTTCAAAGCGTAGACATTTCCTCTTAAAAAAGTAGTAACAGGCACATTTCATGACAGATGACAATTAATTTCCACAGAAAACAAAAAGTGCTTAAATCACCAGAAAACAGGGAGAAGGAGGAAAAGCAAAACGAATTTCTATAGCTTTCATAACCATTATACCTTTTATTTACATTTAGAAAGATAAGTCATGAAACTTAAAACAATAAAACCAAATGCAACTTGTACAGAAATCTTTTAATTTTTTTTTTATTTATCACACATTAGAAAATGAAACACACTATACAAATGGTTTTTCATAGCAGATTACACATGGGTCCATTCAGACTCGCTCTCAAAGTGCTGCCAACATTTATAAGTGCTGCCTGTGACGGCAGCTGTTTATCATATAGCCAATGTATTGATTTAAATGCAGTAGCATGCAACCCTTAAAGGAGAAGGGTTTGATTCCTTTCTGTTCTTAAATTAGGTTAAATGGCATTGGTGTCCATATTTACATACTTGAAATGTATCAATCCTGAGCAGTTCTGATGTAAATCTGAGACTGGCTGATGGGAGTCCTGGTCTCAGTTATTAAAAAGGGAGGTCCAAATGGCAGCAGGGTGGCTGCTATGAAGTTCCGTTGCTTTCATTCTTTCCATCACATACCTATTTGCCGAGTGTCACACAGTCAAGTAATTGCTAATAAAAATGTTAAGCCAAGTAACTGTAGGTGTCCTTCTCACCATCCACGCGTTCCAAGTACTCCTTCTCAATCAGAATGTCGATGCATTTCTGTGGGAGAAACAAACCCAAGCGGTGGGACGCTGGCAGAAGAGCCCCCTCCGTGGTCGCTACGAACTTTGAACCATTTTGGCCACTGAGTTTCACGCCAAATAGAGGATGGGAGTAGGCAAAGGGCACAAACCACGGTAATTCACTTGCCTGTTTCTGACCCCATCCAAGCAGACTTCACCAATCTACTACACTGAACTACGTTTACTGGGTGCCAATTCCAGGGCAGTGACTGGGAGATCAACTGATCCTCAGTCTGCTGAGCAGCTTCACAGTAAGACAGCAGTTCAAGAGTTAAACCAAGATGCAGAGCGCTTATTGTAATGTTACTAAAGACAGCAGTTGCAGCAACCAGCTGCCTACTTCGCCTCTTGAGCGGGTGCATCTTTCAGCACTGGTTTATGCAACCGCTCTCTACTGCCTGTTCTATCCCCTCAGGTGTGGACGTAAAAACCACTGGTGGGGCCACTGAACAAATAATTAAATACACCGCTCCCATCCCCAATGTTTTTACTCTAGAAGAGGTCAGGAAGCTGTTCTGCTGAGCTAGTCCACAAGCAGTGGTGCTCCCGCAACGGGGAGAGCAGGAAGAGGTAAGCCTGGAGCAGAGGCTGCTGTAAGCCAGCACTAGTGTGGAAAGATGCAACCAAGCTATTTTACCACTGCCAACAATACAAAACATGCATATTCCAGTGAGAGAAATACAATATTTCTGGGTAATAAGTGGATTGAGAACAGTCCTGGGGAGAAGGACTTGGGCACGTTGGTGGATGATGAGATCAACATGAGCCAACAGCGTGCGTTTGCAGCCCAAAAAGCCAACCAGATTCTGGGCTGCATCAAGAGAAGTGTGGCCAGTAGGTTGAGGGAGGGGATTCTGCCCCTCTACTCTGCTCTTGTGAGACCCCACCTGCAGTGCTGTGTCCAGCTCTTGGGCCCCCAACACAAGAAAGATATAGAACTGTTAGAACAAGTCCTGAGGAGGGCTACCAAGACGATTGGGGGGCTGGAGCACCTCCCCTCTGAGGGCAGGCTGAGAGAGTTGGGGTTGTTCAGCCTGGAGAAGAGACGGCTCCGGGGAGACCTTAGAGCGGCCTCCCAGTACCTGAAGGGCACCTACAAGAAGGCTGGGGAGGGACTTTTTACAAGGCACTGTAATGATAGGATGAGGGGTAATGGGTGGAAGCTGAGGGAGGGGAGGTTTAGATTAAATATAAGGAAGAAGGTTTTTTTACTGTGAGGGTGGTGAGGCACTGGAACAGGTTGCCCAAGGAGGTTGTGGATGCTCCATCCCTGGCAGTGTTCAAGGCCAGGCTGGGTGTGGCTTTGAGCCACCTGGTCTAGTGGGAGGTGTCCCTGCCCTTGGCAGGGGGGTTGAAACTAGACGATCTTTGAGGTCCCTTCCAACCCAAACCATTCTATGTTTCTATGAATACTTCTGGTTAAAATATTTCCTACTCATTTCCAACTCCCAAAATCTGTCCTTACCCATCTCAGCTCCTTAGCTTCCCTTCTAATTCAGAAGCGTGCATTTTGTCTATATATATCCTCCTCACCTCCTGAAATACAGGTTCAGAAATGTGGTTCTCACATACCTTAATTACTGGAACTCGTGGCTTGAACCTCGAGGACAGCTGTGTTAGCACTTCTCCAAGCAGTTGCTGGTGTTTTAAAACCTTCCTCATTTTCATGATTCTCACAATAGCAGCCTGCACAGCAAAGGCAGAAAGGTGAGCTTAGGAGCAAACTCCTTGTCCTTCTGGATAAAGCCATTTTACTTCCCCAGCAGACCACATCTGCTAGTGCAGAAGCATCACCACAGCAAACTTGAGTACCAGCTGGGGAGAAGCTTGCCTACAAACGTCAACTACTCACACAGGCTTTAAGAACTCAGATTCTACGTAGCGTGCAGTCATCAGAAGTGGTTTTGACAGGAATTTTAAGAACTACTCTGCTTATGGTCAGTCATAACTACAGTACAACTGGTACTAAGAGCAACATGAAGCTACTTGTATAACAGAAAGCCTTCTTTAGATTCTTTAGATATTTAACCTTACTGTGACACACTCTTAGTAGTACATTTGTATTTCCTTCTCCTGCCCCTTTGCTTCTCAAGTGGATTCCAAATGATAGAAAAAACACCAAGTCCATACTACTTAGATATTACTAGTTTTCACCCAGGACAGAGGTCTGGTGTGTGTGTGCACCCACAGCACCCGAACACTCATCAACATGATGTTAGAACAAATGTGAAGAAGTGTCCTATCCTGCCTTTCTACATTTTCTATTACAGACTCCCATCACCTTTAAAAGCACTGTAAATACATTTTTAGCTCCACCAATGTGCACTGCAAGGGCACACTGTCTTTTAATAAAACCCCACACTAAGCTTCACTAAAGGATTACAAAGCTGGAATTCTAAGTTCATAGCATGGCAACATTCTGCAAAACAAGTCACCTGAATCAGTAGTTTCCTATCTTCCTCTATATTTTTGTGTGTAGTTTCTTGTTCCTGCTTCTGTTCGGTCTTCATTGGCACATTGATGTTTACTCTTAATTTTTTGCTGTAAAGAAAATCAGAATAAAACAATCAGCCTGTTTAAAAAACAAACCAAACAAAGCACCCACACCCCAAAACCCCCAAACAAAATCCAACTCCAAAGTAAAAGCCACACTACCACAAGTACTTTACAACAAAAGGGAACTTTGGCACTTCTGAAACTTTTAGACAATCTTACTGAAGTTTAAAAAAAACCCCAAACAAACCAACAAATGCCAAACAAACAAACAAAAAAAAATCACAACCAACCAAAAAGACAAAATACCTTTTTGGTGGTCGTTTGTGTATTTCATGACTTACTGAATCCAACCTAGTGATCTGTTAGGTCAAATTAGCACCATACAATTACACTATATTTGAAATATTTCTATGTTTAGTAAGAAGCTTCCAGTCAGTGAACAGGACAAAGAAAGTCAGTGAAAACAGAATCACCTTACAGATTGGATTCTGACCATAATGTGGAGAAATCCATTTGTTCTGTAAAACTGAATTCTGCCTTTCTTTCACACGCTGCCCAGTGCCCACGGTTGTTCTTGGGTGAGCCCGCTGCCAGGCGTGACCGCTCTCAAGACGAAGTGCTGTGTCACAAGTGGCAAAGGAGCCTCAGCACCAGGGCACCAGGGAGCACTGGGCAGTGCTCAGCCTGTTGGCTGCACTGGGAACGCTGCATTGGAGAGGGGATCTGATATTTATTTGGCATAGTCTTGTGCACCATAAATTGGGAACCACCGAGCCGCACCGTGCAGCAACACTGAGCTGTTTCCATCACTGCATTAACGCCACTGACCGTGAATTCTCAAACCTTTAATTATTGGTCAGGGAGGGAAGAAAGCAGATAGAAGGTGAGGTACAAGGAAAGGTTTAAAAATGTTTCTTTCACTTGAGATCTTATCTTCAGGAAGTACTGAACTCCTCACTGAATTTATGTGTGTTTATGTCTATGCTCTGGTAAGCATGACAAAAGGTCACTGCAGTACTGCGAACAGCTTAATACATGAACGTTGAAATCAACACTGGTTAAAGTAGGTAATAAAAACTACTGAAAATCATGTTTATTAAGTTCTCAAATCACTGTACACTCTGAAGTTCTAAAACGAGCCTGCTGATCTTCTCATATTATCTCTAGAGGATGAACATTTAAGACTTTGACCTTTACTTGTCACTGCACACTACTGTAACCTTATAAAATATAATGTATTTTGCTGAGCACATGCAAGTCATGCACCTTGGTAAAAACCAGCACAATTTCTTACCAGAAATAAATTATACAAGAATTAGACAAGAATCAAGGAACAAAAAGGACCCAAAGTCCAAGGTGGATAGCTGAAATCTTACCCATCCCCCTGCTAGCCAACCCTCCCCTTTAAAGCTGGTACATGCTGGATCTCTATTTGAATTGGCACTTGAACCCTGGAGTTTTCATCCCAGGTATATTAGGTTTTACCCAATTTTGAAAGCAGAGAAAGAGGATGCTACCCATTATACACAAGTGATGTATGCTGCTGAAGTTTTTCCTTACTTTTTATAACCAAGAAACAGTTTTATTAATGTATCTGGTTTTAACTCCACCTCATCAACATTGGCATTTTCATCTTCCAAAACCTGCAATAAATAAATAAAACAAACAAGTAAATATTCATTAATACATTTTGCTGAATGTTGAGCAGCTCATAAAAAAGCAAGAATACTTACAAGCAATTTTGATTTCAACAGTATCTGTAGAACTTGTGCCAAGATATCCTACAAAATTACAGAAAATTTTATCAGTGCAGACAGACAGCACCTTTCTCTAACTTAAAATACTTCAGCAAGAATACACGTTTTTAGACTAAGAACCAGTGAGTGCAGAACACTGCAAAATGAGTAAAACAAAAAAAAAAAGCAGTAAACACGTACTTCACAGAAGTGGGTGTTAGGACACATTCTCCTTGTGGTCAGTCAAATAACATCAAATTCTTTAGAAAGACTAATTCCAAAAACCAGATCTTTCCAGGTGCTGTTTTAGGGGCTATTTTGCAAGCAGATTTATAAGTGTAAGAAATAAATTTTCCCAAACCATGCAAATATAGATACGATGGCAAGCTTAAACCTCAGAAAGCAAGCACCCTCTGCTTTCTGATGAACATATTTTTCTTTTCTTGCTTACATGAGGGATCTGTTCTGGTTACTGTCGCTGGTCAGTCACCCAGGTGGCTACACTACCCTCAGTGTTCTGTGCGGGCTCGCAAAGCTGCTATTTTACCACAGCGAAAATCATCTGGGTTTCATGCAGTTAATTTTCAGCTGTAGAAAGTTTTATTCTGGTCCAACCATAATTTGGGCCAAGTATTTACTTTACATAAATAAATATATATGTATATATATCTTCAAGCAAGCATCTACAATAAGTGGCAACCCCATAAGACTTCTGAGTTTGCTGTAAACCAGCAGCAGGAGGAAATTTCTAGATATGCATTTCTAAAAATAAAGATCTTACTGACTAGGCATTGTCTAGCTTCCCAGAAGTCCCAACAGACTTGATTCAAACCTACTAGTAAAGGACACAGCTGCCAAATAAACTGTGGGCTATAAAATCTACTTAGAAAGAAAAGGAGGAAATTTTTTTCCACAAGAGAGAGTGAACCAATGAAACTACAGGCTTGACTAGGTTGATGTATATAAGCCTTGAGATGTAAAGAAAAACAGATGCACAGATCAATCATTTAGGGAAAACTCTGAATTTCCTAGAATGTTGTCTTTTAATATTACAATTTACGTAGCGAACCCCTGAAAACTTCCTACCAGAGCTCAGCAGGAAGCTAGACAATTCACTCCAGGCATGAACAGGAGGATATACACACTAAGATTCATCAGAAGACTAGGCAGTTAGGGTTACAGGAAAGTAAACCAGGAAAATAAGTTGACCAAGGATAGAGCACATGTGGTTCCTTCAAGACAGAAACCGACTCTGGCTTCAAGCATGTCTAATCCCGATGTTTTACGAGAGCAGGAAGAGCCCTGAAGACCAAAAGCCTTGTTCACAAGAGTGTAGTAAAATGTGCAAAGTCACTACCATTTTTATTTGAGTGCTGTCTGTCAGCTGCTGCACGGTATAGGCATCTTCTGTGTTGTACTGCAGTAAAATCGCCATCTGGAATGTGGATGCCTAACATCCAAAAAGAGAGAATGAAGGGGAGAGAGCGGAAATCAGAGAATGAGAATGGACAAACGTATTTTCTGCATTTGAACAGCCTGAAATTCACAAGTTAAACACATACACTGGAGTATCTGGACAACAGATAACAGCCAACTAGTGGTAATCATTACACAATACAGAAAAATCTGATGTTACTTATACAACCAGAACTCTACATTCCAGCATTATCTAAACATAAACCCTAAGATTATGATCATTTAACTAGCAGCAAACACTTTATCAAATCTTCTATTATGGTGTCAAAGTCTTATCTTTCTACTTGCTAACATAATTTTAAATTATTTTCCTCTGTCACTCCCTGACTCCTACCATTTAATCTTCATTAAAATCTACACAGACTACTGTATTCATCCTCACAACCCTCCCAACTCCAGCAGAATAACGAAACCAAATTTATAACCGAGGCAGCTATCAGTGGCTTATTCACATCTACCACTACAGGGTTAACATATGTTGATGACAAGTTCAAAGTCTGAGATTATCTTGTTTCTTCTCACTGTTGTGAACTCCCTCCTCTGTCTACTTTTTGAGAGAAAGCAGACAGGAAAGCATAAGCAGCGTGAGATCTTATGCAAAGAGGTCTCACACAACCCAGTTCAACACCTGCTTAGACCACAAGTAATGCATTCCCTTTTCTAAGTCAATTTTCTTTTAAACATAGATCTTAAGTATCAGTACAGTAAATAAATCAAACATATAATAAAGGTTCTATTAATCATAACACCAAGAGCCATCTGGGGAGGGCTAACATTTATGTTCACTTCAGTAATACACAGATCTGTTGCCATCAGGTCTTGCATCTGTGCTTTGCTTTATTTAAAGACAGTAGTATTATTCACAGGAATAAAGCTAATGAATGCATGTGAGCATCGTAAATAGTAGCTAAACATATATGTGTGTGTATACATATGAATGTACACACACTCCCCCCCATCCCCCCCAATTAAGGAACTGAACGATTTAAAATACTTAATTGTGATATATCATTACATACTGTTAATTAGTATTTTGACATACAAATCAAATACAATATATAATGCTCAATTCATGGTATTATCTATTAAAATTTGTGTGCAGGCGCAGGTATTCACATGAACTCCACTACTTCAACATCTACATGCTTCACCATTTTAAACACATTTATCTGCACAATGGTCCTTTAAAGTATGGAAAAGCAATTATCTCCAAATGAGGAGTAAAGAGTCTATGCAGGTCATCCACATAAGGCAAGAGCAGCGGAGCAGAGCGTGAACGCGTGTCTTTTAAGCCATGAGCTGCATCCCGTCCTCTCGATGCAATCATCACCAAGTGTTCCTACTGGCATGATGTTATCCTTACCTGTAACGTGTATCTGTTTTTGAAACAGTTGGTAACCAATTCCCCTTTGGACAGCTGATACAACCATGTTAATTTTCTTCCACTATGGCGACTGGCATAAAATGCAGTAAATCTCTGATAGCTCCGTTCTAACTGTATAAAAACAACAACAACAACAGATAAATAAAGAATACTATTTACCTTAATTTACCATTATTAGTACACGCTCTGGAACCAACAAAGGAGAATCAAATCTGATCACCCTTGGCTGCCATGTTGTCTGAATATGACAAACAGAAATACAAAGTATTCAAATTCTTCAGACTGGATGAAAACTTCCCTTTGTTACGAGTTTCCCCTTTAAAGTGTTGTTAAAGACGCTTATTTAGGTTTGTATTGAAGTTCCATTCTTCCTTATAGGATACATTAAGCAAGGCTAGAAAGGTGATTTCTTTTAACGACCTTCCATCCTCCAGGTAACAGCAGTTAAAACTTATTTCTCATGTTAATTATTCCTGTCTTGTCTGCTCTGGATAAGCACTCAACAGAAAACTAATGATTATAATATCTAAAGATTTTACTGGACAAAGCCAAAGCAACAGGGAGAAATATTTTTCTTAAATAAAAGTATACACAGAAAAATACACTAACAAAGATTTGCTTCAGTTACTGTTGAATGTTTTGAAGAAAGATTCATTAACCAGGGTCTTTCCAGAGGTGAAAACAGTTAAGTATTTCACACAGTTTTCTCCTACTACCTTACTCACTTATCTTGTTCCAAATATAACCCAGCCAAATAGGCAAACAAAGAGACACTTCCGTTCCTCTCTGACACACAACAAAACGGGAGGGGACACCAGCCTTGTAAAACAAATTTCTCGCGTGATCATTCCACATTGGGATGAACCGTGTGCGAGCGCCTCACCTCAGAAGGCAGAGCAAACGTGCAGGACTGCTGGAACGGCCACGATCCAGAACTCAGCACCTGGATGCTGAAATCCACTGGAAGAGAGGGGAAGAGGCTGAGCTGCGTTATCCCCCTTGCTCCCTCCCCCTCCTTCAAACATGCAGTCCCAGTTCTAACACAAATAAGAAATGGTTCTGCATTTTGCTCAAACTAACATGGTGAAAAGTCATTAAGCTCTACCTATTTTTTTTTTTATTCAGACCATAAACCAAGAGAATTCATGTGAGATGTCGCTTTAAATTTACTGTGACAGTCACTCAACTGCCTCTCATCTGTAGAAGTTACTACGCTGTTTCTACCCTCACAATGGACTTCTCTTTTAACATGCAAGTGTAAAAATTTTAAGTGTTCATTTTTATGTGTAACCAAAAGTCATCACAGTACACAACTGCAAGAATAAACATTTCACATACTTTTAAGGCATTTTGGGCAAGAATAATACAAAAACTAAGTGAAATTTAGGCCTGTCAACATACAACTCCAAATGTAATCCAACAAATAATTATCAATTCTTTAAAGAACTTGCTTCAACGTGCTTCAATGAAAAAAATATTTCTTTATAAAAAAGTGATAGGGCTAGCAACCTAAAAACACAATATCCTTTTTTCCTTAATACTTTTACACAAGTATGAACTTAAGCCATGTTGTGCTCAAAATCAACTGTTTAAACAAAAACATCTTTCCAATCAAAAAAAAAAAAAGAGACAGGATATTCAACTTAATTTAGTTACATACCTAAACATGAGCTGCAAAATCAGGAGGAGGCTACCCATAACAGAAGATATAAAGTGCTATTAGAAGACAAAGTACAGACCTAAAAGACTAATTTAAAAATCCTATCTATCTTGGTCAAAATAATACAAATTCTAACTTCTGGGGGTATGATGTCTAAACCAATTATTTCCCTCATATAGTTAGCTCTGTAGAAATAAGAGGAAGCTAAACTACTCAACAGTAACTTAGGTAAATGTATTACTTACAATCTAATGGTTCTGAATTGGTCAGGTGCTTTTTAAATTGCTCATTCAAGTCCTTGCTTACACCAATATCTTGGAACATCCGCTGCAGCTTGGAGGTATACTCAAAACCACAAGCTTGCTGTATTTTAAAAGCACAGATATGTCAGCAAGACACATTTTTGACATTGGAGAATGAGAAGAACAAAGCATCGGAACCTATTTTCTTAAGATGTACAAAGTTCAGTATTTCCCTTACTCAAAGTACTGATCCAAACTAGACATGCTCTTTAACTGTCATCAAAAACTGAAGAAAATGATGTTTAAAAATGAAGCAACACACATAATGAGAAGAGTATTAGATTGGCTTTTGCTTGACCCTGAATGAACACGGGTTAATGAAATTAAGTAACTTTTCAGCAGTCATTCCCCTGGATAATTATATCCATGTCAGTCATCTGAATAAGAATAATTAAGTTTAACTCCATCTTAACTCCAGTGGACAGACATGCACTACGAGCTCCGAGGAGGTAAAAAAACCCCCAAACCCCTAGATTGTGCATTTTTCTATTGTACATAAAATAATGAAATGAAAGGACATATATCATTGCTTTCCAAGGCAGGCTGAGGACCTGCAAGATGGTAGATCATGGGACAGTCATGGAATACTCACTTTTAGTTTAGAGATCATGCTTGCTTCAGCATCATCACTAGCACTGTTCTGATGTACAAGTCTTTTTGCCAGCATTTTGGCATAGAATTTTTGAAACACATCTTTATCTTCAATGTACTTGAAGACAACCATCTGGAAAAGCCAAGATAATTTGTAAGGAAAAAAAAAAATATTTAAGCATTTGTCTTGAAAAAGCTATAGCAGTAGCTACTTCATTTGCACTTAAAATTTTTAAGGCCAGGGATTTTTGTTGGGGGGTTTTTTTTTGAGGGTGCAGGGTAGTGTGTGTTTGTTTTAAATGTGGATTCTATTTTAAACACATTAACTGTATATTCCACATGTACGGTCTTATGTATGAATAACTATGTAGTGTGTATATGTAATTATATAAAAATATATTGTAGAAATTATATATATGTGTATATAAAAATGAAGTAAAAGCATAAATCCCATTTAGCCACTTTAAATCTGCTGTAAAGGGCTTTTTTTAAATTAAAAAAATATAACCAACAAGCCACACAAAAATGAAGATTATTACTGAAGAGCTGAAATACTAAGTAATGAAATCAAACATAAAAAATAAAAGGTTTTCTCTCATCTGACTTGTATAACAACCAAATATTACTAACTTGTCAAAGCTTACACAGAAGAGATGTATTTATAGACATCTTACCACTTGATTGAGTGTATCTTCCAATTCTGCTTCTTCTGGATTCTTTGAGCTGCAATTAAAGAAATGCATATTCAATGACTCCCAAAACTGCCGAATTAAAACAACATATGGATGTATACGGAAATTTCATAAATAAAGGAACACAGATTTATTAGTTCTGGGATCAAAGATTCTTCAGAGAGGAAATAGTGTAATGAAATGAACAGTTCTCTTCACTACTCCACATGAAAGCAATTCTGAAGTATGCAATTTTTAAACAAGAGGTTGAAGTCCTGGACCATGAATTGCTCAGGACTTCCTGATAGGCTGGTGCTTCTCAGGATTTCTGGGCTTAAACATAGATCTCTCTCTTCCTGCCTAAATACTATCTTAGGTAGTACAGTGGAAAGAAACCAGCTCGTAGAGCTGGGTCTTGACTGGCTGAGAGCTCAGGTGGCCCCCCCAGTTTTCCTCCATATCATGCTTGTCCATGAGGCATACCCAGAATCTACCCTGCAGAAAGCTAGTATTTATAAAGGGGAAAATAAATCCTTTGCTGAAGGAAGGAGGGGATGGGGAAGGGAAAAGTGAGCAAGTTGTTCTGGTTTTGGATTGTTTGGTGGTGGGTTTTTTCCTCCCCCAAAACAGCTAGAAGAAGTTGCCAGTGACAAAACTGACACCAATCCAGCATGAACTGAACTGATACCAACTCAGCGTAGGAGCTGCTGAATCATTTGAAGCCAAATACCTTAATTAAATTACGAACCATGGGAGATTAGAAAGCAGTTTTTGTCCTCCTCAATTTCTGCCCAGATGGAAGAAGATATAGAGAAAACAACAGGAGGAAAGCAAGAATTTTAATGGAAAAAATGGAATGTGCGTCTCTTCTTTACAACATGTAACAGAACTCAAATTTGGGGGACACCCCCCTCCCCAAAAAACCCCTTCTGTTTTATTAAAAAAAATAGAACTTAGTTTCCTATAAGGAAGAAAGGTTGCAGATTTTTTATTATTTACCCCCCTCTTCTTTAAAAAATAAACGTAAACTCCATATAATCTTTAGGAACAGCCCTATTTAAATTTTTGTCTTCAAAATTTGGTATAATTAGTTTTTCCTGAAATGTTAAGTTCTGTTTCTGAAAACACAATATAAAACTTCATATGCTAAAATCTTTTAAAACAAAAGCCAACCTGAAATAATAATCTGTCTTTGAAGACGTACCTTTTCTTTAGTAAAGAGTCACAGTATCGTGCCAGTAGCTCTGGGGATTTACTAGATGATTGAGCCATTTTTGTCACTGCATTATTATTTATAAATCGACCACAAGCCTATAAATCACAAAAGACAGTGAAATTTTGGGAGACAAAACACTGAATAGAAAAAAAAGCATTCACCTTATGCCACTATATATACTTACTTTGTCTAGTGCAGCCACAAAGCCGGCATCATTGTTGAATGCAGACATGACTAAAGCATTGTACTTTTTATGGACATCCAACACTGTCTGTACATACATTTTTGGATCCTGTAAAATAAAGAGAGATTGGTTTTGCAACCCATTGACTTTCTGCTTTCTACTTCCTCCAAAATGGAGCTACTCGCTGGCCTAAGCAAATTTTTATGGGGGAAGTCTACAAAGTATTAGAAATCTTTTAGAAGTGAAATAGTACCCAGACTAGTTTAGGTCCTATGTCCAGGACTGATTTACATTAGCACAAGCTTTCATTTACAGCAACCAGAGTGCAGAGTGTACCACATTATATAGCACAAAAGGAAACAAACCCACTTACTCAACCACTGCAAACATTCCTAAGAAGGACATTTTCAGAGACAGAAGCTTAATTTGAATCAGACCTGAGAGAGCTGGACAACCATAAAATGGCAGCTGTTCTAGAAGAAACCCTCAAAATAAATCTCTGCAGTAAAGTGTATCCCCAATAGGTACAACTTAGTACAGAGACCTCAATCATTGTTGACAGTTCTTAAAAATTATCCACTCAACACCTAGTGGCAGCCAAATGCCAATAAACATCAAGTTTATGGCACTCACAGACTGCGTCCTAGGTGCAAGTACTGATCTCTGCATGTCAATAAAGACAGAGTGGCGTCAGAGTAGGAACTGTGAAAGGCAACTAGAACACCAGGCAGACTGGGCAGCTACTGAACCACAGACTAAAAAGGCTAGAAGTCTTTTGAAAGGACCTATGACCAAGATTTACAAAATCAGAAGGAGGACTGAAAAGATCACTAAAAGCCACATTTTATAACTACAGGGCACTTGATGAAAGTTATAGGAAACGAGTTTAAGACCGATAAAATAAAGAACATCTTTACATATAAGGTAGTGGACTTCTGGAACTTGCTGTCACAGGAGGTTGTTGGAAGCAGATAATATCAGCAGGTTCAAGAACAGATTAGACAAACTCATGGACAATAGGTCCATAAATAAAAACTAAAAGGGCTGTGCATGGAGGTACTCCCATAACATTCCTACTGTAAGAGCTCTGGATGCTGGCAACAAATGGCAAGAGATCAGGATCCTGAAAAACATTTCCTGTTGCCACTGAAGACAGACATAGACTATGTGGACCACCGATCTAATGCCATGCTTAAGATAAAGAACTGAGATTACTGAGAACCTCCCAGACAAGAAATTCAAGTGGACTTGAAGTACATTTGGAAAGGTGTCTACTGATTACAAGGACTCCAAAAAAAAAAAAAAACAAACCAAACTAAAAGGCACAAAAAGCAGTAATCTTCTGACTAAAGAGCAGTCTCGTTAATACAGTTAATGAGGTCTAGAGCACAACTCATTCTGCAGTAAAACACCTAAAATAGGTCAGATGAGTCAAGCTGGTATGATTACTTCTCTCCACTGACTACAGAAAAACTGAGAAGCATTTGCTCAGCTGATTATCTGTTTAGGCAGAATCAGTCCTACCTAAGTGTGACAGAGGGCTAACAAGGCAATGATGAATAGTGATAACAGTGGCATGAAGGATACTGGAAGAAGAGGCAAGATGGTTCCCGAGGGAGACAGCCAGAGATACTGTTATGAAAAAGAACAAACGTGTGGAAAAGAAAAGGAATGAAGGAGAAAGATGAAGAAACAAGAAAAAGCGTCATTATCAGGAAGAGTTTTGTAATGGGTGAAGTCAAAAGAACTAACACATACAAGTCTCAGGCTTCCCCTCTCTAAAAGATGAACTAATTCCTGGAGAAAGAGCTTTCATTTTTCTGGGAAATTTTTCAAGGCCTAAGTACAAAGAAACCCACCCAAGAGTGATGGCCACTAGGGGGATGTGTCAGCCATTGAGCACATCCAATTTCAACATCTAAGGTGATGTCTACAAACGAAGCTGTAGATTCCTGAACTTGCTTTCATGATTCATAAAAGATCAACACTGCTAAAAAGCTACACACTTAAAACTACAGAAGAGACCAACAGACACTATACAAATGTAAAACATTTTAATCTGTGCTAAAAAGTTTTTACTGTTCTCCGTGTAGTCATTACAGATTACTGCTTTACTGATTAATAGTATGAAGCTATTTCAAGAATATCTGAGGCCAATAACAGATTAAAATGAACTCTGTCAAAAATCAAAGTTAAACCCCATTTTAAATAAATTTTACCAGAATCTATAATCCTATCCTAATTTTGCTGTGTGCAGTGTTTCATTCTATTATTTTTTTCTAGAAAATGTCATGTTGTTCTATAGACAAAAAGGTTAGCTAAGGGTTTAAACAACTTCATGTTGCTGAGATTCAACCCTAAGCAATACAAAATTAAATCCGAAATCAGAATTATAGGATAAAATCAAGAAAGCCAATTATATGGCTAAATGACCACAGTGTTGCAGAAGATCTGACCTGCTCCTTATTTTGTGACCAACCATTTCAGTTACCTCTTCCTCCTTTCCATTTCTCATGCTTTTCTGAATAAAGCCATTCACCAAAAAATTAAAACCAACAGAAACTTTCTCCATACAGTCCCATCTCAGTGACCCAGGTCAGAAGTCTAGAAGATGATGAAATAAAATACAGTCTACTGGAGATAATGCTTCTTGAAATAGTGGACTTTCAGGTGTAAGTGTCGGATGTTGTATTTACACAGCCAGCTTTCCAAGCAGCATGATATCTGACAGAGTGCAAAAACTCAGAAGGAACACCACCCCTCACTCCCCTCAAAAAAAAAAAAAACAAACCACCCACCAAAAAGCAACCCATAACCAAAAGCTCAAAGAGTAGTAACAGTGATATGACTGTTGTTTTAAGCCTACTACCAACATTTGAGAATTGCCTAGGAATTGCCTAGTCCTCACAAATTAAATCAGTGAGAGGGAAAACATAAGCAAACTGGAAATATCAGGAAGCATTTACCCTCCTCTAATGTAAAACTGGCAGCAACCACACACAGACTTATTTTGATGGGATACTTGCATTTAGAGCAGCTTCTCCACATTTCTCAATTGCAGCTAGACCCTGATTATGAATGTGGGTTTCCAAAAGTTTTTTCAGCTCTCCAAGGCCATCCTGGATTCGAGATACAAGGTTATACATGCGTCCCAAGTCTGGAAAAAAAAAAAAAAAAAAAAGGAAAGCCAGCATCTCCCATTAGTACTGGTTATGTCTTCAAATTCTCATTTACAAGTTGCCAATAGGAGTTAAACATCCATCATCAATGAAAACATATGCGCAATTGCTCCTGTAAAGAGCCAGAAAAAGCTACAGCAAAAAATTATACAGTGCAGCAAAACTTTGCACTAACCTGGAAAGCTAGGACTAGTTAGAGAAAACAACCTCTTAATATTTAAGATCTGTTTTACCTTCACAATGCTACATAAACCTCAAGAAAAAAAAAAAAAAATTACTTCGACTATAGAAATATATTTACTTCTGATTTCTAGTTTTCATAAATTTAAATAGGTGCCATGATTTTAAAATGGAGTTAAAACCCTCTTATTTAGATGAAGTTTTGAAGTGTTCCCATGAATTAGGACTGCCATTAGCGTTACTGCTGGCTGTGCTAAGAGCACAACATTTGCCAGCTGGCCACTGTCCATTAAATCTTATTCTGAACAGGACAGTTCTCAGCGATCTAACAGCACCTGTAGCCTTTTGTATATTAACACTTCTGCTTGGGGCAGCATCAGTGGTAACAGTTGGAAATTTAAGGCGAAATGTTATGTATTGATATGACCTTAGCAGATAAACTGAAACATTAGAAACCAGATTTGCTCCACTAAAGCACTGTCAATAAAGATGTTTCTTAAAAAAATGTTTAAGTAGCTGATTACCAGTAGAAGTAACTGCATCTCATGGAAACAAAAAGCACTACCATGAAACAAAACTAAAAAAGGTAAAACCAGATTCGATGTAATTTCACATATGTTAAAGATTCATATCAAAATCTCACCAGTTTTCAGCCAAGACTTTCCAAAATCAATTAGTAATTTCGTAAATAAATTTGGAAATCAAAATCAATTAGTAATTTTGGAAAGTCTAATACTGAAGAGGGTTTTGATTTTATTACTCATTTTCAACAGGGCAGGTGCTTTGTACTTTCTGAGTACAGAACTTTTTTTACAGAAAAATAATTAAAAAAGCAAGCTTTAATATGGCCATAAACCAGGTACACAAATGCACTAGTTACCCTTGTAATCTTGCCCTCTTGAACAGGCACTCAAGTGAAACAGTAAACAACCAAATTAGTTACTGTACACCAAGAGGATATTTCACCTTGTTGAATCCATCTTAAGGTTGTCAGCAGCATGTAGCTCTTCTGTAAGGAATTCTCTGAGGGGCTTATGAGCAATTTATTACCACTTGAGGATTATCAGATTAAATTAAAACAGAGCAATCAAGCAGCTGTATCACTACCTAACTGTGCAATACAACACACAGAACTTGATGCCTTTAGTACTGAAGCGATGACACCTCTATTCAGACCCATTCCCGTATAATGCTTTCCACTCCTTAAAACTTTGGCAAGCTTAAACTTTTGGATTTGAAAAGCAAACTTTTTTTCTCTCTGAAAATCACATTTGCATTCTGATGTTAAGCTTTTATAACAACGTAAGAATGCTGGTTTTTTTACCTAGGAAATTTTAGGAAAAATGGTAGGAAAATACCACCATGCATAGATCTAATAAGCTGCTGCTAGACCTGCCCACAAATAAGGGTTCACAGGTTGGTCTATCAGGAGGTCTGTATTTGGTGAAACATGGAGGAGATGCTACAAAGCCTCAAGGAAGATTTACATGGTAACTCCACCTAAATCATTACAGACTGCTCCCAACAAACATGATTATTTCCTATAGGTAATATACTGATGTGAATAGGTAACACATGACAATGTGCCCCACAACCTTTATAACTAGTTGCACAATGCGATTAAAGAGTTACAGAACACCAGCAGGAGTGGTCTGTAATACAACATGCTTAACATACTTCACATGGGAGGACCTCAAGACTAGCACTTTCAAGAGCAAAGCAATAAAGATTTTAATTGAGAGAAAAATTTTATTATAAGTTTAGGATAGTCTACAATAGGCTATTTTAGTACATTACAAATTTGTGAGTGAACTGATTAGAGAATGAATTCTCAAAGAACCTTTCAAAATGAGTATTTCTAATCTTGAGATTTCATGAAACTTAAAAAGGGCCAGGGAACTACTGTAATTTGCACAAATGAAGCCCAAAGAGAAAATATTTTGAAAAAGAAGAAAAAAAAAAAATCAGGCATTTAAAAATGCCTAATTAATCTTAGAAATAACTGAAATGAAAGTAAAACCAAAGACATATACCAAGACAGTGCCAAGACACAAGTTGGTACTCTTCCTTTTTTACCCCAACAAACTTACAGAATTGCATCACTTATGGTAAGCGACTGTATTAAAGGCTTGCATAACCCATGAGCTTGATAAAGGAAAAAAGAAAAGCCTGGGAAGGCCTCCTGAGTCCAGAAAACTTTTCTTATTTGTGCTATTACTATTTCTATTGTCAGAAGATATTATAGTCATTTTACTAGTCAACACCCACCTGTATCAAGATCTCTTCCAATTACAGAGTAAATACATTTGTTTACAAACATAAACAACAATTGACTCTTAAATACTAGTACAGGATAAAAGTCTTCTGTTTACATTTGAAACAGGTAACTTCTGATCTACTAATCATGCTGAATTGCCTTTTTCTATTTTGAAGCATCTCTTAGTTATCAACATGATGATTACAGTAATTATTCATAGTTGCTCTTTTAAGGTTGATATATCAAGAGACAGTCATTGTTGCAATTCACAACTCTCAAACAGTATCATCAATAGTAACTTAATCACAGTATCTCAAATTCTGTCACTTTCTTTAGAGCAGTATTTCAGACATAGAGCCCTACCTTGAATTCCTATATAGATTTAATTAATCCCCCAACTGGAAAAATCAGAAACACCATTCATCCTCATCATCTGTACGATGCACAGGAATTACTTAGCCCTAGCTTTGACTGTTATTTTGTGCTAAGCATTACCTCCTGAAGAAACTCATAGAAAACAATACAATTGACAATTCCTTAAAAGATACCTAAACTCTCTGATAATCTTTACTTATTTTAGAGGAACTCAAGTCTTTATTCGATATGTTCTCTATGAAGGTATAAACTTGATCTATTAGTGGCTCTTATTTTCACAGCTAAAATTATCTCATCAAATAATAATTTCCACGCTTTCCTTGTCCTCCATATGTTTGCATATTTTATATACTATATTTTAGAAGCTCCTTGTTTGCTTCTATTTCTCTTTTAACATTTCCTATACATACTTCTAGACAACTTGGATTTTAAAATTCTCACTGATGGCTCAGAAAGATCCATGGATTAAACTGAAACAGCTGGTAAGACTACTGGCCTGTTTTTCATCTTGCATCTCTCCTGTGCAAGCTTCAGCTCCTGCTGGAAGGATGGCTCAAGTGCTCTTGAAGCTCTTCCAGCCATGTTAAGAGAAATCAAAATTAGTGCTGTTTTGCCTTAATATTTGGGATTAGAATAGGCTTCTTGAGGCAATACCCAATATCCAATTTAATCAAAAGCTGCTTGTCAATCAGTTTAGTGTCTATCTTCTTTCAATCTAATTCCTGACTAAATCACATTTAGCTATCACCAGAATTCACAAGTCATCAGGGAGGAGCTCTAAGCCTAAAACTAATGTTTGAATCTCCTTACCTTCATTTTTGTCAGCATCCAACAAATTCTGAAACTCTGTATGAAATATCTCCAGATGTTTTTCAATAAGTACTTGCTCACATTTTCGTGCTAACTCATCTTGTGTGCTTTCATGGAGATATACCTGAACTCTACGCTGTTCCTCAAGAAGGCGAGCTTCAGCCTACAGAACAGAATAATAAACATGAAACCTGTATGGAAGGCAGAACAGAAATCCAACAGCAGAAAGCACATGACTATTTAGTAAATTCACCTAGAAAACAACAACAATCAAACCGTTCATTAATGTGATGTTATGGTCTGCCTACTTAAGCAGTTATTTTTCTGGGAATCATAATATACAGATAGAATCAATGTTTATGTTGATGATAATATTATATAATGTTTAAATGAGGGGGAGAATCACAGCAAGATTGTCTTCCTGTTGCTTCTGAATAAGAAGTTTACAGATGGAAATCTGCTGTCAGAAAAAGAGGAAGCTGCTGACATGAGATGCTGGCAGTTTTAGCATCAGCAAGCTCTCCAGCTACAGAGGTAGTTTTGTTTAAGACAAACACAAATATGTTTCATGCCTCCACAGAACTAAAAGGCAGAAAACTACAATTTAAGAGTATGCCCACGACAAATTTATTTGAATGTTCTTATCTACATTCTTACACAGAAAAGCTTCCCATAATCTACAGTCATTTAAATTATACTAGCATTTAATTTGGCATATGAAATCCTACATATGCGTATCTTCCTGACAAACCAAAATTCTAAATGTCACTTGAGAAACAGTACTTATTCCAAAATGTAAAACTGAAGCTGTTTATATAACAATTACCTCTATTTTGTTTGCGTAAGTGTTAAAGATTCACTTTACAAGCCATCTGTAATTGCAGCACATTACTAAGGGGATATATGAACTTTATCCCTACCAGTCCAAATTATTTAAATTAATAATATCACCAAGAAATAAAGTTAATGCATTTTCCCAATATTTTAGAATATCAACTAAGATCATATTATGGACAACAACAACACCAAAAAAAGAACAATTTCACTGCAAGTACACTGCATCATACACAGATGGCTTTAAATAATCTCTGCCACTGTCAGCTTCATTCTTTTCTGCAATAATTTTGCACTTAGCTCTTGTGAAATGGTCCTGGATTACTGTCTCCTACAGTTAAACCAGTACAGGTGGAAATATGGGAAAGAAAAATCTACAGTTTGTGAAGGGATATAAGCTCATGCTTCAGAGTACTTGCCCGTTACTTACCAGTAAGAACTAACAATCAACTTCCTTAATGACAGAAAATAGCAGCAAATCTTTCCGATGAACGCTGGAAACTGGGATCAGACTAGTAGGACTAATTATCTTACATTTAACCAATTCTGTATTTCTGTAGTTCAGGAAATTCTGCCACTTCTAATGATGCTTCTTAAAATATCATTAGACCTTCACTTTTAATGTTAACAGTCAACTCTCACTTGTAGCTCACTTATGAAAATTAACATTCACTCTGATTTCAAATTTGCTTATACTCTCTCACTTTTTGTGTTCTTATAGTTCTGTTTTCCTTTTAAAGTCAAATTTCAGAAACAAGGGAAAAATAATTAGTTCACACAGCAGTATCTTTGGTCAAAGATCAAAAGTTCAGTTTGAGACTTTACTTCAAGGGACAGTCTTCAGAAATGCTGACATTTTTCCCTACAGCACATCAGGCCATACCAGCTTTACTCATGAGTTCTGGCCCAAGAAGAAAAATTCACAATCGTTCTAAATTCAGTAAGTCTGCCTGTATAACTACATACACATATTCTAATTAAGATTTCCTTGAGCATTCTACAAGAAACAACCAGAATTCTACTATATCATGATGTTATGCTGGTGTTCACTAAGGTACTCCAACAGGGCTTTTTTTGGTTTTATTTTGCAATGCTATTTATCCCCAATTAGAACTCGATGCACAGCACTTCAGCAAGAAAGTCAAGCAGGCGTACTAATAGCAGATTACTTTCTTTGTAGTTCATAATTCTAACAGATGACTTGTAAGACCTTCTTATCACTAGTATGCTGTGTGACTGCTAGACAACTTGCAGCTTTTCACATCAGTCTCATTTAAGGTGTTTCATAACAGAAAAGAACCCTAATTCTAGCAACCCCTGAGTAATAATTATGGGGAGTACTACTCCTTTCCAGGCATTTAAGTGGCATGCAAGATTACAATACCCAAACTGAAAAAAATAATTACTTTACAAAACTGCCTTGTCATGTTTAAGTAAAGATGTTACGAATTCTTTATCCATAATGAAGATAAAACTGAAATACAAACCTACGTGAATTTTAAATTGATAGTTCTGAAAACCTGCACGACCCCTCTTGATCTCTCCAGCAGAACATGCAGACTAGAAAGATCAGACAATTTGTTCCAGCTTCAGCACATAAGTTTCCCTTTTCTGTTAGGGCACATCCCTTAAGTCTGTATCATTTTGCAAGCTCTGATCATATTTACTGTAGAGTCTAATACACATCTTTTTCAGTTTCATCAGTTAAATCCCAGGAAAGGAGTAACGAAATCCGTTTCTTGTTCGGTTTGCTTTCAATGTATGCACGTTTTCTGTAAGGAGATGTCAAGACAGCCCAGATAGCTTCTATACATCTCTAGTATATTAATTTGAACAGAGGCTTAAGGCTACGCACTTTCTTGCTAAAGATTTCCCCTGCCTTCTGCTAATTTTGTATGTGTTTTCAGCTTCAACAACATCAGCTTCAAGCAAAGTGAGTCGCTCTTTCGTGGATTTTTGAAGTCTTGAAGATTGTTTGTGGCGCTACTACGTTCTTTCTACTTGCCACTAATTTCTAAATTCTTGGAATAGCAGTGACCTTCAGACAGCTTTTTACTGTCCTGTACCAAGGAAGCCTAAATGAGCCAGTCATTCAGGTTACAAATGACTGAAATTCCCTTACTCTGTTTTTATATTTTAGGATGAAAGCAAAGACAAGAAATTGAACAGGAAGTGGCAAAAATAATGAATTCAACAACAACAGAAAAATCAAACATAGGTAGGTCTAGGAACTACTGGGTAACCATCCCAATGCACTAAAAAGGAGGATTCGTTTTGCTGTGTTATTTCTAGGACTTTCCCCTCTTTTTTGGGGAGGTAAATAATTGACTTTAATGCCAAGAATCAGACAGGATGTGTTCTGTGGCAAGTTACACAAACGAAACACAAAGATACTGCAGGGAGGGATGTGTATCTGCATACTACATACTCAAAAAGCTGTTTTTAAAAAAATTAAACTGAAAGGGAAAAAACAAGCAGCAAAGCAGAAAGTGAGGAAACCTCCTTTATATATTTTTCTCAGCACCACCTGTCCAAGATGCACGATGAGCTATCTATTTCACATTCAGTGAGACTGACCCAATAACCAGGGTAGGAATACTAAATGATTATCCAGCTTGCTCTTAATTGCCCTTTCTGGGATCCCCCAAATCAGAGACTATCTAAGAATTTAAATCTGGCCTCTGTTGATCAGAAGGATTGTGTAGGGCTCATTACATTAAAATATTCTGAGATAATCAAAGCTAATTAACGATCTACTTCCTTGGCTAGTTTGCTCAGGAAAAGATTCCAGTAAATGTGCCAACACATTGTGTAGGAACAGTAAACTTGTAGGTCTAAAGCAGAATGACTATTTCGGTGTCTTGAAGTCTAACAAAATCTGAATTTCTTTTAACATTTTCTTCTGTTTTGCCCATTAAGAAAGTTTCAAACTGTCATTGTACTTACTGAAATACACTAAAGAGACAAACTTCAGACCAGATAAACATAGAAGCAAATCACCACAGGGAAAAAGAGCTAACTGTTTCTGTAAAATAATCATCATTTTAAGAAACTGATAATAAAAGCCAAGAATTTATATCACTTTATCTCTAAAAATACAGCTATCCAGAAAATAATCACAAATCTTATTTAATAACTTACCTTCTTCATGTATTCTGTGACTGGGTTCTGTTGTAAAAATTCAGTACTTTCACGTGTATAAAATCTCTCTGTGTCAGCAAGAAACTGAGATTCAAAGGATTCTTTATAGACAGTTAGTGTAGGTCCTTTTGCAAATGCATCATCTTCATTCAGCCCCAGCTCCACTACAAAGGAAAGAGCAAGCAATGACAAAATTGTCTTTTATGAAGTGGTCTCTTGCAAATAAACAGGTACCCTCCTTCTAACTTACACGGAGGTAATCAATTGGCACAGTATTAGCACTGCACTTTAAGGCTTTTAAAAGTATACGTTTATTTTGCATTTAAAAAATAAGCAGCATGAGACATTACTCATGTAAACTGCACCTTTTGATACATTACTAAATGGATGATAGGATTTGGAAAACTTCACTATCTTAAAAGCTAGTTTGAATTCCCCTTCCATTTTCTCCTCTTAGAGTTCCAGATTATATGCATATATGGTTTTCTATTAATGAAACTGGTCATTAACGTGCATGGCAAAACTCTCAATTTCATGCAAATGGGAAAAAAACAATCCCACTTCACTTTGTAAACTGCTATGCCTCCTGCCTTTCAGATTTAGCTCCTAAATAACTGATTTGTAAACAATGAACACTCTTGCCTATCAGTTGTGCTTTCAAGCTTTACAAATATGATATAATCAGCTGTAATTGTGTCAACTGTCTCTATAAACGTGAAGTTAAACAATATATAACTGCACTTATTTTGACTGGACAAGGAGGTCAGATGCTACTTCTGGGCTCTGAAAGGGCATATATATTTGTTTATTTTAAAGAGAGTAATAAAACCTTAAATCTCATTTACCATAAGATTGTACAACTCCACTGATCAGCCTTGTATTGATAGTTTCACCATTTCTTTCCTTTTCAATCAATTTCAACACAGCATTTGTTACCTTAGAAAACAGAGATTAAAAGTTAGTCAAGCACAGAGAAAGCAGCTGGTAGGTAGGTCAAGCACAGTATTTCATCAGGAGTGTATTCCTATATTTGAGACAAGTCAAACCCCTTGAGAACAAAATTTAAGGACACCTGAACATATAAAATTCCAGACATCACAGACTATGCTACACCTTTAAGTTCTACAACGTAATTACAGTCCAATTAGTGGTGATCTGTAAAAGGGTGTGAAAGTGCTTGGTCTTTTTTTAATATTTTTTTTTAATTTCAAAAAGCACCTTCTAAACCAAACTTCTGTTTTATACCCAAAACACAAGAAAACTTTGCAGTAAGTGCTGAACTAACCACGTGTACTTTACACAAAGAAACTGATTGGCTTATGCTGATAAATAATGTGTTGCAACTACTGTTCCTCTAAACTGAAATCTAGTTAATACTTTCATAATATAATACAGTCTTTTCACCATGAAGTACTCGTAAATAAAAGTGAAATCAACATACATAAATATACTTTGTTGTGATGGAATGTCTTGCTTTATATTGTGCCAATTCACTAATTAAAAATATTTGGTTGACCTGAATCTCCCAGGCATCAGTGTAAATTTAAAGAATCACAGTAACATTAGAAGAGACCAAAATCCCAGGCCTCACACAGTCTTGACTCTCAAGCCTTAAGACATGAGCATCAGCTTGTTCTCCTGCATGGCTTGGAAACAGCCGAAGTTGTTACTTCATTTAAGAAAAAAAAAAAGCTAGAGGGCTTGTCTTATTTTTTAAAAAAGCCAAGGGTCCTCCCAGCAAAGAAATAACAGAACAGTCTTGGTATCAAGGTTCAACCATGCAAAGAAAGGCCCATTTCCCCCACATATTTATCTTTTTAACATCACAAAGGAGAAGCAGAAGGCTCCCTTTTATTTTCTGGCTCTGCCCCCTTGCCCCCATTCTCCAAATTCTCCTTGGAACAGTTACTAACAATATATAAAATTAACCGTATAAAATAAAACTATAGTTATAACTTATATATATAAATATATACCTGCTTATTTAATGGCCTGAATAAGCAGTCTCTCCAGGTCACCAAGGCAAGCTAGGAGCAAAGGAAGGGAGAGGAAAGATGGAGTAAAGAAAATATTTGTATACATACATGCATGATAACTCCTTAAGGAAAGCTAATACAGTATGCTAAATAATCAGAACGTTTTTAATGATTATATTTTGGCACACATTTCTCATGCAACAAGACTGTTTCACAATAAAATTACCATTTGCTTTATTATTAACTCTAAGACGTCCCCTTTTCTGACAGTGATCCACTGACAACTCTGAAAACTAAAAAACCTTGCAAGTTACTCTGCCAACACACAGCTTTTTCTGTTGGCGATTTTCAGGCTGACAGTCCCTTAGCATTAGGCTAGTGAAGTTAAGAGGGAGGGAAATAAGAATACCAACTGTTTTTCTACCATATGCAAAGTTATTTTAGTGAAGTGGTGAAATAACACATCACTTTCCTAGTGCTTCACCAGCAAGGACAATAATTATCCTTTATAAAAAATAAAAAAGTACTTTTAGTTATCTGAGATGCAGAACTTCTGCTGTGTTCTTCCTGTGTTTATATTACTTTACATTACAAAAAAATCATCAAGATCACGTATCAATGTTTCAGAACTGTATCAAAATAACTTGTATTACAAACCAAATGTTGACTGAAACTTAGCAGCTTGGATGCTAAAAAATTTGTAGAGATGTATTGAAGTCAACAGAAAAAAATGCAATTTACTTCTCCATTCTATATTTGAAACACTTGACTGAATTTTAAGTGGAATGACAAGGCCACGCTGACGCACAGAGATAAAAGTATAAGCAGCAAATACTCAGAAACAGACAACCCTCGACGGTCTTAATACTGGTAGTACCAATACATACAAGGCAGATTGAACATCTCACAGGCTTAGACCCAGGGAATTTTTACAAATATACTGGGGCGGGAGTATGAAAAGGGGGGAGATTTCCACTTTGCCCACTTCTTCAAAACTTCTGTGAACTTACTACAAGTTTCAAGGAGCAATCTGCAGGATGATAATGCAAACATGACAGATGGAATGGATAAATCACTCACTTCAAAAAGCTACTTACTGAATAAATTTCATATATTCCTTTACGACCTTCATCACACTCACGACGAACCCAATGTCGATTGAGGTAGGCACATATCCCATTCAATACTTTGCTTGAAAACCTATAATCTTCCCACTGTTGAGTGTAGAATTTCAGCACACTCTCATCCATCAAATCTTCACCATCCTGAAATAACAACAGTTTGCCAGTACTGTTGGGCAATTTTAAGGTAGAACCGAGATATAGAAGGGTGTATAAATTGACTGTGTAATAAATCTACAGCATGCAATGTATTTATAGGAAACGTAGTGCATACTTTTACTTATACATTACTAAAGCACAAGGCCAGTATGAGATTTAGAAATTAAAAATGCCGGTTAAAAAAAATGCACAGCATAGACAAAGCTCCAGAAGACACTCTTGTCCCTCTTGTGGGAGAGAGCAAGAGGGGACCACGTTATAAACAGCAACACCGAGGACTGAGCTAGGTAAGACATGCCAGTGCAATGGTAATGCATTCAACATGACAATCTCCATAAAATATACCACCCACTCCCACTGCTGCTACTTGGGGAGCTGAAACAAGTGAGCAACGGTTGGGGTCTTCTCTAAGAGCCTGTCACGTAGTAAATAGAACCCTGTATTCTTGGGAATGGGTATGACATCATATTTGCTTGTTACAGGAAAAAAGAAGATTAAGTTGTAACACATGGAACTTCAAGTAGCTTTCCAAACTGGACCACTACAGCCTGAATGGACAAGGGAGTAAAACCAGGAGTGCATTCCAGATAAGACCTCAGACACCTTTATGCAGCTTCATAAATTAGTTACACAGTAGACTTGATAGGACACCAAGAATTATTTTATTATCGCTCAAAACTAAAATCCCCAAAGTTAAAAGCACAGTTCCTTTCCAAAAATAACTAGGAACCATTCTCTTAAAAAGCTCCAGCTCTATTAGTATTTTATTTATTATATTAAATTAATGGCTACCATCAGGCATTTTCAACATTACAAGCAACCATTTTTTCAGCATTACTAATATGCTCGTCAGTTGATCAGAAAGTCTAACTATTCTTGTTCAAGATACAGGACAGCTGAAGAGGGCATGTAACAATACTTCTGTAACACACAGAAATGCTGTTTTGGCTTGAAGAGGGAAAGGAGCTCACAAGAACACTTAGCAACTGGTCTATGCCTGAGGTAAAGCCTACAAAACATTCTAATGGCTAATGGAGACAAAAGCAAATTTCAAGATCATTCAGTTTACTTCCAGTGGCTGCATACAGCTCTAGGTTTGCTGATGCAAGATTTTTCCAACCCAGCACATGTTACTACTACAAATGGGGATTGATCTACTGTCCCATCTTACCTTAAGGAGATTTGTCAAGTAGTTCTTCAGAAATTCTTTTAGCCGTTTGTACAATTCCAAGCCAACAAACTGAGCACCTCCAGGTGTCTGGCCCTTTTTCGATTTAGAAGGAGGTACTCCAGCTCCCCGTGCTTGATTAGATTGGTGTACACTAGTACAGTAGTTATAAACATGACTGACAGGAAAGTTAAGGAATATGTTATATGTGTCAGCATGAGACATCAAAATACAATGGAAAACAATATATTAATTTCAATAAGCTATTTTTATATGACTGTAAATGACTTAACCCTAATACATTACAAGATGCATTAGCCCACATACAATCAAACCAAAGCTTAAGAAAATGAAGTAATTTTCAACAGAATTATCTGCAGCAGAAATGTGTCAGACTGCTGAATGAACTGCAAATACTGATGCCAACATTAAATTTACCTAATTCTTACTTAACGGGACCACCGAGAAAACAAAGCAGTAGAATTTGCTGATAAGATTCTTTCTGAGGTTTAAATGGAATTTATTTGATGTATTAGATTGACCTTCTACAAATATCTAAGCTTTCATTTGAACTGGAAAAAATTTCAACATGAGCCTCAAGCAACATTCAGTAGTTGAACACACGGAGGATAATATTTCTGCAAGCTTTCAAATACAATCTTTTACAAGATTCGGCCATTCAGCACTGGAAGACAGGACTAACGTAGGAAGCAGTAATGGTGAGACACACATACTCAAACGCACACAATAAGATGAGATTCACCAAAACCAATTTCGGTCTAGAAGGATAATCCCAACATTTAAGCATGCAGTAGCAATAATTTTTCCTCTCATATTAATACAGCCTGGAAGACTTGCTTATCTATTAACATAACATTTCAATTCTGTTTTCTTATCTAAACCATTCAAATATTCAGAGTTCTTCCAAAGTGGAAGTCACATTGCTCGAAACACTTCAAATAAGAAAGCATCCTGAAATAAACTGCACTCCACAAACAAGGCAAATAAACTAGCTCGGTAGCACTCAAATCCAGCTTGATGAGGACTCAGATCTGACAACAAAAAATACCCTAATGACTCACCTGGCAAACAATTAGCCAACAGGAACGAAGCTACTGAACACTCATGCTTCTACTGACAGTCTGAGGGCAGGCTTTTGAGTCACATCCCTTGTTAGAGAACACTGTATTAAGCAATCCAGAAGGTCTAATTTGGTTTTTAACTTGTGTTTTAACTAATGGGCCAAGCTTTAACCACTAGACAGGCTTTCTCCACAGCATGCCACGTATTAGGAAATTAATGCGTTGCTGACATTTACCTTTTATCTTTCCTTTCAGAAAGACCAGCACAATATAATGGAAGACATCAGCACAATTAAATGCCAAGGGGATTATAAACCCCAAATGTATGGTGCATTACAGTCATTATGAAGTTGCTTCTAGTATTTAAACAGTAAAGCTCAAGCAGAAGAATCTCTTAAAATATCCTTTTAACTCCTTTACAATTACTTTTAAAAAAAGCTTAACAGACATGATTTGTCTGTTTAAACCCAGTTTAAAAACTGGGTTTAAGGATCAGAGTACCCTGCATGCCACCAGGAACAAGAATCATGGTCTTTGTGCCAAACCGAAAGGAAAGCCTGCTCATGGTCTATACTCATGTACTTGTTCAGAAAGTCATTGCATTCTGACCAAAAGAGTAACAGTCCTTGCCTACGATTAACACTTTTTGAAAACATACAGCATACATTTATTTTTTACCTGTTACCTCATCCAGGTGCCAAATAATTAGATGTCCCATGATATCAACCACTAATAGAAAATCTTAATTTGTGCTTAGCAACTGAACTTTTTATCAGCCTCTTATCTCTATCAGCCACTTATTTCCTGGACATTAATGATTTCTTCCAGCTCCTAGTCATTTGTTTGTTCAACTTTCCTGGCACTGTTGCTAATTTTATCATCTATGCTTCGATTTCAGAATTCCCTGTTCAAGTGAGGAACACCACACAGCATAACAACTCCTCTCCACATACACAACTTACTTTCTTTTCACAAGTAAGAAAAGCAGGGCTTACCTCACAGTTTAACTTTAAAATAGTTACTATAAGGTCCTCTGAATTGTGTATGGAAAGTCTCTCCATCACAATACAAGGAATTTAGGGCTGATTCATAAATACCCAGTTGGCAGTCTTGCCTCCTCCTTCCCCTAACTCTCCTATCCCAAGTAGCTTTTCAGCAAGCCTAAAAATATGAGGACTGTCCACATGACGGGTAATTCTTACAGTTTTTGTGAATACTGCCTGATGAAAATATTATTTCTGTTCTTCTCCAAGAATAATCCCAACAGCCTTCAGAAAAATAAAAGACCAAGGTTAGAAGACATAAGCCTTTCTCTAACCCCATACATTTTACTATTAAAACCAGGATTCCTTGTAAAATAAACATTGAGAGAAAAGGAGACCTTCTGTCCATGCCTGACAGTAATCAACTCAGAGCTGGAGTAAAAATATACCAGTAATGCCCACCTTTACTTGTTATTTTGGCTTAAGTCTTGCTAGCAAAAGTATCCAAGACAGCACTTTTGAAATGCTCTAGTTTAGTTGTTCTATGCAAGTCAAACTGAAGTTAGCTTGCCTGTGCAGAAGGCAGTTTGCAAATGTAAATAACTCTTTGACATATTATACATAGAAGAATTCTCTCTCACACTTTGTTTACAACCTGTGTCCCCATCCGCTAAAGCTAACAACTGACAGAAAGACTGACATATTCAAAACAAAATCAGACTTGCACTGCTTACAACAAAGTACACGACAGTCCATCTGAGAATCACAACGGGAACGCTATGAAAAGAATTCTTGGTTGCAGAAGGCAAACTGATCCCCTCAACTGCTTTGTATGCTGGAAGCCATATACATATCCAAACAACTATTAGGAAATGTTTCTGTGGGTGTTTGCACAATTCTGCATAGCAATTTGCATACTACAACAAGCAGAGAAGTTAATTTATCAATAGGATAGTTTGCTATTAATATTATTAATAGTGAAGCTGTGCTGCTCCCCAAGCTTCTGGCTGCTGAACTTCAGATTTGGCCCAACAAACGGACAAACCATCTACAGGAGGAACAGACCAAGAAGAATCTCCTCTAACTTCTACACCTTCCTTACAGTGAAGGAGAAGTTACATTTATTTATCTAAATTAAAATTTGAGGTAGAAGATCACAAGGGAGTTTATAAATAGATTCAGCATTGTGCTGTTTAAGATGAAAAATCTTTTTCAGAACTTCTGTGAAACTCTTCAAATTGGGATACGAGATGCAGGCAAAGACAAATTGATTTTACCACCTTTGCCTTCAGTATAATTTTCACTACTTTTGACAACCTGGACACAGTCTCTAAAGCTGGGCAGTGCAGAGGTAAAAAATAAAATTCCCATGCTGCCATGCCATAATGAATTTATGGCCTTGTAAGAGATCATTCCCACTGAAGGAAATGATCCTGACACACAACCCACCTGGGAGGGCTTACTTGCCACCTGCTTTTCCAGTACCATGGGAGTTCATGTAGGCAACCAGTGATTTGGACTGGGGAAGTGACTACTGCTATAACTGACCACTGTCCCTGTTCCCAGATCCTTTGCTGAACAGATCTGAACTTCCATGTCCACTCAGGGGAAGTGAAACAGGCTCTTTCAGTAACAGCGCATATATTTTTTGAGCAAGTACACCACCTAAACACAAGCTTGAGTGCGCCGTGGTCACCTCTAATCAACCCTCTGACCCAGAAAAAGTACCAAAATACTCCATACAACATTTTTTTCCTCCAGGAGCAACTGCAAACAGAAATTATGTGAGACAAATACCAGTTTTGTAATTCAACGCAACAGGAAACCACTCAGATTTTACACTGATGGGTGCAAATTACTCAGTTTCGCATGAGTTCCTAATCTTAAATTTTTCACAAAGAAAACAGTTCTGCTGAGGTAAAACTGGTTTCCCTTTCAGCAGCACAACTGGGTCCCCACAGTTTTTCCATTTTGCTATGAAAAATTAATATAACTAGAATAAGTCTGCTTGAGGAACAAATATGTAAAATTTAAAGGAACTGAAAGGGAAGCAGAATTAATACAATGTAGCACAAAACTACAGGGCAGAGAGAAGTGACAAAAAAGCTTTTGAAAAGGAGGAAGCACACAACAACAACAAAAGCTGAACAACTCTCTAAGCAGAATTTCTTTCATTACTTCTACGGTCTTTATAATAAAGATTGGTGTTAGGCATAAATTTGCTATTTCACAGATCTTAAGCAGTAATTAACCCTATGTTGAGGACTCCGTCACCTCAACAGCTGGCCTACAGGAACAAGGTGAGATTACTTCCATTTTTGTCAAAAAATTTGTATCTTCCTAGATTACACCACAGGCATGCAAGAACAACATATAGAAAGTTATTGAAAATACTGATAGGAAAATTGCTAGCAAAGATTATAGAAGTTTTGTATTCTTGTAAAACCACTTTTAACACAACCAATACAGCTTACTATATTTACTAGAGAACAGCTTTACATATTTTATTCAAAATTATTGAAGCCATTTCAACTCCTGTGTGTCCAGAAGACTAGGCTGTGAGAATCTCACAAAACCACCTCACGCATAAGTAAAGCTGCTAAGAGAAGTGGACACGTCTACGTGACTTTAATGTTTCAAAAGCCAAACAGATGAAGGAAATTTTGCACACAACAACAAAACAGAAACTTTCATTCTTTTCAGGGAGGTATCAGCAAGAGCCTATTTTAATTATGCTCAGTTCATCATCCAGTAAGGAAGGATTACCCCCACAAAACAGTTCAAAGAAACCAAAAAATTAAGACCCTGCCCCCAACCCCACACATTCTCCATTTGTGTTTCAAGACACTTTATCCTAAAATCAGTTACACATTTAAATCTTCAGATTAGATACAACTGCACTGTTAAATCATCCTCATGTTAGTCAGGGAAGGACTGAGGCAGAGACTGAAGGGGCTATTACAGCATCAGCCACGCAGCTGCTATGAAAATCCAGGCATAACTGACCTCAGACATGTTTCTGCAAGTCTGAGATTGGAGAAACTTCCAGCAAAAGCTATTTGAGGACTAGTAGATAACTTCAGCTTTCCCTCTTCATAGCATAAACTCAGAAGAATCACAGAGAAGCACTGAGTTACAAGGAAAACACGAATTCTCAAATCCAAATGTATATACAAAGTGTACAGTCTTTATGCCAGGAGGCATAAGAACCACCGTAACTGAGGTTGCTTTTAAGTTTAAAGTTCTTTACATTGACAGAAATTGATTTTGCACAGAATATTCTTGGTTACTATAAAAAGCAAGTAGAACAGCAAGTGATCGTTGTGGAAAGGAATATAATAAAAGGAGCTGATTGGACTAATATATTCTGCACTTCTTTCAAAATGAAGCAGCAATTTTAGAAGTATACACAAAACCACACAATTATACCTACCTTTCCACACAAGTAAAAGTGTATTATGTACCCTTCCAACATGTAAACAAATACATTTACTTCTACCTTCATGTTCCACACAAGCACTAATTGGCACATGAGAAATGCTATGAAATATCATATTGAATACAAACAGGATTAATACTAGCAGACAGCAGAGGTTGATGTATCCAGAGTGACCTTAAACGACTTGATGTTAAAGTGAAAGGGTGGCTTAGAGTGAGGAAATCTCAAGAGAAAGTGGAACAGTTTCTAAGGTTTAAGAAGTGCATGCCCTAACACCCCAGTATCTTTTCTGTACAGAAAAAGCATAATAATCAGTTCAGGAAAAAAAACCAGCACATCATGCTGCCTGGTAACAACAGATTCATGTGATCAGAAAATAAAAGATTCTCACAGTTTTAATATACATCTGCCGATCTAAAAATCCTACTAAAATACAGAAATTCTAGTGAAAGCCACTAGGACAAGGACTGCAATAGAAGCAACTACAAAAGACCTTAGCAAATGAATGCCAAGAGAAGGGCTTCATGGTTTTGCTTGGGCAACATGTACCACTGGTGCTGAATCTATCCACAGGCAAAAAAATGTTAATAGAATATTTATGTTTATACATTCTATTTTATAAACAAACAGATTATCCTGAGTCATCTTGTATTTTTAAAATGTAAGAACACTACACTCCATTATTTAATGTTTAACACAATCTTTTCCTTTACCACTTGCTAATATCTCAGGGGAAAAAAAAAATCACCTTATATAACAGATTACAGTAACCTTTCGTTATGTACAATTACTTACATTTGGTCTGATGGATAATCAGTAACTACCACTTCATTAAAACAAGTTAACAACATTGAATTGCAATAAGCAAATCCAGAAACAAGGAAAATATTTTTCATAAAATAATCAGATGTGACAGAACAACTTAGCCTTACCTTAAAATATTTAAAGAAATTACTTTTGAAAAGAATTACTGTGGCTAATAATGGAACGCATTTGTAAAAATCCAATATACAGGTGTAAGACGAGCAAATTTTAAGTAGTAGTAAATTCAGCCATTTTACTTCAATGTTTCACAGAAGAACTACATAACAATTACACCAAACACAACTATTCAAATGTATCACAGGCACTGTTGAAATCAACAGTATGATTTTTATACACACATTAGAAAGACTTTGAAAGCCATTTTGGACATTGCAGATGCACTTTTTAGTAGAACAACCACACCTTCCATAGTACTGTATACTCTTTTTCTTGTTGATGAAGACATTTTAAAGTATCTCCACGTAAATAAAAACCTTATTTGTTATAAATTAATGGTACTTGAATCTTTAAACAGTCTTATTTTTCCCAATTGAATTTTCTTTAAATATTAAAACTGGACAAAAAGATTCCTCTGTTCTGTATGGGCATAAATTAACTACACTGTCTAAAAATATTCCTTAAAAATACTTCTCAGATTGTTTTGTAAATCAAGACAGTGAAAGCATGAGTTTATGCCAAAAAGAGTCATTCTGACATTTCAAATAAAAAGTACACACATATGAAATAAAATCCCACTACTAAGCTTTCCATTCAACAAGCATATCTAGAAATTGAAAAGTTGATGTGTGCTTGGAGGAAGAAAATAGGCATTTCATAAAGTTATACAGCTTTTTGTGTAAGCCACTATGAAAAATTATGCTAGTTTAATATAGTGCAGGAAAGTTTTCTGATAGTCTAGTACCTCGTCTGAGAATCTGCTTAAGATACATAAACCAAGAATAACAAAATCTTTCCATTCTCCCCACTGCAGAGTTTAAATCCAAATGTATGTAAATCCCAGTTCATCCTCTCACACCATGAGGCCTGAGGAAATACACTGCAGACTCACCATACGATTAGTTTGAAAAACGGGCATCGCCTTCTGCCAAAAAAAGAAAACTAGCACAAGATGTACGAATATTTTATCATCGCCAAATGGAGTTTAAGAAAAGGTGGCCATAAAGACAAGTGACTTACAGCAATATAAATATGACTAACTTGAATAACTCTGGTAAACAAAGTGATAGGTCTTCCACCAGCAATTCAAAACAGAAGCTTGCAACTTGCTACATGCTAGCGCAGTGTTCTCTCGGACAGACTAACTGGCAGTTTCCTCCAGAGTAAATGCCATGGAGAGATAGTGTGTGTACATTGATACCACAATTTCAGTACTCCTTGACTAATTGCAACAAATTTTTCATTGTTGCAGAACAGCAGCTTTTTTTCCCCTTTGCATAAAGTAGAGAGAAATACTTCTGAGCGAACCACCCTCTCAGGTGCAGGGTACAAAAACTTGCCGTTGTCCTCCTGAGTTCCTGAGTGACTACCACCGCTCTAACATTGACTTTTACAACCTAGTCCTGTGGCTAACAGCCTTCAATCTAATTGCCATTAAAGGAAAAATAGAGTAAAAAAGGCCCTTCCCTCACAACATTAGTCATGCCGTTAGGTCTACCGTTCCTAGAAATCTAGTTAGCCTTACTGACTATTTAGCTCTTCTGCACGAAGTCAATTCTTGGCATGTAATTCTATGCTAGTTTGCAACACAGCCTGTCACAAGATGTTACTATTGCAGGAGCTACTCTTCAGTACTAGAAGTTACTTAATATCTGGGTAAGGGATAGAAAAGCATCCAGATAAAGGATTTAATTTTCAAGAATCTCACACATGGAGGGAAAAAAAACCCCAAAATAACAAAGCACACAACAAAAAAAACCCCCAACAACAGGCTCATCTTCCACAGCAAGCACCATTCTAAAGGAACTCTCCTTCTACATGGACGTTGTAAATTCTCAGTAGGAAACACAAAGAATATACCTCAGAAAGTAATTAAAGTACACTATTACACTGATCTTCATAATCATGTAAAGAGTGCTAAATAAAAATACCACAACGTCCTTTAAAGGACTGCTCTTCTGGTTAAGTGCTTTGACATAGCTGGCAGGGCAAAAGGAATCAAAGTACACGCAGCGCTGAAAAACATTTGGTGATCATCTGATCTGACAAAAAATACAGTCTGCAATCAGAAGCACAAATGAATCTACATTAGAAAAAGTAGGGAAGGGGATCTTGATAACCACCATTCAGAAACAAGGTATCTTGGCTCATCTCTTCAGTATTCTCATATCTAGAAAACCCCTGATAACCAAACTTTTTCTTCTCCCACCAGAATGAAGGAAAAAAACCCCACCTTAAGTACAAGCTCTGGCCTGTACTCAGAGACTGAACCTAGTGTCTCACAAAAGGAGACACTCTGAACAAAGAAAATGAGTGAAGGTAGGATGGATGTCCAAACTATTTTCAAACTGGGTAAACTCTTCCAATTTTTTCCCAGATTCACTTGATCAAGGCACAACAAAGACTTCCACACCTCCAATCAATTTTGATTGAAAATTCGATACCAGATACAGGACTAAAGGCAGGTTTGCTTGTACACATGTTTCTCCTCCTCTTATAAATTAGAGGGATGAAACAGAATCCACTTCAGGAGCAACATCCTGACCAAAAAAAAAAATAAAAACAAAAAATAAAAAGGAGGGGAAAAGGACAAAAGAGGATGAGGTAAACTGTCCACTGCACAGGATTTCCAAACTGCTGTCACACCCAGCATCCTTGTAGCTAGGGCTGATCTTTAGACCAATTATAGCTGCAGCTGAAATTCATCTGTATCTGTTTTCATTTCCAAACCAAGCTGTTTGGTAGGCAGAGCTTCCCGAAATAAAAGTCAGTCAATCTACTAGGTGGAAGTTATAGATACTGCATCTGAAAGGGAAGTAATCTTTTAAGCACAACTTCTGAACATGTGCACTTGGTATATGATGCAAAGTGCACTGTTATCTTCATAGTAGATTAAAAACTCTTAGCCTAACCAGCATCAAATATTCTGTGTTATCAGACTATTAAATTAACCCACAAATGAAAGTCAACCACCAAAATTATCCACTAATTTAATTCACTTATGAAAGTAACAAAAAAAACTAACTGTCCTTAGTTTTGGACCCAACAACTCCTTGAAGCAGCAACAAGAAGGAAATGAGTAGTTAATAGACAACATATCCCTTTTAGAGCTTCATTCCAAAAATATTTGAGAACATCAGGAGAGGAAAAAAGCAAGTGTTTTAACATTACCATTACAATAAGTACTTAGTCTTCAGCTGCCCTGCTTGAGAGACCTCACATACAGGAATATATTAAAGGCACTTGGAATAAAAAACTCTCTCAGAGATTCTACTACATGTCAGATTTCTATCAGACATTCAACTTTTGCTGACTTGTTCATTCAGTCAAGAACAATGCTGAACCTAGCACTGTAAGAAATCGGTCAGTTTGAGTCTTATGAAAAGTTCTCACCCTAAACGAAATGTTATTTAATCTTCCCATCACTATTAGAGAAGTAGCCTAGAAACACTCAGCAGACTGCTCAGGGCTTTTCCCAGGAGCATGGATTCTGTAGGCACAGATAAGGTTACACATCAACTCTGAGAAAACAAACTTTTCTGTCTCCTTAGAAAGTCCACAGAACTACAGAACTAATTGTTTTATAGCCTTCAAGCTCCTCTTTTATAAAAGCTCTGTCCTTTCAAAAAGAATTAACATAGACTTAAATTTGTTACGCAGTTCCAAATCAGTGCTAACAACAGCTTTAGACAACAACTTATGTATCAGAACAATAACTTTTATTAAAAAAACCCTCTAAAAATTGATAAAGAAAAAACAGCAGAACTACTTATAGAGGAAACTTATTCAGCCATCATTTCTTCTACCATATGTCTACACACTTCGCTGTACCACCATATTCTTAAGCAGGGCTTATTCTATACAAGGTTACAAGAGTGGACACAGAACAACAGATGCAAAACAGAGGTGGTTCCTCCCCAAATCCATTTACATGCCACTTTATAGGTGAAACATAAAAGAAGGATTTCTCACTTTCCAAAGTCCTGAAGTGAAGCACTGAAGCTATAACACAGCAAGAGGCACATCTCTCCTTCAAATTAGTTACAAAAGATCCTTACACACTACCTGACAGAAACAAGTTTCCTACAATCTTCCAAACAGTACTTCAGCACACACGTACAAGGATGAACACAACCCCCTTTTAGCATCTTACAACTGCCAGAATGGGGAGATGCTGGAAACTTTCAATAGCTCTCTGATGCAAGCTGATGGGCGCATTCTCGCTCCTGCTGGAAAATGATAAAACCAACTCAAGAGTAAAATACTACTCTGAGATTGACAAGAGAAAAATTTTGCAGATAACCAGACATTATTACCAATAAGATCTGCAGCATAATGCCAGAGACTAACATATAAAGGAAAAAGAGTATCTGTTTTCTTCTAGTGTATTGTGGACTCAAAATAGACCTATTAAAATCACTTTAAACATCTGCTCTGTCAAAGATAATAGTAATCAAACCTGAAATTCAGTGGTATCCACAATTATGAAAACAGTTTTCCAGACAACAGAATGTACCTGCTTATTTGCCAGAAAGATTAAACGGAAAAGGCTAATCTTCAAAATAAAAACATTCTTAAAAGCCACTAAGTCAAATAGTTATTCTGAGCTTAGAAAAGTAAAAAGCTATCTCTAATCTAGTAACAGTGAAAGTACTGGCTTAGGTATTAGGATACGTGTAGAGTTCCATGTATCTGGATTTTGCCATACTTTGTCTGGTGTAAACCTGTTGAATTCCAGCTCTTAGGTCATCCCATATCTGGTCAAGACCGATCTGTTTAAGTCCATGTGGGTTCTGACTCCTATTCGATGACATTTTGTATTTCCTGTAAAGTCTTCCAGTGCAGCAGCCTGAGATCTGGTTATTCCTCCATCAGAATCACAAGTCAAGGAACATTCTAAACTCAGTTGCAGCAACTCAGCGAGATATTCTTTACATACAAAGAGAAATGTTTCCCAGGAAGATAATCTGCAAAAGGAAAAGAAAATATACACGTTATATGACAGTTCACATTCATTCACACTAGAGAAAAAGATACAAAATTAATTATTTCACTGAAAGGTTTTCACAGATGGGAAATCCATTGACACCTGAAATACTAGAACCAAGGAACATAATTTTACAATTCGGCAATCCACTACAAAATGCGACTGTTAGTGCCCAGATCTGTCCAAAGCCTGCAGGTACTTATGTCAGTGCTGCTGACAACAAAACTCTAACGCTAATAAGAAAACATAACAGTAAAAGTCTTTCCAAGCAGCAGACACTATCTTACTAAAAAGTGTTTTCTCCCTATACAACAGTAAAACTCCAGTATTTCCAAACAACTCAGGGTTCTGTGGTAACTCTCTGTTTAACAAGCATCCTGATGGATATCCAAGATTAATCAGAAGATAGGAAAAATAACTATTTTCCTTCAGTTATCAATAACTCCTCCAGACTTAAGATTCTATTACAGGTAACTTGAAAGTCCAAGGTATTTTGGGAGCAGAGAATTTTTCTACCTGGTAAATGCATGTTTACATTAATTTATTTGCTAAATAAATGAACGCCACCTCCTTCAATGTCATCTTACCTGCAAGAGAATACGCAGCAAGAAAGAACAACTGATGGAGTGCACAAAATAAAGATTGTGTGAATGGTGAATGAAAGATTAGGAAACTAAGAACATGCACTACTATCATGAGTGCTTAAGCGCACAAAGTTTGTGAGGCAGTGAAAAGATGGGTATCAATTCATCAGCCTTGTGAAATGACAGAGTAGGAAATCAGTCACCTGTAATGGACTACTGAGGATATCAAGCAGAGAAGATCCATTTTTACACAAGTCCTTAAAAATATTTTGCAATTTTAACATGTCTCATCCACTGCAGCAACAAAATTAAGAAGATACCCAAAAATTACAAAGGAGGTAACATGATTTAAAAAATTAACTCACAAGTAACAGAGTTGTACTAATTCAGGACCAACCTACTCTTACTGCAGCCTTTCAATATATAAAGGGAGCTTGCAAGAATGATGGCGAAACTTTTTACCAGGGACTGTAGTGACAGGTCAATGGTTTTAAATTGAAAGAGGGTGGATTTAGATTAGAGATAAGGAAGAAATTCTTTCCTGTGAGGGTGGTGAGACACTGAACAGGTTGCCCAGAGAAGCTGTGGCTGCCCCTTCCCTGGCAGTGTTCAAGGCCAGGCTGGACGGGGCTCTGAGCAACCTGGGCTAGTGGAAGGTGTCTTTGCTCAAGGCAGGGGGGTTGGAGTAGATACCTTTAAAGGTTCCTTCTAGCCCAAACCATTCTGTGATTCAGTACCCTAGAGCCCATTCAGTTAAATACTCAAACCGCAGTGAAACATGATGGTTTTTTGCCATGATCTACAGGAAAGAATACAGCTTCATGATAAACCTGCCAGTCAAGGCTTGCATGAACCCCTCCATAATTTCAAGGATAGTATAGGCCAATACCTGATAAATCTTATTACTTGTTTTTGACCTTTGAGCAGCAGAAAATAAAGATATTCCTTCTGGATCTACAGTATGCCATAGGTGCTTTGTCACAGCTACTTCTAGGCTACTGCAGGTTCCACTCCAGGTTTCATGTTGTTTTAAAGATTAAGTAACCTGTTTTACCCTCCCTGACCCCCACCCGATTATCTGTAGGGCTTCTCTTCTGCCTTTTCTCCTTGACCCTAAAAAGACTAGCTAAGATCGAGACATTTCTTCAGTTTTTTGTCAGTGACTGTCTTACTGCAGCAACACAGAAGTTACCACTCCTCATACTCCTTTACTGTTGATCACCCATAAGCATTTAAATCTCAAGCTCTAAGTAAAAAAACACTGGGAAATATTTTATTTATGTCAATCTGAGCAACAAGTACTGTCTCATTTCAATCAGACATAAACTGCTTTTGCAGCTAATTTTTCTATTTACATGAGCAACAACTACTTAGAAGATTAGCTGGAAAAAAACAAGAATTCAATCAATATATATCTTATAAAACATACACTTAAAATTCAACCTTGACATTTTGTTTCTATAATTACCACAAACTGGTTATTAAAGACATACGGGAATAATGCATCATCATGCTGAAGTATAATACAGATCATACCTTGTTTGTATATAACTTCTTTAATTTCTGTAATCTGAACCTGCTGCAGTACTAATAATGACGGACTTTCACAACCAAGCAACGAAAGTCAGAAAGAACAAAGGTTCATGAGTGGCCATTTGCCTCCACTGTGGGAAACACTCTGCGCACATTACACACCCACGACCTATGATCCTAAGTCAGTACTGCAATACAAAGCAAGAAAATTAAGTCAATGCTTACAATCCAGAAGAAAATAAACTTTTTGGTTCCTTAAATCAGTACTATTTGAACTCTCCACAGAAGCAAGAGAAGACATGGTTATGTATGTACAACTCTAGTACAACTGCAGATTAATAAGAGAGTAATGGTCAAAAAGCAAGCAGCCCTGAATTTTAGTGCATTTTAGTAAAAATATTTTGGTGTAACCAATACAAAATACTTCACTGCTGTATAAAAGTTTGTTAACAAAAGGCCAACCCCCTTGCTAGCTAGCAGAAAGCATAACACAACTGGGCCAAGGTTCCCTCCCAGGCAGCCTGCAGAGAGCAGCAATGGCCAGGATGGGCTCTTAGACATCGCTCCGGGTGCCAGTAAGAGGCAGCCACCCTTCCAATTTGGCTGCCCAGTGGATACGGAGTCTTACATTCTATGATGATGGAAATATTTAACTTTCTTCTCTAATTAAGCATCTCCTAGTTTTTATGTACCCTGGTGCATCTACAACTACTACATTTTCCCAGAATCTTTTAAACTCAAGGTGTTTCTCATTCATACTGTACTAATTTTCCCTCCCCTGCCCTCAAAGTAACCCTCTGTATTTAAGTCAAGATGTAGCCATTAAAAACAATGCCATGAGAAAGAACTTAATTTTGATTTTTCTCTCATGCAGTCCATTAAATAGAAATATTCTTTATAAGCAATAAATTCCACTATCCCTTGGCTGGCTTCCAGTTTGAATTTCGCAATTAAAGACATGAATACCGAATGATAGTGGCATGTCACTAACTTCTTGGACTCAAATAATTTACTTCTTCCAGTTAGTTACTAGTTAACACACTTGGGAAATAAAGTAATAGATGAATAATGATATAAAGTATTAGTAATTTTTTTTCCAGATTTATTCATGTACAGAAAAATAGAAAGGTAATTATTAATATATCACCTTAACAGGAGTAAAGTTTCACTACATAAGAATACTTCAACTACAAAAGCATATTTATGAAAGCAAAAATTTGTACTTAGTTAAACTAAGATATGGTGTTACATGTACGGGGGGGTAAAACAAGGCTTTGTTACTTACCACAGTTGTTATTATACACAAACACACAGGGAAAATATGAAATTCTATTTCATGTGAAAAGTGTTAAGTGTCATTTTCAAAATTATTTTTGTGATTCATGCATAGAAAATCTCTCCTAGGCAAACAATTCTGAAAGGTCAGATCTGGTCCCCAGTAGTTACACTGCATCATAGGTACACATACCCAATGCCCCAATTGCTAAATTTATAAAGAGGGAGAAGAAAGAGTTTAGAAGTCTACCATTTCTCGGTGCCTGGTCTGTGCACAACGGCCAAGAGCAAGGTGCCCTCCCAAGAACCATGAATTGCTACAGGCGAATTAAAACCTCAACATTAAGTCACAACATTTACACCAGTGAGATCTCTCACCTTCCAAAGTGCTGTTGTCAGGGCAAGTTGGTCTTGAACTGACCATCACCGTGCTTTCTCTCTCAAACAGATCAAACTTGCCGATGACCTGCTTCATGGACTGGACCATCTGCCTAAGTTGCAACATCAGCTCCATAGCTCTGGACCAGATTGCCCAGACTTCATTGTATCTTTAGGACCAGCTGTATTTACATGGAAAAAAATTACCCCTGCAGTTTCCAGCTGATACATACACTATTTAATGCAGTGTTCACAACATCCTACCTTTCAACTCTGCATCCAAGCACTGCAATGAAAACACCGTCAAACAAAACCGTCATTTTTCCCCATGCCAATTGTCAAAAGGAAGTAATATTTCACCAAAACTTTAGAACAGCAGCCTTAAAGGACAGAGGGAAATGCTATTTTCATTACTGGGAGGGACACGACATGACACACCTCATATGCAAGGAAACACACTGCACTAGAAAACAGTGTTTTTGTTTTTACTGATCATCTAAAAATAAATGGTATTTCTTTCAGATATCCCATCCGAGTAAAACAATGCACACGCCAAATGAGGCCTCTAAGAAAATCTGAAAGTTAACCCTACTTTTATCTAAAAAAAACGTAAAAAAACCCACCAGATTTACCGCTTCTCAAACCATCTGCTGGAGCGACTACCTAATTTTTATGTCCTAATACAATATAACTTTCAGCTTCACAGCTCCAAGGCCTATGCATCACCCATTGTTCTCCCACAACCACTTATTTCTAAACTACAGATTTCAAGATAGCTTACTTCAATAATTACAGATAGAATTTGACACTGTCAGCTTCTTGGCCCAGTAAGAACTTACAGGTCCAGAGCAAGGTTTTCCAGCCAACACAAGAGCCCAAATAGCATTTTTTTTAAACACATAGTAGAGAGACACAAGACCTAGACTTACTAATTTCCAAGTAATTTATATCCCTTGTCTAATTTCAAACATAAGAACATTCTTGTCATGCCTAGTAGAGTGAACTAAGGTGACCAGATTTAATCATATTAAAACCAAACCCATTAGGGAAGAGAAGCAAGTTGCACTAATAAACTATGGTGGAATGAATGCCATTAACAATAAGTTCAAAGACCTTTAGTGCTACAAAGTTTCCAAGTGTGTATTAAAAGTCAGAATTTCACCTGCGTACACTGCTTCAAATCCATTTTCTAAAACTGAATGCAAGTATCCCAGTAACAAAAATACAGTACGAGTTCATTTGGACACTGGCTGCAGTTTGACATCTTTTGTAAAAATTGTTACAGTGACCATGGCCACTACAAGCAAAGTATCAACTACCTCCACACTGAGCCAAGGCAACTATTAAGGTTATTTACCCAAGATATGCAATACTGATTGAACCAATGCCATTCAACACAAGCACACGAAAACTATTTTCAAAAAACTAAACCAGAAGCATATTAAACACTACCTTTGTTCTAACACAAGCTGTTTGCTTGTTCTTATACTATTTTAAAAACAACTTAAGATATTGGATGCTGGTTTATACTCCAGCTCACATAAATTTCAAAATTGCTATAGTTGAAGTGATCCTAAAGTATTACCATATCAAAATATTTGGCAAGTTTTTGTCTTATTATAAGCATCGAAAGGCACATCTATTGTTTTCAGTGTTAGGCTTGATACAAAACATACCAAAATATAAACCAAGCCCTCTCGCAACCAAATAAGTCAATTTATTGTTCATACATCCTCTCTTACCAAATATGGACAGTTTCACAGATAGGACACTGCAAGTGATCCATCCTACAAATGACACTTAATATTCCCCTTGAAGTCATCTAAACACACACCTTTTGAAAAGGCAGGTAAATGCAAAGCACAGAGCTGAGAACAATATACCTCCCTCCACTGCTAGTTAGCCTGTGAGATACAATCTACATGATTAATCAGATATAAGCACTGGGGCAGGGTAGGGAGACATTTAAAAATTCTCTTTGCTTTCACCTTTTACTTCTTTTGCCTTTACAATTTATAAGCTATTTCTTGGAAATTTTCTTCCTGGTTAAAAAACGTCTCTTGAATCCTAAAGGTCACAATCTCCATTCTAGCACACATTTATGTTTGATGGAGTGGAAAGAGACAAGAGAAATAATTCTATTTGTCCCTATAATCACTTGCACTTACAATTTGTTATTTCAAAGACACTTTTTATATCCATGTACCTACAAATTAATTATTTTGTGTTTACTGGACTTCAGTTGGTTACCATTATGAGCTCAAAATTATAATGTAACATAGCTTAGTTGAGCCATGGTCCTGCACGCAACATTTTATAGCACTGACATTTCTGTCCAGAAGTATTTTAAGTTATTCCAGAAATCATATCAGTACCAGAAGAGAACTATTAGAATCTTTCCTCCCTTTTCAGTATCAAAGATATTTAAGGGACAAATTATGCAACTTACAATGTTCAGTTCCTCTGTATTATTACAAAATACTGAATTACATGTAGTGTGAAAAGCTTTAGCTCATCTTATTTTTAAGAGAGTTAAATTCACTTCATCTCCTTATGACAAAAAGGCAGATATATACATGTATACACTCCTCCCTTCCAAAAGTTGTCTTTGGGTGGCAAAAAGCATTCTGCGCAGCATTTAAAAAAAGAAAAAAAAAAAAAGTAGTTTAGAGTAGAAGCAAGTAGGCTTAATTTGCCAGCAGTTTAATACCAAGTTGTGTAAATTTGGTGTAGAGTTTGAGCAGTTGCTACTTTACCTCCCTGATAAGCCTTCATTCAGGGTTTCAGTGTTCTTCCCACACGCCCTCCTCTACGTGTTACAGCTCTGATCAATGATAACTAAAGCGCTGTAAGGAATACACCCCTACATTACTTCCTGTGTCAGTGATACAGTTGGCAGCTGAGAAAATAAAAAGCCTGGATGTTTTCTCCACAGCTAGAAAGACACTGAAATTCACCTTTATTTTCAAATTTAAACAGAATACATGGAAGTAACTTGGAATTGCAGTCTTTACACCTTTCTTATTTACTTAAATTATGCATGATCCCGTTCACTAAAAGCCTTTTTAACTGACATGGTTTTAATCTGGATGCCTGATTACAAGGATTTTTCTAAAACATAAATGACTTCCTCAGAAGAGCACCAAGCAAGTTTGAATGTGCCTCTTTTTCACTTCTCTTTGCCTATTCTTTTATTAGTTCTCTAACATTCTTCCTTTACTTCTTGTTTTCAGCTTTACCCTTGTCTTCCTTGAGCAAACAGTTCCTGACAGAGATCTCACTACAGTAATGCAATAGCTAATACAAAACAATGAAAAACCCCCATATACATGCTGCCTAATAAACAGAGGCTAGGTCTAGACTAGATCAGGTTTGCTGATGTATCTACACAAGCAAACTCTCCCTTCTGCACTTGCAGCTGAAGTAAACTTTGGTCAACAATCCTGCCAACAACAAAAGTTTCATGGTAGTCTTACTGCATCAACATCAACTTTGTAAATAATGTAAGGGACTATATCCTTAACACTGCTATACAGGTAAAACTCTTCAGGTTTTGTCTGGCCAGCTTCAAGAGAGTTCACGTTTTTGCTGATCAGGTAATCCTTATGTACAAAGTTTGTAGACTGCTCCTAAACTGAAATGTCCTTTCTAACCTGAGGTCTCAGGTTTTCCTGAGCCACAAAGATACAGACCCTACAGCGTTTTTTTAACTGAGCCTGCAGTAATAAACTTCACAGCTGCTTAAAACACTGATTACGTTCAGCTCTTACAGCCTGGAAAAAGGAAGGCTGTAGACTATGAAAAGAGCACACTGAAGAGAAGGAAGACAAAGGGCCTTGAGTATTTCCACTCTCTCTCTGGCTTAAACCATATATAGATACAACCTGTGTTAAAAAAAAAAAAAACAAAAACAACCCCCAAAAAAACCTCACCACCACAACAAAAACCAAATACACATAAGCCCTGAAGGACAATGCACATAAAGATGCATTTCTTCAGTCAGCCAGGAAGATGCAGAAAAGGAAATGAGGGAGGACAAGCCATGAAAACACAATGCTAGATACCCAACATGCCAAGCAGAAGCAGAACAACACACCTTATTTTCTTGGTAAGAAAAAAGGCCATGGCAGTGGGGAGTCATATCAAATGCAATTTAGCAGGAACACACACAGAAGACTCTGGAAACTCTGGAACACTCTGGGTCAGTTTAGAGACCTTAGTGATCCTGCAAGGATGATTCTCACACATAACTGCTTTCCCAAAAGCTCCTATGGTGAAAACTTTAACTAAATCCAACTTCATAAGCTAAAACACTGTGATCCTACTGATCTCCACCACGAAAATCTTGGTATGGTCTTACAGTCCACTTCAGACACAGCATGATCTCCGCCAGAACCTGCAGGGCAAGCCTCTGAACCCCAACACAAATCCCCCTCCGCTGTGACAGCACTTAGTGCACTGCAACATACACTTTCATACTGACCTGTTAGACACGAACAGGAATTTTCACCTGCAATGTTTCCATAGAAAGTTTTCTCACGCTTTTGGAAGGCGGTGATTATTATCAGTAACTTAAAAAGTGCTAATGTTAATGAGCATAAAACAATTTTGGCTGAAATCTCTTCCCAACAGCTTGCTAATTTTACAGCATCTTCCATCTTGTTACTTTTGCAAGAGCTCAACTGATCAAGGCTATGCAGTTTTCCACTTCAATTTATAAATAAAGATTACAGTCACACCTATTCGTCTTGCAAGCAGTCTGACATTTTCAGATGTTCAAATATACCACAAGAGCATGGCTTAAATACTGAAGAGCCTCCTCCTATATTCACCTTCATGCTAATGTTTCATTCAGAAGCGACACAGATTGCAACTACCATATTTTAAAAACAGTCTACAAATCAAGGACTGTTGCAGTTACTCGCATTCAATCCCCGCATGTGACAAAATCACTACTCTGTGAAAGCTCTCCCCCCATTATTTTTTTTTTTTTTAAATCAGTTCTACATTAAGTGTACAGATGTATCTGCTAGCGATGTAGATTTCTACTATGGTATAATGCCGCAAACACTGTTAGTGGTGAACCCTACAGCTCCTATATATTTCTTTCCAGATGTCTAAATATCAGCAAAACACACTTACTCACTTTCATAGCCAGCAAGAATGGGAACTTTCTCATTAAAGTCTAAAAAGGGATTCATACATGATTTTTCTAGCTCAACTATGAATTCTATTATTTATTTATACCTCACAAAAAGTTAGTTCCACATGAATTCAGTATCATTTTCAGCAAATTTTTAATCAGCTTTGACCTCTAATGACTGCAACAGGTGTGCCTGGTACAGAAGTGAAAGAGTTTAACTTAATTTTGTAAAAGTTAAAATTGATGCACATGCCGAACAGCCACTTAAATCCTTCTTCTTGTTGATTTAGCTTGCACGGTTAAGTTTTAAAGATAAGCCTGCATTAGAGTCTAATAAAATCAATTACTTAAGCATATACATTTTGATTTTATACTACTCCTATTACTGATGGTACTCTAGCAAAGGCACACTTTCAGAGATAACAAAACTTTTCTGAAGTTATCTCTGAAAAAAGCATAGTAAGAGAACCGTCTGTTTTCTTAAGAAAATTCAGAAATTTTAAAAAAGCGTTTTCAATTGTACAGTGAAAAGTTTCTTCTTTGGCTCCCCAGAAGCAAGCAGAATGTTTGCCCATGACATTATTACCATGAAAAGCAAGATGGAAAAGCCTAGCAGCTAACAACACAAGAACTATTTCCTATAACCCTCTTCTTCCCCCATCAGTTCAGTCCTCCAAACTTCATATAAAACTTCCAGATGATGGTCTCCAGAGAGGAGCTTGCAAATTTACATATGAAATTAAGTTTAAATTACAGAGCAAAATAGGGTGAACTAAGGTCACACCAGCAGCCTTACTTCTGAACTCAAATCCACATTAAGATATTGTCCAACCTTAAATACACAGAGCAACAAAAAGCCAAGTTACACCAGATGCAAATTAAAAATACAAACAAGAAGTTCCTAAGTTCAGCTATAGTTGAAATTGTATTCTTAATAATTCAAATTGTTGTAGCTCCCTGCTTTAAATTAACAAAATTAATTTTTGTCTACCTTGTATATTAATGAATACATCTGGGACTCAGAGCAAAACCACTAGTATCTCCATGAAAATGGGAGAGGAGAAGCATGTGCCTGTCTTCAAAAAAATCAGCACATTACCAGAGCAGAGTGAGAAATTGCCCACCCTGAAAAAAACTTTCAATCATGATCCTCACCATTTACGTATGAGTAAAAAGTTTCAATTTCTCCTTCACAGTAACACCAAGTTTGAGACATACAGCGACATTAACTAGAGCAAATCAAATCCAAAGACAAGGAGCATTTTATATCACCTTTACATACTTCTAATTTAAAGAAAGACAGAAGTCAACAGTATTGAACTGATACTCAAATCTAGACCTCAGAGAAAATGTATTTGATCCTTTACTCTTAGTACTGATGTCAAGCAATGCCTCATACCTGCAAGACCAAGCTACAGCAGTGAACCTCCTGACTCCAAAACCAGGGGGGTTTGGAGGGGTAAGAAAAGGAGGTAACAATTTTTCCTGAGTTTTTGGAAGAACATCACATCAAAGTTACACTGTTTATACAAGAATCCTAGGATGGTTTGGGATGGAAGGGACCTTCAAAGATCACCCAGTTACACGCCCCTGCCATGGGCAAGGACACCTTCCACTAGCCCAGGTTGCTCAAAGCCCCATCCAACCTGGCCGTGAACACTGCCAGGGAGGGGGCTGCCACTTCTCTCGGCAACCTGGTCCAGTATCTCACCACCCTCATAATAAGAATGTCTTCTTCAAGTACAATCTAAATCTACCCTGAGTTTAAAACTTTTTAAAACAGCCCCTTGTCCTGTCATCACTTGCCCTGATAAAAAGTCCCTCACCATCTTTCTTCTAAGTCCCTTTCATATGCTGAAAGGCTGCAGTAAGGTTTCCCTGGATCCTTCTCTCCAGGCTGAACAACCCACCCCTCTTTCAGCCCTTCTTCATAGGAGAGGTGTTCCAGCCCTCTGATCATTTTTGAGGCCTCCTCTGGACCCGCTCCAACAGGTCCACATCTGTCTTGTTCGGGGGGCCCCAGAGCTGGATGCAGTGCTCCAGGTGGGGGTCTTATGAGAGCAGAAGAGAGGGCAAGAATCACCTCCCTCAACCTGCTGGTCATGCTCCTTTTTACAAGTCCAGGATATAACTGGCAAAGAAGGTAGGGTAATCTTGAGGATAAAGAACAAGAGATCCCAACTCTGGTAAAAATTTACACAAGACTCTATACCAGTTTCCTGAAGTGCAAAATGGAATTAATACTCTCCTATTTTCACAGTAGCCTTCATTCATTTTTTTCAAGGTTCACAGATGAAGAGGGATTTGAAAAATGTTACATTAAATAAAGTGGAATGTAATAAATGCTTGGTTTATTTAAAAAAATATATTTGATTTTGACCTGCATAAGAGGCGAGGCAGTAACATAAAGCAGTTCAGTGTTGTGGCATCGGAGGTTCTGTGGGTAAAAAGAAAACGGTGAGAAAATTACCCACTGGGGGACACATTATTTCCTAAATCAGTGTTTTCCCAGCTGTTGTACTGCAATGATTCCCTGATTTAACCTCATATAACTACTTATGCTGGATAACAAATTTGACAATGATCCATCTCTGTAGTTATGTTAAAGGCTACAAGTTACAGCCCTACAGTAGGGCACGTCAGCTCAGGACAATTTTATTACCAAGTCATGTCTGTAACAGGTCTGAACTGCAATATTGTAGAAACATTAATAGTCAATTTGTAGGAGTTCTTCCACTGAAAAACCTACAATTCCTATAATAAAATAGCAAGTTATTTATGTAGGCAAGCTCAACAGCTCTCTATAATTTTCCAACCATTACATTTTCTTGCCTTTTCCTTACTGAAAATTATCCTTTACCAAGTAAGGGAAACTTAGTGGTCTTTGTGACAAATTTAAAAAAAACCCAACAAAACTACTTTAAGTTTGCATGCTGTATAGGTTACAACTTTTATCTAGGCCTCTAAATGTTGGTTCCAACAATCACTTCTTTACATGGAGATTATCTTGAAAAATACAGGAATTAAAAAGTTTTTATTAGTTTACTCTTGCCAAAAAAACCAACGCTAGCACCTAACTAGTTCATTTAAAGCAAGTTTATGCATACCTAAAGCACACGCTGAACTTCCAAGACCAAATTTTCCACACTCTTCTTTCTTCCAGCTCTGTGCAGCAGGAAGACTTTATCAACCTGCAGGCTGCTGGGACTGCCTGTGCATGTCCTCCTGGCAAGCCCATCCAAGTGGGACACCTACCCTGTTTTCCTCCTGATGCGCACAGACAGACCCTGTTGGACAGCACATGAAGTACAACTGCATAGCCCTGCTGTTGAACAGCAGCACTGATCCAGCCACCTTACACTTTAATCTGATTCTGCCCTCAGCAAGTTAGAAAACTCTGGTTGAAAAGTGTAGTACACATGACATCGGTATCCACCTGTAACACACTGACAACCTCTTATCAGAACAATCCCCTCACTTCACGTTCATGATAGAAATTTTTGATGTTGAGAGAGGTATATGTGCAAGTAGGACACCTTTAAAGCTGTTTCATTCACTAGGAATTTTTTTTTTTTAAAAACAAACAAACTTCAACACCAGGAGAGGAGACTCCAGGTATACCCAACTCATGCAACCGCTGGCACCCAGGATGTGACTCATTATTAAGCTGGGGCCTACTGAAATAATTGTGACTACACAAAACTAGGCACTACTTGAGAAACACAACAGATAAAAAAGCAGTAGTTGGAGATCTTAACATGTAAGTTGTAAGAAAACACTTTTTAAGCTGAATATCCGAGATAACTTTCTCAAAGGACTCAGAATTGTTTTCATAACAATACAGCTAGAATGTAAGACCCTGCACCAAGTCTATGAATAAGCTAAATTCAAAAAAGCCATTCCCAAATCATTATCCAAATAAGGGTGTGCATCAATTTAGCTTAAATTAATTTACATTAAAGTAATGTGATTTTCTCATGGCAACAGTCTAAGTTATAAGGCAAGTTCAAACCAGTGTAAAAAGGACTAAGGTGGAAGAAGAACCATTTAGTTAAACCAGCACAACTATTTTGTCAGCCAAGGAGTGGGGTGCACATACCTAATTTAGGTGCCTAAACTAAGGAACAGTTCTCTACATGATCCCTGGAGAGGCAGTGGAAAGTTTCCTCCAGAGGGGTAATTCAGATCAGAAGCCTCGTTCAGTTGCTCTGAGCTGTTGTCAAGTTACTAGTATCTGCATGTACTCAGCTGAGAAAATAAGAAGCTGTTAACATTAGGCATGGAACCTGGATTCTAGAATTAGGTGTATTAATTACTCCCGAGATCAAATGTGCTCCACATGCCTCCATGGGACAGCTATGCCCAGTGTTTCATTGGCACCTCAAATACATGGTGATGATATGACTCTGAAATGTAACCAATCTTAAGAACCAAAGCAACTAAGACAGACATAAAATAAGAAGTTGGGCAACAAATACTGAGAAACAAGAGAAGTCGCAAAGCAGAGGGAAAAGACTTCTAAGTAGAGTCACCAGCAGAGACACAAAGTGTCAATACAACCCAGACACCTAACCATCAATACACATTTACAGCAGTTCACTGTCAGCATCTCTGGAGTAAAAACCATGTACCATGGTACCTATGAATTATCTTACTACTTCCCCAGAGAGGAGGCATCCCAATCACACTCCGTATCAACTAAACGCCAATTCACAATATGGTATTACAAACAATATTTAGCCTAATTTAAGTTAGATGACCACCAGGTGTTTCTGGTCCCCACAGACCATTCCTCTCACTCCTGTCAAAAGATTTTCAAGACAGACTTTTTTTCCCCCAGACTAGCATCAGGGTATGTGTGTGTATTACAGGGGAGGTATATGATTATATATGAACACACATACTGGGGGAAAGGTTGTTGAGGAAGACAGTAACAAAACAAATGAAAACAAAATAAGGTAAAATAAGCAAGTAATCTGTATTGTCTTAGTGCTCACTGGCAAGTATACAGATAACCTAGGGTTAAATTCCTTTCTCCTCAAAGGCACAGCTGGAGAATTTAAATATAAAGTGGGGGAGACAGCATGTGAGTCCACAAAGGAAAGGAGTATGTGGAAAAGGAAAGAGTATTAGGTGAGATCACAAGGAAGGTTTTAATGACAGAAAAGTAAGATCGTAAGGTCAAAAAAACATGGTGAAGGAAACAGTTACTGGGAGGGAAAAAACTGAAAGGGGAAAGATAATAGGGGGATAATGATGGTGATGGACTGTAACTTGAAGAGGAAATAGGATGGGAAAAGGATCCCAGTAAGGACACAGTTAGCTTTCAGTGGCAAAGTTACTGGGAAACAAATGAGGTGACTATTTGCAACAACAAAAAACTGCAGGACCAGTCACCAGGATGGAGGCAACAAATGCACAGATAGACAGCTAAAAGGTTACAGGGGGCACCTTCTCTGGGAAGGCCACAACAGTAGGTGGCAACAAGGGGAAGTCTGGTGTACAGTCCTTGACAGTGAGAGAAACCTGGAGAAGGTGACAAGGAGGAGCTGTGGGAAATATGCCCCGGCAGCCACGATGGTACCGGGGAATTTCTCTAGGTACAACCAGACCGCTCCTAGACAGACCTGGGTGTCACCAGGGCTCTGGGGATGGCTGGGATACAAGAGGGTGAGGGGAGGCAGCACAGAGAAGGACAGAAGGCAGGTGAACACAGGAAAACAGTGCCCAGTGAGGTTATGGGCAAAAGCTCAGAGGGAGAAGGGAGCAGAGGCCTGGGACGAGCCGGGCCTGGCAGGGCTGGGGTGGGCAGAGCGAGGGCGCCGGGCTGCGGGAGGCCGGGCCCAAGGTCCGAGAGCCCGCGGGGCGGGAGGGAAAGGCAGCGGCTGCCACCGAGGGGGCCCCGGCCAGGCGGGGGCCGCCGTCACGGGGGGCGGCAGGGAGGCGGAAGGGTGGGCCAGGCCGGGGAGGGAGGGAGCGGGCGGGCGGGCAGGCCGGCCGGCCGGCGGACAGATCCGGCGGGGCCGGGGCAGCCGGCGGGGCGGGCTTCCGCGCCCCAACGGGGGCGACGCATTCCGAGTGCGCAGTTCGCCGCCTCCCCGCTCCGACCTGGCCCGCGGCTCCCGGGGCCGGCGCTGCCAGCGGGCCGGACAACGGCTCCCGCCGCCTCCCTTGCTCCGGAGCCAGGTGCGCGCCCGGGAGAAGAAAGGCGGGCGGGCAGGCCGGGCCCGGCCTCCCCTTCCCCCGCTCCCGCTCCCCGCAGCGTGACTCAGTGCCGGGCCCCGCTCCGCCAGGCCCGCACGGCCTCAGCCCGGCGGGGCCGCCACCGCCTCCTCCCGGGCCGGGCCGGGCCCGGCCTCGCTGCGACACAACGCCGCGGCCTCCCCGCACTCACCAGCATCGCGCGTCCCGCAGAGTCAGGCCGCGTCCGCCCGCCCCTTCCGCCTCCGCCAGGCCCGGATCTGCCGCCGCCGCCTCCTCCTCCTCCTCTTCCCCAAAGCGCGGCCCGGGGAGAGCGGAGGCGCCACCCCTCGCTGCCCGCCCCGCCCCGGCTCACGGCGCGGGGAGGCCCCGCGGGGACCGGGACCCGGACCCGGGCCTGCGGCTGCCCGCGCCGGGAGGGACCGCCCGCCCGCTCCCTCCCTCCTTTCCTTCCCTCCCTCCTTTCCTTCCCTCCCCTCCCCTCCCCTGAAGGCGGGCGAGGGGCGCTGCGTAGGGAGGGGACCGGGGTGGCAGCACCGCCGGCGGGGCCGGGAAAGCTCGGGGCGACCTGAGCCCGGCCGCTTCCTCGGCCGCTGCCTCCCTTGTGCCCCCAAGCAGAAGAGCTGGGGCAGGTCGGGGCCCGGCCCGGCCGCCAGCCGCGGCTACAGGGAGGGGTTAACGGCGCTGGGGGGCTCGGCCCTGCGCGGACCCTGCCCGCCGGCGGCGGGAGGCCGACCGCCATCTCCTCGGCCCACGGACCCCTGCCCTGCCCGGGGGTCAGCGCTCCGACACCCCCCCCCAAAGTTAGTCCAGTGCCAGAAGAGCTGTCGCATGTGTTTCAGCATGAGACCATTAGATGGGATAAGACTCTTCTCCATCCATAACTAAGCAGCCGCTTTTGTATTTAATGAGAAATGGTGGGTTTCTAGCGGGTCCTGGACATGTTGAGCTGCACCATACCCAGTCTCGGAGCCTGAGTGGATGGGACAGCTCTGCCTTAACAGCTTGTCCTTGTCAAGCAAGCGTTAAACCAAGCCAGGAGGCTTTGAATTACTCGCATCAAGAGTTAAGGTGAACATCGCATTATGACAGTGCTGCTGTCATAAGAACATAGTTGGAAATCTTCATGTAACTGTGAATTTCAGATTAATAAAACAACTCGGAAAACCGTTGCAGAGAGAACGGGGTAGAAATTGAAAGGAAGTTTTATTGCTCGGCTGTGAGGTGGTTGGAAGATGTGTGAAAGGTATTTGACTTCTTTAGGGATAAGTACTTACATGAACCTGTTTGCAATCTCTGAACAAATTTAAGCAAAAATACCTAGCGTATGACAAAATACAAACTTCCTAGCACATTTGCATCACTTTATGTGTCTAGCAAGTAGGGGAGTTAATTTTTCTTTGTAACAGTATGAAATCAATGATACAAAATCCTACCAAAATTGACAGGTTTCAGGAAAGTAGTGTTTTGGAGTCAGTCCTGTCTTACTTACTTATGAGGACTGTGGAATTATATTGCTGCAGCTGTGCTGCAAAGGAAAAGAGCGAGGTTAAATATCCATGGTATTGTGCTGCGTTGAGGTTCTCTGTACTGTACTCTCACAAACCATGCTGATTTTCCCTGTTGAGATGAGTTCAGATTCTGATCTGAATTACACCAGAAAACATTTGAAATGGGGTCATAAAAAGTTCTTATCCTTTACACTGGTATAAAGAGTTCAACCCAGGAAATGCAGTAGCATCATAGGAAAGGAAAGAGAAATAGGGAAGCGATAGGAAGAAGCAGAAGAATTCTTTGCTCTGCAAAATGCTTCACTCACATCCTGGTTCCACCAGCTGTACACCATTTTTGAAAATTGCCCTTCTCAAAGCTAATGGTCCTTAGTCACCTAGGTGCTTGAAAAATTATTTCCCTGTATAATAACGCACTACTACAGCACAGCCTACTGAAGTTGACGCAAGCAAAGTCATTGACAGAGCTCTTCTAATGAAACAGTGCCAGCTAAGCACCTGAAAAACACTGTCTGAGGAAGTGGTTTAATGTATAGCAGGAACACTGTCTCAGCTGGCTGGGTGTCATCACAATGCTTATATTAATTTTGCCCATGTAGACATACTTTGCAAATACCGTTTCTAGGCATGACTAAATTTCTGGCTTGCTAACATACGTGAGTTGTACTAGAGGAGAGTTTGTGTTAGTCATGCTGGATGCTGCATCAGCGTGGCCAGTTCTGCATGGTGTGTTAAAGACTGGGGAGAGTGAGGGCAAACAAAATAGTCTGTGGGAGGCAGGAACCAAATCCAAAGGAGGATGGAGTGATCATAAAAAGTAAGGACTGATTTTTCAGTTTTGGGAAGTAAGTTTTAATGCCATATTTTACAGCAGTTGTATTTACACAGATGTAAAGCCATCATTATTTTAAAATCCTAAAACAAGAGGACCATAGAGCCATAGATAAGCAAAGAAAGTGGAAGAGAAATTACAGGAAGGGAAGAAAATATGGGGAGAAGGAAGGTCTGAATTAACACCATCTTGCACTAGACTGTTTTTTTTTGCTTTTGTGATTAACTGCAGTGCAAGCTTGAGGTCTGACAGTTTGGAGTGTTGAAGGTTTGTTTCTTTTTTTCCCCTAGGGTTGCATTATGATTTGCATACACTTTAAAGAGGCAAGGCACAGTTCTCTGATTTTATTGATGATGGTGGTAGCTTCGTTGGCAATCTGAAAAGGTAGGCCATGAAAAAATCCTCACAAGATGATTTAGACATGGCTCATTCATACATCCATTGAAAGAATTCCAGTATCAGGATCAGTGGTCACAGAGAGAAAAGGGAATCGAATGCCAAAGTAAATACTACCAAATTACTCATAGCAGGATGGCTAATGCATTTTAAATTGTCCAATGGAATCAATGTACTTTACATGAAAGAAGAGGAGCTTCCCCTAGAGATTGAGGCAGCCAAAATTTCAAGGACAGACTTCATGAGAGAAATCTACTCTGTTTTTATGGAAGTGAGTTCGCAGTGCTGCTCAGAGGGGTCTGTTTTGAAACTAACTTTCAGGTGTCACACTTGTTGCATCAGCAATGAATCAGCACACACCAAGCAAGAAAATTATCATGACAATGTCTGCTGTCTTCCTTGGCAAAGAGGAAAAACCTGAGTCATTCAAAGACAGAGCCACGCTAGCAGCAGCTGCTAGTTTATTACTACTGTCAGGAGGCTGGCCGGATGGGGAGGGATACCTTCCTTGCTAGTTACATCTACAGTGATTGTATGAAAACAGTAATTGTATCAACCCCTTCAATACGGCCAGGAGGATGGGCTAAGGGTAGATGATAACCACATATTTTTGCCACATTCTTAACAAATATGAGTTCCCTTGTGCTGCCAGTGCACCAGTGACTCAGGCTGGCAAAGTAAAAAAAAAAAAGGAATAGAGAGAACAGAGAGGCAATATTGCAAAAGTGTTTAGGCAGACAACATGACAAATCTGCTTTTTGGAATTTACTGACTCTAAGATATGCAAAAGTAATGAATGAGGTCAAACACACCACATGATGATGTCTTATAAACTACAGCCAGCTTGGATTTAAACAAATATTTCTTTCATTATGACACTGACCCAAAAGAAAAGAAAAAACCCCAAATCACACCACTGTACTAAAATCCAACTTGTAAATAATAATTTTGAAGAACTAGATAAAGAAAGTTGCTGTATGACAGTAGCTAGCCTGGATGCAAAGTTGTATGAGATGCTGAGATTGTTACTGCTGTTCATAGAGAATATATGATGAGAGGACAGATAGCAGCAGAGAGGTCATTGCTAGGCCTGTATCTGTCCTAAAAGTGTAAAGACTATGCTACAGAAATTCCCAAGTGTATTCATACTTTTTAAGCAGTGGTAAGGTACTTAGTATTTTGAACTCCTTCAGTTACGCCCAGTGGGCTCACAAAATGAAACAACTTCTTAAAGTCTCACTCAAAGACCTCTTCCAAAACTATTCTAAATACAAAACTTTGCACTACAACTTCTGTTAAAGTACAGGAGTTATGCTTACACTGATCAATGTGCTTTTCACTAACCAATACATTTAGTTGATGAATTATAGCAGAGTTTTAAAGTTACATTACAAAATGTAACTAAACTACCAAATGTTTTCAATCCTCAATGTGTTTAACGAATTTATACATGAAGTAAAAGTCTGATTTGCACATATGACTTCTTAAAGGTATGAGAATGTTAACTAATGTTATTTTCATCTAGGTTACTTAGTCCAATGCTGCTTATAACCAGTCAGTGAAAGCAATGAAGGGAGACCGCTATTTACTTTCTGCCAGGAAAATTCTTCAGATGTTGTGGGGACTAAGAAAACATTAATATGATTTGTTTGGGGCAATAATATAATAGAACTGCAAGAATAAGTTCCTAATGGATAATTTGGCCTTCAGAATACATCTAGATACAGAAAATCACCAGATATGTACAGCTTTAACTAATAATCTTGTGCTTTGAAAGATCTGGGAAAATGGTACTCTGAAGGGAAGGCCTGAGAAACTAAAATGAATTTGTTAAATGGGATCTGCTTAATTTGAAAGAGGTTATCAAGATAATCAAGCAAGGTGGAGGAGAGAAGGAGGAGATTTAGCAAGCTGCCAGTCTGAAAAAGTCACTTGAGAGCAGCCTTAGTGCTAAGCTGATGGCACAGACTTTGCTGTGCGTGTGAGTTGGAGATGTGTGACCAGAGCATTCCCATTGCATTTGGCAGTGCTAGTGGGTAGGGGACTGCAACTCTCCTCCCTAGCCTGATAAATCTGGTAAACATGCAAAAAAGCTTGAGTAGTGTTTCCTAAACTCAGTTAGAGGAGATTTTTTTGTTTTGTTTTTCCACAACAACATGCTGGATAGATACAGCCTGATAGAGTTAGGGATTTGGTGATTTGTTGAAGAAGTCAGATGCGCAAATCAGACTTTTACTTCATATATAAATTCATTAAACACATTGATGATGGTGGGCCTGATAGCATCTGCTTTAAGTCTATGGGTTTTCATCAAATTTGATGCCAGCATGTTACGGTATTTTCCTTTGTTGTGGGAAGGGACTCCCGGAGCACCAGGGTGGAGGCTATTACATACCTGACTGGGAGACCCTGTCAGTGGTGTAACTGAAATACTCAGACCCCTAGGTAAAGAATTCCCACAGCCCAAAAGCAATTTTAGTTCTCTGCAGGGGCAGGCAGCACCAACAACTCTGACTCACACACCTACATCTGCCATGAGAAGGGTGAATGTCTGGAAGCCTGTTTTGCACTTGTTTCCAACCAGTCATGGTGAGTGCAGCACACTTTCTTCACTGTCCTTCCTTGAGAACTGATGAAGGCTCCTCAGAAATTTAATAGAGTCAAATGCTATTAGACTTACTCTCAAATCCATTTTTTGGAGCCTGAAAGCCAAAATTTCAAGGTAATATTTTTAGAAGGTATGGCTATAGCTGAGAGATGCCCTCAGCTCTGGAATTTTTTGTACTGGGAAGGAAGCCTTACATCAGTGTGATGGATTTAAACTGAAGTGACCATGTATATGTTGTACACCACTCACACACATAAAAATCTATTCCAAAGTGTGAGAATGCCTGAGTGAAAATAATGAGGTTCAGCAAAAGGTGATCAGTCAAACTTCTAGGGAGGTTGTGTGATATATGTTAGATGCATGCTTGAGTAAAGATTTTTCTTGCTACAGGTTGGAACAACATGTTTGAAATTTATCTTGCAACTTGGTAAAGGGGCACAGGGTTTTCTGGATACTCTGCATTTACACAGTGAATAAGGACCCCTTAATGCATGTTTTTTTCATCTTCCTTCATAGGCAGAATACTGGGTACTCAGTCATATGTCCTCAAGTCTCAATAGCAGATACTGTTTCCAAATATTTGTGAGATTGAGGCCAACTTTCAGTTTTTGTGTGTATCAAAACCACGTACCAGAAGATATTTTCTATGTATCTCATACATTCTTGTAAGCTGTATTATCACAATGGTATTATTCTACCTCCAGGAAGCAGCTTAAAACATTTGCCTACTGCTTTTGTCCTTAAAAAGATGCTTCTAAGCTTTCTTTTGAATCTGGTGTCATCAAAATTACCACTAGAAGCCAATGAAAACTATTCTCTATTCCATGTGAAACAGGACAGTTTTTCCCATTACCTAACCAAACTGGTTTCTTGGAAGTCTTACTCTTTGTAGGCCCTCTAAGGGTTTTGTATTTGAATCTGGCATTAGCCAATTCAAGGCAGAATGCTTTGAATTACCTCTTTTTGATGAAATTCTTACTAGTCATTTTCTTTTCTGGGAGAAGTTCTGTGTGGATAATTGTTTTCAGAAATTGTTACAGATCATGGCAGATGCAAATTTTCACATTTTTTTCTCCAGCTGAAAGAACTCTCTATGTCCTTCTTTCCTTCCCTTTTCTGGCCCCCTTCTCCTCCTAAATCTTCAGTTTGTTTGACACAAAGCATTTCATTTGACCCGAACGGAAAGTTTGTCTACGAGTACTAGAGTACTCGCAATCAGAGTGAGACCATTGTCCTAATTTTTTTCTTCTTCTAAGGGAATCTATAAATTTGCCTCACTTAACAGGAGAACATTCTTCCCAGGTAGCACTTGGCTTTGGTTGTAGTAGCATGAACCTTACTGTGCTTTGTAGAAGTGAAAAAGAGTGGGGAGCTATTATACCTTGCAGCTGGGGGGTGGGACTTCCTGTCTGTAGGTTCAAATTTGCTAATAGTTTGATATTACTAAGCTACACCTGTCTTTTTTTTTTTTTTTTCAGCTAATACATTTGCCAAAACCATCAAGGATTGTCATGAGTGCTAAGAGAAAGCAGTGTTATGAAGGCTGACGTAAGGAATATACACTGGCTGTAATCTTTATTATTCATATGCATTACTTCTCCAGAACCACAAAATATTCACCTCTCGTGTCTTTCAGTTTGCATGCCTAATGTCAGATAGAGAGTCTCAAAACAAAGCAAAACAGAGATTAAGTGCTTAAGTGGTATCAGCTACTTCTGTGCTGGTTTGCTGGTCTTAATGAGTGGCATCAAGTCTGCCAATTATTGGCCACTTTGACAGCATAGACTTAAGGGAGCAATACAATCACTGCTAGTAATGGCTAGATGTTCCTGTATGATACTGTATTGCAGTATTAATACTTGTATTTGATAAAGGCTGTATTGAACATCTCTTGATTTTTCTGTCAGACCCATTTTCCTCAGCGTTTTGATCAAGAATGTTTGGCTCAGTTCATAAGTGATGGTTTCCCATTTTAAGGCTATATTCCTGCTTTTGAGCTGAGCAGTTTGCTTCCTAACTCTGAGAACCTCTATTGCTTGAACTAGTGAGAGGCAGCAGATGTGTTTTTGCCTATACTGTTCCTTCTGGGTGGGGGGGATACATGCTAAGATACAGGAAATATAAAACAAAGTGTTTGGGAAAGGGATATATGGTTATATACAGTATTTGAACATACTGCGGAGAGGCTATCCATTTCTACAGCCTTTCTGGTGAGTGGAAAATTTCAATTTCAGGATTGTCTATCACTGCTAGTAAATCAGTCTTGGGCTCACTGTCTATCATGAATGTTTGTATAAACTAACAGAAGAGAGATCACCTGTGCTTCCAAATTCAAAGGTGCCTGAAAGAATCTATCAGTGGCAGGTGATACTCCAGTGCTCTACTGCTTCTTGTGCTATGAATGTTTGCTGGAAGGTAAAAATTTTTGCGGAGATCACATTGTTCTTCACAAAGAAGACCAACCTCTGCATGTGGAAGACAGGCAGTGCCAGATCCATATATTGAATAAAAAGGCAGTCTAAGAATGCTGCACAAATATGGTGACCTTTGATTAACCTGTTGCTCCTTTTATAGCTCCTCCCTTGTAGCTCCTTTTATATTTAATACTGTCAAGCACTCTTGCTGGCTGTTTCACCAAGGACAGTAACCCTTCTCAAGACTTCTGAATTTGCTCTTCTCTGCCAAGTGTCTGTCACCTGAACAATTGATTGCCTCGGAGGTTTGCAGCAGAGTGAATTCCCAGAATAGAATAGAATAGAATAGTTGAGCTGAGTTAGAAGGGACCTAAAATGATCATCTAGTCCAACTGCCTGACCATTTCTAATAGTTCTAATCTTAAGGTAGGATGTGGAGATTTTATGCAACATAGAAGGTGGTGGGTTGTTTTTTTTTTTTTTTCCTTCTCGATCATTTCTAGATTGAATGCTTTCAATCAGAAATGGTCTCTTTCTGCTAATGTCTCTGCTGTGTACTGTGGCAAATCATGCATTGAGCCACTGCCTTTTCTTTTTCCATTGTCTTCCTCATTGGGCTGAAAGTTTCTGTTGGGCCTGAGATCCAAGTCTCAGAATTGGTTTAACTTGTTAGAGATCTTTCTTGTAGGAATTTTTACAGACTGAAAAACAAGCTTCTCATTATTTCTATTTTTATTTTGGCTACCAGCTAACGTGCGCCTAATGAAGCAGAACTATAAGCTTCATTGATGATTAGTAAAAGGTGTACTCCTTTTTATGTTTTGTTTTCTGAAGTGGTTTGATGTTTTGTATATAGAGGCAGCTGTTCACAGGCACAGTGTGTATATTGAGGCAAATTGATGCTCTGCATTTTTGATACTGGAACACTGCTTTTCAGGCTTAACTTGTGAAATCGTTTCTTACATTTCTACCTGAAGGGAGGAGAACAAGGAAGAGAAGAAGTCTCACAGGAGCACACTTCTGCAAGTCACAGCTCAGCTTTTCACTCAGCAGATTCAAAACAAGAGTTTATTCTTCCTGCACGCTTGCTCAAAGTGAAACTTCAGACCTTCCAAGGCTCGCTTTCCTTGGTTTGATCCCTTTTAGATGCTACACAGGACACATTCTCTTGTAGGGGAATTAGTTTCTCTCTGATCAGTATTGAGTTTAGCCACTGCACACAGAATCCCTTCAAGCAGAAAGGTGTCTAATAAGGAGCATCGTAAAAGATTGTTCATAATATATTTAAATGCTGACAAGCTTGTGATTTTCCTTCAGTGCCACGATACTTCAGAGTTTATATGCTTAAACTTATGGTTTAGGTAGTGCTGTAGAGGGTTTTTTTTGGGAAGAATATAGGCATAGGAAATATTTGAATCCCAACTTCTCACCAGCTTGACAGGTAATACCAGTGAATTATAACACTCACAAAGGGGATGGTTTGTAGTAATTTAATGCATTATCTGCATATATCAGTGCATAGCATCAATGTAACACAGATGTTGGCAGGAATGGTAAGAGGAGAGGTAGTTTGCATGGTCAGGAAAACAGATGATACCTGAAAAGCTCTCTGAAATATAGCCTATGCTGCATGCCATGTGTTTTTCTAACATAGAGAAGAGATTGCAACCCACCGCCTCCTTTCCCCTACGGCCTGGCTCTTCTCCCAGCTAGGGAGGTCACTATTTCTTGAGCCTTTACTTCTAGAGCCCACCCTTCCCTTTCGGTACCAACTCAGGACATCACATGAATCGGCAACAAGCTGTCCCTTCACAGCTTCTCCTGTTTCCTGCCTTTGATTATGAACGGCTCTTGCAAGAGTGTAGCTGCTGCAGTTCCCTCCAGCTTGTCTCCCCATTGCCCAGGCTGCAGCTCTGCTGTTTCTAACGGTTGTCCTCAGCACATGCCCTCCATTGGAGCGACCAGTACTGCTGTGATGTGAGGGTTTGTTTGCACTAACCCAGGAGATAGGTATAGAGAAAGATAAAGATAACACGTATAGATGCAGATATGTGTGTGCTTGTGTGTGTGTGTTATTTTTTCCTGGTTGTTTCTAAGAGGTGATTATGCTTGTTTTGTAACAGAAGTAGGCAGGGGCAGTAGCATTTTCGGCTGTTTTCAATGTGAATAATGGTGGGTTTTGCCTAAAAGGACAGTTTGCTCAGACAAAGGTTTCCTCATTTCAGACGGGAACCCAGCTGGGGCTGTCTTCTGCAGCCTACAGCAACATACTCACTGGCTTTCCCTTTCCCCCTGATAGACCACTCAAGAAATCAGGCTTATGGGAGAGAGACCAACAGTCCTTCTGCATTTCAAGGATGTGAACAAACTTGCTGGGGTGTTTTGTTGTCAAGCCCTCTACCCTCTATACAGCAGACTTTCCTTCAGGGATATTGAGCTGAGGTTTTTTAAACTGATCTACACAACTGCATTAGTTAGTTACTTGTTTTTCCTGAGTGCTCCAGGGAAAACCTGCTCAGTCCATGTGGCTTCAAGCAAATTGAGATCCAAGTGCTTTATTGATCTGTCAGCCACATGAAATTAAGCAGCAATCAGTGAAGTGTTTCATTCAAGATCAAAAGTAGTAATACAACAGGTAAACCCCCAAACTAGACACCAGCAAATTTCTAAACACTCTCTAACAAATGCAAACAAAAGTCCTACAAGCCTTTCCACAGGAAAGGCAAACATTGTGCAAAGCCCTGGTGAGAATTCACCTGTACCACTAGAGACCTTTCTCATTCCTCAGGTTCAAGAAAGATAAAGTCCATCTAGGGTGAAAGCAAACAAAGACTAAGCTGTTGATTAGGGGCATGGAGAGCCTACAGAAGAAGATGACTAGAAGGAGCAAGACAGAGGCTGAGAGGGCTATCGCTTTCAAGAAAGGTATCAAGGATGAAGGCTAAAGGAGGAAAAGAGCTCTTGAAGCGGAAGGAAAAAGTCAAGCACACGAAACAGTTTGGGACTGCTTTCCAAGAGGATGACCTCACCATAAGCAAGGTAGTAGGAAATGCCAGTTGGTGCATTGGTGAGGAGTAGTGAGGAAATCCAGCATGCTCTCCACATCTCTTCAGGGTTCATGCAGAGGGAACCAAAATCCTTTCTTTCACCTCTGGCATCCCCACAACCAAATGAATGTCTATGCTATAAATGCCCTTATTTACGTAGTCCAGACGTCCAGATGAATATGCAGGGACATCCAGCAGCTGGGCCCAAAGCATGGCACCAAGGGCAGGGACAGCCCCTGGGCCTCCTGGGCACAGCGACTGCCTCAGGGCCAGCCCCCCAAAGGCTTCCTCCGAAGGGTGCTGGGCGGAGGGGGGTGGGCAGGGCTGCGCATGGGGGTCCCTGTCAGTCACCCCAATGTCACAATGCCACCCCCATGCCACAATGCCACTCCCTGGCAACGCAGCAGTCACAGTGCCCCAGGGCAGTATAAAAGGGGGCACCCGCCAGAGCTGCCCCGGGGGCAGCCTGAAGACATCCGAGAAGAGATCCTTGAGGGGAGGGTGGGATTACTGGGAGGGGGCTGAGGGAGGAAGACCAGCAGCTGGAGGAGGCGCCTGGAGGTTCTCCACTGCAAGGCCAGCTCCCGGCAGGGCCATGTTCAAAGCCCATCTGATGGATGGAAATCCTGCTTCAGCCTTCAGGGAACAGACACAAACCCCTCAGGAGATGAGAAGAACCACCAACCCCTGGAGGTGCCTTTTCATCTGGGTAGCCGTGGCCAGCCCAAGGGAATGCCTTCTTGAGGAGCACTGCAGAGCTCACCGTCCTCATCCCCTGCGGAGCCAGGGGCAGCAGCCGTAAGAAATGGGATGCAGGGATGTTGCCAGGGGTCCCAGTGCTTTGGAGCACCCATTGGTGCCCTGCCAGGCGTGGGAAGGATTCTTGCCCCCAAGGTCAATCAGGCCGGGGCTGATGGCTCCAGGGTGAGGGAGAACAGGGCTCAGGCATCTCCTGGGAGGCGTGACCAGCCCGTGGGACGAGGAGGCAGGTCTTGCTCACCTGCTCAGGGAATAGCCGATCGCCATTGCTGGGGTCAGGAAGGAATTTTCCCCCGGGGTGGATTGGCACTGGTCCCCGGGGGTTTTTTGCCTTCCTCTGCAGCACTGAGCATGACCACTTGCCAGGGCTCCTCCAGTCCCTTTTGGCTGGGTCACTGCCTGCTGCTCGTGCACCACGAAGATGGCCTCTCGTGCCCTGCAGCTGGGGGGAGGAAGGCTTTTTTTCCCCCACGGTGGGCTAGCGAGTGTCCACGGGGGTTTTTTGCCTTCCTCTGCAGCGCTGAGCACGGCCCCTGGCCAGGGCTCCTTTGGGCCATGCTGGCCAGGTGCCTGCTGCTCCTGCTCCACGAAGGTGGCCCTCGTGCCCCGCGTCCGGGGGGAGGAAGCTCTCTAGACTCCCAGGGTGGGCCCCAAGGGTGCCCCCCCCAGGTGTTGCTGCTTGTCCTCTGTAGCACTGAGCACAGCCCCTTGTCAGGGCTCCTCTGAGCCCTTTTGCTTGGTTCTTGCCTGCAGCTCTTGCCCCTCCAAGGCCCCCCTCGTGCCCTGGCTCTCCCTGGCTCTCTTGCCCATCGCAAGCTTGTAGCGGGAGTGAATGTGATCTTCCCTTGGCTCCATTTCCCCGGGGATTCTTGCTTGTGCACAGCAGCCTGTGCTTGGAAGGGCTCCAGGTTTGCTGCCCCATCTGGAGCTGCCACTTTCCAGCTCTCCCTGCCTGCAACACAAGCACGGGGCAGGCATGAGAGCGCTTCTCATGCATCACTGGCTGAAGTGCTAAGGCTTGGACAACAAGCCCAAGCCAGAGTTGACTTATAGGTGAATCCTGTATATTTTATAACTGATAACCATTGTGCCAGTAGGTATTGTACTAAGTTATAACAACCGACTTATGCTGATGTAAAAAGTGCTAAAGCATTGAAATACTGAAGCCTGAACAACAGGCCCAAAGCTGAAACTGCTAACTTAGTATGTAATCATTAACAAAGTACGTAAGCTCACTAGTGAAAGATGCAGCTTAGAATATAATCAGTAGCGAGGATGAAATGCTGAGAGAATGTATCCAACTTCCCTTCTTTAGCCTTGTTCAATGCTGAGAACCCATGTATTTGGCCTTGTTACAAACTCCTTTGGTCTCCCCCCTCCCCAAGCCCTGGCCAGGCTTTGGGTGGAATCCAACAGGAGAATGAAACAAGAAATTTTCTGCTCAAAACAAAGGTGCCAGCTATTCTGGCTTGCTGATCTCTAGTATATAAGGCTGGACCCGCTCACACTGACTCTGGATGCCTCACCTATGGGTGAGGACACGGACACACCGCGTAGGATTTCCCACATGCCGGGACAGGCTCTCCAAATGCTCGCTGTAACCAGGGCTCCCCAGCGTCTGCGGATCTGGATGATTATATGAAAAAGATACCTATTGGGAAAGGAAAAGACACTACAAATTCAAGTAAATGAGGATGGATTTTGTTATCTGCATATAGAAAACAATACCAGAGTAAAGAGAGGCTGTTGTTAGAGCGCTCTCAGATGGAACGACAGATGTGTGATTTTCAGAGTGAAATAGTGATGTTGTAATGCTAGAATAAGTTGCTTGCTGATAAGCTGGATAATTATAAGACAGAGGCAGAGAAAGACAGAGTGAAGAGACAGGAGAGGAGAGGAGAGGAGAGGAGAGGAGAGGAGAGGAGAGGAGAGGAGAGGAGAGGAGAGGAGAGGAGAGGAGAGGAGAGGAGAGGAGAGGAGAGGAGAGGAGAGGAGAGGAGAGGAGAGGAGGGGAGAGGAGAGGAGGGGAGAGGAGAGGAGGGGAGAGGAGAGGAGGGGAGAGGAGAGGAGGGGAGAGGAGAGGACGGGGAGAGGAGAGGAGAGGAGAGGAGAGGAGAGGAGAGGAGAGGAGAGGAGAGGAGAG